>NC_082699.1:25783426-26454433 GCF_949987515.2 Delphinus delphis
GTATATATTATACATGTTAAACATATTATATATATATATATATATATATATATATATATACACACATATATATCTATCTACTTAACCATCTACATATTTTCCTTGTGTTGTGGCAATGTGCAAAATAGGGTACCCATGAAATTTGCTTTCCTATCTCTTCTAGGTTGAAAAATGACTAACATTTCAATTCAAACTATTTCTGAAAATTTTGTCCCCCTTGATATTCTTTTGCTAAACATTTTAGTCAAATTGTTCACAGGCGCTTTCTGTATAGAAATAACAACAAAAACAACAAAAGTCATGCTAAGAAGCCAGTGGAATGTTCCAGGAAATCTTTCCTCAATTTATGAACAATTATATTTTAAAGAGTAAAAGTTAAAAAAATTGTGTTCCCTTTTATTTCTACCTCACATCTTCCTCTTTTACTTAAGAGATTAAAATATAATCTGTGTATGATTGAACCTGACCTCACATCTAGATTTTGGAGAAAAATTAAATGCTTGGTCAAAAAGAGAACACTTGCAGGATGTATCTGGTTTTTGAGAGAGAGAGAGAGAGAGAGAGAGAGAGAGAGAGAGAGGAGGACAGAGGGGGAAAAAATGTTTTTTATAGTGGGCATCCATATCTGTTTGTTTTGACCCAACAACTACCTTTGCTAGAAACTTCCCTTCCTTAAAAGGACATTAGTTATTCTTGTCTTTCTTCATCTTATACACATCCAGAACTGTGACATAATTAGAGAAAAATAATGAATTAGAAAGCCAATGATAATTGGCTTACAGTCACAGATTTTTCTTAAAAGAAAAAAAAATCAATTTTATCTGGGAGGCTCCAGTTAAGAATAAGAAGGTAGATTTTTCTTTAGTCTATAATTTATTTTTATTTTGAGTCATTAATCCAACTATTATTTTCTTTTTAAACTTGAGTCTTTAATTTGAATATCATAAAGAAGTTGAGCAAGAAAGTTTTGGATAACATTTCATTTTTAAATGATCAATGAAATTACAAAATGGAATCTGTCTCATTAAGGGATAAAAATCCAAGGTAATGATTTTCTTTTTGCTTACAAAATACACAAAGTATAATTTTAAATTTTATTTATCTCAGATTAGTTTGTTAAGGTCACGTTAGAATTAAATATGGCATGCATGTCAATAACAATTATTTAGATAAATCAATAAATGCTTGGGATTTCCCTGGTGGCACAGTGGTTAAGAATCCGCCCGCCAATGCAGGGTATACCAGTTCGATCTCTGGTCCAGGAAGATCCCACATGCCACAGAGAAACTAAGCCTGTGTGCCACAACTACTGAGCCTGTGCTCTAGAGCCCATGAGCCACAACTACTGAGCCCACGTGCCACAACTACTGAAGCCTACACACATACAGCTGGTGTTCTACAACAAGAGAAGCCACCTCAATAAGAAGCCTATGCACTGCAACAAAGAGTAGCCCTTGCTCACTGCAACTAGAGAAAGCCCACACACAGCAATGAAAACCCATCGCAGACAAAAATAAAATAAACAAATAAAATTATTTTTAAAAAACCCTAAATACTTGCCTATTTTCATATTATGTTTACATTCAAAATAAAGTTTATCAACTATATTAATAAAGCTTATCAACTATATTAACCTTTTATGCTCTTTAAGGATATGAAGTGACATTTTACAATACCTGTCATAATAGGTAGTTGATATGCAAAATCAATTTTTATAAGCTATATTATATTTAAATACTTTGGAAGACTGATTATTTAAATAAATAAGAAAGTTAGTCTGTATTTTTAAAAAAGGTATTTATCATACAAATTATTACTTTTCAAATTCAACTACATTTTTTAATACTTTAAAAATTATAGCTGTTAAATATTTCACTTTAGAAATATCAACCATGATATACTTATAGTTTCTTATGAGACTAAACCCCTTAAAGATGATGTGTACAGACATCATCTAACTCCTGTTTCCTTTTAGACATTAGCTCTGTGTCTGTCTTTATGGTAAAAAGAGGTAATGTTGGTACCTAGAGAACTGGAACGTTAGAAGCATCAGCTTCATCCTTTAAGGGATACATCCTTTTCCTAACCAGCCTATATTAAGTAAAACTTATGGAAGAAAAAGATCTTTCTGAGATTCAAAGGAATTCTAAAATAGACATGTCAGCATGATTTTTTTTGACAGAAGTACAAAGATGAAAGCAGAAGCAACAGCTGCCTGAGCTAATACACAAGTCTAAAGTTGAAAATGTCTACAAATTTGACATCCCGGGCTAGAGTCTTTTGGATGAAGGGGTGAGAGAAAGACTTTGATCACTCTTCTCTGGCTTAGAGCCATCCACAGGATGGGTGCTTCATGACTGCAGTCATGATAAGGAAACTGAAGATGTTGATGAAGGGAGCAAACTCTTTTCATCTCTGCTCCTACCTCTTTCCCCAGCTCTCTCCTCTCACCTTTACCTGTTCCTTTCAATCTTCTCTCTTCTCTCATCTTTTTTACTCTTCCCTTTTCTTCTTTTCTTCCATTACTTTCAGCATTCACTAACCTATGCCTTCTTTTATTTTATTATTTTCTTTCTTTCTTTCTTTAATTTAGGTCTATCAGAGATGAAATAGAAAGCAAGCTCCTACTTTTTGTGAGTTTACCTTATAGTAAAAGTAAACAAAATAAATGAGTGTATTATACATTAAACAAGATAGTGATTTTTTTTTTAAAGAACAGAGGAAGAGGATCAGGCTTGCACATGGAAGTGGTCTGTAGTGTTAAAAAGAGAGAGCAAGGTAAGTATATTGTAAAGAAGCATTTGAGTAGATGTATGAGGTAGGCAAGTTAATTAGTCATGTGCGTATCTGCACAGTGGCCTAAGCAGAAGAAATGGCCAATACAGAGGCCGTAATGAGGAAGTCAGCCTAGAGTCCTAAGAATGGTAAGGATGCAAGAATGGTCAGAGTTGACTAAAAGCTCTAAGGAGAGGAGGAGAGGTAATAGAGAAATTTAGGGAAATAAAGGATGAGACAGATCACCTAGAACTTTACAGGTCATTGTAAGGAATTTAATCTTTACTCTGAGAGAAATCAGACTCTGTGTGTGTATGTGTGTGTGTGTGTGTGTGTGTGTGTGTGTGTTTGTGTGTGTGTGTGTGTGTGTGTGTGTGTTTGTGTGTGTATGTGTGTGTGTAAGTTCTCAGGCCTGTTAGATAGAAAACTTGAAAGAATATCTGCCAAAGTACAACTTCCTCACTTACCCCCAAAGCTCGGAGGCTAAAATACCTATCTTGCCTCCAGAGTATTACTGAGGGCTTATGAACTGGGGACAGTGAACACGATGACTGTTTAAAGCTACCTGTAAATTGCAAGAGGGTATGTACATTTTTCCAGAAAACTTACTTCTCTTTTGCTTTCCTGACTCCATTTAAGTCACAAGACTATTGCTAAGGCAATGAGCCTGAAAAACAGTGGAGGAAACATGGAGGAATACAGTTTTCAGAAAACATTATGTAGATTCATTTAAAATGAGATGAAATGAGAAATCATAGGTTGTCATTTTGTCTGATGTGCTCCTCTCCCATATCCGCACATCTCTTTTCCTCATAAGTACTCTGACTTAAAGGTAACATAAATAAGTAAATAAATATTTACTAAATAAGTAGTAACATAAACTAATAACATTAATAGATAAACAGATACATTAATAGAAAATATATAAATAAGATAAATACATAAATATTAACATAAGATAAATAGTAAAATAAGCATTAACATTAAATAAGCGTCTTTCACACAGATTATTGCATACATTAATACCTCACACAATGATGTTTATTACTGTTGAACAAAATACAACGTAAATACTTGAAACATATCTATTTATAGCTAAATTGCTTAAGTATTCAAAATGCTATATTTTATTTAATTTTAGTCCTTAGGCTATATTTTTAGCTATATTGCCAGGGACAACAAATAATCCAGTGATATTCTTATATTTATTATTAGTTTCATTACATTTATTATTAGTTTCATTAAATGTCCAAACACAAGGAGCATTTCATGGGATTTGCTGTTTGGAGACTAATTACAAGATTTCCATGGTAAATAGTTCTTGTTTTCATTTTAAAACATTTTTAAAAATCTTATTTAGTCATATTTCTCTTGTCTCTATCTCTTCCTACCTTTGAAAAATGTAAAAAAAATCTATATAGGCAATACAAAATATTAAAAATATGTTTTCTCTTAATAGCTATTGATAGTTCAATATAATTCAGAGGTGTGCTTATTGAGGACTGGCTATTCTCTGATCCTAGGTAATTTGTAGCCTATTAGAAATTACTTCAATTACTTTCATTAAAATGTTTCCAATTTAACTCCACCTCCCTCATTTAAACAATTGCAATCATCTCGCCCTCGCTTTATTTGGAAATTTTAAGTATATTAATTTTTTTTAATTAACCATTCAGTTCCTTAATCCTCTATGATCTAATTTTCACTCCCATTGCTCCATTTAACTTGCTCTTTCTAACCTCATCGGTGTCTTGTTATTTTCAAAATCCAACTGTAATTATACCAGCTAACATCTGCCCCTTTGACACTATGAATTCTTTTATTGGAAAATCTCTCCTGATTTTGTTTTCTACATAATATTCTTCTCATCTACTTCTCTTATTACTCTTCCCAGCCTCATTTGCTAGAATGACTCTATCTCTGGCATCTGACTTTATTTATTTGTCTCTTTTTGACTTATATGCTTATCGGCTTCAAGCATTGCTCATATCTTTATGATTATAAACCTCTATTTCTAGCCTTCTCTGCAAGGTATGCCATTGGCAGTTCAATCTCAACATTTAAAGATCAAATTCTGTACCACTGAAAATCTCTTTAATTCTATTTTACTATCTATTCTCATCCTATCTTTATTTCTTCATCATCTTGCCCAGACTACTGAATTTAACCTCCACATTGCTGAAAATGTTATATTTTCAAAAGATAGGTCGTCTTTGAAAACTTTATTTACTTACATTATTTTGATGGCTTCTTATCACAAAGTCTTCAAAATCAAATGTCTTACTATTGCATTCAAGTTGTGTACAAAGTTATTCCAATCTAACTTTCTTTTCTACTGTTTTCCAGTCATACCCCATGTTTTGACTCACTTTTGTGTACCCAAAACTTTTAGTCTTTTGACCATGATGTTTATTACTCTGGAATGTATTTATAACTTGCTTCCCTTGGGAAAGCATTATTACAATTCGGAATAGGTGAGTTAAGTAATGCTATGCATTTAGTTGCTATGCATTTAGAAAAATTCCTGGTGCATAATACATGCTCATTAAATGCCGTAGTTGTAGTCATAGTCATAATGGTAGTAATAGTTAGTGTCCACTTTATAAGTAATCACTTTTATTGATGCTTACCAACATTTTTCCTTTCTTCCTTCCCTCCAATTAGAATCATTTGTTCTTTCCTTATTTTCTCTAGTTAGACAAAGTTGCTTCATTATTACTTTCATTGAGATTTGATCATATTACTATAGCATTTGTAAATTTCATATATGTATAAATATATCTGTCTTTTTAAAAATTACTTCTTCTTACATGAAGTCTGGTATGTTCATGACATCTTTAAAAGTAAAGAAGTGAGTTGTACAGAAAACTCCTGCTTCCTAGATTTGATGAGGATATTGAGTGAGCTTTAAATAACAATATTCATTATAAAACAGAGAAACACTGGGTTAGGAGTGCTTATAGTCATTTGAATTTGTATGTTTAATAAGATAGTCAGGTTTCTAGTCTCAAAAGCAGAGAAATTCTTTAGGTCATAGCACTTTAAGCACACCCATTTTATGAAAGTCTTTCCCCTGACCTGACGTATAAGAAAGGTCTTTTAATATTCAAATAAAATATAGATATAAAGACTTCTGAGTTTCAGATTTCAAGTTAAATGGAAGGTGGAAAACAATATTTCCACATGCGTTTATTCTACTTTTACAGTTGGAACAGAGAGCCATTTCAGTTAGAATGAGGGAATGAAGGAAGCAAATTATCCTTTGCCAGCACTGAATAAGACCTGCTTAGTCAGAATATTCAGATTCCAATTATTCAAGAACTAAGAGGCAAGACTCATGAGAGCCTGCTAACCTCTTCTAAAGGGATGAAGATTAAATTCCAGAAGTAGGTCCAATTCCTGGCAGATCTTAATGTCCTCCAAAAAGAAAGACAAATTTGGCAGCAAAATGAAAAGCAAATAGAATTCAGTTTTACATAATTATGGATAGATGCTACCACTAGTGAAAAATGTTCAATTTGGGACTAGTGGCAAAAGCAGTGGTGGGACAGACTTGCTAAAACTAAGAAAAAGTTTCTTATGATCAAAGACACAAGAGTTAGAGTTTTAATACAAATAAGAGATCAGAGTGCATACAAGTGAGGACATTCCAAGCAAGATTGTGTGTAGTGCAGAATAATAATATTAATAATTCTTTATTAATAGCTATTTAATAAACTTCTATAGTATATACTATATGTCAGGCATGACATTAACTCATTTAACTGTCATAATATCTTTTAATTTAGGTACTTTTATGATGAGAGTGATGGTCTCATCTACACAGACAGTTAATTTAGTAGGTTTGAACCCATATTCACCTCGGGGGCCAAAACCACTTCTGAACATCCAGAAGAGTAGAAATAAGTAGAGAGGAAGATGTGTGCAACATTTTTGCAAATAAATTTTCTGAATTACATGGATTTCATTCTCTTGCTCTCTTTAAAAGTTTAAATATCTCTTTAAAAATTTAATGTATTTGTTACACTCATTATCAAAAAAATATTATTCTTAAAAAAATAAACAATTTAGAAAGAATTGAAATTAGTTGCTGACAAAGGTGTGTCCCTTTATTTCTACTTTCAACCTCAGTGAACTTGTCTGTCACAAATAACTGCTAATATGAAGTGACTGTCTATCATTTAAAAATTTCTTATTATACTTCTTATATATATTTATTTGACATACATGTATATAGTATTAGAATATATATAGGTAATGTGTATATCCACTGTATTAGTTTTGTAACACTGCCATAATAAATTACCACAAACTTAATGGCTTCAGACAGCACAATTTTATTATTTTATAGCTTTTTAAGTCAGAAATCTGGCATGGGTCTAACTGGGCTAAAATCAATGTGCCTGCAGGACTGCATTCCTTCATAGAGACTCTAAGGGAGAATCCACAATCTTGCCTTCTTCAGCTTCTAGAGACTGCCACATTTCTTGGCTCGGGGTCCCCTTCCTGCATCTTAAAAACTAGCAACATTACATCTCTCTGACCATTCTCCAGCAGTCACATCTGCCTCTAACCCCAGATGGAAGATTCTCCACTCTTAAGATTCGTGTTAGATTGGACCCACCTGGATAATCTCTCCTTCTCATATTTCATACCTTAATCTCATCTGCAGAATCTTTCTTGCCATGTAAGGTAACATATTCACAGCTTATGGGGATAAGAAGGTGGGTGTCTCTTGGATGCCATTTTCCTTTCAACCAAGCAAACACGTGTTATTATTTGTAAATAGGTGATGGAAAGTATGGCTTCAAGTGTCATAGCTCTTATTTTTTTCTCTGTGCAACAGAAGTCAATATCATCTCCTCAGTGTGTAAGAGACTACTGAGGGAGCAGTCTTGAGGAGTATAGAGTGTTATCTGTGTGTATAGGTATCCAGGAGATGGGGGTTAATGTAGGGGATACACATGCAGGACTCAATGAAATGAATTGAGATGGGGAAGAAGACTATGTTTGGAAAGATAGCTTGCCAATTCTTCTGAAGAGTAGTAGTAGGATGAGGGCAAAAAAACTTACATAAGAGTTGAGGGTACAAGAAAACATTCTTTTGGTGACTTAGGGTTATTGTGATTTGAGTAAACACATCTAGATGTTTTCAAAATATGCCACTTTATTTTTTTTTCCAAAGTCATTTCAGTCCCAGAAGTATTTGAGAGTCAGATGTCTTATTTCACCCCTGAAGAGTACTGCTGAAGCATTTTGTGGATGGCACTGGAACACAGATTAAGTCTTTCCACTAAAATCATGTACTCTTTATTTTTCTCTCAAAAAGCTTTTTTATTTTAGTTTTTACTTAGAAAAATTAGTAAAACCAGTTTATTAAATATAAAAAGACTTTGAGAACCTACAAAACTATGCTTCCTATTTCATATCACAAGATTGACTTTTAAAGAAATTATTATTATTATTATTACTACTACTACTACTACTACTATTACTATTATTATTTCAAAAACCAAAGGCATTTCTAAAATTTCAAACTCACTGATTTGTGCTGGTTTGATAAAGGAAATAATATTAAGACACTTTGAACAGTTCTTGTGACACAAATAAATGTGCCATGTCGTTTGCAACTATGTTGTTTACTGGGATACTGGCTCATTTCCATAAGTTAAGTCATAGAGTACTATTTTGGAGTTAATAGCACTGAAAACATTAGTGATGAAACAATGTAACTAAATATGTCACTAAGAATAAAGGCACCCTTTCTGATGATAGATAATAGTTAATTGCAAGACTGGTTTTCAAAGATTGTGAGTCTCCATGAAATGACAAAATTTGATATCATTGAATTTTAACAATGTGTTTAGTGTTTAATTTGAATTTATAGATCAAAAGTGATGGGCTGTGTTAAATATACTACATTTTTCAATGATATACATTCTTTAACCTTTAGAATCGTTTACTTATTAGGTTGTACTTCAAGTGCTCTTTTATTATATCACATTTTATTTTCGGTAATCACACTTGTCTCTAATCTGACAGGGCATCTTAAAACACAACATTTATAACAGAATAAATAGAAGTAATTGAGTTCTAGGTTGAAAGTGAGAGTCCAGTCTAAGCCCACCTTTATTAAGTTACTTCAGAGGAAGCCAATGCTAATGAGGAGAATAACAAGTTACATTCGATCATGTAATATCACACCTATCATTCTTTATGATCTGTGTAATATTTACCTGCACTGAGTTTTTTTCAGTTATATAGTACAGTTAGAGTTGAATTCTCTTGCTAGTCTAACTTGGCAATGCATGTTCCAGAAAGATATACGGAGTAGTGAAAGAAGAAGATTTAGTAAGACAAGACATTTTCCCTGGCTGGAAATTTTGGTACATAAAAGTCTGGTCTGTTTGACATTTACTTCTTTTGCTTTATGGTTTTGTCCTATTTTCTCTTCTTCACATGCCATCTTTATCAAAGTACTCAAATATATGTTGCTAAATATTCCAGATGGATCAGTGGCATACTTTGATCCTGGATAGAAACTAGGAAAAAAACCAGGATTCTGTTAATTTTATTAACAGCCACTCATTTTGAATATATTGTATAATTCTACTCTTGCCCATAGCTGTGTTATTATTACTAATTGTCTATGAAATTTTTTCTGAAATTCCCAATATGTCCAATGCATGGTAGAATTGTAGGCACTAAAAAATCTGCTGAATGATGAATATTTGTTTACTCTTTCATTGTATATGAAGAGGATACTTTTAGCATAGAAAAATATATGCAATATATATAATATGTGTGTATGAGATGTAACACAGAGGGAAAATAAACTGTCTTGATTTTAGCATGCTACAAATTAATCATACACTGTAGAATTTCAATAAATATTTAGCGAATGAAAGAATGTACATATGTTGTTTAATAGGTCTAACTGCTTTACAGATGAAAGGGATGCTGACTGTAGAATAACTGCACCATTTCAGTCTTGATTAATTATAAAAATGTTAAAGACTTGAACTTTGATTCAAGGTGGACAAGATGCTTTGCACAAACTCTCCCACACAGAATATCTAGAACACATGGAAGAAGTACCAGTGTTGTAAAATATCACCTAGCCAATATCCAGATGATGGAAGTATAAAGATGAGCCAAGACAGAAAGCTTAACAGACTAGATATTGTTGACAGCTTTGCAGGAATGGGAGTATAAAATTAGAGTTCAGGTCTTGATGGGGTGCAAGAAAGGAAGGGTTGCCTAGTAAAGCATTCACATTTTAGTTTGGGACCATAATATACAGCAAATAGAAATCAAGGTAAAGTGAAAGTAAACTGTCACTTGTCTACTTGGAAGGAAAATAATGAGAAATAGCAATTAATTACACAAAGGTCTCTTGGATTGGATCCTGGAACAGAAAAAAAAAAAGCCATAGTGGAAAAAAATGAAGAAATATAAAGTAAAATTTGTAATTTAGTTTACAGGATTGTACCATTGTTAAATTCTCAATTTGGTAATTGCACCGTGGTTATAAAATATGTCATTTTTTTATCTGGTCATATGGAATTCTTTGTATTAACATTGCAATCACTAAACAAAATGTGGTTTGTGCAGCTTTGTTAATGTTAAGAAGAGTAAATCTACAACAAAAAGCAATGTTATAACTAAAGAGGAATATTTCATGATAACAAATGGTTCCATCATCCAGGATAATATAATGTGTCTCAATCTGAATGCACACATTTATATTTTCTGACAATATATTACAAACTGAGATCTACAAAGAAATCATAGAGATCTTCAAGGAAAACAAGAACAATAAATTATATGTACCAAGCATAGAAAGAAAGACATAATAACAGGAATATCAGGGAGTAATAAAATAAAAATATAATACAGATAATCAACAAATAATTTGGTGTTTTAAAAAGTACAATACATTTTATAAAAACTCAAGAAAACATAACAATAAAAGAGTAAGTACAAATAACAAATGCCAAAAATTAAAAAGTGGATATCAATACAGAATCTAGAGATATTGAAAAACTAGAAGATATTATTAACATCTTTATACTACTACTCATGAAAATGTAGATAAAATGGAAAAATTCCTAAAAATAAAAATAACTAGCCAGAACTGACACAAGGTGAAAGAGAAAAATTGAAATGTCTTATTGTTATTAAATGAATCCAAATCCATGATAAAACTATCTGCAACTAAATCCATGCTCAAATGACTTTACAACATCTTAATTAGTGAAAATATAATATCATTCTTACAAAAATACTTTATAGAGAATAGAAAAAGAAGGGTTCATGTCCTAACATTTCATAAGACTGTCAAAACTTGATACTTAGGTATAAAAAGGACATCAAAAGAAAGGGAAAGTGTAATCTCCAACACAGATACAAAATCAAAGATTATAAATAAAATATAAGTAAAATGAATACAGCACCTTAACAGGATAAAACCTCCTCCTTTCAATGATAAAAATCTGATGACCAAAAATTTATTAGAAAATTTCTAAATCTGCTTATAACAACAAATATTCCTAGAGCAAAATATCATATTTAAAATTAAAATATTACAAGCTTTCCTTTTGAAATAAAGAATGAGGAATATATGTCTACCTCTGACAATGCTAAGTCACAGACCTTAGACATTATAATACAACAGGGCAGATTTAATTTTTTGAAGTAATTTGAAATGCATTTTTGAAACAATATCTCCCACTATACATGGTCCTGGAAAGCATTACCCATCAATGTATGATATATGTCCCCTCCCCTTCAAACTGATAGAATTTGAAGTTACCATAACTAATAGAATATGGTGTAAGTGATGCTTTATGAATCCCAAGATGAGGTCATAAAAAGGGCATGTATGTTTTCTTCCTTGCTTTTTGTGTGCCCAAACTCATAAAATGGTTTCCAGAAATTTCCAAGATCTCCAAGCTTCCTGTTTCACATCACACAGAAAGGGAAAGCATCTCTAGGAAACAGTTCAAGAGTGAGACAGTGTTTTGGTATGCCAAAATATATTCTATGTATCTCACTTGCTTGAATTGGGCTTCTTACATCATCCTAAACTAAGCCAACTAGAGATTAATCTTGAAGTTAGTACTGATGTCTACATTTATCAAAGTATATGAGCTTTGTAAGAGTGGTAAATACAGAATTCACACTCAGGGAAAGATGACAAAAAGGAAGGGTAAATAGATGTGGAAAACAAAAATAGCAAACATTTTCACAAGCTAGAAAGATTGTACTCTGATGTAATTAAAACAATTTAATCTTTTATTAAAGATTACGCTAATATTTTTACTAAAATTATTATTTATTACAAATCAAAAATGTACATGCTTTATCAAGTTCAATAATTTTGAGATGCATAGAGGTTATTATTTTGCCCCTCTACCATCTTATGCTCATATCTCTTCTCATATACACATATGTTTCATAATATAAACAGATTTTGTGAGAATAGAGTTTACTAAAACAGAGTGTCATAATTTCACAAAATAAAATATTTATCAATCTGTAGTATTCTTTTGCTCTCATGGAATGATATTTTGTGAACCTTTCTCCATGTCAATGCAAAGAGATTTGTCATTAATTTTAAAAGATATATAATTGTATTTTTGCCTCAAGGGCTGGAAGTACACATTTTAGAGGGAGTATATGATAAAGGAAAATAGATGTTTAAGAAGCAGTTGGGGGCTTCCCTTCCCTGGTGGCGCAGTGGTTGAGAGTCCACCTGCCGATGCAGGGGACACGGGTTCATGCCCCAGTCCGGGAGGATCCCACATGCTGCGGAGCGGCCGGGCCCGTGAGCCATGGCCGCTGAGCCTGCACGTCCGGAGCCTGTGCTCCACAACAGGAGAGGCCACAACAGTGAGAGACCCGTGTATTCCAAAAAAAAAAAAAAAAAAATCAGTTGGTAGTATTATGGTGGAGGGAATGCAAGGAAGAATAATCACCCCTTATGACTTCCAAGATATTAGTAAATCCCCAAAACACAGGAATTGCTTATCAGTGATCTCAGCTGCAGATGCTTAGCAAAAGGTCACATAGAAACCGCTTTGTGTGTCACATCAGCTGAGGTGTCTATCTCTTCCAGGAGAGGATAGTGATTTTCCCTTCTTTTTGTCTTTAAATATTACACGAGTACCTCTCATAAATGTAAGTGAGAATCCTGTCTTTAAGGGTGTATGGGAAATGTAACCCATTCCTGGATATATAATTAAAAGTTGACAAGGTTAGTATGACAATGAGTATCCACCCATTTTTCTGCTGATAGACACTGATTATTTGTCCTTTTGAATTAACAACGTACTCAAAATAAGCATTAATTTACATGTCATTAATTTAATTGGATAGAAACATACTACTTTTCTGCTGCAATATATATTTCACACAACGAGATTTAAAATGGGGAACTTATTAAGTAAGCTCTACTATATAATTAGTTACTTATTTTTAACCACCTTCCTCTGTGTACTGAAATGTTAGCACATATTAAAACTATGCACTAGATTGCCATATCATTATAATTTTTCCAAAGGAAATACATTTAACTTTTAAAATATGTATAGAAAAATTCCAAAGAAGAATGTGTATTCTTTTCTTTATTACATTATACTGGAGTAGTTTAATATCCTGTTATAATAAATTGACTCTGGCTGATCACTTTTTGTAGCCTTCATTTTTTGCAACAAGTTGGGAAAATGTTCATTCCTTTGATCATTGTAAGTTATCACATTTCTTTTTATCATTGGGCCCACCTCTAATAAGTTATCTTCTCTGTGTACTCTCTTCAAATTTCCTACTTTACATTTTCCAGGAAGCCAAACAATAAAAATTCTATATTCTACAGTGTAAAAGGCATTCTGATTGCTAACAAGAAGATAGTTAATGAAAAGATATAAAGACATATTTTTCCCCTGTGGTTCAGAGAACTGATCAGGTAGGCTAGGGAGCATGCAGCTTGCTATTATTTACATAGGTGGTACTAATAATAATGTAATGCTAACTTAGTAAAGATAAACAAAACACACAATCGTTTCAATAACTAGATTTTAAACTAATGAGAAGTTCTGCAAGTCAAATCAAAGCTTGGAAGTAATTTTTTTGCCATTCTGTTCTTATTTTTAGAGATGAGTGTTTTAACATATCTCTCAAACTTTAAAATAGTACAATCTAGCAAAAGTGAAAGTGCATCCCCTGGGATATTCAGTTTTATTATGTAAAACAGTGTAAAAATATTCATTCTCTTATTTGAAGCAACAATGACAACTTTAGTAACAGGATGAAATAGTTTTGAAAATTCTACTAATTTTTAATTGACACATTTTTACATTCATAGTTTACTCAAATCACCAGACAATAATATATAAATTGTACTGTTGAATGAGTGTGGGATTCAGACTCAACAGACCTGGCTTTACCTTCTGTTTCTTCCATTCACAAGTTATAAATTTATCATTTAATTTTAATAATCTTTATTTTGTCATCTCTGAAATGTGAATAATAATTCCTATGCAAGGTGTTGTGAGAATAAAATGAGATATTGTTAGTGAAAAAATGGATATAGACTATAATGGACTAAGTTATTTACTATGCCTTAAACATGTTTCATAAAATTCATACTGTATTTATTGGCAAAATTCTAAACTCAAAAAAAAACATTTTAGAACAAGATGCTGCAACTGATGACATGATTTTTAATAGATTAAAAGATAGCCTAGGAGTAACATCATGGAAAATGGCAGAGTAGGAAATTCCTGGTGTCACTTACACCATTGTAACAATCACTAAGATGGAAAAAAAATAACTGTAAAAATCAACAGTTTTGAAAATCTGAAACCTGATCACTTACTTATAGCAACCAAGAGAAGTGCTTGATGAAGAGAGAGATTGCTGAACTTTGGTGAGAGAGCAGAGTGTATTTTTTGTTTGTTTGGTTTTTTAAATTAATTAATTATTTTTGGGGGGCTGCGTTTGGTCTTTGTTGCTGCATGCAGGCTTTCTCTAGTTGTGGCGAGCAGGGGCCACTCTTCTTTTTGGTACACAAATTTTCACTGCGGTGGCTTCTCTTGTTGCAGAGCACAGGCTCTAGGTGCGTGGGCTTCAGTAGTTGAGGCATGCAGGCTCAGTAGTTGTGGCGCATGGACTTAGTTGCTCCGCAGCATGTGGAATCTTCCCAGACCAGGGATCAAACCCATGTCCTCTGCATTAGCAGATGGATTCTCAACTACTGTGCCACCAGGGAAGTCCAGAGTGCATGTTTCTCACCCCCATTTTACACCCTTGTTGTGGCTATGGGGACGAAAACCAGCATTCCTAGAGCATGTGGCTGGTGTTAGGGTGGACAGTAAGGATTTTGTCCTCCAATAAATTGTATTTGTGTGTTTTGGTTAGTCTGGTGGGTCCCTGAGGGACTGACACAGATAGTTGCCTTTGACTAGTTTCTAGGTATGACGTTCCCAGCAACACCTACTGGAAGTACCTTTTTGGGTTTTTTGATCTCGAAATTTAAGGAAATATGTATCTGGTCACAGGCTGACCACACACAAAAAGGAATACAAATTTTGCCAAAATAGTTTATAAAATCTACTCTAAAAATGGACAAATGAAGGTCTAAATAAGAAACAAATGCAATCCCTCCAAAGTAAGAGAATCTGATTTCCAGAGTTACATTTTAATACTTAAAATGTTTCATTCTCAGCAAAAACAAAAACAAAACATGACAATGAAACAGAAAAGTATGGCTCATTCACAGGAAAAAATAATTTAAACAGGCATCATGAGAAAGCCCAGACATTGGAATTACTAGCTAAAGACATTAAATCAACTGTTTTAACAAACTAAGGGAAACCACAGACAAAGAACTAAAGGACATCAGAAGAACAGTGTATCAAAAAATAGGCAATGTAAAATAAATAGAGACAGACATTTTATAAAGGAGGTATATATATATATGTGTGTGTATGTGTATATATATATATATATATATATATATATATATATATATGTATGGTTCAACAACAGATTTGAGTAAACATAAGAATCACCAACTTGAAGATAAGGCAATTAAAATTATCCAGTTTGAGAAACAGAAACAAAAAAAAAAATGAATAGAAATGGAAAAACCTGAGGGACCTGCAGGACACCACCAAGCACACCAACATGGGAAAACCAAGGAGAAAAGAGAGAAAGGAACAAAATAATTGAACAAGTTATGACCAAAAACTTCTGAAATTTGATAAAATATATAAATCTACAAACCTAAGAAGTTCAACAAACTCCAAGAAGATAAATTGAAAGAAGTCTAAATTGAGACACATTATAATCGAATTTTCAAAAGCCAAAGACAGAAAAAAAAATAATAAAATCTTGAAGCAATAAGAAAGAAGCCATATGTCATATGCAAGAATCCTTAAAGAGATTGACAGCTTTTTCTCATCAGAAAACATGGAAGCCATAAGGCAGTAATATGACCTATTTAAAAAGCTGAAAGAAAAAAAATAACTATCAACTAAGAATTCTATATCTGGCAACACTAGTGTTCAAGAATGAAAGAGTAATTAAGATATTCTCAGATAAACAAAAGCTAACAGAGTTTATTAGTAATAAACCTGCCCTACAAGAAATGCTTAGTGGAGTCCTTCAAGCTGAAATGAAATGACACTACACAGTAACTCAAAGCATATGAAGAAATGAATAATACTGTGAAAATCATAACATAGGCAAATAAATGCTTTAATTATTGTACTTTTCATCTGTAACTCCTCATTTTTCTATGATTTAAAAGGCAAATGCATAAAACAGTAATTACAAATCTATGTTAATTGGTGCAATATATAAAGACATATTCTCTGAGAAAACCAACATAAAGCATGAAGAAGGGAGAGCTGTAAGAGCAGAGTGTTTATATAGTATTGAAACCAAGTTGGTCTTATTCAATCTAACTTATTATACATTTAAGATAATTAGAATACCCAAGGTAACCACTAAGAAAACAACTAAAAGTATATGCAGAAATGAAATAAAAAGGGAAAGAAAATGGTATACTACAAAAATAACTGACTAAATACAAAAACTCAGTAATAAAGAATTGAGAAACAAATCATAAGATGCACAGAAAACAAATAACTAAATGGCATAAATAAGCCTATCATTATCACTAATTACTTTAAATGTAAATGGATTAACTAGCTAATTAAAAGAAAGAGATAGAATAGATTAAAATATATATATATATCTATGCTGTATACAAGAGATTTATTTTAGGTACAAAGACAAAAAAAGATTGAAAGCAAAGGATGGAAAGAGACATCCCATGCAAATATTAATTAAATACAGTTATAGTGACTTTATTATTATCAGAAAAAAGAAATTTTAAGTAAAAAATGTGTACAAAAACAAAGGACATTATATATTAATAAAATATTTAATCTAGCCAGAAGATCTAATGGTTATGAACATATGCACATCTAACAGGATGTCCCCAAAATATATAAAGCAAAAATTGACATAATTGAAAATGGAAATAGACAGTTTTACAGTAATAGTTGGAGACACCAGTACCTCACTTTCAATAAAATATAGAAAAACCTAACAGAACATCAGCAAGAAAACACAGGGATTGAACAACACTCTAAATCAATTAAATCTAAGAGACATAGAGAGAGAGAGAACAACAGCAAAATGCACATTCTTCTTAAGTGCACATGGAACATTCTCCAAGATAGACCATATGTTAGGCTACACATCAAGTCATAATAAATTTACAAAGATTGAAATCATATAAAGTAGCTTTCTGATCACAATGGAAATACTAAAACTGTAAAACCCCTAGAAAAAAGCATGGGGGAAAGTCTTTATTGCCTTGGACTTGACAATGGCTTCGTAAATATGAGTTCAAAAGCACAGGTCAGTGCACTATCAACAGAGTGAAAAGACAACACACAGAATTGGAAAAAAATACTTTCATATCACATATATGAGATAAGGATTTAATATCCAGGATATTTAAGGACTCCTATGACTCAACAACAAAATAGCACAACTACAAATAGGCAAAGGACCCAAATAGACATTTATGTAAAGAAGATATGAAAATTACCAGTGAGCATAGGAAAAGATACTCAACGTCATTAATAATTAGAGAAATGTAAATTCAAAGCACAATGTGGAGAAATTGGAACCTTTCTATATTACTGGTAGGAAAATAAAATGGTGTAGCCACTGTGGAAGACAGTTTGACAGTTCCTCAAAGAATTAAACCTAGAATTATCACTTGACCCAACAATTTCACTTCTTAGGTATATGCCCAAAAGAATTGAAAATAGTGACTCAAACTCATACTTGTACACAAATGATCATAGTAGCATTGCTTACAAGAGACAAAAGGTAGAAACAACCAGGAGTCTATCAACAATGAATGGATAAACAAAATGTGGTATATAATATGTGGATTATTAGTCATAAAAATGAATGAAATTATGATACATGCTACTACATGGATGGACTTTGAAAAATATTATGCTAAGTGAAATAATCCAGGCTAAAAGGGCAGATATTGCATGATACACTTATTTAAAATATATAGAATAGGCAAATTCATAGAGACAGAAAGTAGATTAGAGGGTATCAGGATCTGGGGTAGAGGGAATTGGAGTTATTGCTTAATGGGTACAGATTTCTACGTGGGGTGATGAAAACATTTTGGAAGTAGATAATGGTGATGACTGTACAATTAATGTCACTGTATTTTACATAAAAATGATTTTAAAAATTTAAATGTTGTAGATATTTTATCAGTATATGTAAAATAGTTACTCCATTTAACTTTTAAATGTTAGTTTTCTCAAGTTATATAAAAATGGTAGCTTTCCCCCTTTTCTTCTCATTTCAGTAGTTTCAAAACCATTACTGCTCTTAATAACCAGGTCATATAACTATTTTAAAGCTACTCTATTTTTTTCCATTATCTTTGTTCCTAAGATCTAAATTCAGTCTTAATACACCAGTGTGTAGCTGAATATGAAGGCTGTTTTAGAAACACTTTTTAACACATAACTTTACATCCCTTGAAATAGGAAATATGTTTCATTGGGTTCTGTAATAAGAAAGATAACTTTTCAATTTCAAGAGTGATACTATCTCAAGGGTCACTTTCTCCATTCCGTTTCATACCCTTATATTGTTGATTTGAACAGGGAGTTTCCTTTGATTTCAAAAAGGCTGTGTATAGATATAGACTGTAAAAGGTCCTGGAGCCTTAATGAAAGCAGAATAGAGATTAGAGATGATCTGGAATTTGCTTTGGTGGACTCACTCAATTGGAATATGGTTACAGTAATATGTCAAATAAAGTTTACTTACTCAAATGAAAACTGTAGCAAGGATTTCCTGCAAAATAATGAAAGTGGGTTTTTTTTTGTTTGTTTGCTTTTTAAAGATTTTCTTAAGAGAAAGTCAGGTTAAACCTAGGAGTTATACAGGTGTTCTGCTATCTCCATCTAAGTTTCTTGATTAAAATTAAGTTAGGTGAACATACTTAATTCTTACATTATGCCTTTATTTTATTCACTAGACTACTGAATGCAGTAACTGAAATTCAGAAGTAAATAAGCCATATGGACACGCTTGGTTTAGAACTTATGTTGAACTACTATAAATACAATCTATTAATCATATAAATTTACATTATCTTCATTTAACTTAAATTTTAAAAAGTAGTTACTATGAGTTCCTCAATACAGTGTCAAATAGAAGTGATGAGAGTGGTCATCATGCCATCTCCATCATGGAAGAAGAACATTCAGTCTTCACAATTACATATGATATTAGCTGTAGGTTTTTCATAGATGTCCTTTATCAAGATAAAATACCCTTTCATTCCTAGTTTTCTGAAAGTTCTTATCAGGAATGTATAGTTCATTTTGCCAAATGCTTTTTTGTGTGTACTCAGATCAGCATTTTGTTTTTCTTATGTATTTGTTACTATGGTATATTACACTGGTTGATTTTTTAATGTTAAAACAATGTTAAAACAATTATTCTGAAATAAACTCTATTTAGTCATGCTGTATTATAATTTTATGTACTGTTGAATTTGATTTGCTAAATTTTTATTAAGAAATTTTGCTTCTATTTATGAGAGACATTATGTTGTTTGTTCTATTCTTGTAACATCTTTGTCAGGTTTTTGTGTCAGAGTGATGCTGATTTCATAAAATAATTGGTGAATTTTCCTTCCTCTTAAATTTGTTGAAAAATTTGGGTAAAACTGATATTATTTATTCTTTAAAATTTTGGTAGATTTTACCAGTGAGGCCTGGCCTTTTCTTCCTATGAAGGCTTTTAGCTGCAAATTCAATTTCTTTAATAGATATAGAGCTATTTAGATTATCTATTTCTTAGAGATGATCTTTGGTTGTTTCTGTCTCACAAGAAATTTGTCTACATCTTCTAAGTTGTCAAATTTTTTGACTTAAACTTATTGGTAATATGCCCTAATTAGCTAAGTAATATATGAGAATCAGTAGAGATGCCATATATTACTTTTATATTGGTAATTTGTGTAGTCTCATCATTTTTCTCCTTAGTTTGGGAAGAGTTTTATAAAATTCATTGATCTCAAAAATAACATTTAATTTTATTTATTCTCTTTATTGTTTTGTTTTCTCTTCTCTTGTTTTCCTCTTTGATTTTTATCACTGAATTTAACTGTTTTGTGAATTAATATTATTATTTTTCTAATATTTTAAAATGCCAACTGAGGTCACTGATGTGACATCTTTCTTTTCTTCTATTCTATCAATTTTCTTATAAGAACTGTTTTTATCTGCATTGCAATACTTTTGATATACTGAATTTACACATACATTTAATTCAAACGGCTTTCTAACTTTCATTTCTTTCCTTCTTTCACCTAATTTTTATATTAAAGTGTTTAGTTTTCAACTATTTGGAAATTTCTCAAGCATCTTCCCCATAACTGACTTCTAATTTAATCCCATTTTAGTTAGAAAACACACTTTGTCTCACTTGAACCCTTTCAGTCTTATGAAACATGTTTTATGACCCAGAAAATGGTCTATCTTTTATTTTCCACATTACACTTCAAACTAATATTCATTCTGTTGTTGTTAGGGAGAATGTTCTAGAAAGTAAGCTAGGTCAAGTTGTTTGACAGTGTTGTTTAAATCTAATATAGCTATAGAGATTTTCTATCTATTTGTTCAGTTAATTATTGAGAGAGGTATATTGAAATCCCCGATTATAATTTTAGATTTGTCTGCTGCTTCTTGTAGTCCAACAGATCCTGCTTCATGTATTTTGGTGCTCAGTTGTTATTTTTAAGATGGTTTTGTTCTCTTAATGATGCATTTTGATGTATTTATTCTCTGGTATATTTTGATAAAATTACCATATTTTTCTATGATAATATTATTTGTTACAAATGTTATTTTTTCAGCATTCATATAATCACTTCAACATTCTTTTATTTAGTCTTAACATGGAATGCTTTTTTCCTTATATATTAATTTTTATTTTGGTAAAATATATATAATATAAAATTTATCATTTTGATAATTTTAATTGTGCAATCCAGCAGCACTAAGTACATTCACAATGTCACATAATCATCAGCAAAATCCATCTTCAGAGTTTTTCATCATCCCATACTGAAATTCTGTACCCATTAAAAAATAGCTCCCCATTTCTTCCTTCACCCAGCCTCTGGCAAGCATTATTTCACTTTTTGTCTCTATCCATTAACTTTCTTTTTTTTTTTTAACATCTTTTTTGGGGTATCTATCCATTAACTTTCGATCTCTTGGTGTCTTTACTTAAAAATGTGAGTTTCATGTAGAAAGTATGGATTTGTTTTAATTTTCTAATGCAGTGTGATAATCTCTGCCTTTCAATTTGAATGTTTATAATTCAAAATTTAATATAATTATTAATATTCTTAGGCTTAAATGTGTTTTTGCTAATTATTGTCTTGTGTTCTTTCTTCCTCATTTTGATTTCTCCATCTTCTTTTGGATTCATTATTTACATGATTTTATTTTATATCATTTTTAGGATCTTAGGCAGAAAAATGACTTGTGTATTTTATGTTTGAAAGATATTTGTGTGGAGAGGATAGATTATGGGAGAAGGAGATCAGTTAAGTCTTGTTCTGAGATGGCTTGGGTGGGGTCAGGTGATTTATTTATCTGCTTCTTTCCTAAGAATAGAAATAAGAATTCTGTTTTGGTCACATGATATTGAGATAATGACCAGGTAGCTAAATTTTACTAAATCAAATTTATATTAAAATAAAATAAATGTTTCTTTATATAAATCTGATGGCAGAGTCAATGATAAAGTCAGTGGTAGAAATGAAAAATTGGGAGTCAATACCATATACCGACCAAAGAATTCCTTTTAAATCTATGGGCCCGATTATATAATCTTGGCCAGAATAAAGTTAAAAGAGAAGTTATCTGGTCTAATCTGGGCAACTGTAAAATTTATATTTGAAGAGTCATGTACCAAAATGTTCATTGCAGCTCTATCTACAATAGCCCAGAGATAGAAACAGCCTAAGTGTCCATAATTAGATGAATGGATAAAGAAGATGTGGCACATATATACAATGGAATATTACTCAGCCATAAAAAGAAACGAAATTGAGCTATTTGTAATGAGGTGGATAGACCTAGAGTCTGTCATACAGAGTGAAGTAAGTCAGAAAGAAAAAGACAAATACCGTATGCTAACACATATATATGGAATTTAAGAAAAAAAATATCATGAAGAACCTAGGGGTAAGACAGGAATAAAGACACAGACCTACTGGAGAACGGACTTGAGGATATGGGGAGGGGGAAGGGTGAGCTGTGACAGGGCGAGAGAGAGGCATGGACATATATACACTAACAAACGTAAGGTAGATATCTAGTGGGAAGCAGCCGCATGGCACAGGGATATCGGCTCGGTGCTTTGTGACCTCCTGGAGGGGTGGTATAGGGAGGATGGAAGGGAGGGAGACGCAAGAGGGAAGAGATATGGGAACATATGTATATGTATAACTGATTCACTTTGTTATAAAGCAGAAACTAACACACCATTGTACAGCAATTATACCCCAACAAAGATGTTAAAAAAAAATATTTGAACAAACAAGGAGATTAAGGAGGAACAACTGATAAGTAGAAGAAAAAGACAGATGCATATGGTATCATCAACAACAAACAAAAACAATACTTTTTAAAAGGGAGAGAGTGTATAAATGTGAAAAATTCTGCCTAGACACCAATTAAAATGAAAACAGAGAAATGGCCATAGATAACACTGATGAGATTACTACCTGTAGATGCATTCAGACAAAATAAATTTGATTAGGATGAGGAAATTGGAAGTTAAAGAAGTGAATTTAGTGACTATAGATAATGTATAAATCTAATAAGAGTTTTTCTGTGAAAAGTTAAAAAAAAAAGTGCTGCATAGAGGGGATTTTGGGGTGAATGGAAGTTGTAAACCTGCTTTGTTTTGTTGTATTTATTTGTTTGTAATGGGCAAACAAAAGAGCATAGTTATATTTAGTTGAGAGGAATAAAGTAATTATTTACAAGAAGGGAATGTTACAGCAGCAGATTCTTGAGAAGTGCAAGTGATAGGACTCAGAGTATAGGTAAAGGAGCTGGCTTTTAGAGGAAGAGAAGCCACTTTGACTACTGTGACTGGAGGAAATGCAGGGAGTGTGGGTCCAGGTCAGGTAAGCATACAGATTTATTGGTGAGAAAAATGAAGAAGCTCATGCTTGATTGCTTTGATTTGCATGAGGCAATTTGAGACAATGTCTTCAGCTCTTTCAGGTGAGGAGTCACAAAGAGTAGAACTGGAATTTTGAGGTATGGGAGGAATGTATGAAGTAGTTGTTTTGGAGATGGAGAGAAAGAACATGCCAGCAAAGTATGGGAGAATTTTCAGGTAGTGTTGAAGGCCTATATAAATTGAGGGACAAACAGGGTGACTGGTTTTTTACAGACAGTATTCAACTCTTCAACCTGGTACAGGCACCAAATAGTTAACATTTGTTTGGTAACAATTGGAATTTTGCTGCTTTAGATATAGAGGTGGATAAGAAGGAACAAGACTTTAAGGGAACTTGTGGTGGGTTAATTATATTAATGGTGCAGAGTCAATATATTCAAGGTTCCAATGAGGGCCCATAGCCATGACACTGAGAGACAAGTGTCCCTCTATTTCAGTTATTTGATGATGGATATGTATACAGTGATTCGAGAACTTCTACAGTGATGTCTGAGATTGGCAATCAGGTCTACTGGAAAACGTACTGTAATGGGAGTCATCATAATAATAGAAGCAAATATAATTAAAAAGTAATAGCTAACACTTACACTTCTATGTGAAAAGCATTATATTAATTCCTTAACCTACTAAGTTCCCAAGCTTGTTTATCTTGTATCATTTTCACAGACTCTCATGATGCATTATCATTGCTTTTTTTCTTCGTTTTAGTTTTTTTTTCTTCCTTTTTTGAATAGGAAAACTAAGATTGACAGAGGTTAAATGGTTTGCTGAGGGTCAAAAACCTGTAAGATATGGAGTTTAGATTAGAAAAGATTGTCAAGTCTATGGTGCATGAATACTACTCTGTTGCCAGGGAACTGTATGACATCACTAGTTATGTGATTGCTTGGTTTCATGACTCAGAGAAAGTCACATTACTTTAAATTTCCACCCCCTCATTTGTACTGTAGTAAATGCTGTAATATCCCTTTGTCTCTAATTTGATCTTTAATTTTCTAGAAAGTTATCCTAAAGAACTTGCAATTAGGGACATGAAAGAAAAATCCATCTAACTGCTTTGGAATATACAGATGACACTTTAGTGAATGTATGTAGATTATGTTTTAAAATTCACTATTTGACTTCATATTTCACTATAATTCTTGATAGCACAAAACTGGTACCTGTTTAAAGTCAGGATTTTTACTATCATAAACATAATTTTCTCTCAATAGGATACTAAGTGTTCTTACACAAAATTTTTTGTTTAATCCTTACAAATAATGAGAACCTATTTGATCTACAATGGCTAAATTTACATTCAACATATGTAGAGATTTCAACATATTTCTAAATAATACACAACTCATATAGTATTAAATAAACATAATGTTTGCATAATATGGGGAGTGTTTGGTGCCAAAAGACTGTGCATTAAATATACATGTTACATAATTTCTTTCATGACACATCAAAGCACTAGATATGGAGCTCAGAAATTAATCAGAAATGCTGAACAGTTATGTAAGCAAGGCAGTAACTGTTCTAGAGGAAGCATCATATATAAAACCAAACACATGCATTCCCCAGTCTTCTTACAGAACTCTAGTCTTGATTACAATATAGTAAATAGTATTATATACATTAGTAAAGCAATATTTTATATTACCATAGTAAATATAAATGTATATATATGTGTATTAAGTAAATGTATACACATATATTTTCCCTTCTGCTTTGATCCTTACTAAACATTCCAGGAACACAATGCAGCTCACATTGCCTTTTAATTCTCCAATGCTGTAATAGAAAGTGCATAAACTTAAGTTATTGCATTTATTCACACTTTGATTCCCCAGAAATTGCCATAATATTATGTGTGAGTGAATAAATATCTTTCAGTTGCATGAGGTTCATGATTTGGGGTTATAAATTGGTACCTCAGCATATCTACTAGCTTATAAAACAGAGTCATGAAGACCAGAGTCTCTACAAATTATGCATTGCTAATGTCCTTCAAACAAAATGTATTTGGAAGAATAAATTTTGTTTACCTTGGTTGAAAATTTTCAATAAATGTTATTAATAGAATATTAGGGCTACATATTCAGGTAAAATGCTTGTGTCAAGTGAATATATGTGAGTGCAACACACCTTGGGTGTGATTGAGATCCTCCATTTTCTTCTTAGGTCCCTGAATTATGTTTTACCTGAAAATCATATAGTATGTATAGCTAGCTAGCTGAATAGATAGATACATCAATAGACAGAAAATAGGTACTGATTAGACATAGTTGGAAAGGTATGATTATTTTAAATTGATTTGATTAATTAGTAAAACATTAAACTTGATACCAAATTTTATTGTCCTCAGAATATTCTTAAGAATCATTCTTTCAAAGGCAAAAGTGATACATTTAATCTGTATGCATACTGGCATTAAACTGTGCCTAACATGATCTAACATGCACTATTTGACTACAAAAATATAAATTATTAACAAATAGCTTTATTGCTAGGACGTATATATATATATATATATATATATATATATATATACACACACACACACACACACACACACATACATATATGTATACCTCTGTGTATATACATACTTGGGTGAGATGTCTCATGTTTGTAAGTATTTATAATATATAGACTATAAATAATGCCAGATAATGTTGGTCTCATTTAATTATGCATACAAGAAAATAAATTTTTAAAAATGGCAGTTTTGGATTATTATCATTTAGTGAAAATTGTTCAAAATGATTTTTGAGTATGCTTAATATTTAAAGACAAGTTCTACATATTTTATATAGACCTAAATTCCAAAATGTTAACTTGTGTTAAAGAGCAATAGAGCACATGAGAAATTCTACCTGGATAAAAAAGACCAGATGCTAAGTGATGTAATAATTAAATTCACTTAACCCAAATCTAAGTAAAAACAGTATTTGTATTTGCAACTTGACCATATCTGACATTGGTGGTGACTTCTGCAGTATAGACATTCTAACACTGGGAATTTTGAATGATCGTAGAACTGAAAGAGACCTTGAGAAATTGTTTATTTCCATTTCTTCAGGAAATTATGCATCACTGAAGAAATCTTATTTTTCTTTACCTTTTCATTTAGAATTGTCCCCAAGGTCTCCCAGAATTTATTACAGAATGTAAAAATCTTTATTACCCATGCACATATACTTGTATTTTGAATCATTTAAAAAAAAATCAAGAATTTTGGAAGAATCCAGCTGGAAATATATCTAAAGTATTTCACTAATAAATATGAAAATCATCCTTAGAACTAAATATACTACCTAGATGGGAAAAAGTATTTATTTAGATACTAGTCAAATTTGGGGGTAAATTCTCAGAATAGTCTACCAGTTCCATCCAATAGTCTTTGAATTTTTATTCTGCACTTCTTCAAATGTAAAAAAGGAAATAAAATAATATAAAAGCAACATAAATGTGACAAATTTTCCTAGATAGTGACTGAAAAAGATATGTTTTAATTTCTAGATGACTACATGTTTAACAAATATGGATAAATTAATGTATATTTCAAAAATGTCAATTACTTATATTTAGTGGAATGAAATCAGTGATTAAAGACATTGATTGAAATTTCATTTACATTTAGGAAAGTACCAGATCTCATACCACAACTTGGCAGATATTGACCAGATATACTACAATCTACATGGATTCGAGAAAATATGTCATGATGAATACACAAATATCACACTCTTAAACTTGGAGTTAGGGAGACATGTGGCCATGTGATCTCACCTTGGGGGATGTCACTCAGATCTAATCAGCCATTGCAGCCAAGGTAGCTGTGGAAATAATCAGCTGCAACAAAGAAATTGGGGCCAAAAAAAAAAAGAGTCCAACCTCAATGCATACTCATTTTTCTTTGTCTTAATTTCCTGTGTGAGCAAGTTGAGATTTTAATAAACCTACCTGACAGCTACATCTAATTATCCACTAGCCAGTCAAAGGCTGTCTCCATTTGAACAGGACAATCTTTGAATATGGTGAGTTTCAGATTCAGTAGTCTCATTTTAGAGAAAACACTGGAAGTGTAACACTAGATGATATCTTTCTTGATTTTCATTTTTTTTCTAGTTCTCTTTGTATCTCTTGCAGGCAACTGTATGTAAAAATCACTGTCCAGCTCTAAAAATAAATGCAAATTAGGTTCATACAAGGCAAATAGGAAAGGAGGTTAGATTATGAGGCTATATCCACAGTCATTTTGGAAAAAATGACCAGCCCTAGAAAAAGTTTCTCCCTTGGGGCAAAAAGAAAAACAGAAAATATCATTGGATATTTATTTTAAAAATCTATAGCAAAAAACAAGGCAAGTAATATAACACACAAGAACCAGAAAAAATATTATGGAATACTTACTATCAGAAAAGAAGGAAAAAATAAAATATCTGTACACATTTTCTAGGAAGTTAGAATATTTGGGGGCTAGTCTATACAAAAAGAAGTAATCAAAATTAATCAATGAACAGAATTAAGAAACTAAATTTAGGGTAAACAATTTACAGCAATAAAAAGGACCAAACTGCTGATATACACAAGGATGAGCCTCCACTACAGTAAGTTCATCAAAGACAGAGGAGGGTATACTATATGATTCCATATGTTTGCAGTTAACAGAAAGAAAAAAGTAATTTTTGATAATGGAAAGTAGAAGAGCGGTTTCTTGGGAAAGTGAGGAATGACTGGAAAAAGACAGAAGAGAATTTTGGTGATAACAGTGCTCTATATTTACTGGAGAGTGTTGGTTACACAGGTGTGTACATGTCAAAACTCATCATATTAAATCTTCAGATTGGACACTTTTCTATTTATACTTATACCTTACTGAAAATGGTTAAAATGGTTCCTAATTTAGATGTAATATATATTTATACATAAAAAAGCTACAGCATGAAAACAATTTTTATTGTAATTGACTTGTGAAACTCCTCTGAAATTATTGACAGAAACAGTTAATAAATTGATACATGGTAGCAGAAAGCAGATATGTAAGTGTGCACTTATGAGACAGAATTGAATAATGGGTTGATAAACAAGAGGACAACTATCCTTCTCTCTTCTTGGTTCATGGTAGTGCCAGATCAACAATCTCAGATTAATTTAATTTTGCCAACATACATCCAAGTATGTCTTTAGACACTGATATATTTTAGATTGATGGATGACTAATTGCATGCATTTGATTCTCAGTAGGACAGCTAATGAAAACTTTAAATTAGTACATTCACAATGATTGGAACTGAATATTTATCCTCAATTAATGTAACGTTAATATTTTTCTTTGTATAATTTGAAATTTAAATGTGTAACTTACTTCACTCCTATATTAAACTCTCCACAAAAATTAAATTTCTTTGTAGTTTATAACTGGTCTCATTTTATGCTGATGACAAAAGGAGGAAAGAAAAACAAATTTAACATTGAAAAATAAATGTGGCTGTACTGTTGAAAAAAAGAAAAGAAATTTAGAACAATAAAGACAAAATAGAAATATTTGCTAACAGAATCAATGATGCTAAAACTTAAGCAGCAAATTGGAATGAAGAAAAGTTTTAAAAGTTTCGAGAGAGGAGGAAAATAAGAAGCCCTTTACAAGAAAATTAGAAACAGAATATTATATCATAAGTCAAATACTTGTGTTGCCTGCTGATTGACAAAGGACAAGGTCTTCAGATTATGAGGGAAATTATCAGATATTGTTTATCATCACAACATTTTAACCTTCTGTAATATGATAGTTTTGGCAGAGATATAAATGTTTATGGTCAATTTCATTCGTTAATAAACAAACTTATTTTCAGATTCTAAGAAGTCAAATATAACCCGATATCAAAATTTCAATCTCTCATTCAGTTTAAAGTGCTCCCCACCTTCTCAGATTCCTATCTGATCCTCAGTCTCTGCCCAAGCTCAGCTCTGATCCAGGCTCAGATATTTGTAGGAGAAAATGTTAGCATGGATAGTTTTCTCCTCTTTTCTATTCCACATACTCCCTTTCTCGATAGGTACTATTTCAGTTCTTCTGTGGAATCTGGCTCAGAGGGCAATGGAGGTGAGTAGAAAAGCATACAGTTTTACATGGCTGGTCCTGTTGTACTTGTGCATCCAGTGTTAGGGTTAGGGTTAGCGTTTCCAGCTTTAACATCTTAAATTTCCCCCATGCTTCTCTTGGACACCATAAACAGTCTTTCTCATGGGAGAGGAAATCAGCCTTTCTGACTCTTGTTGGAAGGCGTGTCTCTTCTAGATTGTTTCTCAAAATACTTCATGCATGACCGACTTCTGTGGTGCCCATTTTGCCCTTGAGAAAAAAGTTTGCATCTTTGCAAAACCAGAATCTGAAAATGCAAGGTGCATTCACCTCAGCCTTCCTCATTTTTTATTCTGACATGACAGACAGCCATACCTGGTGTGATAAGTCTTCCAAGCACTGTCCTCAAAGGAATTACCATTCCACTGATCATTTCTATTTAATCATTTTGCAAACTCTTATATTTAAGATAAAATTTGGTGATCAGCTATAAGGGTTTTCCAAATCTGTTTTGAGCTGCTTTATTTACATGTCTAGCAAAGGTAGTACAGTACTGTTCTTTAGGACTTCTTGTCTTCATGTTTGGGCCTCAGCTGAAACATCTGGGTAGCAAAATCAAATTTAGAATTTTATTAATAATCAAGTGTTGGTTAAATTAGAAATGAATATTTTCATTTGGTTTACTTATAAATTGATTTAACCTTTTTGAAATCTACTTCGGCAATATGTATAAAAACATAAAATTAAAAAAATTCCAAAATATGTGTATGTATTAGAAGTGCTCATTACAGACTGTTAAAAAGTTCCTTCTGATAGGTCAAGACTAACAACATTATGCCCATGTAAGTGCTTAGTTAAAACATTATTGATGATGTTTTGTTCATTCTGAAAATGGTATTACTGATGGGGATTTGTGATAATTTTTGCAACTTGAGGATGAGAGGTAAATGGACCACAGTTGACAATTTATTGCCTCTCACCTTCAGTGAAAGAGGGAGGGAAGGAAGAATATTTCTATTCTTATTCCAGACATTTTTCTTTTTTGGGGGGATTGGGGGAGTGTGCAACATTAGAGACAAAAATATATGAAAATAATTAATTGACAAGCATTCTGAGAAATTCATTAAAATCATACCTGTCAATGCATCGTTCAAAAGCAGAGCTTGGATTAATAAGAAGATGAAAAGAATAATACTAGAACAAGAACAAAATATTATACAAGTCCCTTTAGTTTTTGGCATTATTCTACTATTAGAAGAATATGATTCTACTTTTCATAAAATTAAAACATTGAGGGGTTTAAGGGAAGGAAGGAGGAGTAAATAGATATAGCACAAGAGTTTTTAGGGTAGTAAAACTGTTCCCTATGTTACTGAAATTGTTGAATACATGACATTATGCATTCATCAAAATCCACAGAACAGAATAACACAAGGAGTGAAAACTGATGTAAACTATGGGCTTTAGTTAATAATCATATACCAATATTAGTTCATGAATTGTAAAAATGTACCACACTAATGCAAGATGTTCAAATTAGGGGAAAATACGTGGGTGAACAGAGAGGAGGTAATGGAAACTCTATTAATTTTTGCTCAGTTTTCCTGGAAACTTAAAAGTGCTTTTAAAAATAAAGACTCTTCATTAAAAAATAAGAAATGCTCATTACAACATAACTGATTTAGAAGGAAAAAATGAAACATGTTATATTTTCAGTAATAGAGGAGTAGATGACCACAGTATGAAAAACTAGAAAATGCAATACTATGCAACAATTCAAAATAATATTTATTAAAATGGATAGGTGTCCATGCATTCAGTATTATAAAACTATAGGTTATCCAACAGATGGTATCTATGAATCTACCTATGTACAATTAAATACATATGTATTTATTTGTTTGAATATCTATTTATGTATAAGTATCTGAAAGTATGTTCACCACAAAATAACAATGATGAAAGTGTTTTTTCTGATTATTTATTTCTGTTATATCTTTCTGTGTTGTTTCCTTTTGAGAAATGGAGATAGCAAAGAGATGCTATTTTAAAAAATAAGTGGCACACTGATATTTTATTGAAAATTAAATTATTGTACCTAAAAATCATTTGCTGTGCTTATAAACACCCTTATAATTACTGTTAATAAAGATACTAATATTAATTATATTATTAATAATAACCTATGATACTGGATCATTTTTCATATTATTTTTAAAAGTTAATTAATGTGAGTGCTGCAACTAACAGTATCTATTAAATAATTCATCAGGTGTTGGCATTAGATTGCCCCTGTGTGCTCTGCCCTTTTTTGTCCTTTGAACTAGAATTCATAGCAACCATGATATCCTTGCTGTAAAGGGGCTGCCAAGCAGGGACTCTGCCTATGGCCTTGAAGGTTTTCCACTGCACAAATGCAGGTGATTTTATTCACAGAGATTACAACCTGAAGGGGGTTCCCCAGATCTGTGCAACATGGCAGTTCTACTGTCAAGTGATATTTCTGAGATTTGTCTGATTGTAACACATACTAGAAATCTCTTAGGGAATTATAACCAAATATGTAGGATTCTTTGCTGGATTTAAGTGAAACTGGTCTGTGACTCCAAAAGAGAATGTGGCTTAATTCTCATTAAAGAATTCCCAACTTTTGTACTTAAGGTTCCAAGTTCAAGAATTAAGATTGCCTGCCCCTTCAGAAAAACAAAATTGGAATAATTCCTTCATAACTGTTGTCAGGTTACATTAAATGGTTTCTGATTGAGGCAAAAAAAAAATCCAAAAGGACGGTAACTCTACCATAATTGTTCCATGGTGGCCATGGTGGTGAGAAATTAAGGATTCTAGCCCTATTTTCCAGGTTATTCTTCCTTTCATTTTTGTGTGATTTTATTTTATTTTAATTAATTTATTTTTTTGGCCATGCCACGTGGCTTGTGGTATCTTAGTTCCCCAAAGAGGGATTGAACCCATGCCCTCAGCAGTGAAAGTGCTGAGTCCTAACCACTGGACCTCCAAGAATTCTTTATTCTTCCTTTCTTATTGGAATTTACAGGTGATTTTTATTCTATAAGAATTTCTAAAAATGAGAAAAAAATGATTCAAGCTCCTTTACCCTAGAAGTAGATTAAGCCACTAGTTCACAACATATACTTAATATGGTGGTGATCTGTGTAGAGGATTAACCCTGGTATCCTGAGGCTGCTGTTGCTGCTTCTGCTAATGATTTTCCCTGCAAGAGAGTGTGTACTCTGACAGTTCTTCAAGCAGAGGACCCAGAGGCCATGGGGCTCTGCTCTGCTGTGCTGCCCACCAGATATCACAGTGCTACTTTTCAAGGATGTGGAGAATAAAAGTAAAGGTGATGCTGGGATTTCCTTTTGATTAAGGTATAAACAAGACAGTTATTGATCCTATGGCACCAAATAAGCAGCATCTAAGTTGAAGTGTTATGCTCAGTTTTTAGTCTGGGATTCAAAAATTCCCATTTTGTGCATGTGAAGAGAATCAGGATTAAGAGCAAGGCAGACTGCCCGTGTACAGATTTTGACTTTGCCATTACTGACACACAAAACAGGTGAATTATCCAAACACTCTAAGCCTCATATTTCTCATCCATCTCATCTAGTAAGAATAAGAATAACAATAACCAACATTTACTGAGAATTTACTCGGCACAGCTCCATCCTAAGCACTTTATATTGATCTCATACAATAACTGTATTGAGTAGGTGCTACTACTCTCCCATCTTACAGATGAGTGCACTTGATAATTATTTATTATTCTCTCAAACCCCAAAATAAATAAATATGGAGTCAGAATACATTTTCAACCATGAACAAATAGAGTTACTCTATTTTTTTTTTTTTTTTTTTTTTTGCGGTACGCGGGCCTCTCACTGTTGTGGCCTCTCCCGTTGTGGAGCACAGGCTCCGGACGCACAGGCTCAGCGGCCATGGCTCACGGGCCCAGCTGCTCCGCGGCATGAGAGACCTGCCCGGACCGGGGCACGAACCCGCGTCCTTTGCATTGGCAGGCGGACTCTCAACCACTGCGCCACCAGGGAAGCCCAAGAGTTACTCTATTTTTTAGTCTGTTGTACATGAACTCACAAAAGGTCCTTGGTTAGAATATGAGTTCCATGAAATTGAATGGAAAAAATTCTCACATTTATTTTCACACAACTTGTCAAGAACAAAGAACACCATGATTTGTTAATTATAGATGTAGACAAGCCATAGTGGTATTAACAGTATCTGTGAATTTTTCACCAACAGAAACCACATGCATGTCAAAATATAATGTATACTTAGCACTACCTCAAAATTATAGTAGCTACCAAACCCTCCTTAGGAGTCTCTCAAAGTTCCCAACAGTATTAGTTATATCAGGCTGCCATAACCACCATAAAGATACTATAGACAGGATGGCTTAGACAACAGAAATTTATTTTCTCATGATTCGGGAGGCTGGGAATTCTAAGACCAAGGTACCGGTAAAATAGGTTTCATTCTGAGATCTCTTCTTTGAATGTGTGTCAAATGAGAGAAATCTCTCTCTCTCTCTTCCTCTCCTTATAAGGCCACCAATCCTATTTGATTGCATCCTTACCACCTCATTTACTCTTAATTGGCACCTTGGAAGCCCCTTTCCAAACACGTTGTGTTGAGGGCTTCAACATTTGAATTTTGAGGGGATACAATTCAGTCCATAGAACCAATTATATAAAGGAGACTGGGATATTTGTCAATCAATGCATGCCCCTTTTTGCCAGTTTTTTTGCTGTTGGGAGAGCTTACTCCCTCTAATTCCAACTTAGCTTCCCTGTGAGCAGAGCAGTTTCTCACAGTTGAAGAGAAGGAGAAAAATGTTGCCACTTATCAAGGTAATGTGGTGTAAGCTATCAGAGAGATTTTGAGCTTTGAGGAAATTGCATACCACACCCACAAGTGAAATCAGAGCTGAGCTGATGTCATAAGTCAGGTGGCACAAAAACATATTGTACCCAACATACTGTAGACTCCACACATTTTAGAGAAGTGACAGTGGCTCTCAGTGTGCTTGATGGGAAGAAGCTCTTTACAAATGAAATATGGCTTCATCTGATGTCTTTGAAAACAGATCATTACCAATTTGTTGGAGACACCAAAAGAAGTAAGGATTTTCTCTTGGAAGCAGATTAAAGGGTCTTTCTTTGGATAAGTTGTAACTTGCCTGTGTATTTGAAGAAAGGGTTGCCTTTCACATCTCCAGGGTTTTAACATTTTTTACATGGAAAGCCAGAAAAGTGAACACACTGTATGTAGCTGACATAAAATATGAGATTAAATGGACATTGGTGAGCTTAAACTGGGTAGAGTTTTTACCTACATTCCTCCTTTATTGTATTCGTTATTCAGAAATATAAAATTTGTTGTGTTTTGACTTTGGGTCATACTACTATGTTATGAAATTTTGGTTGTGTATTGTTAAAAATAGACATTTTAGGTGTACTAGCCCCTCACTACCTTGTTTTTTTAATATACATGATGAAGAATTTTGAACGATTTGAACTAAGAGCACAGCACACCTCTTCCAGTCAAATTCCAATTAATACCATCACTGTGATTTCAAAAACTCAGGTGCATGATAAAGTTTATAAAAGCACAAAGCTTATTGGAGAAGTACTATTTTAGGAGGGAAAGTCACATTTTTGGACAATTTAAATTTAATGCACTTTTTGAAACTTTAAAAGAGGTCTTCCATTTGATGTACTCTAACTCTAGCAATTAGATATTATATAAAAAAAACTCAAGGGGAAACAGAACTATAAAATCAAATAAACATAAATCAAAAAGCAAGAATGATACTTATATAAATATGTTTTGACTTTTTAACTCAGAAGCTGGAGAAAGAAAGGAACAGATATAGATTTTGGTGCTCAGGATAAACAGAAAGCAAAGGGAAATTGAAATAGTAACATATCTAAATATTCTAAATGGTTAGAGTAGGAAAGAGAGCAATTTTCACTATTACAAAATCATGCAAGTTGACTAGGGTCCCAATTAAACCTACAGCAAAGAAAGGGATTGCTCATGGATCTCTGAGGAACCTTGGATTCAATAAATTATTGAGACACCCTCATACAAGACATGGGAAAACAAAAGATAGCTCACCCTCTGATGTTTGAGAAATCTATACGGGGTGGTCACACAATAGACAAGAGTGGAAAGAGATTGCCTGTTATATCACATAAAATACTTTAAACAGGGTTAGATGAGATTTGAGATGTCACAGTTATTGCAGCAGGAAGGAGGGAAAACATGGCATATTCCCTAAGGGAACATGTCTGGGAAATTTATTGAGTTAGGCCTCTAAGGATAGTTATAGCTAAGAAGGGAAAAAACAAAGGGGAGACAGGCAAGACAATAACAAATATAATCTTGGCATGTGTTTGATTTTGGTCTCATAGGATGGAACCAACTATGTGTAATAATTGTACTCAGGTAGGTGAAGATGGAGAGGGTCTGTTTCAATAATAGGCTTTTTTTTCAGACCCAGAAATTATTGTCTTTTTATCTCACTCTGTGAGGAATCCTACTTGAAAGAGGAAGATATTCAGAAAGCAAAAAGTCTAAGTTCAAAATAAAGTGAAATAAATGGTAGAAACATGTAATTAAGAAAGCTAGGTTGGTTGTACAAAGATCCTGTTTGAAGAGAGTAGGGGAATAATGAGAGCACGTGAAAGAAGTTGATCCTTTTTGAATCACTGGGGTTGTAAAATTTGATGAAAGCTTTTTTATTCCTTATTTATCTTTCACTTTTTTTGCATTTGTGAACACATTCTAAACAACAACAATTAATAATAGTTATAGCTAACCTCATTCATTATTTTTCTTAATATTAGTATCATACATCTCCACCTTTTGAACCTTAAATATCATTTTGGCTATTAGTATGAGATGTGTAGTCTTCACTCAGTTACATAAGTTTATGCTGTAGTATTTTAAGAGAATTTCTCTATTAAGTGAGGGTAATGGATTTTATTGAAAGTCTTTCTTGCATCTGTCAAAATCGTTAGTTTCATTGATATCTTCTAATATATTTGATATTTATACAAAAACTGATTACCTTTTGCTTCTTGAGCTAAATAAATAATATTTAAATATGGTCAATGCTTTCTTTAAGGGATTTTTCTATTTTATACTCTTACATTTTATTTAGGAATTTAGCATATACATTCACATATGAGATTTAGAAACCAGTGTTTTAAAATGGAATGTCATAGAATTGTTGTTCTTAAAGGTACTTGTCAAAAACAAGGTTATGTAGTTAAATAGATATTGCAAATCATTCTTTATCAAATATCTCTCAGAATTTACTCTATACTCACATACTAAATCCTTCAAAACCCTTCCATCTAACCCCCTATCAAATAATTCACTTATTTTGCTTGTTTTTTTTTAATATTTTCCTGATATTTATCTATCTTATTGTTTTAACACATCTTTTCTCTAAGATATTTTGTGGTAGGCAGAATTTTGGCCCCCATGACTTTTGTCCCCTAGTGTCATACCTGTGAATACATTACATTACATGGCAAAAGTTGCTTTGTAAATATAATTAAATTTACCAGTTAGTTGACTTTAATATGGAGAGATTATCCTGGATTATTCTTATAGGTCCAATGTATTCAAGGGAGCTCTTAGAAGCAGAGCTTTCCCTTGTCTCTGAAGGGAGAGGAAGTTAAAGTGATGGAGAAAAGTGGAAGCCAGAGAGATGCAATGCACCCCAGCTGGTTATGACAATGGAAAGAGCTACAAGTCAAGGGATGCAGGGGGTCTCAAGAAACTGAGAGTGACCTTTGGTCAATTGTTAGGTCTCTGGCCAAAGAAAGAAGGACCTCAATCCTACAATTACGTGGAATTAAATGCTACTAAAAACCCGGAAACACTGTATGTGGATTCTCCCTAAAGCCTCCCGGTAAGAATCCAGGCTGGCCTGCATTTTGATTCCAACCTGGTGAGACCATAAGCAGAGTATCCAGTTGAACCCACCTGGACTTCCAACAGTTGTAACTGTGAAATAATAAATGGGTATTATTTTAATTTGTTACATTTGTAGTAATTTATTAGGACAGTAATAGAAATCATATTGTATGTAATATAGTTTACATACTAAAGTGAATTTTATAATAATAAAATCATAGAGAAGTGAATTTTAAATTAAATAAGGATAGTACAGTAACAAACTGTAGAATGACTCGAAAGTCATTACCAGATGAATTGATTTTTTGTGAAAAGTAGCCATAACATTGTTATTGAAAGATTTACAAAATATGAAATTAACCCAGAATCAAAGGAGGAAATCTGGCAGCTGCCAGAGAGGCTGCTCAAAGTAGAGGAGAGAGAGAGAGAAAGAGATAGAGAAAGACATAGACAGAGACACACCATTAGAGAGACACAGACACAGAGAAGACAGAGAAAGGAAGTGATACTCATTTTGATTTTTCTCCTCCTCTGTAATTTGGAAGTCACTGGCTGAGTTCAGATGCAAGCCTGCTGACAGAACAGCCTGGGAATGACAGCCAGTAGGAATCAGTCAGTTTGTGATACCAAGCAGACCAAGCAAAGGCAAGAAATGGATTTTAGAGTAAACAGGCCAAGCTTGGAACAAATGACAAATCAGCTTTTAGCCAATTGCTTTCAGGAAATCAGTTAATTCATATTTTAAACAAAGTATTGCCTATAAAATAATGATATAGAGGTATCTTTCCTGAGCAATAATATATACACAATATGATTCATATATACAATGTTATAATTTTTGAAACTTTAATGTGTGATCATTTAAGTTGTTAAAATTACATATTATCATAGAATTTTAGAGACAGTGTTTTAAAGATCATCCAATTCCCCATTTAATGGATGAGACATCTGAAACCAGTACAGTGTAAGTGACTTATCAGACCCTCATCTTTTACTTGAAGTCATGCATTGTGTCTATGACACTGCTATTTCCTTTCAAAAGTTCTGAGAAAATATATGTCTACTTTATGTAAAAGATAAAATTTTTTACATATGAGATTATAACAATCTCCATCCAAAATGTGCATGCAATTGCAACTTAAGAGAATCATAAATATGATCTAAAATCTACATGATATATATATAACATGTGTCAAAGAAGTATCTACAAATAACAGTTATGTGTTTAAAGGGCTTGTCTTTGATGGATTTACTAACCTGTTCTCCTGACAATAATCCGTGTGCAGAAATACTAACTATCATTTTTTTCTATTGATAATGTTTTCTATAGCACTTTAGAAAAGATAAAATCATTCAGTTTGTAACATTCACGTCACTTACTTGCAAGCAATAGAAACATTATCTGATTTAAAGAGTAACAGCAATTTAATGAAAGAGTACTTGATAGCTTACACAATTTTAAGAAAGCCTGAAGAACAAATTTTGTAAAATAAGAATCTCAACAAGGAGGTTATGGATCCAGAGTTACAGCCAAATTAGGATGCACATTAGGGTAGCGAGAACACTGCCGACTGAAGCTGCAGTTAAGTCCTGAAATCTATAGCTTGCACTGGGACTCTTGGCTCTGAATTGCCAGCTTGCCAGCAGTGCTGGGCCAAAAAAAGAAAAGAAAAGAAAGAAATCATAGTGCTACTGCTACATCCAAAAAGGAATCACTGATAGCTCTGCTTATTTGCATCACTTGATCACAACTCTAAGCAGACAGCTGGTGTCTTTGGTTGGCTAAGCCTAGTTTAGCAACTACTGGGTTTGGATTACTCACATCAACCCTAAACTACCTTCTGGTATGACCTTCTGAACTTGAAAAACAAAACCTGCATTTCTGATCTCTCCTTTGCAGAAAGGATAATTTAATTTACCCTTTCTTCAAAAAGAGTTTAATTCCAACAATTAATCTAATTCTGCCAGACTTCTGATTCAGAGCTGAGTGGCTTGAGGATGTGAAGCATCCTCATTGATGGTACAGATCTTGTAGTGGTGGTGTGGTTCTGGAAGGTGGCCACTTGACTCAGCAGTGCCCTGAAGTGGTGAGAGGCAGAAACTCTCTTCTATCTTCACCTTTATGGTGTGATTTTGTGAGTCATCTATAGAAACTCCACTTAGAGTCTCCTTTTTCAATGCTTCTAATAATGCTTTGAGTCATATATACCTCAGAACATTTCCTCATGCTTAAAACTGCTACATATAGTTTTGTTGCCTATAAACCAAGAATGCCTATAACATAACTAGACCCTGGAAGTGGTTCCCTGTAACAGACTTCAAAAAACATACTTTACAATATGTTATTTTTCCTGGGTTATTTGAAGGCTGTGAAAATCCATGAACCCTAGAAAAAGGGACCCTGGAAGTCTAGGACATTCAGTGAAAGAACAGTTAAATTAACTCCTGTGGTTTCCTTCATAAACTATATTGAAGACAAGCTTCTCTAGATAAAGTGTTCGGTGAATGGAGCAGAGGGATATAAGAACTGTGGAGTGGGCTGCTCGCTTATAGCTACAATAGAGAATTTAAAGTAAAGATGTTAGACTCAAAGTGTTAATTTTGGGCTCAATTCAAAGTCAGAAAACCACAGACATCTAACTCTGTCCTAAAATATCCTCTTATTCTTGTTGTTACAGAACTTCCATACCTGAAATTCAGATACAGCTCAAGTTCATGTGATGTGCTGAAGTGGAATTTGTGGTGGTTTAATACTGTGTCAACTTACCTACAATGAAACTAAAATTCCCAGAATACCCTTTATTGCCTACTTCTACATTAGAGTTGATCAAAACAGAAATTTGAAAGAGATTTTGAAAGCAGAAGTGAGTAAAAGTAGCTATTACTCCCTGAATGCCATCATAGATAGGGGTAATGAGAGACAGATGTGGAGAGGCTACCAGATTCCAGCTGGTCTTTGTCCTCTCTTTGAAGACAGACAGATGCATAAATTCCAGCAGATTGACATTTGTCCTCACTCTACAACACTCTAGGTCTAATTCTCCTCCTTTACTGCTGTTCCTGTTGATCAATAGTAACTCCACTGTAAGACTCAGGACACTAGGCTTCCACACACAAGTCCATCCTTTCTCCTTCAGAGTCCCTCTCTGACATACCTGGCAACAGGAGGATTGGTGAGTAAATACCCCTTCATCCTTTATCTTCCCTTGTGGACCTTTACTTCCCCAGCTTCTTCCACATTAGTACAAGATATTGTTCCTACAAAAACTCCTTACTCTATCATACTCATACTGATTTTGCTTCCTTGACTGAACCTTCACTGATGTATCTTGCAAGCGAATGTCAAATTTCCTTAGGCCTCATCACAACAAACTCTCATTACCAATCCAGATTCTAGTATTACCCCATGAACCACATAAAGTCAATGTCAGATGGAAATTTTTGAATGTCAAAACAACTTCAAATTTCCCATTTATATTGGCAAAAAAATCTAGGGAATATGTGTAAGAGTAGATTCCATGCATATTACAGAAAACAGAGAGGAGCAGAATTTAAGACCAGGTTGGATTTATCAATATGGGTGCTCTTAAAGATGAATTTCAATGTATTGTGCTAGCTTGATTAATGGGAAATGGTTCAAATTGTTTACTTGGTTGGTTGATTAAATCATAAACTCAGACTTGGTCTATATTGAACTAAGGTAGACTGAAAGCCAATTCATTAAACTATTCATTAACTATGTCCATTACAGAGGTCAAAAGAATCTCCCTTAATAGTGATGTTGATTAATATTTTGGAAGTTTCAGTAACCTTGAAAAGCACTTTATTAACTCTCAGAGCCATAGGAACCTAAGGACACATGATGATTAAATATAATGGGATATCTTTGATGGGGTCCTGGAACAGAAGGAAACACATTACGTAAAACTAAGAAAATATGAATAAAGTGTGGACTTTGGTTAATAACAATGTATCAATATTTGTTCACTAACTGTGAAAATGTACAATTATAAAGTACAATAATAATAACAGGAGAAACTGTGTGGAGTATTTGAGGACTCTGTTGTCCCCAATTTTCCTGTTAATCTAAAACTATCTAAACTAAAATGTTTATTTAACAAAAGAGGTATTACAGTTACTTTTCTCTGAAGTCCTGAGATAAATATGGGAGATACTGTTATTAAAAGGGACTCCAATTTTAGTGAGAATGAGTTCTGGCTGCAGAGGCAAAGTTTTAGCCCCTTAGTACCAGGAGTAATGGGCATTGTCATAGACAGCAGGGCTAATACAATAATGAGAATGCTGTGGCATGGAAGAATCTTTGAAGATGACATATTGCTCATTGTGTCCCCAATTTTGTGGACAACCTTCAAATGTTCAAAAAGAAAACAACAACACAAACAAAAACCTTTAGTTCTTGCTAAAGAAAAATAATCTTTGATCAGTTTAATTGTTTTGGTGCCTCATCAACATTCCCGGGTTTGAATCAGTTAATAAACACAGAGCTCCTTGAATGAAGCCCTTTGATCTTCTTGTAGAAACACCCTGAAATATCACCAAAATCTTACTGCCTTTCTTCAGAGGATAAATGACCATTAACCCAAGTTTCTTTCCATGTCAACAAGTAATCATCAACAATACCAGACTATTGGACGCTGACTTTAGAAAATGTCATTCCCTGGATCGCAAAGTGGGGAATTGCAGGGTTTAGGTGGTAAATGGAATTTGGCCTATTACCATCCACTGTGGCATGGTGATTCCATGAACCCATTATGTGTTGGTCACAGACATTTAGGCGTTGCATGCAATCAAACATGTGGATCATCTTTGCCACAACTATTCCCATTACCATCAAAACTGCTTGCCCACTCTGCCAGCAGCAGAAACCAATATGAGTACCAAAATGACATGCTATTCAGGGTGGAGGGAAAAGGCAGGGGCCAGCTGGCCACTTGACTATATTTTGATTGTATTTAATGTTTTCTATCATGGAGGAAACAATAATTTGTTCACCTTAGAGTGGATATTTATTCTGGGTATGGATTTGCCTTTCTTTACTTGCTATGCTTCACATGCAATGCTAACCACAGAATTATTAAAAAAAAAAAAAAGAAACAAAAATATCTTCTAAGGTATGTCACTTCTTACAGCATTGTTTCTGAGCAAGTAAGTCATTTAATAGCAGAAAATATACCCCATTATTGATAAAGAGTTGATCACAAAGAAAGACATAACTTATATAGGACTTAGTTATGGTACCAGCTAGGAGACAAAAACTTATTATATTAGATTTCTTTTTTTATAGCAGGAGATATATATTCTGAATCAGTAAACAGAACATGATGTTGTTTCTTCTGTAGTCAGAGGAATCTATAAGTAGAGAGATGTCTCTGATCATTGTGTCTAATTACCTATTTCTCATCTTTTTGATTCCTGAACTTGAAACAAGAGAGAGTAGAAAGAGTTACCTTGAGCTGGAATTTGAGACTGGCATTTGATAATATGTTGTTGACTGAATTCTGGACCAATAGACTGAAGATTAAGTGTTGTTTGGGGGTGATTAAAGACTATCAAGAGAAAATAAGGTTGCTTCTGCACAATAGGAGGAGGGAAAATAACACATGCAACCTAGAGAACTCTCTTAGGGTGTTTCCCACTATTTCAATAGTTTCATTGTAAACTGTAATAAAAGATCTGAGTAAACTTATACAGGTAGGAACAATAGCTGTGAATCACACTTCAGGAAAGATTTGGGTTACTTTCTAGAGAAGGTGCAAGCTTACAAACATTGTCAGTACAAAGAAACTTTTGGGGGTAATAATATCTTCATTATTGTGTTGTCTTAATTATGTGTATACATGTATACATACAAACATGTGTGTAAATATTAAAAGTGAATGATAATAACATATACAGTTGATTGTATTCATTTATTAATAAACCTATTTTAAAAAGAAATAGATAACTTCATATTCCTGTAGCTTATAAAGAAATTAGATTATTTAAAGACATTCCTACAAATAAAATTCCATATCCAGATGGCCTCACTGATAAATTTTACCAAACTTTAAAAAAATAAATAATAGAATTCAGAGTTATATTGACATTTGAAAAACAGTGTGATTTATCATATTAACAGACTAAAGAAGAAAAATATGTTTACCTATATAGATGCAGGAAAAACATTTGACAAAATCTAATATCTATTTCTAATGAAATTTCCCAGCAAATAGGACTATCTCTCAACCTGATAAAGAGCATTTACAAAAAATTCATAATTTTCACCCTTCTTAATAGTGAAAGAGCTAATATTTCTCACTAAACTCAGGGACAGGGCTAGGATGTAAGCTCTCCCTGCTTCTATTCTTCATTGCACTGGAGACATAACCAGTGCAATTAAGGTAAAAAAAATCATTCAGGCTCATAAGAAATAATTCAACTCTCTTTGTTTGCACTGTTTTTGTTCTCAGGTGACCTGATGGTTGGAGAAAGTACTATGGAATCTACAAAATATCTACTTGAGATATTAACTGACTATAGCAAGTTTGCAGAATAAGACCTATAGATAAAAAATCAATTGTGTGGTCTTCCCTGGTGGTGCAGTGGTTGGGGGTCCGCCTGCCAATGCAGGGGACATGGTTTCGTGCCCCGGTCCGGGAAGATCTCACATGCCGTGGAGCGGCTTGGCCCGTGAGCCATGGCTGTTGAACCTGTGCATTTGGAGCCTGTGCTCCGCAACGGGAGAGGCCACAACAGTGAGAGGCTCACGTATCGAAAAAAAAAAATCAATTGTGTGTGCGTTTGTGTGTGTATGTGTGTGTATATATATATATATATATATATATATATATATATATGAGATTATTTATTATTAAAAATTTTAAAAAACACCATTTAAAATGCAAATATATTATTTTATTTGTTCTACCCTCCAATCCACATGTATTCAAATTATAAAAATAACAAATAAGTTAATAAACTTTAAATGACAGAAGACAGGAGGTTTCACACTGTCAGAGAAATAAATAGAATATAAGAAAGGGTAGGAGACTTGAATGAACTGTGTGATGATGAATTAGAGTCAGTCATATCTGTACAAATTCATATTGATTTTATTATACATGCATGTGGATAGATAGATAAATAAATATTGAGTTGTAGGTATAGGTGGGTTAGTATATATACATATAGATTTCCTAGGTGCATCTGCTGAAAGAACCTAGAGATGGTCACAAACATGCCAGCACCTAGATTTTTGTTTTTTATACAGTTAGTTCTCTAATAAAAGGAAATGGGTCCGCTTAGAGAAATGGATAATTTAAGGGCTGAGGCAGAGAAATTACAAAATGAGCCTAGAACATCTTGTAATACCAGAAAGCAAGAGAAAAAAAAAAAAATTAAGGCATGGGGCATGCCACAAGGACATAGGAGCCAACTAAAGTGAGTTCCCAATGGCCAAATTTGTAACAAAATTAATGGCAATAGTATTAGATTCCAAACCAAGGAATAAAATGAGTATCTGCAATTGTCTATACTGATAAAACTCCGTGATAATCTAATGGGTGAATAAACGGTGAAGAGGCAGAGAAGAAGCAATTAATTTGACTTACACAACATAGAGCCAAGCATTTACGTATATTAAACACGTACACCCTACAATCACGAAACGAATGTTTATATTTGGGTGTTTTAGATATATGTGTGTGTGTGTATATATATGTGTGTGTGTGTGTGTGTGTGTGTGTGTGTGTGTATGTATATATCTGTTATATATATATGCATATGCATTATATATCTTAAGCAGTCATATACACAATGTATATACACTATATATATATATAGTTTATATATATAAATTCACAGTAAAATGGATGTTTACTATTGCTATTAATATTCCTTATTATTTTATTAGATTATAATTGCTTTACAATTTTGAGTTAGTTTCTGCTGTACAACAAAGTGAATCAGCTATATATATACCTATAACTCCTCCATTTGGGGCCTCCCTTCCACCCTCCCCATCCCTCCCCTGTAGGTTGTCACAAAGCACCTAGTTGATCTCCCTGTGCTATACATCAGCTTCCACTAGCTTTATATTTTACACATGATAGTGTACATATGTCAATGCTACGCTCTCAATTCGACCCACACTCCCCTTCATCCCCCTTGTCCACAAGTCCGTTCTCTACATCTGCATCTCTATTCCTGCCCTGCCACTAGGTTCATCAGTACCATTTTTCCAGATTCCACATATATGTGTTAATATGCGGTATTCATTTTTTTCTTCCTGACTTACTCCACTCTGTATGACAGACTCTAGGTCCATCCACATCACTATAAATAACTCAATTTCATTTCTTTTTATGGCTGAGTAAAATTCCATTGTATATAAGTACCACATCATCTTTAACCCTTCATCTGTCGATGGACATTTAGGTTGCTTCCTTGTCCTGGTTATTGTAAATAGTGCTGCAAAGAATATTGGGGTACATGTATTTTTTTTTTCTTTTTTGCTGTGGATTCTCCCATTGCGGAGCACAGGCTCTGGACGCACAGGCCCAGCAGCCATGGCTCACAGGCCCAGCAGCCATGGCTCACGGGCCCAGATGCTCCACGGCATGTGGGATCTTCCCGGACCAGGGCACAAACCCATGTCCCCTGCATCGGCAGGAGGACTCTCAACCACTGTGCCACCAGGGAAGCCGTCTAGGTATGCTTTGATTTCCTGTTTAATTTGTCCAGTTATCTCTTGGTTGTTTAGTAGCATATTGTTTAACCTCCATCCGTTTGTGGTTTTTGCTTTTTTTTTTTAACCTGTAATTGATATCTAATCTTGTAATGTTGTGGTCAGAAAAGATGCTTGATACATTTTCAATTTTCTTAAATTTACAGAGGCTTGACTTGTGACCCAAGATGTGATATATCCTGAAGAACATCCCATGTGCACTGGAGAAGAAAGCGTATTCTGTTGTTTTTGAATGGAATGCCCTGTAAATATAATTAAGTCCATCTGCTCTAATATGTCATTTAAGACTTGTGTTTCCTTTTTATTTTTCTATCTGGATGATCTGTCCATTGGTGTAAGTGGGATGTTAAATTTCCCCACTATGATTGTGTCACTGTTGATTTCCCCTTTTATGGCTGTTAGCATTTGCCTTATGTATTGAGGTGTTCCTATGCTGGGTGCATAAATATTTATAATTGTTTTATCTTGTTCTTGTATTGTTCCCTTGATCATTATGTAGTGTCCTTCCTTGTCTCTTGTAACAATCTTTATTTTAAAGTCTATTTTGTCTGATATGAGTATAGCTACTCCAGCTTTCTTTTGATTTCCATTTGCATGGAAAAACTTTTTCCATCCCCTCACTTTCAGTCTGTATGTATCCCTAGGTCTGAAGTGGGTCTCCTATAGACAACACATATATGTGTCTTGTTTTTGTATCCATTCAGCCAGTCTGTTTCTTTTGGTTGAAGCATTTAATCCATAAGGTGATTATTGATAGGTACGTTCCTATTACCATTTTCTTAATTGTCTTGGGTTTGTTACTGTAGTCTTTTCCTTCTCTTGTGTTTCCTGCCTAGAGAAGTTCCTGTAGCCTTTGTTACAAAACTGATTTTGTGGTGTTGAATTCTCTTAGCTTTTGCTTGTTTGAAAGCTTTTGCTTTCTCCATTGAATCTGAATGAGATCTTTGCTGGGTATATTAATCTTGGTTGTAGGTCTTTCTCTTTCATCACTTTAAATATATCCTGCCACTCACTTCTGGCCTGCAGAGTTTCTGCTGAAAGATCAGCTGTTAACCTTATGGGGATTCCCTTGTATGTTATTTGTTGCTTTTCCCTTACTGCTTTTAATATGTTTTCTTTGTGTTTAGTTTTTGTTAGTTTGATTAATATGTGTCTTGCATGTTTCTCCGTGGGTTTATCCAGTATGAGACCCTCTTGCACTTCCTGGACTTGATTAACTATTTCCTTTCCCATGTTAGCAAAGTTTTTGACTATAATCTCTTCAAATATTTTCTCAGACCCTTTCTTTTTCTCTTCTTCTGTGACTCTAATAATTAGAATGTTGGTGTGCTTAATGTTCCAGAGGTCTCTGAGAATGTGTTAATTTCTTTTCATTCTTTTTTCTTTATTCTGCTCTGCTGCAGTTATTTCCATCATTCTATCTCCCAGCTCACTTATCTGTTCTTTGTCTCACTTATTTTGCTATTGATTCACTCTAGTGTATTTTTAATTTGGTTTTTGTGTTGTTCATCACTGATTGTCTGCTTTTTAGTTCTTCTAAGTCCCCATTAAACATTTCTTGTATCTTCTCAATCTGTGCCTCCATTCTATTATTGAAATTTTGGATCATCTTTACTATCATTACTTTAAATTCTTTTTTAGGTAGTTTGCCTATTTCCTCTTTATTTATTCGATCTTGGGGTTTTATCTTGCTCCTTTGTCTTCAGGATATTTCTCTGTTTTCTCATTTTGTCTAGTTTACTGTGTCTTAGGTCTCCTTTCCCCATGCTGCAGGGTCATAGCTCCTCTTGCTTTTGTTCTCTGCCCCCAGTGCTGATGTTGGTCCAGTAGCTTCTGTAGGCTTACTGATTGGAGGGACTGGTGCTTGTTTTCTGGTGGGTGGAACTGAGTCTTTTCTCTCTGATGGGCAGGACCATGTCAGATGGTGTGTTTTGGGGTGTCTATAAGCTTTATATGAATTTCAGTAGCCTCTCTGCTGATGGGTGTGTTGTGTTCTTGTCTTGCTTTTTGTTTAGTGTGAGGTGTCCAGAGTTGGAAGCTGCAGGCAGTTGGGTGGAGCTGGTCTTGTATTCAAATAGAGGCCCCCTTAAGAACTCTCACCAAATAATATTCCTTGGGGCTGGGAATTCTCTGGTGGTCTAGAGTCCTGGACTCGGAACTCTCTCCCCAGAGGCTCAGGCCTGACTTCCAGTAGGGGAACGAAGACCCTGCAGTTGCTCATTACAGCAATAAAGGGGATTAAAAAAAAAAAAAAAAGACAAACAAAACTCTAGACAAATGGTAAAAGCAAAATCACACAAACAAAAACAGAAACAAGGAAACACATGCACACACACAAAAGGTGTAAAAACAGAATCAAGTAAAACAAAAAGCAAGATAACAACCAGACAAACAAAAGAACCCAAAAATGAAATCAAACAACTAAAAACAAAACTAACAAAAACACAAAGCCAAAAAGCAAAACCAGAGCAGATTGCCAGCTGAAGAATAAAGCAAAGAAACAAAAAACAAACTGACATAAATGATTAAAAAAAAAAAAGGGGGGGGGGGGACATAGAACAACAGAAAAGCAAAGTGGAAATAGAAATATATTTTTAAAAATATATTAAAGAAAAAGTTGTAAGAAAAGAAAAGGGGAAAGAACACAGGACAACCAAAAAACAAAGTAAAAATAGAAATATTTTTAAAAAATAAAAATGAAAGATAAAAAATATGTTAAAAAACGCTTATTTAGCCAAAAGGCTAAATAAGAATAATAAAAACAGTTACAACAAGAACAATAACAACAACAAAAGTAAAAAATTAAAAAAAAAGAAGCAACAACAGGATGAGTCAAAACATAATAAAAATAGTAGTAATAGTAGTAATAATAATGTTATCCTGATGTCTCAGCTGTCAGTGTCCTTGCTCCCACTGTAAGCCACAGCCCACCTCCACCTCTCCAAGAGGCCCTCCACTACCTCTGTGTTGGTCTCTGGACTTGTTGTGGGCTCCGTGGGGACCACTCAGTTTCTGAACTGGCCCAACTGCCATGTGTGCTTGCTCCCAAAGTCCACAGCTACCAGAGCTGGACCGTTTTCACTTCTGGGAACTCTGTCTACTCAAATAGTCCATAGACGCAGGGTCTACCTAGCTAATTGCAGGGATTTAATCTGCAGCTTGTGCAGCTGATAGAAAGATTTTCAATCCCCTTCCTTGGTCTCCCCACTCCTGGGTTCAGCTTTGGTTTTATCCCCACCTCTGAGTGTGTGCCATCCACAGGATTCTGCTCCTGGGACTGCCTTGGAGCACTTGGGTCTGCCCCTGTGAGGACAGGGTGCAGAGGTGGTATGGATAATGGGATCCCCAGTAGTGCCAAATGTGCAGAGAAGCTGGAGGCCACAGGAGCAAAATATATGGCCTTAATGAAGGCCTTTTTTTTTTTTTGCACCTGGCAGCAGGCATGCAAGGACCAACTCTTGCCAGTCTTTATCTAGCCCCATGCAGCAGGTGCGCTATTATTTCTTTTTCTTTTTCTATTCTATTATTTTTTTAAACTTCTTTATTGGAGTATAATTGCTTTACAATGATGTGTTAGTTTCTGCTTTATAACAAAGTGAATCAGCTATACATATACATATATCCCCATATCTCCTCCCTCTTGCGTCTCCCTCCCATCCTCCTTATCCCACCCCTCTGGGTGGTCACAAAGCACCGAGCTGATCTCCCTGTGTTTCTTATTATTCCTTAGAGTTTGCTGTTAGGTATAAAGAGGAAGGGGAAGAATAAAATGAGACAGTGCCCTTAAGAATAAGATGATTATAGTTTGTGATGAACTAAGAAGTATGTATCAAAAATAATTATAACAATAACAATTAAGATGTAAATGGATATAAGTAAAAAGTAGTCCCTGATCACTTAAGTAATTACCCATTATTTTATCAGGTATCTTATGTGATGACTAGTATAATTCTATCTTTAATAAAATGTAAATTACAATTGTTTCTCCAAAAGTTAAGATCAAAATAAATCTATTCACCCATTTAGAATTTAAAATCCAGGAAATTAAGAGGATAGGAAGAAACAGAAAATGATTCATTAAGTGCCCATTTTGTGCAAGACACTCTCTCTCTCTCTCTCTCTCCCTCCCTCTCTCTCTCTCTCTCTCTCTCTCTCTCTATATATATATATATATATTATGTAGTTGAATTCTCACATTACAAGGAGGTAGACAATATACTCTCATTTTATATTAGAGAACATGGAGGCTTAGAAAAGTTATATAATTTGGCCTAGTTCCACAACTAGTTTGTGGAAAAGCACATACAGAAATCCATGTCTGTCAGACTTTACAAAATCACCCTTTTTAATGCACTATATTTGCTTCCTTTTAATTGACCCTTGTGAAAACCTTTTTCTTTCTTGAGCAAAAATGTTTATGAAGTATTAATAATTCTCAAAAGAAAAAATATTGATATATTATAGGAGTAGCCACTTATAATTTTCCAAGTGAGGTTGGAATTTTATGTTCAAGCAATTATGAATCTTCCTTTTCTGTACACTTGTTCAAGAGTGAACCACGATATCTCCAACTGCACAGGTACTGCTAACATTTGACTACATAAGTGTTTGTTACATGCTGGTTTTTAGATAAGAGATATTAAAAACAGTGTGTCCTTAAGAGAGCATTTGTGTTACCCCTGTTTCCATATATCAGAAAATAATATACTTATTTTTATTGCTATCAATTTTACTATTTATTCTATGCCATGTTTTATTAAATCCAAATACTATAGATAAGCATAAGTATTTGTGAAATGATATAAGAACATTTATAACAACGTTTTCTTTTGTAATTACCTGGAAATATTTGAATCCACAGTGCAAATAAACTTTTTGTTTAATGTGTTATTCACATATATTTGTGTTTGTTTTACATGAAAAAATAAAAGACTGAGGCTTTCTTTTAATCAGAAAAAAAACCAAGATTTTTTTCTAAATATTTGACACAAAACTCCCTTTTGTGAACATTTTTCTTAAAAGCTTCAAATACCTCTATTTTGTCTACAATCTTATCTAAAATTTCTACTATCAAGTCATCAAAAAGTCATAAAAATAATTTTAAAAATAATATAAGTAATCAAGATAGGAGTAAATATTCATTCCTGAAAAGAAAATTTAAGGATTAAGTTGATAGTAAGCAAATTGGTTAATTGTGTAGTACTGGAAATAGACATGCTTTCCTGAAATGCAAAGTCTATAATAATAGAATATTTAAAACTTCAGACAAAGGCTTCAGCAATAAGGAAACAAGGATTTTATAATCTGGTACTTTTATAAAGAAAGACCTCTGAGGTGGGGTTAATTATTTACCTACTTCCCAGTTACTATTCAGTGGAGAAAAATTAAATCCTCACATTTGTAAGATTATTTTAATCAGAATCTATGCATCTGTGAATTGTTTGAAGAAAGAGACTCATTTATTCTTGTAATTTATCTATTAGTTTTGTAAACCTATTTTGTAAATTTTACTATGCTAGATCCTGAAAATTGCAATGGCAAACTATTCTATTTGCCTTAAAGGACATGGGATTTCTAAGGAATAATAATAACTAAAAAGGCAATTATAATGTATCTGATAGGCAATAATTTTCATCAGAGAACAAGAGAGTCACCTAATTCAGTATTTAAATATCAAGGAATGTTTTCTGTTGTAAGACCTTCTAATCTGTGGACTAAATTAAAGATGATGAATAAAAGTTACAGAGATAAAGTCAGACAGGAGTGGGAAGTGTTGATGAGGAAGGAGGATGAGTGCTCTGTGCCAAGTGAGAAGATTAGACAGAGTGACAAATGGGAATCATTGGAAGAACCACAAGTAGTATAATAACATGGTAGAAATGCCAAAAGCAAGACATATGGGTGGCCATATAGATAAAAAAGTAGGAAACAATAAGTGGATTTATTATCATTTTTAGGGAAATAAAAATCAGTAAATAGACTGGGGATATGTTTTTGGTGCTAGATTTAACTGGGCATGGTGATGGAACAAGAAAAAAGATGCGGGATTTGTTTGGGCAAGGGCTGAAGTCATATTCTGAAAGGAGGGGAATTATTTTGGGGCGAGAAGACATTGATTAGCTCACTTTTTAGCACATTTAATTTGATTAGCTTTTTGTATATCAAGTGAAAATGTCCAAGAGGAACTGGACCTGGAGCACAACAGAGAGTTCTAGGAAGGAGATATAGATTTAGCACATCACCGTATATTAGTAATTTATCTCCCAGGTAGTAGATCACATGTCTCATTGAGTGTGAGTCTAGTGAGAATGGAATAGGGCCTAGTATTGTCTTCTTTTTCAGTCGATTTTATTGAAGTATAGTTGATTTAAAATATTGTGTTATTTTCTGCTGTACAGCAAAGTGATTCAATTACATATATATATATATATATATATATATATATATATATATATATACATATATATTCTTTTTCATATTCTTTTCCATTATGGTTTATCACAGGATATTGAATATAGTTCCCTGTGTTATACAGTAGGACCTACCTTGTTGTTTATCTATTCTATACATAATAGTTTACATCTGCTAATTCCAAACTCACAGTCCATCCTTCCCCTACTCCCCCTCCCCCGTGGCAACCATAAGTCTGTTCTCTATGTCTGTGAGTCTTGTTCTCTTTTGTAGATAAGTTCATGTGTGTCATAATTTAGATTCCACATACAAGTAATATCATATGATGGTTGTGTTTCTCTTTCTGACTTTACTTAGTATGATTATTTCTAGGTACATCCATACTGCTGCAAATGGCATTATTTCACTCCTTTTTATGGCTGAGCTATATTCTATTGTATATATGTACCACATATTCTTTATAGAATTGTGTTGATAATATGTTACCTAGGCAGAGGAAGAGCAGTTCAGAAAGGATATTTTGAAGCATCAAATAGGCAAAGGGAAAATGAGTATAGTGACATGGATTCTTATGATGAAAATTCTTGTAAGGAATGAATTGTTATTAACAGTGTCATAGGCTATGGGGAAGAGTATAAGATGGAAAATATGCAGTGGATTTAGCCATTAAATTGTTTGCTCATTAAGGTGATAAATCCACTATTAGTGAATCTCAGGGCAGTGGTAAAAAAGAATTATAGTTGTAGCATTCTTAGTACTAAACCCACAGTAACTAGCTTTAAAATAGCAAATACTGAATATTCATGAAAGAATGCAAAAACATGAACTTGCTTACCAAATCTTAGAACATAAGACTTATAGTTAAACTATCACATTTCAAGAAAGTATTCCTGAAAACAAATTTAAGGAAGTGGTAAAGAGAATTTATACAGTAAGTAATGAATCCATGTCCTATTTTCCAAACCAGTTAAACAGGCCAAAAACAGGAATAGATTTTATAAAGTACTTAAATGTTCTTCTGAGTTAGAGATAAAAATTTACATAAGCTAAGCAGAGAAGCTTAGGAAGCTATATCTCTAAATGTGTCTCACATTATTGAAGATAAGGATTAAAAATTTTATTGTAAGAAACAGTTTTCTATTTCTGGATCAATATGGAATAGCTTACTCATACTAACTACATCAAGGAAAGATGAGTGTTATCATCATGCAGTTAGAAATCTTATAGGAAAAGTTTTTAAAAAACAATCTGATAGGGTCTCCCTGGTGGCGCAGTGGTTAAGAATCTGCCTGCCAATGCAGGGGACGTGGGTTTGAGCCCTGGTTCGGGAAGATCCCACATGCCATGGAGCAGCTAAGCCCATGAGCCACAACTACTGAGCCCGCATGCCACAACTACTGAAGCCCGTGTACCTAGAGCCCGTGTTCCACAACAAGAGAAGCCACTGCAATGAGAAGCCCACGTACCACAACGAGGAGTAGTCCCCGCTCACCACAACTAGCAAAAGCCCTCGCACAGCAACGAAGGCCAAACACAGCCAAAAATAAATAAATTAAATTTAAAAAAAAAGAAGAAACAATTTGACAAGCTTATTAAGTAGCGTGAAGTAGGTGCACTGATTAAGATCATAGTTTGTGTTGTTGAATTAGCAGATTTTCGATGTAATATCCAGAAATTAACTATATTATAGTTAACAATTTATTTAATTTCTCCAAATATAAACCTCAGCATCCAGATTAGTAAAATTTAGCCAATAACTGTACCTATCTCATGGGGTTATGATGAACGATGACATAAAATTATCCAAATATATATACAAATCTGTGCCTAGTGTATGCTGGATACTTAATAAATCTTTTTCCTATTATTGTTGTTATTGGTTTTATTATAATGAATCATCATAAAATCATATCAAATATCTTGTCTTCTGTTCAATAGCTAAGGGATGGTATCATACTTGGGTTAAATAAACTCACTTATTTGCAGTTTATTATAATGATTATCATTAGAAATTTTAAAAGATTACAGTAGAATGATCATATATGTAACCCCCACTGCCTCTGGGTCTCCCCAACACGAAGGAGCAAATATAAAATGAGAAATTTTACAATTTATTGCAGCCCTGGGCCTCTGTCCAAGTATGAAACAGTGGGAGATTAAGAGTTCAATTTCCCACAGTGCAGTTGCTTTAAGCAGAAAACTTTATTTTTCAAGGGTAGCATCCTTGATTATGTTTATTAGAATAAGAGTCTTCAGTTATTCCTCAGATTATTTTTACAGTCATACATACTGATTTCATTTTGCTAACAGCATGGAACTTCAGGTATTTTGAGTCCCCTGGTGATTTAAAGACTGTGGGCAGAAGAAATTTCCCCCCATCAATTCATCTATATTCCATTATTTTTAATATGTTTAATGTAAAACTGGTACAAATTTCAATAATATTGAAACATCAGAAAATAAGATGAAAATCTGTACTCATGTTGTTATGGTAAAGACATATAAACAGCATAAAGGAAGTGTGTATTTTTACTGTTTTACATAAATTTAAGTAGCTTACAAGTTTTCTGTTTAAACTTTTTTTTGTCTTAATTCAGGCCAAACAAAACCATTTTATTTTTAGTATATATTTTATGACTTTGTTTTGGAAATCACTACATATAAATTATTCATAACAAATTCCTATTGGTATTCTTTCTATAAAGCTATCCATAATATATTATGAATGTTATGCCTGTTCAGAAACATTTTAAGAGCAGAGATTTTTATAAATCTATAGTGAGGAATGGAAGCCATTAGATAAATTTTGAAGAAGTTTTACAGGGGCAACAACTAGCACAAAAAAATTAAGCAACAACTATAACAATGACATATATACCTAGCTATTTATTGTTTTTCTGTTATTAGGCTTTGACTGTAGAAAGTTCATTAACAAGTTACATTGATTAGATAGTTAGATTGATTAGAGTTCTTAAAATAATTGTATGTATTTAACAAAACTTTATACAGAACTCAGAAAATACATTTGAACACTTTGAAGAAACTTTGTGGTCATGTATGTCCTTTCATTTTTCTTGAGTCAACCAAAAACAACAGAAGAATCTTATAATTTTGCTAAGAATCTTAAAAGATATTTAGTCATGAAGCTCTGCAATGGGGTCCTAGTCAGCAAATCAGTTTCCACATTCTAATCAAAAATTTCTCTTTCATACACTGAAATTTTTCCTACAGACTCTTAAATTCTTCTTACGATAATTTGTTTCTTAACTTGAAAATCTATGCATAGTATATATTATTAAGTCTACTTACCTTTCATCTGCTAGAATACAAGTGTATTTCTTTAGGATAGTTACTGATTGTCATTCCAAGATCCCTTGAATATGGATGATATTTTTCAAAATTTGTTATTTCTTTTCCCAATGTGTATACCAATAGTGTATCTCAATATTTGGGGTTTGTTATGAAATATGCCTCTTCGTTCTAGTCATGTACAGAGCCAGAGATTATCTACACTTATTTCTTAAAGATTTTGCATTCAGTTCACTATAGATCTCTCTACTATGTGATTTTCCAACACCTTGGACTTCAAAGTCTTCTCCTCCAAAGCTCTTGTCCCCGAACCTACTTTAGCCACCCACTTCAATCATCTTAGCCCACATCAATAAATTTGGAATTGCAAACAACCCTATGTCATTCCATCATCTCTTTACCTTCTTGCCCCTTCTATTAACCTAATTGCTACAATTTTTTAACACTTATCAGATCTGCTACCAGCACCAAATGCTCACTGTTTCCTTTTTTTTTTCCTAAGGTTAACTAGACAATGGCTTTTCTTTTTTATTAATTTTTTTATTGAAATATAGTTGATTTACAATGTAGTGTTAGTTTCAGGTGTACAGCAAAGAGATTCAGTATATATATATATATATATATATATATATATATATATATATATATATATACATTCTTTTTCAGGTTCTTTTCCTTTATAGGTTATTACAAAATATTGAGTATAATTCTCTGTGCTATGCAGTAGGTCCTTGTTGGCTACGTATTTTATATATAGAAGTGTGTATATGTAAATCCCATATGCCTAATTTATCTCTCTTTCCACTTTCCCCTTTGATAACCATAATTTTTCTACATCTGTGGGTCTATTTCTGTTTTGTATATAAGTTGATTTGTATATATATATTTTTAGATTCTACATATAAATGATATCATATGGTATTTGTCTCTGTCTGGCTTACTTCACTTAATATGATAATAGGTCCATCCATATTGCTGCAAATGTCATTCTAGCTGCTTATCCTCCACACTCACTCTCCAGTGCACATCTTCATTTCCCTGTTTATGCAGGACGTGGTCCATTGTCCATGATCATACTTGTTCCCTGGTAGACCTCTTACATCTCTTTGCCCCTCACTTCCTCTGTCTTCCAACCCTTTTTCAATTCAACTCTTGGCCTACTCTGCCCCTGTAGATAAGTAGATAAAAAACAAAAAACTTTAACTAACCTTAAGTACTTCCCAGGAATTCTGTATAGTTCCCTACTCCATTCACTCTCCATCTATTCTCGATAACTCTTTTATACTTCTCCCTACTTTCCACTATATCCCTCCTTTAGTCACTCTTGAAACCACTGCAGTTAGGTATTCAGAAAATGTGTTCTTACTAAAGTTACAAGTGACTTCCAAGTTTCCAAGTTCATTGGTCATTTCTCAGTCCTCATTTTACTTGACCTATCAGAAGCATGTGACAACTGATCACATTCTCCTTCATGGAATACTTTACTTCCTTGGCTTCCAAAACACTATTTTCAATTGGTTCTATTGTAATCCAATGACTCATCTCTCTCAGTTTTATTTCCTGTCTCTGATGTACTCATATTGGACTGCCACAGGACTCTATCATTAGTGCCATCCCCATCTTTACATACCTTATCCATGATTATGGCTTGATACACTAATGATGTGCTAACAACTCCCAAACATGTACCTCTAGCCAGATATTTACCCTGAAATCCTGACACATCTGTACAACTGCCTATGTATCATCACTTATATGTCTAATTTTTAAACTTAATATCTCTAAAACCAAGTTCTCCTCTCCACACAAACTTGCTCTTCCCCTCATCTCTTCAATCAACAAAATCTCTTTATTCAGCTTCGAAAGTGTGAGTCATTCTCTAGTTCCTTTCTTTCATACCAACACAAAAAAAAATGGTAAATTCTGCCAAATTTATCTTCAAAGTATACTGAGAATCATCACTTTTCAGAGTATATATTTCTACCTCTCCATTCTGAGACATCATAATTTGATAATATAATTATTCTAATAGTTTCTTGATTGTCCTTTCTTCTCTCATTCTTATCCTTGTAGTTATTCTCCTCTGCCAACCAAGGTGATCCTCTCAATATTTAAATTAGATTATATAATTCCTGTGCTCTGGCTACTTAAATGAATTCCCATGCTAAAAGAGTGAAAGGCAAAATCAGTATAAAGGATTAGACAGCCTACAGAATTTGATTTCATCTACTACTTTGACCTCATTATCTATCAACTCACTCTGCTTTTCTCTTCTCCAGCTACATTAGTCTGCTTATGTTTCTTTAACATTCCAAGCATATTCTGTGCCCTGGTCTTTGAACTTCTTATGTATATAACATTTATGTGTGTATATAAGTGTTTTACCATCTGTATACTCTCACCAGAATATAGAGCAGCTTTCATAATTCCTGACATATATTATGCACTTAATAAAATAAATATATGTTGAATAAATTTATAAATTAGAATTTTAAACCTGAAACTCATCCTTTGGTTTCAGGTATTTGTATTTGGTTTACTGATATTTTAAGTCATTTTTATTTCCCTAATGGGATCTGGTTTGGCTACACTTATGGAAGATTTGTAATATCTCAAGCAAAAATCTACGCTCTAGCACAACCTGTGAAGAGCTCTATCCTGAACCAAGTCTCATGTCCATTGATCTAGCGAGGTAATCCTATGCCCATTTAAGGTGGAATTAATTTAAAACACAAACATATTGTCCTTTTACTCAGGATCAGAGGGTGATATATCACCATGTTAATGGAGGGATGACTTATTTCTGTTTCAAATACAGTTCCTTTTTCTAGCATTCCATCAAGGCCCTATTCCATATCCATTTCTCTATGTGGACTCAATTTTAAAGTTTATGGTTGTCAAGATCCTGGTCTAAATTGTCTGACTCCTGCTCTAGACATTTAGGTGAATTTCATGAAAAAATTCCCTGCCTGGGAGTCCTAACTGCTAGACCACAGAGACCAGCAGCTAGGACATAAACCCCCAGTTATTGTCTGCCTTATTGGGAAAGAATTCAGGAGAGGAGGCAGAAGGTAAAGAGAAAAGTAAAATGTTTATTGGAAAAACAAAGTACATGCGGAAAGATGCACAGGCGAACTCAGAGAGTGAGTCACACCTTTGGGAATTTTAAATCCTTTATAAAGGAGCAGTTTTCCGGGTCTTTTGCTCCCTTCTGGCCAATCATTTTGCTTTGTTAACCCTGACTAATCTGTCTCAGGACCCTCCCCTTACGTGCACACACACCTCTCAGCCAAGATGGACCCTAACACAAAGGTGTCTGGGAGAAGCAAGAGTCACCATGGCCTGGAGTTGTCCCCTGACTTTTGACCCCCAAGGAGCCTTTCTGCACATGTGTTGTGTCTCCCTTGCCCCAAGGAGTGGGGGAGGGAAGCAGAGATCCTTTGATCCTTTGCTCAAATGGGTTTGCCCCCTTTGTTCTCGCCATGACTGCTATCTTATCCACAATAGACAAAACTTGGCTATTTACCCCATTTCTGTCATTGCTTCCATTTCAGAGAGCAAATAGGAAGCTCATTTTAAATGTCTAACCTGAAGCCCACCTGTCTCCTGTCTCAGGAAATGCAAACAGGAGGCTAGTTCTAAGTGTCCAGACCAAGCCCACATATTTTCCTGCCCTGTGAAATGTAAACAGAAGGCTAGTTGTAACTGATTAACCTGGAGCCCATCTGTCTCCTGCCTCAATAGGTTGCTGTATATTTACAATAATGTTGTTTTTCATGGTGTCTACAGATCAAAATAACTATAATTTAATACAGACATTTATAAAGTTGAGAGTGATGGAATAATCAATGGTACTTCCACAAAATGAAAAAAAATAACAATGTCAATAATAATAATAATCATTAGAATATATGGAGATATGATGAGAACAAGCTTGGATCAAAAGAATGGTGGGAGGTCTTCCCTGGTGTGGCAGCGGTTGAGAGTCTGCCTGCCGATGCAGGGGACACGGGTTCATGCCCCAGTCCAGGAAGATCCCACATACCGTGGAGCGACTGGGCCCATGAGCCATGGCTGCTGAGCCTGCACGTCCGGAGCCTGTGCTCCGCAACGGGAGAGGCCACAACAGTGAGAGGCCCACATACCGCAAAAAAAAAAAAAAAAAAAAAGAATGGTGGGAAAAATACAGTCTTTTCAGTAATTGACTACAAGCTCATTCCCAGTGGGAGGATGGGAAAAAAAAAAAGCAGGTCCTCTACCTCACACCATATACAAACGTCACTCCCAAGAAAATTTGTAGTTCTGAATATTTATAAATATATGTAATTTTAGAAAAAATATAGGAAAATATCTGGATCAGAAAAGTTTCTAAAGAGGTCACAAAAACATTATCATTACAGAAAAAATTAGCCAAATTGAATACAATTAAAGGAAGAACTCCAGTTCATCAAATAATATCATTAAAGAAGTATCTAATGAGTTATACATATATCTGTCTTTGTATAGCAGAAACTAACATAACATTGTAAATCAACTATACTCCAATAAAAATGTATTAAATAAAAGAGTATATAATGAAAATTACAAAGTCATATAATGAGAGAATATTTGCACCAAATTAACAGAAATATCTCATATCTAAATAATACCTTTGAAAAATCTCTGCAAATCTAATAGTAAGACAAATACCAAAATAGAATAACAACTGAAAGCCTTAAACAAGCATGTAGAAAAAGAAGATATCTACATGTGCCAATCATAATTATTCATTAAGCAAGTGCAAATTAAAAGCCCCAATGTGATACCAAACTATTTACCATCCTTAATGGCTAAGGAAGGAAGGAAGGAAGGAAGGAAAAGAGATAGAGATTACTAAGTGTTAGACAGAATGTAATACAACAGGAGTTTTCATATACAGCTATATATAATATATATTGGTTTAATCACTTGTACAACAGAGATTTTCTATTAAACTTAGAAATATGTATTCCCCCAAACTTAACAATTCTATTTTTAGGTACATACTAAAAAATTGCATAAAAATACAACTAAGAAAATATTTCAGTAGTACTAATAGACACATACTAATAGACACAAACTGGAAACAACCTAAGTTTTCATAACAAGCAAAATGCTTAAAAAAGTGTAGTGTCCTCTTAAAATAGAATATTACATAACTAAAAAATTGGGAAAAATATAATGGCAAAAGACAGATGAAAACAATGCACACTGTACAAATGTCTTTAAAAGAAAGAGAAATATATTGAATACACCTTTAAGATGCAAATGTACATGGTAAAATCATAAGGAAAGAAGAAAAAAGCAATAACAATACAAATTAAGATCAGGAGTATTTTTGCCAAGGGGATCAATGGTTGAAAGAAAATATGACAGGGCCTTTAGCCTTTAAAGTTGTTAGTTGATGTTCTTTTGTGATGTGTTTACCCAACTGTTTAATTTGAGCTAAAAAGTATCTGCTTTTCTTTTTGGTCCATTCTTATGAATACACACTATATTTTACATTATAAAGACTACAAAATTCACCTGGACATGTTATTTTTTGAAGATGTTCTGTTGAAAAGTCAAACATTAATACTCTAGGATTAAAGGAGAATCACATATTAAAACAAATAGTGTTATTATATTTTTGAAGGAAGGTATATCTGATGTGTTCATTTTATAAGAAAGGAAATTGATCTTTAGTTTTATTATGTGATTTTGTTCAGAATATGCAGGGACTTGTCAATAGGGACAGAAAAACAACAAAGATCTATGCTCCAAAGTCAGTGCTCTTACTAATACACATGCTCTCCATAATGTAGATATATCCAAAATGTGATATCTTCTATATGTTTACACTTTCTGTGCCTCTATAAAATCCTAAGTTACGGTTAACTTCTTCATTGTTTCTAGAGATTTTGATAAATAAACAAGTTGGATTGGAAAAGTGTAGACTTCAAAGGTTTGGAACTATACAGCAAAGTGACATGTAATTCAGGAAGAAACTTTTGATGAATAAGGAAAAAGAAATACTTTTGGCAGCTCTGGGAGCCAATCTGAAAGTATCAAATTTCTAGAAGAAATCATCATGGGCAAAACACAAATTGGAAAAAATACAATAGACCTCATTGAACAACCATGTTAATTGTCTGTATGTGCATATTTTTCCTTTAAGTAGGAGGAACTTTTTGTAGTTAGAGAAGAAAATTTGAAGCCATGTTATTTTCAAAATGATGTGTATTGAATAGGGCCAAGTAAAGGTAATATTCATGAGGATACAGCTTCCTAAAGTGATAGAATTAACAAAATATTCATCTACCAAACATTTAAAGAAGAATTTATACTAATTCTTCTCAAAATCTTACAAAAAAGATGAGGAGGAAATCCTTTCAAACTCATTTTACGAGGTCAACATTGCCGAGATAGCAAAACCAGACAAGGGCACCACAAGAAAAGAATGTTACAGGCATGAACAAAATACCCCTGATGAACATAGATGCAAATATTGTCAGCAAAATAATAGCAAACAAAATTCAGCAATACCTTATAAAGATCATACACCATGATCCAATGGGATATATCCAGGGATGCAAGGATGGTTGAATATTTGTGAAAATGTGATGCACAACATTAATAAAATGGAGGATAGGGGCTTCCCTGGTGGCGTAGTGGTTGAGAGTCTGCCTGCCAATGCAGGGGACACAGGTTCGTGCCCCGGTCTGGGGGGATCCCACATGCCACGGAGTGGCTGGGCCCGTGAGCCATGGCCACTGAGCCTGCACGTCCGGAGCCTGTGCTCTGCAACAGGAGAGGCCACAACAGTGAGAGGCCCACGTATCGCAAAAAAAAAAAAAAAAAAAAAAAAAAAAAAGTAAACTAAACTAAACTAAACTAAAATGGAGGATAAAAGTAATATGGTTATCTTGATAGACGAGAGAAAAGCATTTAAAAAATTTCAACTTTCAGTCATGATGAATACCCTCTATATCACAGGGAACTCTACTCAAATTCTGTAATAACGTAAATGGGAAAAGAATTTGAAAAAGCATAGCTACAAGTATATGTATAATAGAATCACTTTCCTTACACCTGAAACTAACACAACATTATTAATCAACTATACTCCAACATAAAATGATATATATAGTGTATACAAAATATATATAAAAGTATATATATTATATAGAATGTATAATATATATTTATATATTATAATTATAATTATATACTGTATAATATAATGTATAATAAATGTAATACTATGATATATTTACATTTTATATATTTTATATTATATAATATGGTATTTATATATTATATAATATATATTGATATAATACAATATAACAATAATATATTATGAATTATATTATTGTATATTATATTATTATAATCTATTATATTAATATATACTATATGCGCTAATATACATATTAATAAATTAAATAGATATTTAATATAATTATGTATATAATATATGCACAATAATATATACAATATATTAATATTATATTACAATTACTATATTAATATATACCATATTGCATATTAGCATTAATATTATATATCATATTTATATATAAATATATGCAATTATATATGTTATATGTAAATATATAGAAATCTATAACCTTGTAGACAAAACCTAACCTTTATATATGAAATTATATATGTACATTATGTATATAAAATCTTTATAGATTAAATGTACCTCAACATAATAAAGTTCATATGTGAAAATGTCACTGATAATATACACTCAATAGTAAAATCTGAAAGATTTTTCTGTAAGGAAAAGATGCCACCTTTCACTAATTTTATTTAACATAGTACTGAAAGTCCTAGCCAGGCCATTAAGCATGAAAAAGAAATAAAAGTCATCTAAATCAGAAGGAAAAAGTAAAATTGCCTTCATTTGCAGATAACCTTATAGTATATATAGAAAATTCTAAAGATTCCACCAAAAAACTGTTAGAACTAATCAACAAATTTAGTAATACAAGGTCCACATAAAAAAATAAGTTGCGTTTTTATATACTACAATCTATCAGCAAAGAAATTAAGGAAATAATATTATTTATATTTGCATCTGAATAATAATATACCTAGGAGTAAATTTAAGCAAGAAGGTGAAGGATCTGTACAGTGCAAACTCTAAGACACTGATAAACAAAATTGAAGACACAAGCAAATGAAAGAATATAGATAGGAATAATTAATATTGCTAAAATGTCCATGTTACCAAAATAATCTGTAGATTCAAAACAATCCTTATCAAAATCCCAATGAAATTTACACAGAATTAAAAATCAATCCTAAAAATTTTATGAAACTACAAAAGACCTCAAGTACCCAAAACAATCTTAAGAAAGAAGAACAAAGCTAGAGACATCACAGTTCCTGACTTCAAACTATACTATAAAGACATAGTAATCAAAATAGTATGGCATTGGCATAAAAAGAGATACATTAATTAATGGAATAGAACAGATAGCCCAGACATTAACTCATGCATATAGAGTTGACCCTGAACAACATGGGTATGAACTGTGTGGGTCCATTTACACATAGATTTTCTTCAGTAAATACATACTCCAGTACTACATGATCTGAGGTTGGTTGAATCCACAGATGCAGAACTGCAGATATGGATTGCTGAATATAAAGTTATATGTAGTTTTTTGAATGCTGGGGTTGGGGATCATCTCCCCAACTCCCACATTCTTTAAGGGTAAACTGTGTATATACACACATGCACAGGAATATTGTATAGCCATAAAAAGAAGGAAATCATGACATTTGTGACATCATAGATGGACTTTGAGGTCATTGTGCTAAGTAAAATAAAAACACTGCATGATCTAACTTCTATATGGAATCATAAAACGTTGGATTCATAGAAGCAGAGAGTTAAACAGTGTTTAACAGGGGTGGTAAACTGGGGGAAATGAAGAAAGTTGTTTCCATACTGCTGCAATGAAGACAGGAATAAAATATCTCTCCTGACCATATACAAAGGTTCCCTTTTCTCTACAGCCTGACACAACAACTTATTTTTTTTTTTTATTTTTTGGTAATAAGTATCCTAACAGGTATGGGTGATACTTCATTGTGGTTTGATTTGTATACATCTAGTGATATTGATCTCATTTTCATGTATTTGTTGCCCATCTGCATGTCTTCTTTTTTTTAAAAAAAAATGTTTATTCAGGTCCTTTTTCATCTTTTTTTATTTTGGTATTGAGTTGCATAAATATTATATATTTCAGATATTAACCCATTATCAAGTAGTTAATTGGCAAATATGTTCTTTCATTTTCACAGGTTGCCTTTCATTTTGTAGATTATTTTATTTGGTATGCAGAAGCTTTTTAATTTGATATAGTCCCACTTGTTTATTTCTGCTTTCATTGCCTGAGTGTCATATCCAAAAAAACATGGAAAGGCCAATACCAAGGAGCATTTTCTACATTTTCTTTTAAGAGATTTATGGTTTCAAGTCTTACATTTAAGTCTCTAATCCATTTTGATTTGATTTTTAAGTATTGTATAATATAAGGGACCTGTTTAATTCTTTTGCATATGGATATCCAATTCTCCCAAAAGAGTTCGTGTTATGAAAAAATAAACATAATGGACAAACCATTTGTTAGACTAACTAAAGAATAAAGAGAGAAGACTCAAAATCAGAAATGAAAGAGAAGATATTAAAATGGATGCCTCATAAATAAAAAGGATATAAGAAATTATTATGAATTATTTTATGCAAAGAGGATAACGTAGGAAAAAATGGATAAATTCTTAGTAACATGCAACCTAACAAGACTGAATTATGTAGAAAAATAACATCTGAACAGAGCAATAACAATTGAGATTGAAGTAGTAATTAAAAATTTCCCAAGAAAGAAAAGCCAGATGACTTCATGATTGAATTTTCTCAAGTGTTGAAAGAAGAATTAACAACAATCCTTCTTAAACTCTTCCAAAAAAATTAAAGTAGACTGAATACTTCCAAATTCATTTTATGAGGATATCATCTCCTTTGTACCCTAACCAGACAAAGAGATCACAATAATGGAAAACTACAGGCCAATATCTCGATGCACAGATGTGCAAATTCCTCAGTAAAATACTAGCAAACTAAATTCAACAGCACATCAAAAAGATTTTACACCAAGACCAGGGGGGACATATCTCTGAGATGCAAGGTTGGATTAAGATATGCACATCAACCAATGTGATACACCACACTAACAGAATGAAATATAAAAACCACATGATAATCACAATAGATGCAGAAAAAGAAAAAAACATTTGACAAAGTTCAACATCTATTCATCATAAACAATCTGAAGAAAATAGATATAAAAGGAAATTTTCTCAACATGATAAAGACCAACTTATGAAAAGCCCACAGCTAAAATCATAAACAATAGGGAAAACTGAAAGTTTTCTTTATAAGATCTGGTGCAAGGCAAAGATATCCACTCTCTCCATTTACATCAAACACAGTACTGAAATTACTAGCAAGAGCAATCAGAAAAGAAAAAGAAATAAAAGACACCCAAATTAGAAGAAGCAAATTTACCTCTTCAGATGACATGATATTCTATGTAGAAAACCCTAAAGATACCACAAACTTAAAAAAAAATGTTATAACTAATAAATAAATACAAACTCAGCATACAAAAATCAGCTGCATTTATTTACATCAAAAACAATCAATCTGAAAAGAAAATTTTAAAAGTTCAATTTATGAAAGTATCAAAATGAAGAAAATGCTTAGGAATAAATTTAACCAAGGAGGTAAAAGATATTACACTGAAAACTATAAAACATTGATGAAAGCAATAGAAGATACAAATAAATGAGAAGATTGTCCATGTTCATGGATTGGAAGAAGTAATACTGTTAAAATATCCATAATGGAGAGCACAGTTTTACTTTTGCTTTAGGCACTAACTGGTGGGCTTTGGATAAGTCACCTCACTGCCCCATTCCTTCACTGTATCAAGCCGTGTGGATGAAAGGCTCTTGGTGCTGCAACCAGGAGTCAGTGCTGTGTCTCTCAGGTGGGAGAGCCAACTTCAACACTGGTCCACAAGAGACTTCCCAGCTCCACATAATATCAAAAGGCGAAAATCTCCCAGAGATCTCCATCTCAACACCAGCACCCAGCTTCACTCAATGACCAGCAAGCTACAGTGCTGGACACCCTACGCCAAACAACTAACAAGACAGGAACACAACCCCACTCATTAGCAGAGAGGCTGCCTAAATCATCATAAGTCCACAGACACCCCAAAACACACACAATACATGGACCAGCCCACCAGAGAGACAAGATCCATCCTCATCCACCAGAACACAGGCACTAGTTCCCTCCACCAGGAAGCCTATACAGCCCACTGAACCAACCTTAGTCAATGGGGACAGACATCAAAAACAAAGGGAACTATGAACCTGTAGCCTGCAAAAAGGAGACCCCAAACACAGTAAGATAAACAAAATGAGAAGACAGAAATACACACAGCAGATGAAGGAGCAAGATAAAAACCCAACAGACCTAACAAATGAAGAGGAAATAGGCAGTCTACCTGAAAAAGAATTCAGAAAAATGATAGTAAACATGATCCAAAATCTTGGAAATAGAATAGACACAATGCAAGAAACATTTAACAAGGACCTGGAAGAACTAAAGATGAAACAAACAACAATGAACAACACAATAAATGAAATTAAAAATGCTCTAGATGGGATCAATAGCAGAATAACTGAGACAGAAGAACGGATAAGTGACCTGGAAGATAAAATAGTGGAAATAACTACTGCAGAGCAGAATAAAGAAAAAAGAATGAAAAGAACTGAAGACAATCTCAGAGACCTCTGGGACAACATTAAATGCACCAACATTCGAATTATAGGGGCTCAAGAAGAAGAAGACAAAAAGAAAGGAACTGAGAAAATATTTGAAGAGATTATAATTGAAAACTTCCTTAATATGGGAAAGGAAATAGTTAATCAAGTCCAGGAAACACAGAGAGTCCCATACAAGATAAATCCAAGGAGAAAAACGCCAAGACAAATATTAATCAAATTGTCAAAAATTAAATACAAAGAAAACATATTAAAAACAGCAAGGGGAAAACAACAAATAACACACAAGGGAATCCTCATAAGGTTAAAAGCTGATCTTTCAGCAGAAACTCTGCAAGCCAGAAGGCACTGGCAGGATATATTTAAAGTGATGAAGGGGAAAAACCTGCAACCAAGATTACTCTACACAGCAAGGATCTCATTCAGATTTGATGGAGAAATTAAAATCTTTACAGACAAGCAAATGCTGAGAAAGATCAGCACCACAAATCCAGGTTTACAACAAATGCTAAAGGAACTTCTTTAGGCAAGAAACACAAGAGAAGGAAAGGACCTACAGTAACGAACCCAAAACAATTAAGAAAATGGGAATAGGAACATATATAGCGATAATTACCTTAAATGTAAATTGACTAAATGCTCCCACCAAAAGACACAGATTGGCTGAATGGATACAAAAACAAGACCCATATATATGCTGTCTGCAAGAGACCCACTTCAGACCTAGGGACACATACAGACAGAAAGTAAGGGGATGGAAAAAGATATTCCATGCAAATGGAAACCAAAAGAAAGCTGGAGTAACAATTCTCATATCAGAAAAAATACACATTAAAATAAAAACTATTAGAAGAGACAAAGAAGAACACTACATAATCATCAAGGGATCAATCCAAGAACAAAATATAACAATTGCAAATATTTAGGCACCCAACATAGAGCACCTCAATACATAAGGCAAATATTAACTGCCATAAAAGGGGAAATTGACCATAACACTATCATAGTATGGGACTTTAACACACCACTTTCACCAATGGACAGATCATCGAAAATGAAAATAAATAACGAAACACAAGTTTAAATGATAAATTAAACAAGATGGACTTAATTGATATTTGTAGGACATTCCATCCCAAAACAACAGAATACACATTCTTCTCAAGTTCTCGTGGAACATTCTCCAGAATAAATCATATCTTAAATTTAAGAATATTGAAATTGTATCAAGTATCTTTTCCGACAACAACACTATGAGACTAGATATCAATTTCAGTAAAAGATCTGTAAAAAATAAAAACACAAGGAGGCTACACAATACACTACTTCATAATGAAGTGATCACTGAAGAAATCAAAGAGGATAGAGAAAGAAGAACAAAAACGCCCAAAGTTAGCAGAAGGAAAGAAATCATAAAAATGAGATCAGAAATAAATGAAAAAGAAATGAAGGATATGATAGCAAAGATCAATTAAACTAAAACCTGGTTCATTGAGAGGATAAACAAAAGTGATCAACCATTAGCCAGACTCATCAAGAAAAAAAGGGAGAAGACTCAAATCAATAGAATTAGAAATGAAAAAGGAGAAGTAACAACTGACACTGCAGAAATACAAAAGATCATGAGAGATTACTACAAGCAACTCTATGCCAATAAAATGGACAACCTGGAAGAAATGGACAAATTCTTAGAAATGCACAACTTGCCAAGACTCAATCAGGAAGAAATAGAAAATACGAACAGACCAATCACAAACATTGAAATTGAAACTGTGATTAAAAATCTTCCAACAAACAAAAGCCCAGGAACAGATGGCTTCACAGGCCAATTCTATCAAACATTTAGAGAAGACCTAACACATATCCTTCTCAAACTCTTCCAAAATATAGCAGAGGGAGGAACACTCCCAAGTTCATTCTGCGAGACCACCATCACCTTGATACCAAAACCAGAAGGATGTCACAAAGAAAGAAAACTACGGGCCAATATCACTGATGAACATAGATGCATAAATCCTCAACAAAATACTAGCAAACAGAATCCAACAGCACATAAAAAGGATCATACACCATGATCAAGTGGGGTTTATTACAGGAATGCAAGGATTCTTCAATATACGCAAATCAATCACTAAGATAAACCATATTAACAAATTGAAGGAGAAAAACCATATGATCGTCTCAATAGATGCACAGAAAGCTTTTGACAAAATCCAACACCCATTTATGATAAAAATACCCTGCAGAAAATAGGCATAGAGGGAACTTTCCTCAACATAATAAAGGCCATATATGACAAACCAACAGACAACATTGTTCTCAATCGTGGAAAAATGAAACCATTTCCACTAAGATCAGGAACAGGACAAGATTGCCCACTCTCACCACTCTTAGTCAACATAGTTTTGGAAGTTTTCGCCACAGCAATCAGAGAAGAAAAGGAAATAAAAGGAATCCAAATTGGAAAAGAAGAAGTAAAACTGTCACTGTTTGCAAATGACATGATACTATACATAGAGAGTCCTTCCGATGCTACCAGAAAACTACTAGAGCTAATCAATGAATTTGGTAAAGTAGTACGATACAAAATTAACACACAGAAACCTCTGGCAATCCTATACTCTAATGATGAAAAATCTGAAAGTGAAATCAAGAAAACACTCCCATTTACCACTGCAACAAAAAGAATAAAATATCTAGGAATAAAACTACCTAAGGAGACAAAAGACCTGTATGCAGAAAATTATAAGACACTGATGAAAAAAATTAAAGATGATACCAATAGATGGAGAGATATACCATGTTCTTGGATTGGAAGAATCAACATTGTGAAAATGACTCCAGTACCCAAAGCAATCTACAGATTCAGTGCAATCTCTATCAAACTACCACCGGCATTTCTCATAGAACTAGAACAAAAAAAAATCCACAATTTGTATGGAAACACAAAAGACCCCGAATAGCCAAAGCAATCTTGAGAACGAAAAACAGAGCTGGAGGAATCAGGGTCCCTGACTTCAGACTATACTACAAAGCTACAGTAATAAAGACAGTATGATACTGGCACAAAAACAGAAAGATAGATCAATGGAAGAGGATAGAAAGCCCAGAGATTAACTCATGCACATAGGTCACCTTATCTTTGATAAAGGAGGCAGGAATGTACAGTGGAGAAAGGACAGCCTCTTAAAAAGTGGAGCTGAGAAAACTGGACAGGTACATGTAAAAGTATGAGATTAGATCACTCCCTAACACCATACACAAAACTAACCTCAAAATGGATTAAAGACCTAAATGTAAGGACAGAAACTATCAAACTCTCAGAGGAAAACATAAGCAGAACACTGTATGACATAAATCACAGCAAGATCCTTTTTGACCCACCTCCTAGAGAAATGGAAATAAAAACAAAAATAAACAAATGGGACCTAATAAAACTTCAAAACTTTTGCACAGCAAAGGAAACCATAAACAAGACCAAAAGACAACCCTCAGAATGGGAGAAAATATTTGCAAATGAAGCAACTGACAAAGGATTAATTTCCAAAATTTACAAGTCACTCATGCAGCTCAATAACAAAAAACACAAACAACCCAATCCAAAAATGGGCAGAAGACCTAAATAGACATTTCTCCAAAGAAGATATACAGACTGCCAACAAACACATGAAAGAATGCTCAACATCATTAATCATTAGAAAAATGCAAATCAAAACCACATTGAGATATCATCTCACACCGGTCAGAATGGTCATCATCAAAAAATTTAGAAACAATAAATGCTGGAGAGGGTGTGGAGAAAAGGGAACACTCTTGCACTGCTGGTGGGAATGTGAATTGGTACAGCCACTATGGAGAACAGTATGGAGTTTCCTTAAAAAACTACAAATAGAACTACCATATGACCCAGCAATCCCACTACTGGGCATATACCCTGAGAAAACCATAGTTCAAAAAGAGTCATGTACCAAAATGTTCATTGCAGCTCTATTTACAATCGCCCAGAGATGGAAACAACCTAAGTGCCCATCATCAGATGAATGGATAAAGAAGATGTGGCACATATATATAATGGAATATTACTCAACCATAAAAAGAAACGAAATTGAGCTATTTGTAATGAGGTGGATAGACCTAGAGTCTGTCATACAGAGTGAAATAAGTCAGAAAGAGAAAGACAAATACCATATGCTAACACATATATATGGAATTAAAAAAAATGTCATGAAGAACCTAGGGGTAAGACAGGAATAAAGACACAGACTTACTACAGAAAAGACTTGAGGATATGGGGAGGGGGAAGTGTGAGCTGTGATAAAGCCAGAGAGAGGCATGGACATATATACACTACCAAACGTAAGGTAGATAGCTAGTGGGAAGCAGCTGCATAGCACAGGGAGATCAGCTCGGTGTTTTGTGAGTGCCTGGAGGGGTGGGATATAGAGGGTGGGAGGGAGGAAGATGCAAGAGAGAAGAATTATGGGAACATATGTGTATATATATAACTGATTCACTTTGTTATAAAGAAGAAACTGAAAAAAAAATCCATTCTACCCAAAGTGATATACAGTTTGGACATTTCTCTATCAAACTTAAAATGACATTTTTACAGAAATAGAACAAACAATCCAAAAGTTTGTATGGAACCACAAAAGAGCTCTAGTAGCCAAAGTGATCTTGAGAAAGAAGAATGGACGTTGAGGCAGCATGTCTCAAGTCTCAATTTCAAATTATATTACAAATTTATAATAATCAAAGCAGTATCACACTGACATAAAATCAGGCATATAGACTAATGGAACAGAGTAGAAAGCCCAGAAGTAAACCAAAGCATATACAGTCTCTTAATTTTCAACAATGGTAGCAATAATACACAATATGGAAAAGATAGTACCTCCAATGATTTTACAAAGACATGTGTCCTAGTTTCTTTGCTCTTATCTGTTTTTTTCCCACAATCTCTTCCCTTCCTTTCCATATTTCCTGCACATTACAAGTAGTGAACATTTTCTTATAATTATAATCACCAAATTAAAGTTTTTCAAAAGTGCCCCTTTTTAAAATTATGTATTAGATAATAATGTTTAAATTCTTTAATTGACATGAAAGGATATTGACCTGGCATCTTACTATATCTCCCTACCTGTCACAACTCCTATTTCTTAGCTTGATTAATTTTTCAGTCAAATTGAAATACCCTAGTTGTCAAAAATATTCTGTAATTACTTATTTATTTGCATTTTAGTACAAAATCTGATCTATTGTAAAATGACCTTTCTCAATCCACCATCTTTTATCACAGTGAAGTCCTATTTCTATATCAATCCTCCATCCATAAGGTATATATTTTGAAATACTTTTCTTTCTCTCTCATGCAAATTTAGCCTCCTCCTACCTTGCATTCTGTGTAGTAGGACTACATGAGATAGTATTTCATTGTTGAATACTTTGTTGATTGAATACATTGCTCAACACTTACACAAATTATATTTTCAAAAATATTTTTTAAATTGATAAAAAATATATTTATTCTCATATATTACATCTTGGAATTGTATGTTATTTTGTCACCTCTTAGAATTAAGAACCATGTAAAATTTAACATGACTTTATAATCACCTTAATCTGACCCAGATCTATATATCATCTGAGGTATCCAGTACTTATATTTTCCAGTATATTTTATTTCTGGTTTTTGTAGAAAGAAAAATTACATATTTTACTTTATTTTCTTTCCTTTTTAAAAGAAAATTATTGGAGTATAGTTGCTTTACAATGTTGTGTAAGTTTCTACTGTACAGCAAAGTGTATTAGATATACCTCTTTTTTAGATTTCCTTACCATTTAGGTCATCAGAGAGCACCAACCAGAATGGCCATCATCACAAAATCTACAAACAATAAATGCTGGAGAGGCTGTGGAGCAAAGAGAACCCTCTTGAACTGTTGGTGGGAATGTAAATTGATGCAGGCACTATGGAGAAGAGTATGGATCTTTCTTAAAAAACTAAAAATAGAACTATCTTGTGACCCAGCAATCCCACTGCTGGGCATATACCCAGAGAAAACCATAATTCAAAAAGACACATGTACCCAATGTTCATTGCAGCACTATTTACAATAGCCAGGACATGGAAACAACCTAAATGTCCATCAACAGAGGAATGAAAAAAGATGATGTGGTACATATACACAGCGGAATATTACTCAGCCATAAAAAGGAACTAAATTGGGTCATTTGTAGAGATGTGGATGGACATAGAGACTCTCATACAGAGTGAAGTAAATCATAAAGAGAAAAACAAATATTGTATATTAACACATATATGTGGAATCTGAAAAAATTGGTATAGGTGATCTTATTTACAAAGCTGAAATAAAGACACAGATGTAGAGAACAAATGTATGGATACCAGGGGAAGGGGGTGGTGGGATGAATTGGGAGATTGGGGTTGACATATATACACTACTGATACTATGTATAAAATAGATAACTAATGATAACTTACTATATAGCACAGGGAACTCTGCACATATTTTACTTTTAAATATAAGTTTTAGAAACAGTAAAGTAAATTCTGATAATAATAGTCATGATTCAGTGAATACGTAAATGTAAAGAATACTAAGAAAAAATGTTTGATTAGGAAAATGCAATCAGTTTTCATGTCCCAAAAATAATTAACACAGCAGGCCACTATTCAGTTGTGGATTAAAAGTATAAATTGATATATTTATAATAATTATTTTTGCTACTATGTTACACGGTGTAATAAAACAAGAGGAGTTATTTTTGAGTTTTAAAGACTCTTTTAGGTGGTATAGGTTAAAACTTAGCATTCAAAGATGTCTAGTTATTGCAAATAATGAGATAGTGGCAAAACAGAACAAATTTATTGGCTTATTGAATAACTTTTCAGTGAAGTAAATGTCAAATGTAAACATCTGGATAAATATGACATCTTAACACTAACTGCTCTCAAACTGTCACCAAAATACCTAGAAAAATAAAGGAACCATAAAATTAATAAATAATAAATATAATGGATAAAGCTTCTAGAATTCAAAAGGAGGTAGCAAACGTAGAATGTCCATTAACTGTAAAATTATTTGTGCTATATTAAAATGTAAAAGCACAGTTAGATGTTTTTTACACTATGAAAAAAATTATGTAAATTAGTTGCAAATTTGTCTGTACATTTCAAATTCTCTGACTTCTACTTGAGAACAATCATTCCTAAAAACTAGAGACATTAAAATGCACAAATTTTCCATGTGAACCATACTTCAGATGTTGCCAATGTATTTTTTTCCCAATGTCTTTCTATATTAATACTGGAATACTATTAGAAAGAAGATAGACAGAGAGGTTAGAGAGGAGGAAGAATAGAAGTTTTCACTCTATATAGTGAAACATAATAAGAATAAATAATATTTTGGTTTCAGGATTCAAAGTGGGAAAAATAAATTATAGTAGTAATGTTTCCTGGGTACCAGAGGAATGAGGGTAAATAAAGAAACTGAAAAGTGTAAACACATCTGAAACTTAGAAAGGAACTTATTTCTGTTCACAACAAACTGCATCTATAGATTTGAGAAACTTATTTCACATCACAATGGCCCAAGCCCAATGCACAGTTACACATATGTTTACACACAAAAAATATGTCATGTCAAAAAAAAATTAATGTGTTTTGCATTGTTGAAAGATAATTAAAAGAAAAATATTAACAAATACAACAACTTGTATTCTATGAAATACCCAGCAGGGTAAGGGAAGGAGAACAGAAACTTAAGGACTCAAAAACTCTAAAAATTATATTGAAAAAAAAATCCATACTTAAGGATGCAAAGGAAACTTCAGTACCACAAGAAGACATACTCCTTATAAAAAGGAGCATAATACTATTAGAAGACACATAACCTGGAATGAAAATGTCCAAAATACAAAGGAACAAGGATAAAATAAGATTTTCAAAAAAAAAATAAACAAAATAGCTAAATTTAAAAACACTGGAAACAGTAAAGAATAAAACCAACAGTGCTGGATACCAAACAAATAATTAACAAACAAACTTGGGTAAAAAGCTTAAAAAGCAGTGAAAAAGGAAACAGAAATAAACGTATTGGGAAAGAAGTTTGTACATAGAGAGGCAGGGAATAGAGATAAACTTGTGGATACTAGATTATTCTTTAAAAACACACTAAAAGACACCACACTAAGTATTGTCAGAAAAGATGAATGCTAAAAGAAAAGAGAGTGTGATCAGTGAGGGGGAATCAAATCAGAAGATATCTGAAGTTCAAGGGTAGGAAAATCCTGAGGACAAACAAAAATCCCAAATCCTCTAGCATGCTTACATGCCTGGGGTGACAGTGATCTCAAACATTCAGTTTAAAAAGTTCTGGATTTTAATGAAATGAGAACACTCCCTAACACTATACACAAAAATAAACTCAAAATGGATTAAAGACCTAAATGTAAGGCCAGATACTATAAAACCCTTAGAAGAAAACATAGGAAAAACACTCTCTGACATAAATCGCAGCAAGATCCTTTTTGATCCACCTCCAAGAGTAATGAAAATAAAAACAAAAATAAACAAATGGGACCTAATTAAACTTAAAGACTTTTGCACAGCAAAGGAAACCATAAACAAAATGAAAAAACAACCCACAGAACAGGAGGATATATTTGCAAATGAAGCAACTAACAAGGGATTAATCTCCAAAATATACAAACAGCACATGCAGCTCAAAATGAAAAAAACAAACAACCCAATCCAAAAAATGAGTGTAAGGAGTAAATAGACATTTCTCCGAAGAAGATATAGAGATGGCTAAAAAGCATATGAAAAGATGCTCAACGTCACTAATTATTAGAGAAATGAAAATCAAAACTACAATGTGATATCACCTCACACCAGTCAGAATGGCCATCATAAAAATCTGTAAACAGTACATGCTAGAGAGGGTGGAGAGAAAAGTTAACCCTCCTACACTGTTGGTGGGAATGTAAATTGGTACAGCCACTATGGAGAACAGTATGGAGGTTCTTTTAAAAAACTAAAAATAGACCTAACATATGACCCTGCAATTCCACTCCTGGGCATATATCCAGAGAAAACCATAATTCGAAAAGATACATGCACCCCAGTGTTCATTGCAGCACTATTTACAATAGCCAGGACATGGAAGCAACCTAAATGTCCATCAACAGAGGAATGGCTAAAGAAGTTGTAGTATCTATATACAATGGAATATTATTCAGCCATAAAAAGAACAAAATAATACCATTTGAAGCAACATGGATGGACCTACAGATTCTTATACTGAGTGAAGTAAGACAGAGAAAGACAAATATCATGTGTTATTACTTATATGTGGAATCTAAAAAAAATGGTACAAATGAATTTATTTAAAAAACAGAAATAGACTCACAGATGTAGAAAACAAACTTATGGTTACCACAGAAGGAAAGTGGCGGGCGGAGGGAGGAATAAATTGAGAGACTGGAATTGACAAATACACACTACTATATATAAAATAAATAACTAATAATGACCTGATGTATAGCACAGTGAACTCTTCTCAAGAGTCTGTAATGCCCTATAAGGGGAAAGAAACTAAAACAGATGGATATATGTATATGTATAACTGATACACTTTGCAGTACAGTAGAAACTAATGCAAAATTGTGAATCAACTATAATCATGTTTTTTGAAAAAGTCCTGGATTTAAACAATCTGCAAATAAAAAACATGTCAGAGATTCTAGATAATACCTCACGAACAATGAAAGGCTAATTTGTGTATCTGAAGGAAAGGAATGTTCCTTCCAAATAGCCTTTTATTATATTTTTAATTTTTTTATTTAAAAAAAAATTAATTTCTTTTTAACATTTTTATTGGAGTATAATTGCTTTATAATGTTGTATTAGTTTCTGCTTAATAACAGTGAATTAGTTATACATATACATATATCCCCATATCTCTTGCATCTCTCTCCCTTGCACTCTCCTTATCCCACCCCTCTAGGTGGTCACAAAGCACCGAACTGATCTCCCTGTGCTATGCATCTGTTTCCCACTAGCAATCTATATTAAATTGTAGTGTAGTAGTGTATATATGTCCATTCCACTCTCTCACTTTGTCCCAGCTTACCCTTCCCCCTCCCATATCCTCAAGTCCATTCTCTAGTAGGTCTGCATCTTTATTCCCGTCTTGCCCCTAGGTTCTTCATGAACTTTTCTTTTTTTTTTTTTGGATTCCATATATATGTGTTAGCATATAGTATTTGTTTTGCTCTTTCTGACTTAATTCACTCTGTATGACAGATTCTAGATCCATCCACCTCACTACAAATAACTCAATTTCGTTTTTTTTATGACTGAGTAATATTCCATTGTATATACGTGCCACTTCTTTTTCCATTTATCTATTGATGGACACTTAGGTTGCTTCCATGTCCGGGCTATTGTAAATAGAACTGCAATGAACATTGTGGTACATGACTCTTTTTGAATTATGGTTTTCTCACAGTATATGCCAAGTAGTGGGATTGCTGGGTCATATGGTAGTTCTATTTTTAGTTATTTAAGGAATCTCCATACTGTTCTCCATAGTGGCTGTATCAATTTACATTCCCACCAACAGTGCAAGAGGGTTCCCTTTTCTCCACACTCTCTCCAGTATTTATTGCTTGTAGATTTTTTGTGGATGACCATTCTGACTGGTGTGAGATGATATCTCATTGTAGTGTTGATTTGCATTTCTCTAATGATAAACGATGTTGAGCATTCTTTCATGTGTTTGTTGGCAATCTGTATATCTTCTTTGGAGAAATGTCTATTTAGGTGTTCTGCCCATTTTTGGATTGGACTTTTTGTTTTTTTGATATTGAGCTGCATGAGCTGCTGGTAAATTTTGGAGATTAATCCTTTGTCAGGTGCTTCATTTGCAAATATTTTCTCCAATTGTGAAAGTTGTCTTTTCCTCTTCTTTACAGTTTCCTTTACTGTGCAGAAGCTTTTAACTTTCATTATGTCCATTTGTTTATTTTCGTTTTTATTTCCATTTCTCTAGGAGGTGGGTCAAAAAGGATCTTGCTGTGATTCAGGTCATAGAGTGTTCTGCCGATGTTTTCCTCTAAAAGTTTGATAGTGTCTGGCCTTATATTTAGGTCTTTAATCCACTTTGAGTTTATTTTTGTCTAAGATTTTAGAGAGTGTTCTAATTTCATTCTTTTACATGTAGCTGTCCAGTTTTCTCAGCACCACTTATTGAAGAGGCTGTCTTTTCTCCACTATATATACTTGCCTCCTTTATCAAAGATAAGGTGACCATATGTGCATTGGTTTATCTATGGGCTCGCTATTCTCTTCCATTGATCTATATTTCTGTTTTTGTGCCAGTACCATACTGTCTTGATTACTGTAGCTTTGTAGTATAGTCTGAAGTCAGGGAACCTGATTCCTCCAGCTCCGTTTTTCATTCTCAAGACTGCTTTGGCTGTTCAGGGTCTTTTGATTTTCCATACATATTGTGAATTTTTTTGTTCTAGTTCTGTGAAAAATGCCAGTGGTAGTTTGATAGGTTTTGCACTGAATCTGTAGATTGCTTTGGGTAGCAGAGTCATTTTCACAATGTTGATTCTTCCAATCCAAGAACATGGTATAGCTCTCCATCTATCTGTATCATCTTTAATTTCTTTCATCAGTGTCTTATAATTTTCTGCGTACAGGTCTTTTGTCTCCTTAGGTAGGTTTATTCCTAGATATTTTATTCTTTTTGTTGCAATGGTCAGTGGGAGTGTTCTCTTAATTTCAGTTTCAGATTTATCATCATTAGTTTATATGAATGCAAGAGGTTTCTGTGTGTTATTTTTGTATCGTGCTACTTTACCAAATTCATTGATTAGCTCTAGTAGTTTTCTGGTAGCATCTTTAGGATTCTCTATGTATAGTATCATGTCATTTGCAAACAGTGACAGCTTTACTTCTTCTTTTCAGATTTGGATTCCTTTTATTTCCTTTTCTTCTCTGATTGCTGTGGCTAAAACTTCCAAAACTATGTTGACTAAGAGTGGTGAGAGTGGGCAACCTTGTCTTGTTCCTGATCTTAGTGGAAATGGTTTCAGTTTTTCACCATTGAGGATGATGTTGGCTCTCGGTTTGTCATATATGGCCTTTATTATGTTAAGGTAAGTTCACTCTGTGTTTAGTTTCTTGAGGGTTGTTTATCATAAATGGGTGTTGAATTTTGTCAAAAGCTTTCTCTGCATCTATTGAGATGATCATATGGTTTTTCTCCTTCAATTTGTTAATATGGTGTATCACATTGATTGATTTATGTATATTGAAGAATCCTTGCATTCCTGGGATAAACCCCACTTGATCATGGTGTATGATCCTTTTATTGTGTTGTTCAATTCTGTTTGCTAGTATTTTGTTGAGGATTTTTGTATCTATGTTCATCCGTGATATTGGCCTGTAGTTTTCTTTCTTTGTGACATCATTGTCTGATGTTGTTATCAGGGTGATGGTGGCCTCGTAGAATGAGTTTGGGAGTGTTTTTCCCTCTGCTATATTTTGCAAGAGTTTGAGAAATATAGGTGTTAACTCTTCTCTAAATGTTTGATAGAATTTGCCTGTGAAGCCATCTGGTCCTGGGCTTTTGTTTGTTGGGAGCTTTTAAATCACAGTTTCAATTTCAGTGCTTGTGGTTTTTCTATTCATATTTTCGATTTCTTCCTGGTTCAGCCTGTGCATTTCTAAGAACTTGTCCATTTCTTCCAGATTGTCCATTTTATTGGTGTATAGTTGCTTGTAGTAATCTCTCAAGATCGTTTGTATTTCTGCAGTGTCAGTTGTTACTGCTCATTTTCATTTCTAATTCTATTGATTTTAGTCTTCTCCCTTTTTTCTTGATGAGTCTGGCTAATGGTTTATCAATTTTGTTTAACTTCTCAAAGAGCCAGCTTTTAGTTTTATTGTTCTTTGTTATAGTTTCCTTCATTTCTTTATCATTTATTTCTGATCTCATCTCTCTGATTTCTATCCTTCTTCTCACTTTGTGTTTTTTTTTTTTCTTTTCTCTATTTGCTTTATGTGCAAAGTTAGGTTATTTATTTGAGAAGTTTCCTGTTTCTTAAGGTAGGATTGTATTGCTGTAAACTTACCGCTTAGAACTGGTTTACTGAATCCCATAGGGTTTAGGACATAGCGATATCATTGTCATTTCTTTGTAAGTCGTTTTTGATTTCCTGTTTGATTTGTTCAGTTGTCACTTCGTTATTAAGTAGTGTATCGTTTAGCCTCCATGTGTTTGTACTTTTTACAGATCTTTTCCTGTAATTGATATCTAGTCTCCTCATGTTGTGGTCGTAAAAGATACTTGATACAATTTCAATTTTCCTAAATTTAACAAGGCTTGATTTGTGACCCAATCTATTATCTATCCTGGAGAATGTTCCACGAGCACTTGAGAAGAATGTGTATTCTGTTGTTTTGGGATAGAATGTCCTACAAATATCAATTAAGTCCATCTTATTTAATGTATCATTTAAAGCTTGTGTTTCCTTATTTATTTTCATTTTCTATGATCTGTCCATTGGTGAAAGTGGAGTGTTAAAGTCCCCTACTGTGAGTGTGTTATTGTTGATTTCCCCTTTTATGGCCGTTAGTATTTACCTTATGTATTGAGGTGCTCCTATGTTGGGTGCATAAATATTTACAATTGTTATATCTTCTTCTTGGATCAATCCCTTGATCATTATGTAGTGTTCTTTTTTGTCTCTTCTAATAGTCTTTATTATAAAGTCCATTTTGTCTGATATGAGAATTGCTACTCCAGCTTTCTTTTGGTTTCCATTTGGATGGAAAAAGATATTCCTCACTTTCAGTCTGTATGTGTCTCTAGGTCTGAAATGGGTCTCTTGTAGACAACATATATATGGGACTTGTTTTTGTATCCATTCAGCCAGTCTGTGTCTTTGTTTGGAGAATTTAATCCATTTACATTTAAGGTAACTATCGATATGTATGTTCCTATTCCCATATTCTTAATTGTTCTGGGTTCATTATTGTAGGTCTTTTCCTTCTGTTGGGTTTCTTGCCTAGAGAAGATCCTTTAGCATTTGTTGTAAAGCTGGTTTTGAGGTGCTGAACTCTCTCAGCTTTTGCTTTTCTGTAAAGCTTTTAATTTCTCCATCAAATCTGAATGAGGTCTTGCTGGGTAGAGTAAGCTTGGTTGTAGGTTTTTCTCCTTCATCACTTTAAATATGTCCTGCCAGTCCCTTCTGTCTTGCAGAGTTTCTGCTGAAAAATCAGCTGTTAACCTTATGAGGATTCCCTTGTGTGTTATTTGTTGTTTTTCCCTTGCTGCTTTTAATATGTTTTCTTTAATTTTTGACAGTTTGATTAATATGTGTCTTGGCATGTTTCTCCTTAAATTTATCCTGTATGCGTCTCTCTCTGCTTCCTGGACTTGATTAACTATTTCCTTTCCTATATTAGGGAAGTTTTCAACTATAAGCTCTTCAAATATTTTCTCAGTCCCTTTATTTTTCTCTTCTTCTTCTGGAACCCTTGTAATTCAAATGTTGGTGCATTTAATATTGTCCCAGAGGTCTCTGAGACTGTCCTCAGTTCTTTTCATGTTTTTTTCATTATTCTGCTCTGCAGTAGTTATTTTTACTATTTTATCTTCCAGGTCACTTATCCATTCTTCTGCCTCAGTTATTCTGCTATTGATCCATTCTAGAGTATTTTAAAATCATTTATTGTGTTGTTCATTGTTGCTTGTTTCATCTTTAGTTCTTCTAGGTCCTTGTTAAATGTTTCTTGAATTTTATCTATTCTCTTTCCAAGATTTTGGATCATCTTTATTATCATTATTCTGAATTCTTTTTCAGGTAGACTGCCTATTTCCTCTTCATTTGTTAGATCTGTTGGGTTTTTATCTCCTCCTTCATCTGCTGTGTGTTTTTCTGTCTTCTCATTTTGTTTATCTTACTGTGTTTGTGGTCTCCTTTTTGCAGGCTGCACATTCATAAATCCCATTGTTTTTGGTGTCTGTCTCCAGTGGCTAAAGCTGGTTCAGTGGGTTGTGTAGGCTTCCTGGTGGAGGGTACTAGTGACTCTGTTCTGGTGGATGAGGCTGGATTTTGTCTTTCTGGTGGGCAGGTCCACGTCTGGTGGTGTGTTTTGGGGTGTCTGTGCCCTTATTATGATTTTAGACATCTTCTCTGCTAATGGGTGTGGTTGTATTCCTGTCTTGCTAGTTGTTTGGCATAGGGTGTCCAGCACTGTAGCTTGCTGGTCATTGAGTGAAGCTGGGTGCTATTGTCGAGCTGGAGATCTCTGGGAGATTTTTGCCATTTGATATTATGTGGAGCTGGGAAGTCTCTTGTGGACCAGTGTCCTGAAGTTGGCTCTCCCACCTCAGAGGCACAGAACTGACTCCCGGCTGGATTACCAATAGCCTTTCATCCACACGGCTCAGAATAAAAGGGAGAAAAAGTAGAAAGAAAGAAAGATGATAAAAGAAAATAATATAAAGTAAGGTAAAATAAAATAAAGTTATTAAAATAAAAAATAATTATTAAGAAAAAAATTTTTAAAGTAAAAAAAAAAAAAAAGGACAGATAGAACCCTAGGAAAAATGGTGAAAGCAAAGCTCTACAGACAAAATCTCACAGAGAAGCATACACATACACACACACAAAAAGGGGAAAAGGGAAAAAAAATAATAAATCTTGCTCTCAAAGTCCACCTCCTCAATTTGGGATGATTCGTTGTCTATTCAGATATTCCACAGATGCAGGGTACATCAAGTTGATTGCGGAGATTTAATCCATTGCTCCTGAGGCTGCTGAGAGATATTTCCTTTTCTCTTCTTTGTTGGTACAGCTCCTGGGGTTCAGCTTTGGATTGGCCCTGCCTCTCCGTGTAAGTTGCCTGAGGGCGAATGTTCTTCGTTCAGACAGGATGGGGTTAAAGGAGCTGTTGATTCAGGGGCTCTGGTTCACTCAGGCCAGGGGGAGGGAGGGGTATGGAGTGTGGGGTGAGCCTGTGGCGGCAGAGGTCAGTGTGACGTTGCACCAGCCTGAGGTGCACCGTGCATTCTTCCGAGGGAGTTGTCCCTGGTTCCTGGGACCCTGGCAGTGGTGGGCTGCACAGGCTCCCCGGAAGGGAGGTGTGCATAGTGACCTGTGCTCGCACACAGGCTTCTTGGTGGTGGCAGCAGCAACCTTAGCATCTCATGCCCGTCTCTGTGGTCCTTGCTGTTAGCCATGGCTCATGCCCGTCTCTGGAGCTCCTTTAAGCAGCGCTCTTAATCCCCTCTCCTCACGCACCAGGAAACAAAGAGGGAAGAAAAAGTCTCTTACCTTTTCGGCAGGTCCAGACTTTTTCCCGGACTCCCTCCCGCCTAGCCGTGGTACACTAACCACTTTAGCTGTGTTCATGACGCCAGTCTTCTCCCTGCACTCCGACCGAAGCCTGAGCCTCAGCTCCCAGTCCCGCCTGCCCTGGCGGGTGAGCAGACAAGGCTCGTGGGCTGGTGAGTGCTGGTGGGCACCAATCATCTGTGCAGAAATCTCTCCACTTTGCCCTCTGCACCCCTGTTGCTGAGCTCTCCTCCGCGGCCCCAAAGCTCCCACCCCACCACCTGAAGTCTCCACCCGTGAAGGGGCTTCTAATGTGTGGAAACCTTTCCTCCATCACGGCTCCCTTCCACTGGTGCAGGTCCCATTCCTATTCTTTTTTCTCTGTTTATTCTTTTTTCTTTTGCCCTACCCAGGTATGTGGGGAGTTTCTTGCCTTTTGGAAGGTCTGAGGTCTTCTGCCAGCATTCAGTAGGTGTTCTGTAGGAGTAATTCCACGTGTAGATGTATTTCTGATGTACCCTGAAAATTGTAAGATATTGAGTAAAGAAATTGAAGAGAACACAAATAAATGGAAATATATTCCATGCTCATGGATAAGAATAGTTAATATTGTTAAAATGTTCATATAACCCAAAGCAATCTATCAATATGTATTCAGTGCAGTCCCTATCAAAATTCCAATGAACTTTGTTACAGAAATAGAAAACAATCCTAAAATCCTTATGGAACCAAAAAACCCCACAAATAGCCAAAACAATCTTAAGAATGAAGAACAAAACTGAAAACATCACACTTTCTGATTTCATACTATATTATAAAGCTACAGTAATGAAAGCATTATGGTATTAGAATAAGTACAAACACATCGATCAATGGAACAGAATAGAGAGCCCCCCAGAAGTAAACTAGTGATATCAGTCTTAAATAAGAATGGACAGCCAATGATTACCAGATAATCAAGGAAAACTTCCAAAATGGAAGCCAGAGACGAATGCAAATGAATAGAGAAAGGGAGCCCAGAAAGAACAAAATTAATGAAGAGGTAAAAGGACAAGTTAAATAAATTATAATTATTATTTTTTTTTGGAGAGATGAAATGTTGTATTTCATGGTACAAATACAAAATGCTATTAAAAATTAACCATCAGAAAATAGAAAATAGATGTTGGAAATTAAAATAGGTTGGTCCAAATGTAGATGTTCATAGAATGCAAGATGAAGATGAGGTATTCCCTTAAAAAATAGTAGAAAATAAATGGAAGTCAATAAGAAGAGAATATTAAGAAAACTAGAATATGAATTTAGAAGATAAAAAGAAGATCATCTTGAAAGTTTCAGGAATGTTTTCTAGATCAGATATTCCTGCATCCCCAGATTGAAAATGCCATCTATGTACTTTGCACAAGGAATTAAAAAATATAGTGCCAAGGCACATAATTGTCTGAATTTAGAATGTTTCACATAATGAATGTTGCACAGTTTAGAACAGTACACAGTTTGTAACAAAATAAGATATATTACAGGAACTGAAAAAAGTGAAAAAAAAAAACCCAGTTCTCAATGTATCAGTGGCTAAATCCATTAAAAATAAAAGTTCCAGAAGGAAAATATAACCATGCAAAACTATTTGAATCTGTATTAAATTATTTTCATGTAGTTACAATAACCAAAATACTAAATATAAACTTAACCAGAATTGAAGATATTTATGGGGAGGATCAATTAAAAAAAAATTGTGGACTTGAAAATGAGCTAAAATCTTATCTCCAGTAAAGGAAGTCACTAAAATATTTAAAAGCAAAGAATTAGGAGATGTAATAATGTTATTGGTTTCAATATATGTTGATACATTTCAAAAAACACACACACATGAAAATATCTAACTATTGGGAGTGGTGGTTTCCTCTGGGCAAGAAGTGTTGAAAAATGATGAAAGGGGAACTTTTGTTGTTGTTATTGATGACATAATATTTTTAGCACTTTAAAACTGTTCGAACCACTTGAATGTCATAATTTAACAAAAATAAAAATTAACATTAATGAAATTTAAAGAATGATTTCATGTTTTCAAAAACTAGTAAGTGCAAGAAGATAAGTAAATTAAATAACAATACATACACTGCCTGGAAATTACAGTAGTGAGTTTAACTTTCTCCATTAATTTGAAAGATTCCCCCAACTCTTGATTTTTTCATTAATTGTACTCAGCAAATTATTGTCCCAGTTTGACATTCCTTAGGCAATTCTCTGCTTCAAGGACTCTTCTCACTACTAGTTGGTAAATTCTCTTGTAATGTACCTTAATTTTAATTTAATCTTTCTAAACTATAATTGGAGAGTTGACCCTGAAGTACTATCATCAACCTTTTGCATAAGAACCTGTAATTTTATGGGTATCTTATATTCCATAATAAGGATTTTTTTAAAAATATGTAATTTTACTCATTTTATTTCCACTGGAGTTATTTTTACTAATTTATTGGTTTTTTAATGATATAATTAATATTACATGATACTCATCTCTGGCAAGTCCTCAAATAATTGATATTAAAATGCTTAAGAATATTGTGGTAGAAACAAAATTAACCCAAAGAATAAATATGTCATAAAATATAATTTAAAAAGGAATAAATTATTTACCTTCAAAAAATCTATAGGAAAACAATATATACAGTGCCAAAAACTTTTTTCAAAAAGGCATGGAGTAACTGATTAATATGAGTAATGAGAAAATTTTTATTGGCAAATTCACATAACTTAGAAATTAGTGCAATAATGCTCCAATGGTCATAAGGGATTTAGAAGCACTCACAACTGTAAGAAATCATATTTTGGTCAACAAATATATATGCTACCAAGAAAATTACATGATCAATGTCAAATTCATGAATATATATATGAAAAAGTTGTTTCTTTATATTATCAAATATATATTTCTTTCCATCTTCCTATTCCATCCTTCTCATTCTCTCTCCTAGTTCTTCTCTTCCTCTTTTCATCTTTTCTTCTTTCTTTCCTTCCTTCCTTTCTTTGACAAACAGTAAGACTAGTATTTAACAAACATTAAGCTAGATGTATAAGGATACACAGATGATCAGTAATGTTTCCTATATCCATCTAGTTAACATTCTATTTAAGCAATCAGTCAAGAAAATCTTTTGGTTTACTTTATTAAAAGGTATTATGAAAGAGGACCATATCTCTTTGTGATTAGGAACTATGTCTTGTTTCCAAATATATTCTAGTCTCTAGAAAAGGGGTTGCAGCCTTTTCCTTAGAGTTTGAGATAGTAAGTATTTTAGTCTTAGTAAGTACTTTAGCCATACATACATTTTTGATCCAGTAAGTATTTTTGATCTTAGTAAGTATTTTAGCCATACATACATTCTCTGTGGTAACTGTGAAAAAATTTATAGACAAAAACAAATCAGTTGTAGCCTGTAATTTGTTGACTCCTTGTCTAGAAAAATTATAACTTAATTCTTTTGGATTCTGGAACTCCATACTCCCTTGATTTCACCTCATTACACCGGCTGCTCCTTCTCCATCTCCTTTCTAATTCATCTTGCTTACATGCCTCTGAAAATAATGATAATTTTAAAAATAAAGACAAAATTCACCATACCTGTCATCTGATTAAAAACAAAATCAGGCATGCAAAGTAACAGGAAAATACAACACATACTATGGCAAAAATATCAGTCAGTAGAAACAATTCCAGAAACGAGACAGATGTTAGAAATAGTAGGCAAGCATATATAATATACATTGCTTCATTTGTTCAAAAAGATAGAGAAAATTGTGAAATGATAAAAGAAATGGATGATATAACTAAGAGTCATACTGAATTTAGAGTGAATATATGTTGGAGAGAGAATATACCCAGTAGATTAGACACTGTGGAATCAAAGATTAAGGAACAAAACCTCTGGAAATAGAAACTATGCAAAATGAAATACAGAGAAAAAAAAAACCCAAATGATCAAAATAAAACCGATTATTAGTGAATGTTTGAACAATATCAAGTGGTTTAAAATAAGTGTAATTGGGGTCCCATAAGGAAAGAAGAAATAATGGCTGAGAATGTTTTCAAAATTTGGTGAAATGTATCAATCCACAGAGTTAAGAATCTCTATGAACTCCAAGCAGGAAACATTGAAGAACCACATAAATGCACATCATATGTTTCTGAAAACCATGTATGTGGAGAAAATCTTGAAAGCATTTAGAGGAAATAGACACACATATGGAGAAACAAAATTAGAGTAAGAGCTAACAATTCAAAACAGAAGACTGTCAGACAATATCTCAAAAATTTTAATAGAAAATAAGAAATAAATTTGAATTATGTATCCAACAAATTTACTCTTAAAAAGTTTGAAATAAAAAATATTTCATACATAAAAAGCTGAAATAATGCATAACCAGCTGGACAACACTATAAACAAGAATAAAGAAAGCTTTTCTGGCAGGTTAAAAAATAATATGGATGGAATTAGGATTAACTTAAAAAAGAAAAAGCAATGAAAATATTTGGGTAAATAATTTAAACACTTTTTATCTTATTGTTTATATATCTGTAAAGAACAAGTGTTTAAAGGCAAAATAATAACAACAGATTGTGGAGTTCATACAGTACAATAAAGTAGCACATACAATAGCACAAAGCTGCAGGAAAAATTGGAATTATATTATTTTAAGGTTCTTATACTGTATGTGAAGTGGTATAATATTGCTAGAAGGTAAACTGTGATTATATTAACGTTTTATTCTGTAAACCCTAGAGCAATGATTGTAAATTCTATAAAAAGAAAAAAAAAGAGATATGGATAAGAAACAAATAAAACCTATACAAATCAAACATAAAAAATATATTCCATTAAATCAACCATAAGAGAGAAATAGAGAAAGGATAGGGGGAAGAGGAGATGAGACAAATAGAAAGCAAATAGCAATATTATAAATTCAAACCAAATGATATTCACATTGAATATAAATAATCTAAAAACAACAAATAAAAGGCAGAGATTGTCAAATTGAATAAAAATGAAGCCTCTTACTAATATATGCTACCTACAAGAAATCTACTTTAAATACAAAGACCAAATAAATGAAAAAATAAAAGGATGGGAAAACATATACTAACTAACACTATTCAAAAGAAAGCTTGATTGACTGTGGATGGTAAGAAATGATCTGGCTATGGATAAGAAGTTCTTTATCCATTTGGAGATCTTCACTGATATCGTTCCTTCTCATTCTTCTTCTTCTTTTTTTTTTGTTTTCAAGAGAAATAAAATTGATTATGAAAGAAACGGGAATGCCTCAAGGTAACATGTATTCTGTGTCCTAAATTGGAGTGGTTATAACCTTCCTTAACCTTACTCTTCTTTAAACAATACCATAAGTACTAACACTTTGAGAGGTTCAAGGCAAAGATAATGAAGGTGATTTAAAAAAGGAAATAAGGCAATAAAGATAAGATGCAGTGTGATTGTGTTATATTCTCCACCTGAAAAGACATGGTTTTTGACAGCCAGTTGCTCTGCAGACAAATTAGCTAATGGAAAGTTTGAAAGGAGAAACCACACTACTGATAGTACCAGGTTGGACAGAGAGAAGGAAGCATGTATTCTCTGGTTCTCTCTCATCTAATTTCCTATTGCTTATGGTGCATCCCAAGTGGGAACTATCTCCTCTACCCTCCTCATGATGGGTTCCCAGGAAGTTAGATCCCAAAACCTGCCTGATGTTTGTTTTACTGAAGTCCAGAAGTAAAGGGGCAACCTCATATGAGTAAGGTGAGAGCCAAGATAAAGAAGAGGGAGGTAGTTGGGGGAGGCTGAGAAGCAGTACAATGTTCATGTATAATGTACTTCTCAACTTTACATTTTTTTTGTTTCCACCCCCATACACCTTTTGTTCCCAAATTTTAATGTCCCAGTTTATTTTGAGGAAGGTGGGTTCACTGTATGCAATATTTAGTATATTTATGAACCAGGTCATCTTTTTGGAGCTGTTGTACATGAAATGCTTCTACTCCTCAAAATACCATCTTAATTCTAACTGGGAAATGAACAATGAACCAAACAAAGTTTTGAGTAAGTAAAAACAATATTGTATGTAGAAATGATAAAGAGAGAATGAGAGAAATACACAATTACATTTTATTCCATTTGAAAGAGTTGGGTTTTCACTTTTGTTGTTGTTCAATACGATCATAATGTTTCCTCTTTATTTTCAACACTACATTTTAAATTGATTCAAAAGTTTTAATGTTGTCCCTGAAACAGACTAATTTTCTCTGAGCAGACCACTTAGCCACTTGATATTTTTTTCTTTTGAGAGATTTATATGGCAGCATATTTCTTTTGGTAAACAGGTGACTAACACAAAGAAAAGTGGAAAGTTGGTGTTGAACTGAACATTTAATATCCTCTCCATGTGTAAAATCCTAAGTGTTGGCTGGATTTCTGCACAGTAAATGTGAAAAATGAAAGAATATATATTTTTCTTTTGATTTTCAGCCAAAATGTCAAAAGGAATGACATTTCTCTTTTATTTATTCATGTATTTGATTCTAAGGGCTAGAATTTAAAAATTATGATAAAAAAGAGAAGAGGCAGACCAAGCATTTTGTAAATTCAGAATGGGCAGTAGTATAAGAACCTACAAAGTAATACAAGAGGAGAGATTAAATATGAAATATGTTGATCATCTTTATCTGAATAATTTCCTAAATTCAATCTATTAAAATTTAAGATATAAGAGTTGTATTCTATGTGGCAGTTTAAGACTCCCATAAGAAAGGATGGTAATTTGGATCAATAGTTGAGTCAGGTAAAATTAGGCAAAATTAACTGGACATGCTGTATTATTTGAATATTTCTACATAATTTTTATTGACTTTGATTTCATTAGCAGCTTGAACATGAAATTGTTGAATAAATACTTTCACTTCTGAGAATTTTTTCAAGCATCGATAACCCTATTCAGATTTAATATTCAGAGCAGTCATGGAGACTGAACCATTCCTTAAAAAAAAAAAAAATCTTAAAGTGATTTGTAAAATATTTATACAATTTAAAGAATCCCTGATAAACATTACCATGATTTTTTGAAAAATGTAATAATAGGTCTAAACTGTCAAACACTTTATCCACTTCAAAAAGTGCTATATAAACATGTCATTAATATTCTACCACTCTCAATTTCTTGAACATATTATTAATAAAAGAGCAAAATTCCCAAGTTTCTAAATGTTTTTCAATAAGGTAATGCACCAAGAAAGCAATAACATAATTTTTTACAAGAAAGCAATAACATAAATAAAAAATGTAATATAGTGAGAAGCATATACTTCAGGACATGCTTGGGTTCTCACAGATACCAAGCAAATGTTCTGAAAAATCAGTTTAAAAGAAATTGAATAAATTCTTATCTTTTTTCCTTCCCATTTAAAGGGTGACTATGTGTTGTCTAAGTTGAAAACTTGTGTGTGGTCTCTGACTACTGCCTCTCAATTCTTTAACCAATTAGTTATAAAACTCTTCAAAACTACTTACAAAGATTTATTCAGATTCATCTGCTTCTCTCCATAATCACTACCCACATTCCCACCATCCCTCACCTAGATTTCTTTACCAGCTTCTTTAGCTTATCTTCTTGTATCCAGTATTGTCCCCATAATATCCAATTCAGTGTGGTACTGAAGCAGGTATTTTCAAAGTTTTTGACCTCAAGATCCTTTTAAATGCTTAAAATTCACCGAAGAACCATTTTTTTTTTTTAAATCTGGGAGAATGTACAAAAGGGATTATAAGAAACTATTCAGAAGAGTACAGGCACAGTAGGCCTCAGTTGGGTTACATTTTGATGGAAGTCTAATTATTTCCTAAATCACACCTAACAAGATTGTATGTATCTTGAGAAATTGTAAATGAGTGAGATTGTGATTTTTCACTTATTTTACGTGTTTGTAATGTTTGCCCAAACATTTCAAAATGTATATGGTACCCATTTAAAAATAAAGGACAAACATATAACAGAAAACAATGAATAAAGTTGAGTGGAGAGAAATATCGAATGCCAGGATAATGGAAGTATTGATTTTTAAATTTTTATAATAGAGGTAAGAAATCAATATTTAGTAGTACTATATAATAATAACCAGTGTAGGGCTTCCCTGGTGGCGCAGTGGTTGGGAATCTGCCTACCGATGCAGGGGACGCGAGTTCGTGCCCCAGTCCGGGAGGATCCCACGTGCCGCGGAGCGGCTGGGCCCGTGGGCCATGGCCGCTGATCCTGCGTGTCCGGAGCCTGTGCTCTGCAAAGGGAGAGGCCACAGCAGTGAGAGGTCCGCGTACCACAAAAAATAAATAAATAAAAAATAATAATAACCAGTGTAAATCAAACAATGATCAAATTAATTATCAAAAATCATATAATTCATGTTTCTATCTTTAGGGTGAAGTGAAAGAATTTACCCAATACTGAGCAAAAAGTATGTTTATGTAATATAACATTTGAAATATATTCTAATTTGTCTATATGTATTTACTTCACAGTGCATTTTCAAATGTTTCACTCTTAAACAAATAACAAAGTACACTTTTTTTAAATGATTTATCTAAAATTAATATAAATACATGAAATTCCAAAAAAAGTAAGAAATTCAAGTAAACAATTTATAGGTCCTGGCAAACTGAAAGAACTACCCTGCGAGGCACTGATTAAAGCTGATTAATTTAGGCTTTCACTATCAAGAAAGTTAACCACTATATATTACATATGCCTGTATAGAAAAAGGAGGCTTTTCAGGGTAATGAACAGATAGAGACAACTTTTCAAGGCTTGAAATGGTAGGAATTATATGATTCAGAGACCATTATTTATTTACTGATGGCAACAAGTGATGCAAAAACAATAAAGATATTCAACAAAGTAGCTGTACATAAGAGGTAGCTATGGAAAACCTGAATTTAATGTGTTGCTTTTAAAAATATCATTAATTGATACTATTTTTATATCAGTTTTAAGTTTATATAAAATTGAGTGGAAAATACAGAGAGATCTAATACACTTTCTCACCTCCTCTTACAGTTTCCTCTATTAGGAACATCTTGAATGAGTGTGGCACATTTGCTAAAATTGATAAACCAATATTGACACCTTATCATTAACTAAAGTTCATAGTCTACATTAGATTTCACTCTTTATTTTGTATAGCTTTATGGTTTTTGACAAATACAAATGCCATATATTCGCCATTGGAATATCATACAAAATAGTTTCATTGCCCTAAAAATGCCATGTGCTTCACTTCTTCCTCCCTCTTGTCCTCCCCATTAGCCGCTGGAAACCACTAATCATTTTGCTGTCCTCTGAAGTTTTGCCTATTTCAGGATGTCATACAGTTGGAATCATACAGTACATAGCCTTTCAGACTAGCTTCTTTCCCTAACCAAGGTGCCTTTAAGGTTTCTTCAAGTAATTTTGTGACATGGTAGCTCATTTCTTCTTTCTTTTTGTTTTCATGATGTTTTTATTTTTAAAACGGTTTAAGATTCATAGGAAAATTAAAGGGAAGATATAGGGACTTCCCATATACACCCTGACCCTAAACATGCAAAATCTCTCCCATTATTAACATCTCCTATCGGTGTGGTACTTTATTACACCTGATGAATCTACCTTGACGCATTCTAATCATCTCCAGATTACCATTACAGTTCACTTTTTGGATTGTACATTCCATGAATTTAGACAAATGTATGATGATACCTATGAAAGAAAGAATGTATTAGATGTTGGATCACTTGTTGAACATTTGTATATATAATTTCTTCTGGGCATTTTGACAGAAAGCTAATTGATATAATTGAAAGTAGAAATGTATTATCTATTTTAAATTTCTATGTGATTGATGCAAGAAATCAAAAGAGAACATTCATATTTAGTAATTGATATCAACAGTGCACTCTCCATGAAAGTCTATCATTTTTAAGTAAAATATAGTTTTGAAAGCCATTAAAAATCAAAATTTCAAATAAATAGATTAAAACTCTAGAATCATATCACAAGACAATTATATATCTTATAAGTTCATAAAATATTCAATAAAATTTTTCAATTTAAAATTTTACCAATAGTATTTTATAAAGAACAAAACCATTTTATAACAACGATAAGCTGTTTGAAATATTATTCATTTAATAATTATCTTAACTGTTTATAAGTTTAAAACTTTTGAACAGTTAAGTGAAATTACTATAATATTACTGTTAGTAATATTAATCATTATATACCGGTAAGAGGATGAATTGTAAATAAAATATAGGTATGGAATTTATAATTTAAAAACTTTAAGATCTAATATTTTAATGGATTATAAGCATTTTTAGGGCAATTAAGATGTCTTGTTCCCCACTGAGTACTTCAAAATTAGCCTAATGTTTGGTACATAATAGGCTCAAAATAAAGATTTATTTTAGGAAAGAATGACTACCTTGAAGTTAAATTAATTAATTAATGAAACAATGATCACATTATAAATGAGGAAATTAACTAGTTATTTTCTAAGATAAGGACCTAAACCTAGAATTTCTGAGTTTCTTAGTGCTAAATATTCAAGATCCCACATCTTCTTAATTTGGATTCTTTTTTTCTCACTGATATCAAGATAATTGGAGAATTATAGTTTATTGGACATATAAGGAGATGCTAAAGGACAGAGTAATTCAAACAAAAATAGGCATGGGAATTCACATCTGTTAATTCTTTATGCGAAATATCTGTTAAAAATGTAAGGAATTTAGAGATGATGGAGAAAAAAAAGGTGTTTATGTGCTCTCTTGGTGCAGAATGGATGTACTCTGAAGAAATTCATCTGGATGGACCCCAGAAGGCTTTTACTATGATAAGATATCCTACAGCTATCTTGACAGTAAAACAATAGGTATAATGTGCTATTACCTGAGCTTTAGCAAAAATTCATCAACTGTATCAAGAGCTTCCTACCAAGGTGGACATAAAGGAGTAATATTTTATAGATATACATAAACCACAATAAAAGCAGGTTATATGTAAGTACAATTTTGTTTTAGATCATGTCACTTCAGAAGTTTGATTATATCATTTCTAATGTGTCAATTGGGATACTTTGCATGTATTTTTTTTTGATAATTAAAATGCAATTGCAAAATTAATCTTTCAATTTAACTTAAATTGTACACTTACAGAAATCATGAGCCCTCTGAAGGCTTCCTTATCTATTTTCACAGGCAAGAGTATCAGTCCTGTAACTTTGCAAAATATACAATTTTTGTGTGCATTTCTGGTAGTGTTGTCTCCAAAAATATGTAGGGAAAATGAATGAATAAACATCAATGAATAAGCTTTTAATATTCAAGAATATTTGAAAGTATTTGGCTTAACTCATAGAGTATTACTAAGAGAAATATACTCTAGGCTTGGTGTAAAATTACCTGCTATTAATACTGATTCTCAGCTGAAGCTGATTTCTTTCTTTATAACTGAATTCATACCTAACTGGTAAAATAATAATGCTCTTTCCCATTTCTAACTCTTTCAAATGGATTGAAGATATGCAAGAACTTAAGTAAATATAAACTTCTAGGTCATTTTATAAGGAAAAAAGAAGGTAATACACCATAAACATATGATTTTGTCTTGTTACACTAATCTTATGGAAAACAATTTGTCTGGGAACAAAGAGGTCACTTGCACACAATGATTTTATTTTTCTTTAGGGGTTCCAGTCAATACCTAAGAAGAGGCAATTTACTAAGCTGTGTCTTGGGGCATTGTAATTCACCATACATGGGTGAATATTTTGCTTTGGGAAGGTAGTTACTCATGGCAAGATCAAATCTATCCTGTTCTATTTTGCAATGACAACAGTAACTTGTATAAGAATAACATTACAGTGTAGAGTCCACTTTTTTTTTGAAGTCATGCTTTACTCTCTTAAAATTTTAGTCTGGTTTTTAATATCTTCCTAATTGGTTTTCTCTGTGTAACGGTATAACCTTAACAATGTGACATAAGTTAAAAAAGAATAACTGAAGCATTCTGTATATGTATTCTACCTCTTTAATTAAGCTTTCTTTTGGCTCAAAAGACTATAATGATATCCATTTATATAAGTCTAAAACTAGTAATAGTGTTTCATTCAAGATGCATTTAATGAAGCACTGATTTATATTACTTTTGTTATTTGATCAGGAATTTTTGTACATAAAATTTAATCTTCAAAGAACATTAATAGTTGAGTATTTGTCCTTTCTGTATCAAGAAATCAATGTTAGTAAAGATTGACATTCTCAAGGTCATCTGGTTATTAAATGGCAGAGCTTGGGTTCAAAAATTTTTCTATAAATTTTTGTTGAAAAATTTCTCTGAATTTAGATATAAATTCTTATTTCTATTTATCATGTCAGTCAAAATTGAACTTACCTATGTTGATGCAATAGATTTAACCCATACTAGGTGTTCACTGAAAATTTAATATTGAAGGACATACATCTCAATTTTGGACTTATTTAAAGCTCTAGAACCATTCAAATACATTGTCATAAAAGAGAAATGTCATTTTTATAAATGTTAGGCTGACACAAATTCAAATAACTAGATTGTAGGTATCCCTGGTGTGTACCTCAAAATAATATATCATTCTCAAGGTTTCTGTGCCCATTGGTGATGAAAAGCCACATGGTAATCTCTCAAAGCTCAAAATCTTAGAAAGTAATATGAATTATTTCAAATATTTTAGTTTCCTGCTGTTGAAAATATTATTTGAATGATTCCTCCCACAGGACCATTGTCAACTTGTTCTAATATGTCATTGTAACTATAAATGACCAGATACAATTTTGCTTTTGACTGCCTCTTTGCTTTGAAACCTCTCTACTAGGTAGAAATATATGACAAGGTGTGTTTAGTGTTTCTAATACTGCCTTATCTTTTGAACTGATTATTACATTAAAGAGTGCACTAGTAGCCACTTTCTTTTTTTTCTTTTCTTTTTTTGCCCCTGTTTTTAATTTCATATAGCTCTGTTTGATGAATGGTTCTCTGCTACCTTCAGGATCAAATCCAGACCCTTTTTAATTTGCCCTGTGATTAGTTCTCCAATATCACCATTTGGCAGTCTCCCCTCACGCCTGGGCTCCAGGCACACTGGACCATTTCCTGTGCCATGGCAATGCTGTGTTTTCTCATGCCTGGGTGTCTTTGCTTGTTCTGCCTAGTGAGTGCTTCTGTTCATTTCCCTGCTTGGTTAAATCTTACTAATCTCTCAAAACTCAGTTCAAAAATTGACTAGGGTTATTTCCCACTTGACTGTAGCCTAGATAAAATAGATACAGATATACATAGATAGATATAGACATAGATATAGATTACAATTGTACTACATACACATTCAAATTTCCTCAAGACTTTTGAACTTATCTCAAAAGCCAATCTCACCAACTTATGCAGTCTCTATAAAAACAAACAAAAAATGTGGTTATGTTCAGTTTAACAAAGCTTAATATTATAATTGAATGTTGTAAACACTAAAGCCCAGCAAGAAATTTAGAATCGTCACCCATCTTCGCAGTTATCTCTGATGAAAGTGAAAATGGATCAAATATCCAGATCTGCTGCAATATATTTCTTATGCTCCTTCCTTTATTCCATCTCAAGTGTTCCACATATTCCCTCATGAATGCACCAGAGTTTACACAAAGCCATGTATAAAGTATTTTATGAGTGAGTTAAGAGATTTTAATAGTGATTTTAACTTTATACTGCTTCAAAATAAGTATTGATTTTAGGATGCATCCCTCAATTAAAATGTAACTCCAATTATTTTATATGCCCACATACTCCATTAGCACCCTATGCTTTTTAAACATTTTCCAAATTGAATTAAATAGTATAATAGTAGGTATGTGTGTGTGTGTGTATATATATATATATATATATATATATATATATATATATATATATATATATACACACACACACACATATAGTGGTCCGCTTAAAGGTTTTTAAAAACAAGAGATGTATTTTTAAAATTTTGCAACTAATTGCTCTACTTTGGAGGTTCAAAACTTTTGGATAATGCAGTTTTTAAATTAATTTATACATAGATCTTAATAGGTATATTTTCTCAAATCACAGAAAACTTTATCACCACTTTGTTACTGAAAATTAGAAAATTTGACCACATGATATGATATCTTCATTATTTCTGTCACTACTTGTTCTATTGCCTTAAGTTCATCAAAGGAGATATATAATAAGGACCATAAGAACAAAACTTCTTTGCATTTGAGGGAAAGTATATACATAAAGTTATCAAAGAGGTATTTTACTCAAGATTAAGATCTATGAATCAGCATAAAAATAGGCAGTGAAAATAATCAGTTTAAAATAGTGCTTTGAAAAATGCAGTAAATCTAAATAAGATTTTAAATATTCCAATGATGAGAAACACGTACGTGCAAGTCCTTATACTGACACCGTTGTTGTATATCTTCAAGTAGCAAAAGATGCTTGGACATTTAAATAATTATCCATTTTGACATATTTTTCACTACTTTGAATCAAGGATGAGTATGTAAGTTATGACTTCAATTCATCTTTTCACTGGCAAGGAAAAATGTTATTTGTCTTTATCAACCTGATTAATTCTAATATAGCCACCAGAGACCAACCAGTTTTATGAATTATTTTGAAGTTATAGACACCTACAAGACTTTGAAGTTTTTGCCAAATGACATTGGAGCAAGAATTTTCTTTTTCTAAATAGAAATATGTTTTATGCCATTGAATTTTTAAAATTATATTATTTATGTTTTCTATAATCATGGAATCATTATTTGTGTTACAGTTTATGTAAGTCTACTCTGATGGTATAAACTTGTAAAAAAAATGCTGTTTTGGACTGTTAGGAACAAGAGGTTTTCAAGATGATGTGCTTCTTGACATATATTGATAAATATCAGTGAAGAGAAAGTCCTGCAGAAGATCACAGCAATTCCATATGTTATATTTTTCAACAAAATCTTAATTTAACACAAAATTTATGGGTTTCCCATATGATATAAATAATCAAAATATGTTAAAAATTAAATTCAGTCTTTTCTTCTAAACTTTCTGCTCTTCCTTATTGACTTTTCACTAACAGAATTATACCTCTTTCTTGGACCAGTCCTTCAATATTAGATATTATGCCTTTTAGAGTATTTAGGTTGTAAAATAACAACACTATAAAATTTATATTTAAAACTTTTATTTATACCAGAAATCCAAATTTAAAATTTACAATTATAAGAAATATGCCAATATGTGTCTGCCTCATTTATTCACATAACTGAGATAAAATTGAGGTTGGTATTTTAATAAATATTCTTTTGAAAATATACGATAAAGGATATTTACAGGTTGGGGACAATTTGGTAGTAGTCCAAACTCAACAATTATATATGATATTTATATATGTGATCGTCTACAAAGAAAACCATTTTCAAACATTCAGTTTCCTAATCTATAAAATGTATGGGTTGCAATGGTTAGTACTTAACGTCCATTTTATATTATAATTAAATTGTCATAAGATTCTGGCAAGTCTAAATAAACCTGGTCCTGGGATTTTATCTCCATCCTTTACTCTTCACTCTTTACTATTTAGCACCATTTATGTTAGAGTAGTTTTACAAGATCAAAGCGCTTTCTCCTCTCATCATTATTAGAGCTCCTTTATATAATATAAAATCATTAAAATATTCCTCCTTCAGTGCTGAACTAAAGTATACAAGGAAAATAATCTTTAACACTAAAATTTTCACACATATGAAAATTATTTAATAGTCAATAAATGGAAATTGTTTCTATCCATATCTATGTTTCACCCATATAACTCAATCAATTCCTCTATTTTTGGAAAATATTAAGTTAATTCTTACATTGTTAGAGCCTTTAACGGGAATTTTGAGAGAGTGTATAAAGTTATTGTATCATAAATTACAAGGCAAAGAGCATTACATGAAAACAAAAAAAAAATTAATGAAACCAAAACATTTTCCAATACTATTTTGAGAGGTATAGTGACCTCAGTTTTGTACATGTGAGATTGAGATTCAAGAATATATAATATTAAAGTGGTAAAGTAAAATAGTAACTTAAGTAAATAATCTTGATAGGGATGAATTATGTACATAGTGTAGCAGCATGTGCTGTTTGATGATTAAAGAAATATTTAACAGAAAAATAAGAAAAGAAGATCAGAGTGGGTGATGTAATAAAGCATTGACTTTATGTAGAGGAGCAGGCATATTTTCATAAAAATAGTATCATATTGCTCAAATCATTTATCACACTCCTGATAATGAACTTGTTCTGTGGCTAATAGACATAATTATTTCATTCATTAACTTTTCAAATGTATCTATCTTACCTACAGTAAAGAAAAAAATATTTGCGTGCCAAGGTCAAGACTGTATTTTTGGCTTCAGCCACGGGTATACGTATGTGTGTGTAGTACAACTGGATGCCAGTGTTAGGGAAGAACAAAGAAAAAAATATTGAAACACATTGTCAATATTCAGTATATCCTTTGAGAGTGAATGTTGGAAACAGTTGAAAGTCTGTTTATATATGAAACAAAGTAACTACATTTTATAGAAAAATAAGTTTTTAATTTCCATTATGTACAGCAACTTCCTTCACTAATTTTATGTGACCTAACAAATCCATAGTTATAGGTGACATAACCATAGAGTATTTTTGGAAGCCATTTGATTTTAACTTAATAGAAAATTATTCTTTCTACAATTGTAAGGTTGAAACAGATTCTCTCATCAACTTATGGAAATTACTATGCCCTAATAATGGGTATTACTTGTTGAATGCCTATTAATTGTTAAAATGTATATACTGATTCCAATTTATTCTTTGAAACAACTCCTTAAAAATGAATGTTTTTATTACAATTTTATAGATGAGGAGAGTAATGTTTAGAACAGTTAATGAATTCCCAAGTCTAATTAGGATTTTCCAAGTTCCCCAAGTTTACTGGCTAAAACCTCCATCGTGAGGCTATTTACAAACAGAAATAGAGTCACAGATATAGAAAACAAACTTATGATTACCAAGGGAGAAAGAGGAGGAGGGATAAATTGGGAGAATGGGATTGACATATATACACTACTATATATAAAATAGATAACTAATAAGAACCTATTGTACAGCACAGGGAACTCTATTCAATACTCTGTAAAGACCTATATGGGAATGGAATCTAAAAAAGGAGTGGATACATGTATATGTATAACTGATTCACTTTGCTGTACAGCAGAAACTAATTCAATATTGTAAATCAACTATACACTAATAAAAGTTAATTAAAAAAATAAAACCTGCATTCTTTCTACCACACACACACACACACACACACACACACGCTTGCATGAACACAATAGTTTTTTTTTTCTAACACATTCATTTTTTCCTGTGACTGGGCCTTATTTGTTTGTTTGTTTATTTATCTCAAAAAAACAAAGGTAGAAAAATTTCTCTTTTATATTTACTGCAAATACGCCAGAGACAAGAGATGAAGAAATACTGGGTTGGCCAAAAAGTTGTTCGGGGTTTTCTGCAACATCTTATGGAAAAAGCCAAACGAACTTTTTGGCCAACCCTATAGGAACCCAGGGGGAGAGATGACTAAGGACACAAACAGCCTTGCATCTGGTTCAAATTTTGGTAGGTTTTTAGATTTCTCAGGAGCATGGAATAGGGATTTTAAACAAAGTTACCTAAATTTCAATGCCTGGAAGTATCTTACCTAATATATGTGTTGAGTTTAAGAGATCTTTTCTCACAGTAGTCAAAGAATAAAATAGTAGAGGAAGTGGGTTGCCTTAAACCACTCTCAAAATCATGCATATCTGACAAAGAGTTAGAGAGGTCAGAACATTCAGGGTCATCTCTCAGCACAGCATGATACATTATTCTTCAGGTCACTAACCCATGAATCATCATGAATGGGGATGGGGTATGAATGAACAGGAATGAGTCACCTGTGTGAGAAGCTGAAGAAAATGTATTGAGAGAAACGACATCATTAAATCATAGCCCATCATTTTTGACTGTCTCAACATTCAGCTTCAATATCAACAATCATCATGATGTCTTGATTTTTCTATATGGTGTTTCCCAAATGATACAAAAATATATACAGAATATTCAGATTTAATTAGCATAAAAATGGATAATACAAAAAGAAAATTTATACTGGTGTCTATGGGAGGAAGAATAATAATGCCCCCTCCCCACCAAGAAATGTCCATGTCTTATTCCCCATAAACTATAAATACGTTATCTTACTTGGCAACAAGAAATTAAGGTTTCAGAGGCAATTAGTTGGCTAATCAACTCATTTTTTTAAATGGGGAAGATTATCCAAGGTTATCTGGGTGCATCCAATCTAATGACATTCCTTAAAAATGGATGAAGAAGAGACAGAAGAAAAGTGTCAGGGAGTTGTGATTTGAAAAAGATTTCACTCTCTTTTGCTGGCTTTGAAGATCAAGATTGGCCACAAGCCAAGGTATGTGGCAGCCTATAAAGCTGAAACATACAAAGAAAGAGATTTTTTTCCACTGTTTCCAGAAAGTCACACAGCCATGCTGACACCTTGATCTTAGTCCAGTAAAATTCTATGTCAGGCTTGTGTTGTTTTAAGCCACTAAGCTTGTGGTAATTTGCTATAGCAGCAACAGAAAAAAATACAGTGTTGTTGCATTCAAATCTTTATACTTTTGAATAGAGTGAGGAAATAGGAAAGCTATTTTTGTGTGTATTATTGCAATGGTTTATAAATATGTTCAGGTAAAAATGAAAGCAATATTGTAGTTAGTTGGATTTATACCTGGATATTACCACTGCCCACCAATCTTCTTTTCCAGATCTTATGTATATCTGTTTTCACTTCTATTTTTTCTTTGCTTTGTAGTTATATCAGCTTGTCTGATCATATATCTGACTATTTTTGAGTACTCAAAATTAAATGTTAAATATTATAGAGATAATCTAAGGCTAAGGCTGATATAACTTTCCTCAGAAAGAATTTATTTGCTTTTGGCAAGTATTTACCTGAGAGAACTAGCAACCCTATTTCACATTAGTCCAGTCAGGGATCAATCTGATTCAAAGACTGTTTTTCACTTTTATGAGGGCTGGTTCATATAGGTTTCACTCTAACTTCTTGTGTATAGGCTTTCTGGAGGGTTTCCATTCCCCCATATCCTTAGAGGGTTTTGTACTGAAATTTTGATTTCTCTCGGCTGGAGAGACTATTGAAATCTCTGCTTATTTCTCAGTCAACTATGTGGACATAACATCTTTTGGGAGAAAGTGGCTCAAAATATTGGACTCAGCTAGTCGCATTTTCTTTTTTTTATGTTTTCCATAATGCAGCTCTGTCTTCGTGATCTCCTGTTTTCCATTTTTTTTTTAAATTTTTGTTCAGCTTTCTCAGTTGTTTTCAGTGGTATGATCAGTTCAAAGGATCAAGCTGCATTAATGGCTGTTTGTAGTTATTCTAAATGTTTAGGGAAAATTTGGCATCTGTGTGTTCTGGTCTAAAATAGTGAATTGCCTATAAACTTTAAATATATATAAAAATGGAAACTTTAAATAGCACATGCTACACTTACTTTAAAAATGTAAAAATAAAAATGTGCATATATTGGTTTCCTATTTTCATCTAGAAACCTAAATTCCTTTCATTTTGGAAATGAGCAGACTTATTGAATATGGAATATCTCTTTTTTAATTGCAACTTTTGGTTTATTGTAATGATTTAAATATGATTTAAGGAAAATAATGTTAAGTTGCACAAAGGACATAGATTCAAACATATACATTGGAGTATATTGTTTACAATAGAACCATTACAAAAAATTATACTCTTTATGTCCAGAATTATAACAAGTTCACATTGTATTCGCAAGAGGGGAGAGCAGAAGCAATACCTTGGTAAAAATAAGAGAGGGGGGGACTTTTAAAAACTAACACAATAAATAAATGTGGATACTAACTCAGGGTGGTTGCAAGCATGATGACGGAAATAGTTTGCCATCATTTTTTTCCACTGGAAATAGGTCTACAATTACACAGATGGCTTTTTCTTTAAGGAAGTTTAGTTGTCATTCACATTATATTTGATACATTTTGGAATGAATCAAATATGATTTTCTTCCATATGTCTAGCAGATCAAGCCCATTTATAAACACTAGTCACATTCATTTCAATCTGGTTCCACCAAGTGTAATTTCCCAGAGATACATGTATCTCCTGTAAGTGCATCAGATGACAGTAATGATATACTTTAGTTATAATTTCCCTGGAAAATAGTAGGATATCTTCTGTCATATTGGTTCTTATGAGCTAGAAAAAAAAGTGTCAGCAATTTGAAGTATTTTTATTTTATTCACTGACATTACTTAAGAACCAAATGTTTCCTTCATTGAGTCCCACACGAATACCAATAAATATTTGTATTTCTTAATAGCCTTTGATTTAAGGGAAGAATAAAGTAGATGAGATTTTTATCTTTAGAAGATATTTTAATCTAATTGTTTGAAAGACAATTAGAGGTAATTCAGTTCAACCAGGTAGTTTATTCAGTTCTCTGCCCTATAACTAAGGCAAGTAGTTTGAATGTGCTTAAATACCTCTAAAAGTTGAGAAGACATTTCCTTATATGCTGAGAAATTCCTCTTATGGAGGTTTATTTGACCCATGGCAAACTAATGGGTATTTTTTTTCATGAATGTGACAAAAGCAAAAATTTTGTTGAGGAAATTAAGGGTTCTTAACCTTTAACATTGCACCATTTACCTCAAATATTGGTTCAATGTTTTCATTTTGTCATTTGTTTAATAACAAATCACTAAAAGAGCTGTTGCTTGTTTGTTTTTGCTTTTGTACATAATTTGTTATCATCTTTAGGATTATTGAAAAGTTTAATCTCTTTTCTCTTGAAGTTTTAGTCCTCTTTGCACTGCTCATTACAAATATATATCATCTTATTCTATGAGTCCTCGCTTTTGCATATCCTTTTAAATGGAAGCTACTGCAGAATCCTCTATGCAATCAAAGTCAATTCTATGGGCATGTACCATGTTGCATTTAACATAAAAGAACATTTGTGGTTATGAAGTCATAATCATTATTTGAGAGCATTTTTGAAATGCTGTGCATTTTTGAAAAATCTTTTATCAAGGAACATTATTCATAATTGATTTCAACAACTATGTGCAGGGTGATAACTGCCACCCACTGTTTTCTCACACTCCTCATTTTCCATTTTTCCTTATTCTCATGCAGTGAAAGAAATTCTTTTAAACCCTTTTGTTTTTCTCAGTTAGTAAGTTTTTATTCATGTATATGAGCACACAGCATGGCAGGAGTGAAAAGGGCCTGTGGGGTAAGGTGGTATTATTTCTTTCTACTACATTTTGATCTCTTCCTCCAAGGTAAGAATTAACTCTGTTCACCTCAGAACCAGCCATCTCTAGGAGGCTGATCCTCTGATGCACAAAGAAAAAGATGGCATTAAACTAACGGGGTGTTCTTGGAGCAGAAACCACAAAGAATATTTTTGTTCCTTTAGCATCAAGAGGGACATAATATGAGCTCAACTGAGAGCTAGTATAAAATAAAGGTTAAGAAAATGGATATCAGAGTGCATTCATGAATAATTTTTTAAAGAAAGGATATATGAGTTCCATACTTTCTGAATCCTAGACTGTCTAAAGTGCCTTTCTTCTGTCTGTGTATTTGAACATCTTAGCTGATGATGGTTTTTATATTCTAGTTCTATTTTTTTCAAATGTTTGAAAGCATTATTATGTCATCTTCTAGTCTTCAGTACTAGATATGAGAAATCTGGATCTTTCTATCTCTCTCTTTCTCTCCATCTAAATACATACATATATATATATATATATATATATATATATACACACACACACACACACACACACACACACACACACACACACACACACACACATACATAGTCTGTACAGTCTAATGTGTCGTTTGTGGCCAGTGCTTCCTTATTGATTTTCTGTTGGGATGAGCTGTTCATTGAGGTAAATGGGGTGTTAAAGTCCCCTATTATTATTGTGTTACTGTCAAATTCTCTCTTTATATCTGTTAATATTTACTTTATGTATTTAGGTGCTCCTACATTGGGTGCATGTATACTTACAATTGTTATATCTTCTTCTTGGATTGATCCCTTGATCATTAAGTAATGTCCTTCCTCGTCTCTTGTAAGAGTCTTTGTTTTAAAGTTTAAAGTTTATTTCATCTGATATGTGTATTGCTACCCCAGCTTCTTTTGATTTCTGTTAGCATGGAATACATGGTTCTATCCACTGACTTTTAGTTTGTGTGTGTTTTTAGCTTTGGTAGGCAGCATATATAGGTTTTTGCATTCATCCAGCCATTTTATATCTTTTGATTGGAGTATTGGTTCCATTTACATTTAAGGCAATTATTGATTGTTATCTACTTATTGCCATTTTGTTAGTTGTTTTGAGATTTTTTTTTGTAGCTTTTGCTTTTCTGTTGCTCTCCTCCCTGGTGATTTGATGATTATCTTTAGTGTTATGTTTGGATTCCTTTCTGTTTTGTGTGTGTATATCTGTTATAGATTTTTGATTTGTGGCTACCCTGAGGTATATATATATATATATATATATATATATATATATATATATAAAACAATGTACATATATATGTGATAATTTTAAGTTGCTGATCTCTTGAGTTTGAATGCATTTTAACCACCCTGCATTTTTACTCCCCACACACACATTTACTCTTTCAGACATCATGTTTTACATTCTTTTGCTTTGTGTATCTCTTACTTACTTATTGTAAATGTAAATGATTTTACTACTTTTGTCTTTTAACCTTCTTTCTAGATTTAAAAGTGGTTAACTTACTACCTTTATTGTATATTTGCTTTTCACCAATTATATTTTTCCTTTCGTGATTTTTATATTTTTAATTATGGTTGTTTTTTCCACTTAGAGAAGTCCCCTTAACATTTCTTGTAAAACTCTTTTTGTAGGGCTGAACTTTTTTAGCTTTTGCTTGTCTGTAAAACTGTTGATATCTCCTTCAAATTTGAATGATTGCCTTGCTGGGTATTGTTGGTTGTAGGATTTTCCTTTTCATCACACTAAATATATTGTGCCTCTGCCTCTGGCCTGCAGAATTTCTGCTGAAAAGTTACCTGATTGCCTAACGGGAGTTCCCTTGTATATAACTTGTATGTCCCTTGCTGCTTTCAATATTCTCTCTTCATCTTTAAATTTTGACATTTTAATTACAATGTGCTTTGCTGTGGTCCTCTTTGGGTTGATCCTGTTTGGGACTCTCTGTGCTTTCTGAACATGGATGTCTATTTCCTTTCCCAGGGTAGGGAAATTTTCAGCAATTATGTCTTCAAGTTTGTTCTCTGGCCCTTACTCTCTCTATTCTCTTTCTGGAACTTTCTATAATGTGAATGTTAGCTTAATATTGTCACAGAGTTGTTTTAAACTGTCTTCATTTCTTTTTTTTAAAGTTATTTTTCTAGTTTCTGTTCAGCTTCAGTAATTTCCACTATTCTATCTAATCCTGTATCATCTAATCTACTGTTCATTTCTTCTACTGTATTTCTCATTTCAGTTACTGTATTTTTACCTCTGTTTGGTTATGCTTTATATTTTCTAATTTTGTGCTAAATTTCTCACTATGTTTGTCCATTCTTCTCCTGAGCTCCTTGAGCATCTTTATGATCATTAACTTGAACTCTTTATTGAGTAGATTGCTTATCTCTACTTCACTTAGTTCTTCAATTTGGATTTTATCTTGTTCCTCCATTTGAAACATATTCTTCTTTTGCATCATTTTGCCTAATTTGCTGTTTTTATTTCTGTGTATCTGGAAAGTTGGTTACATTTCCCAATCTTGGAATAGTGATCTTTTGTGGGTGACAGACATCTTATTTGTGTCGACAGCATATTCGCCTCTGGTCACCAGAACAATATGCTCTAGGGGTGCCCCCCTGTGTGGACTGTGTGGGCCCTTCCATTGTGGCAGGCTGACTACTGTGAGCCAACTTGTAGGTGTGGCTAACCCTCCGTCCAGCTGGTTGCCATGTTCTGCCTTATATAGAGGCTGCCAGCTGCTGATGGGCAGCACCACATCACTAGGTGACTAGCTGCAGAGCCCTAGAATGTACTGATGGTAGTGCTTTAGGCCCTCTGGTGGGCAGAGCTGGGTCACAGGGTGACTGACTGTGGGGCCAGAAGTCTCTGATTTAGTGTCTGCCGGCCAATAATCAGAGCCATTTCCTGACATGCTAGCTGCAGGGTCTGGTATGTCCAAAAGGTATTGAGTGTGGCCCAGTACTGGGGTTGCTGACTGAGAGATTCAGTGTGTCCCAGAGCTGGTGTCAGCTTACTGGTGGGTGGGGCCACAGCTCAGGGAATCCCAAGGCTAGTGCTGACTCAGTGGTGGGTGGAGCCAGGTTGCAGAGTGAGTGGTTGTATGTCCAGGGTCTTGGATCTACTGTCAGCCTTCTGGTGGGGTGCTGGTTCCTGACATATCTGGCTGCAGGGTTCACTGTTTCTACAGCTAGTGTTAGTCTGTTGGTGAGTGGAACTGGATCCCAGGTTCTGACACAGCAGGCTGGGCTCTTGTGGTCCACTGGTCAGTGGGCTCTTGGCCCACTGGTCAGCACATTTGGGGTATAGAGGGTTCTGGGGCTGTTATCTGCCCACTGGTGGGTAGAGTCAGGTCCTGAGCACTCTGGGGCCTGTGTTTCCCATGCTGGTGTTGGCCCACTAGTGGATGGGACATGGGCCCAGGTGGTCCCAAGACTAGTGCTGGATCACTGGTGGGTAGAGCTGGGACCTGAGGTCTCTGGCTGCATGACCCTGGGTGGGCCCTGAGCTAGTGCTTGTCCACTGCTGGGTGAGGCCGGTTCAACGGTATTTCCAATGCACTGGTAGATGGAGCCTTGTCATCTTCTTTCGAATAATGTTGGAGTTTTCTAGAATTTCATATCAATGGAATCATGCCATATTCACCCATTTGTAGTCAGCTTTTTTTTTTTTTTTTTTTTTGCCTCAACACAATGTTTTTGACATCCGTCTATGTTTTTTACACATATCAGTATTTCATTTTTTTATGGCTGAGTAATATCTATTATATGGATGTCCCACATTTGTTTTATCATTGTTTTCTTTTCTATATTATGAAAACTAGTTAAAATATCAGCTCCAATTAACATAACAGGATACAAGTAATTTGTAAATCAAGAAAGTAAATAGGAGACACATCGTCCTTTGTGCTTGCTTTACAGTTTGTATTATAGACCAAATTACTAAATTACAGACTTGTCATTTTCAAAGATCTCTGAATATATTCACAGAGTTTATCACATGGAAACCAACAAGAACAAAAATGATTGCTTGTTGAAACATTCCATTCCTTATATTGCCAAAATTGTTGCTTTGAAGCTGTTATGCATGAAACCATAATACTGGAATAATAGAACCCTAATGAATGTAAGTCACTATTTAAAATGGAAGCTAATCAGTGGGATAGTGCTGTAAAGTGTTTGAAGATGGATATTACTGCTGTGTAGTAACATCAGTCATGTTTATAAAGCACTTAATGCATGTGTTTGTCTTAAATATATTTCCATCATTTAGTTCTAAGAGAAGTGTCATTTAAACCACATAACTCCAAAACAAACAATAAAAGGGAAAGTAATTTTAAAAGTTTTCTAGTGTTTTATCCCCCTCATGCCTTTCCTCTCTCCCCTTCTAGTTTGCCTCTTCTCAAAAGATGAGCTAAGACCTTAAGCCCAGGTAAGACATTACAAAGCACGGGGACCTTCACTTAAGAGCATCTTGAACTTTAAGGAGTCCTGCACTTAACCATCTGTGACTGAACCCCTTTCCATGAGGTCAGGACTTACAGGGCCAAGGAGAGCTTCCCGTCTAGAACATAAGCCCCTTCATTCTAAACCATGCTCCAGCTACATAGTAATTACAAGCCCCTGAGTCTCATTCTGGTTTCTGTGCTGGCCTCTTCCCTAGTACCTTCTTTCCAAAAGCAGACACATTACTAGTCTGTGTACCTGAGGCCTTGAAGAGTAGTTAAAGAGTGGCTAGCTGAAAGGGGTTGGGGATGAGAAGAGCATGTGCTTTGGCTGTGTTGTCCACATGAACCTATGGGATGGCAAAAGAGGAGAGGTTTATGGGCTAGGAACCTGAAGGCAGTGTCCAGTTCTCCCTTGGCTGTGGTGTTTGGCCATAGATATATAAGGAATAGAAAATTCTAATTTTGAACCTGTTCTTCCAGATCATCATGAAGAATATTTTTCAAGATATAAAAATAAGATATATTGATATTTTTTTTAAAGTTTGATGGCTTAGTTTACATTTGAAGCTATTTATATGTATGGTGAGTCTCCATGTGTACTCTGGCCCAAGTCCCTAAAATATAAGAGACAAACTTAATTTGGTTTTGAGTCTAATGTTAGATGAATATTACAGGCCAAGTATAAAAAGTTGTTTTAATTAACTCTGTTTTCTGTAAATTTTTCCTAGGATATTGCTCAAGAGCTAGATCTGTATCTCTATACAAAAGAGTCTGAGAGTAAAATGATCTGATCATTTCATTCTTCTTGTGCTTTCCATCAGTGAAAGGTCAGGGAAGAAGGTCTATGCTGTTTTGTTGTGTTTTAATAAAACAGACTTCTTCTTATTCCAGTCACATAACCACTCATTATTTAAAATAGTGCTGACTTTTTATCATTTTCAAGTAGGTAACCACACCACTCACCGAGCTGTTGTTATTTGTTTTATTTAGAATAAAACATTCAAACACTAGAAAACCAAACCAAAAAGTTAACATTTTTCATGAATTTTAAATGTGTATATTAAATGCTAAGTACTTTAGAAAAGACGAAGGATACAGAGAGGTTTATATTTTTAGAGTTGAGAATTTTACACAGAGTTTTACAAAGACATATATCATCTGTGTAAGAGCCAAACACAATAGACTTGACAATATAAATTTAAAACTATGTATGTCAAGAATAGCATAAAAATAGTGAAAGGAAATAAGAAAAATGTTCTAATAAATTATTCAAATTTGTTAATATCTTAGTTATAAAGCATAATTTTTAAGGAGGAATTAAAAATATAAACAATTCCAAAGAGTAATTAGGCAATGACTAAGAACAATTAACTGGAAAAGTAATAAAATAGCTAAAGATATCTGAAATTTTATTCAACCTATCACTTGTTAGTAATTAAAAATAATAAAATAGAAAGAATAAGGACAAGCCATTTTAAATTTGTCAAATTATGTAAAATGTTAAGATGAAATAATGTTCTGTGTTTGGAATTGTACATTCAGATTGACATCACCATATTCTGTTATTTTGTTTTTTCATCAAAAGAAATTTAGCCATATATATTAAGGAACACATCTAGTACTTTAACCTAAGAAAATGACCTCATACACAGGGATTTAAGAATAATTTTTCTCATCTGAGTATTATTAATATAAAAAATATATGAGGACATTTATGGATAAATTATGTCACTAGCATATAATGGGATAATCTACAACCATTAAAACAATGTGTTCAAAAATATACTGATGATATTCAATTATTAACTTTAAAAGGTGCTGCATTAAAAATTGTATTGGGATAATTATCATATTTTTCAAATACAAATGACCAAAAGGATAACATTTATTCTGTCTGGCTGTTTAGATTCTAGATTATTTATTCTGATGCCACTTCATATTTTCCAATACACATGTATTATATTTTTAACAAGGAAAAATATCATATTTTGAAGGATCATTAATTAAGCTCTTCATTTTACTGCACTTGAGACACAGATGGGACTGGGGGTTTCTCACAGAGTTAATTGGTCAACCAAGTTCAAAACCCAGTATTCCAAACTAGGGTTCTCACCAGGATATCTTTTCTGTCCACAATCTGATGTCCCACGTCTTTATATATTATTGTCAGGATTGATCTGCCTGAATTCACCTTGAGTAGTTGGTATTAAATCCAGCAGTGGTTTTGCAGTGGAAAGACATTGAGTTTTAAAAACAATAGAGGACTTCCCTGGTGGCGCAGTGGTTAAGAGTCCGCCTGCCGATGTAGGGGACACGGGTTCGTGTCCTGGTCCGGGAAGATCCCACATGCCACGGAGCGGCTGGGCCCATGAGCCATGGCCGCTGAGCCTGCATGTCCGGAGCCTGTGCTCCGCAACGGGAGAGGCCACAACAGTGAGAGGCCCGCGTACCGGAAAAAATAAAAATAAAAAAATAAAAATAATAGAAGTTCAAATGTTGATATATTAAAAAAACTTTACAGTAAAACTCTACATCACCCAATAGAGGAGATGGATGGAGAGGAATTGGTGCTAGGAGTTTCGGTGAATGGGGGGACAGTTTTCTGGAAAATGAGAATTTTCAAGTTAAGTTTTATGCAATAAAATAGTAAGAAAGTGAAACTCTGTAAAAAAAAAATGGTAAGCTTAAATAACGGAGTAAAAGAATAGAGCAAATTGTGTAATGAAAGCAAGTAACCATATATCAGTCAAAAGTGGTACTTGGACTTCTCATTTTCATAACCATAACTTATACAGCATTTAAAGCACCATGATGAAGAGAAATGACTGGGCAGGTAGGAATCAGCAGTTCTCATTCTCTTACGTCAGGCCTAAACTATCATAAACCCATATTTTGTACACAAACACTAACAAGAAAGCATAAAAATGGACTATAATTATATATACATGCATATGTGTATTGTACATGTGTGCATGTATGTGTGTGTGCTTGTGTGTTTTTGAGTTTTTGAGTATCTTGCCAGGAAATAATAGTTCTCGATCTTAATCTGACTACTCTAAAAATAAAAGTGTATGGTATATCTCTGTCAGAGCAGGCACTTGGAGCATGTTTTCACAGATTGATGCCTAATTATGATTCCTACAAGATGCCTAGTCCCTGTAATTTCCATTACTATAAACTGAAATTCCTATGAATAAGACACTTTCTTTTGAAGCATTGACTAAAATATTCACACTCATTCCCATTTCCAAACTTTTTATTGATGATAAAAATTTTCTAAATGTAATGAGAAAAGAGTGATATTAATTAAACATAAAATTTTAAATGAATAGCAGCATTCCTGATTAAATAAAATATAGTGTGTCATTACTTAAAAACTAATTAAATTACTATTTATTTCCATCATTACAATCAAATTCTCTATATAACATTCAGTTAATTTTTAAAAAGTGAAATACTTTACCTTGTATCTTTTTTTTTGATTTATTATATTTCTTTTTTATTCATATGATACTTGCTCAAAGTTGTTATATTTCACAAATCCACTGGTGTACATTACTTTTTAGAAATCTATATTTGATAATCATATTTATACATCTGTTTTAAAAATTGAACTATTTTATTTAAGAATCTTAAAAATGACTTTGAAAGATACTCAGAACAATTTTTTCAAAGTTGAAGTCATCACTATGGAAGTAGACGAGCTTGTGACATATCTGATTTGGCATGCTTTTCTGATTTCTTAAATAGGTAAGCAGCAACCCAGTAAAGTAGCTTATGTCTTCTCTTCCATAAAGACTTGAAGTTCACCCACAAAGATAACAATTACATTTTTCATTAAATACAAATTGTCACTTTTCATTTCAACAGTATTTTACCCATTTTCATATTTACATATTTTCCCACATAGACCTAAGTTATTTGAAAATAGCAGTGCTGATATTAAATTGAATTAATGACTGCATTTCTTTAGTAATCTTAAACACTGTACCTACAAGACCTTTTATTCATATTTATTCATATTCAATGTGGAATTGGAAATTAGGACTATAAGAGGGAAATACATACTTAACATCACATGAAATGAAGTATTACATGAAAAAAGTCAACCCTCTTTTTTTTGTCTATTTTGTATTATCTACAAAAAAATCACAGAGATTTTAAGGATATGAACATTTTAAAAGTTTCCATATCTGTTTACTTTCTCACAAGACAAAATTTAAAACACTAATATTAAACCACGGTCACAGAGGGGAGAAAAAAGGCAGATTAAAAGAATAAGAAATGAAGACACTAATAAAAAGGAATGGGAAACATCCTAATGACACAGTGTGGTATGCAGAGAATCATCCTTGAAAGACTTGGCTCATAGTTGTCTGGGTTTTGTGTTAATTAGGTGCTTCCTTCATTAAGTGTGCCTGTAACTTACTTAAATTCTTTCCAATTCAGCACTTAGTGTTCAGAAACAAACAGAAAATAGCCTTGTCCCCCTTTAAAAGTCCAAGATAAAGATACAATAATTATTAGAAATATAGGTTCAAACTTTTTAATGAAAGTATGAAAAATACATTTTCATTCATTTGGTTTGGGAAGATAATTTTGTTGAACACTTTTGTCCTCAAGAGTCAAGTACAAATCAACTCTGAGAAGTTTAAGATAATATTTTTGGAGCAAATGTTATTTCCTGTATTGTTTGGGAAGAGCAAATAAGAACTAAGTCTTCAAACCATCTAGACATAAAATAATATGACAAACCCCAAAATTCAAGAGCTCATAATACATGGTACTTCATTCTTCAACTAGGTAATATTATTCATAATAGAAAAGTTGCACACTTTTCAGTTACATATTTTTACACACTTTCACATTTTCCTGTAAAGCCCCATAAAATACAATTTAAATTCACTTGGCAAAACACCATAGATTTACCTTAAACTTTTTAAGATTTCAAGATTTTTGGTCTGGCAGTTTCCTTATGAATTATTGACAATAATCACTTCCTTAAAGTGATATCATGGAGCAAATCATTATTAATGGTATTACTGATGATATTAAATTATTTTGAATGAAAAATCTATGCTTAGATACATGGATAGATGGAGATAAACAGGGAGGAAGAGAGAAAATACTACTTCAAATAATATATTTTAAAGTTTGTGTGAAGTTTTTGAATGTAAAGTTTAATAAACATGTGAAAAAAAGAATAGGTATCTAAGGAACTGAAAGGAAAGTAAGTCCCAAGAAATATATAACTGTAGCATTTAAATTATTTAGCTTATTATTAGATACCTACATTAGAAAATAATTATCATTAAAACATAGAAGGTGAAGACATCATAAACAGAGAAAATCTCCAATGTAATAAATAAAGCACATGAACTGAATAATGTGGCATTGATGAATATCAAAGACATTAAGTTAATCATGCATTTGTACCAGCAATCTAAAGTGAAGGGTGAACTTGACAGAAATGATGAAATGTTTCACATTAATCATTTCAGATTAGTGCCTATACCAATAACATCGTTTCTAGTAACATTAGTGATTAAAAAAAATAACAATAGACTTTATTTCTTAGAGTAGTTTTAGGTCTACAGAAAAATAAAAAGAAAGTAAGTACAAAGGGTTTCCATACAGTACATATATCCCCCACCAACAGCCCCACCCAAGTTTCCCCATGATTAAAATTTGCATGTATATGGTACATTTATTACAACTGATGAATCAATATGTATATATTGTTTCTAAGTTATGTTCATAGTTTATATTAACGTACACTCTATGTTGTACAGGTCTATGGGTTTTGACAAATGCATAATGTCATATATCTATCATTATAGTATCATATAGGGTGGTTTCACTGCCCTAAAATCCCCTGTGCTCCACCTGTTCTTTTCTCCCCCTAAACCTCCGGAAACTAACATTTTTACTATTGTCACAGTTTTTCCTTTTACAGAATGCCATGTAATTGAAATTATACAGTATGTAGCCTTTCCAGATTTGCTTCTTTCATTTAGCAATATGCATGTAAGTTTCCTCCATGTCTTTTTTTTTTTTAACATCTTTATTGGAGTATAATAACTTTAAAATGGTGTGGTAGTTTCTGCTTTATAACAAAGTGTATCAACTATACATATGGATATATTTCATTTTAGCAATGAATAATCTTCCAGTGTATGGGTGTACCATAGTTTATTTATCAATTCATCTATGGAAGAATATCTTTGTTGCTTCCAATTCACTGGCAATGAATAAAGCTGCTATAAACAATCTTTTGCCAGTTTTTTGTATGGATACATTTTTCCAACTAATTTGGGTAAACACCTAGAAATACAGTTTCTGGGTTATATGAGAAGACTATGTTTACCTTTGTACGAAGCTACCAAACATTTCTCCTAACCAGATGTACCATTTTGCATTGCTCTTAACAATGAATAAGTTCTGTTGCTCTGCATCCCCTCTGGCATTTTGTATTGTCAGTGTTCTGAAGTTTAGTCATCCTAACAGGTGCATGGTAGTATTGTTCCTGGTGAATTTGAGGTTCTTGCCACATATCAAAGGAATTCAGAGACAAAGCAGGGAGGTTAAGAAAGTAAAATGAGAATTTATTTAAGCAAGAATACTCTCTCAGACTGAGAGCGGGCAGACAGGGGGAAGGAGGAATTTTTGTCCTTATTTAGCTTAGATCAGAAGTGTCATGGCATTGGTGAATGATGAGTACTTCTTATCTGTAAGGCTAATATTATTGTAATGAGAGCATAATGAGCAACAGGTTTACCCAAAAAGTGTGGTTTCCTGTCAGTCTGGAGGTTCCTGCATTTTTTTTTTTCTGTCCATGGACCCCCGCTGCTGTTTATAAGACGTGTGATTTATAATCACACCTGGCCACCTGGCCTCTGCCCCCATTTCTCTGCTCATACCTAGCTACCTGCCTGCTGTAGCAGTATCTCATTGTTGTTTTGTTTACTCTTCTGTATTGACCAATGACGCTGAGTACCTTTTCATTTGCTTATTCAGTATATATCTTTTATAGTGAGGTGTCCAGATCTTTGGCCCATTTTTAAATTGTTTGTTTTCTTATTGTTGAGCTTTTAGAATTTTTTGTATATTTTGGATATCCATCCTTTACCTGAAATGTTATTTTCAAATATTTTCTCAGTCTTCATTTCCTTAATAGTGTTTTTCACAGAGCAGAAGTTTCTAATTTTAGTGTTGTTCAACTTATCAATTTTTTTTCATAAACAGCATTTGTTGTTGTATCTAAAAAGTCATAGCCAACCAAAGGTCACCTAGATTTTCACCTAGGTTGTTTTCCAGAGCTTATAGTTCTGCCTTTTGCGTTTAGGTCTATGATCTATTTTGAGTTATTTGTGGGAGGAAGGTTTTATGTCTAAATTCATTTATTTGCATGTGGATGTCCATTTGTTCCAATACCATTTGTTGAAAAGACTTTTGTTCTCCATTCCACTGCCTTTGCTCCTTTGCCAATGATCAGTTGACTGCATTTGTATGAATCTACATCTGGTCTCTCTATTCTATTATATTGATCTAGTTGTTTGTTTATTTGCCAGTACCACCCTGTATTGATTCATGTATCTCCATGGCCAGTCTTAAAGTAGTGTGGTGTCAGTCCTTCTACTTTACTCTTCTTCAATATTATGTTGGCTCTTCTGGGTTTTTGCTTTTCAATATAAACTTTAGAATAAGATTTTCAAAATCCACAGAATAATTTGTTGGAGTTTTGAATGGGATTGTGTTGACTCTGGATAAATTTGGGAAAAACTGAAATCTTACCAATACTGAGTCTTCCTTCTCATGAACATGCAGCGTCTCTCCATTTGTTTAGATATTCTTTGATTTCTTTCATTAAAGTTTTTCATGTAGATCTTGTACATATATTGTTAGATTTATACCTAAGTATTCTTCTTTTGGTCCTAATATAAACAGTGTTGGGTTTTTAATTTCAAATTCCAATTGCTCATTGCTGGTACTTTTGTGTATTTTGCAAACTTGCTACAATACCTTACTTTTTCAGAAGTTTTAACATTTTTTCTAAATAGATGATGAGCATGCCATATGTGAACAAAGATAGTTTTTTTTTTTTTATCATCCTTTCCAATCTGTATTTTTTTTTCTTTTTGTTGTCTGATTGCATTAGCTAACACTTTTAGGGGAAAAGCATCTAGTTTATTGCCATGAAGTTAAGCATAATGTTGTAGACTTTTTTTTTGCCAATGTTCTTTGTCACTGTGAAGAAATTCCCCTCTGTTCCAAATTTGTCGATAGTTTTTATTTTGTTTTAATTACAAATGAATGTTGGATTTTATTAAATGCCTTCTCTTTGTCTATTTATATAACTATTTATAACTTTTATTAATTTTATATTTAAGCTTATAAAACAAGTAGGTTTGATGCATAGATATTTGAAAATTTTTCCTAAATGCCAGTCAATATACTTGTTCAGGAAAACACATTTTTACCCTTAAAATTATCATTAATTAACATGTTTACAAAAGTATTTATTTCAAAAAACTATTCAAAGTCTACAAACAAAATGAACTAAATTAATAAACTTATCTGAAGACAGGTTATAAGAAGTCACTGTGCTGGGCAAAAAGGAAGATATATGGAAATATAAAATGTGGCCATTACTTTTGAAAACCTTGCATTCTATTTTGCTAAATAATATGAAGGGAATAAATTACTGTTTAAATAACAAATTATTTTAATATCAGTAAAATATAAAATAGAAGGAATGAAAGATCCCAAGGCAAAAACCATCAAATTATAAATTCAATAATTATTATGGCTTTCAAGGAAAGAAAAGTTCAATAGTATTGAAATACCTGTCATTTACAACAATTAGTTTCATAATAACAGATTTTTCTATTCCATTCCCTGTATCTAAATGTTTGTATTTCCCTTCACTCCCAAAATATTACATACTTCATAACATGCACTGAAGATAATTCGTGATGTGACTTTAGAGCTACCTTTAAAGTATCGTCTCTAGTATATTCCATTTTCTATCTCTTCTACAGACAACTCAAACAACTGGGCTAGTGATTTTTAATATGAAAATGTTATATAACTTCACACATCGTAGCTATTGTGAAACTGGCATAAGCCAAAGTTGCCAAAAATGACTTTGAGAATTTGCTTGAGATCAAGATGGTAGAATAGGAAGACCCTGAACTCACCTCATCCCATGGGCACAACAAAATTACAATTACTTACAGAGAACTGTCTATGGGAACAACCTGAGGATTAGATAAAAGATTTTCCACAACTAAAGATATAAAGAAAGAGCCATAACAAGATGGGTAGGAGAGGCAGAGATGCAGTCTAGTCAGGACCCACATCCCTAGGTTGGCAACCCCAAAATGGAAAGGTGTCACAATCACAGAAGTCCCTTCTGAAAAGTGAGAGGTCTGAGTCCCACTTTGGATTCCCCAGCCCAGGGGCCCTGCAGCACTAGGAAGATGAGTTCCAGATATCTGGCTTCAAAAACTAGCTAGGCTTATGTTCAGGAGAGCTGGAGAACTATAGAAAACAGAGACTCTGCTCTTAAAGGGTGCTCACAAAATCTCATATGCTCTGAGTCACAGTCCAGAGACAGTAGCTTGAAAGATGCATAGGTCAGATCCACTTGCTGAACTGGCAGAGCCTCCCAGAGAGTTAGGAGGCAGATAGGACTCTCCTCTTCCCCAGTTGGAACCACTGGCAGCAGCCATTTTTGAGATCTTGGTTTACCATACTGTCAACAGTGCTGAGAAGCACCATTCTGGGATTCTTCCTCTACCCTATTAGAGCTAGGGGCTTGCCCCCACACAACAAAGGGCCCACAGCAGTCATGAGTTGCCAGGATTGCACCGCCAGCTATGCAGGAGCCTGCCCCGTTCAACAGTGAGCTTGTAGCCCATCTGCCACCAGGTATTGCCCTCAGCTGTGCCAAGTGCCTGCCTTGTCCACCAGCACACTCACAGCAACCTCATGAGGCAGAGCCTCACAACCAGCCAGACCAGAGGCAAGCCTTGTCTACCAATGTACCAAGAGTTGACCCCACCCCAATAGCCCACATAGCCCACATAAAATACACCCCTGGAGCATCTAGCTTGGGTGGCCAAAGGGGAGTGTGCTGCTAAGCCCCATAGGATATCTCATACATAAAGCCACTTTTCTAAGATTAAGAGATGTAACAGACCTAGCTAATATGTAAAAATAAACCTAGAGAAATAGGCAAAATGAGGAGACTAATATGTTCCAAATGAATTAACAAGAGAAAATCTCAGAAAAAAAGAAATAAACAGTGATAAGCAACTTATTCAATAAAGACTTCAATGTAATTATTATAATAATGCTCACCAAAATTGGGAGAAGAAAAGATGAACACAGTAAGAATTTCAACAAAGAGAAAATACAAATAAATAAATAAATAAATAAATGAGCTGAAGAATACAACAATTGAAATAAAAAATACACTAGAAGAAATTGACAGTAGATAGATGATACAGAAGAATGGATCAGTGATCTGGAATACAGAGTAGTGGAAATAAACTAAGCAAACAGAAAAGTTTAAAAATAATTAAAGAAAATAGTATGGTTTCAGAGACCTCTGGGAAAACATGTATCATTATAAGGGTCCTAGAAGGAGAAGAGAGAGAGAGAAAGAGGCAGAGAACATATTTGAAGACATAATAGCAGAAAATGTCCCTACCCTGGGGAGGGAAAAAAACAAGGTCCAAAGAGCACATAGAGTTCCAAACAAGATGAATCCAAAGAGGTTCAAACCAAGATACTTCATAAATAAAATGTCAAAAACTAAAGATAAAGTGAGAATCTTAAAAGCAGTGATAGAAAACAACTAGTTACATACAAAGGAACACTCATAAGGCTGTCGGCTAATTTTTCAGCAGAAACTTTACAGACCAGAAGGGAGTGGCATGATATATTCAAAGTGCTGAAAGAAAAATACCTGTAACGAAGAATAGTGTACCCAGCAAGGGTCATCATTCAGAATTGAGAGAGAAATTGTTTTATAGACAAGCACAAGCTAAAACAGTCCATCACACAAAACCAGCCTTAGAATAAATGTTAAATGGAATTCTCTAAGCAGAAAAGAAAAGGTCATGACTAGACATAGGTAAATTAAGAAAGAAAAACATCACTGGTAAAGACAAACATGCAATAAAATTAGAGCATCAACCACTTATAAGGCTAGTAGGAAGGTTAAGAGAGAAAAGTAGCAAAATTAATCATATATACAATAAGTAGTTAATGGTTACACAAAATAAAAATATGTAAAATATGACATCACAAACATAAAACATGGGGGTGCAGTAAAAATATATCACTGTTAGAATGCATTCAAACTTAAGAAATCACCAACTTAAATAGGTACCTATATAAATAGGTTGTTATATATGAACCTCATGGTAACCACAAAATAAAAACTTATAAGGGATACACACAAATAAAGGAGAAAAGAATCCAAACATAACATTACAGAGAGTCATCAAATCAAAAAGGAATAGAGCAAGACATGAAGAAGAAAAAAAAGAGAAGAACTACAAAAACAATGAGAAAACAATCAACAAAATGGGAAAAAGTATGTACCAATCAATAATTCCTTTAAGTTAAGTGGACTAAATGCTCCAATCAAAAGATATACAGTGGCTGAATGGTAGCAAAAACAAGAATCATGTATGTGGTGACTACTACAGACACACTTTAGATTTAAAAACATACACAGATAGAGAATGAAGGGATGGGTTGGAAAAACATATTTCCTGCAAATGGAAATACAAAGAAATCTAGGGTAGCAATACCTATTTCATACAAAGTAGACTTTAAAACAAAGACTGCAACAAGAGAAGAAGAAGGACATTACACAGTGATAAAGTAATTAATCCAAAAATATATATAGCACTTGTAAATATATATGCACCCAATATAGGAGCATCTAAATACATAAAACAAATATTAGCAAATATAAAGGGAGAAATTTACAGTAATACAATAAATAAGTCTGACACAGAAATAGAAGTCTTGTATGATTCCATTTGTATAAAATATCCACAATAAGCAGATCTATAGACACTGAAAGTAGATTAGTGTCTGCCCAAGCTGGAGATGTTGGGAGAATGGGAGGGTGACAATTATTTCGGCTGATGAAAATATTCCAAAATTATATCATAGTGATGGTTGCACAGCTCTTTGAATATACTAAAAACCACTGAATGGGCTTCCCTGGTGGCACGGTGGTTGAGAGTCCGCCTGCTGATGCAGGGGACACGGGTTTGTGCCCCGGTCCGGGAAGATCCCACATGCCGTGGAGCGGCTGGGCCCGTGAGCCATGGCCACTGAGCCTGCGCGTCCGGAGCCTGTGCTCCGCAACAGGAGAGGCCACAGCAGTGAGAGGCCCGCGTACCAAAAAAAAAAAAAAAAAAAAAACACTGAAATGCACACTTTAAAAGGGTGAATTCTGGGGTGTGTGAATTATATCTCAAATAAAGCTACTCAAAAAAAAAAAAAAAGAAACCTACTTACATTAATAGAGCATTCAGAAAGAAAATCAGTGAGAAAACATTGGCCTTAACAATCACATATTCAGATGCTTTAATAGATATAAACAAAACATTCCATCCATAAGCAGAGCATACACATTAAAGTGCACATAGAACATTCTCCAGGATAGCTCACATGGTAGGCTACAAAACAAGTCTCAGTAAAACTAACAAGATTGAAATCACATCAAGCATCTTTTCCAACAAAAATGGCATGAGAATAAAAATCAACTAAAAGAAACAAAAAAACAGGGAAAAAACACAAATACATGTAATCTAAACAACATGCTATTAAACAACAAATGTGTCATTGAAGAAATCAAAGAGGAAATCAAAAAAGTGCCTTGGGAAAAATAAAAATGGAAACACATGGTTCCAAACTCTATGGGAGGCAGCAAAAGCAGTTCTAAGAAGAAAGTTTATAGCAATGCAGGCCTACCTCAGGAAAAGAAAAGAAAAGAAAAGCTCAAGTAAACAATCTAACCTTACACATAAGGAACTAGAAAAGGAAGAACAAACAAAACCCAAAGTTAGTAGAAGGAAGGAAATAATAAAGATCAGAGTGAAAATAAATAAAATAAAGACTAAAAAAAAAGAAATGAAATTAAGAGCTGGTACTTTGAAAAGATGAACAAAATTGATAAACCTTTAACAAGCCTCATCAAGGAAAAACAAGAAAGAAGGCCCAAATAAATGAAATCAGAAATGAAAGAGATGTTAAAACTGACACCACAGAAATACAAAGGATCATAAGAGTATATTATAAAAAACTATGTGCCAACAAATTGGATAAACTAGAAGAAATGGATAAATTCCTAGAAATGTACAATCTTCCAAGATGGAATCAGAAATAAATAGAAAAATATGAACAGATCAATTACTGGTAATGAAACTGAATCAGTAGTCAAAAATTGACAAATAAATAGAAGTCAAGGACAAGATACCTTCATAGGTGAATTCTGCCAAACATTTAAAGAAGAACTAACACCTATTCTTTTGAAACTATTCCAAAAATATTAAGAGGAAGGAATGTTTCAGAACTAATTCTACGAGGTCAGCAATACTCTGATTTCAAAACCATGTAAAGACAGCACCAAAAGAAAGAAAGTTACCAGTCAATATCACTGATGAACATAGGTGTAAATTGCTAAACAAATATTGTCAAACTGAATGCAATAATAAATTAAAAGGATCATATACCTTGATCAGTGGAATTTATCCCAGGGAAGCAAGGATGATTCAATAACTAAAAATCAATCAATGTCCTATACCTTATTAACAAAATGCAGAATAAAAATCATACAATCATGTCAATAGATGCAGAAAGAGCTTTTGACAAAATTCAACATCCATTCATAATAAAAAGTTTCAACAAGTGCATATATGCCCCATCCCTACCCCATCCTCCCCGCTGTTCTGATGTTGCTCTGAAGTGAGTGTTGCAGATAGTTGTCAGTTGGATCATTCTTGTTTTTTTTTGATTTCTAGATGTACAAAGCTGGAGCAATCCAAAGTTCTCTTGAGAAAAGTCAAACCTATCATCTTAGACAAGAGTTAGACTTTGAGATCTTTGCCAATCTTACCCAATCTCTTTATTAGCTGGAAGAAATCTCTCAAATATTCTGATCCAGGATATGCGCTACAAACTTTTCTACTGCCCTAATGAAATTTATTCTTAAAATGAAAGAATATCTCTTCAAATATTTTTAATTCTCAACGAACTCTGGGGAGATTAAGGCAAATTTTCAGTCCACATTTTAAAATGAGAAGTGTATTTTAATACATTCTCTCACCTCCTCAGAATTACTATCACCCAAGCTCGTTTTGATTAATTATTCTTCTAAATACTTGAAAGACTAAAAGATATTGGACCATTAATCTTGGCAAATTATTATATATCTTTTTCAATCTTAATTTAACTGTTAAATTATTTACCTTATACACCAGTTTTACACCTGATATTTCTTTGATTTATTAGATAGGAGAAGAGTTATGATCATTTGTTCTGATAGGAGGATCAAGGTGCTCATCTTTGAAAATTTATATAGCACATCTAAAATGTCTTGAAAAGACTGAAAGTGAACATCATATGTTGTTTGAGGACAAAATTAAATAATGAAACCCCCAAAATTTCAGCTCAATAATCCACCTTCCTAACCACAGAAAAATGAAGCTCTGTGATAAAAAGGGAAGAACACAGAAAGGGAAAGACCTTATTTCCCTTCTCACATCATTTCAGACTCATAACTACAACATAAGCATCTAATGCTTGGAGCTGATGCAGCCATCTCACAATCATGAGCAGACACATCATCAACACACTCAAGGTGGCACAGTGGACAGATGGCAAGATTCTGGGTCCTTGATTACACAGATGAGCACTAAACCAAACATGGATCTCCCTGTTGCAGACCTTTTATTTATTGAGATAATAAATGGTGTTTGTCTCTTGCAGCTAAAACCACATTAACTGACACAACACCCATTACAATCTGACTGCACTATCCTAACATTGCATTTTCACAGTATATTCTAACCACACTCTACTTGCCACCCAAATTACCCTTTAAAATGACAGAATTCTACTCACATTTGAAGGTCTAGTTCAACTGTCACTTATTCTTTGAAGGCTTCCCAAATAAGGGAGTTATTAGTCTTCACTGTTTTCATACATCTTTACGAATATTAAAGCTCTTACCAAAATAAATTGCAAATATTTTATTATAGATTAAGAATAGCATAATGGCTACATCCCTATGTTATTAATTATTGTATTTCCCAGCATCAAGACCAGGGCTTGACTATAATAAATATTTAATAAATCCATGTAGACTAAATGAAATTTAAAAAGATAAAATTTCAATTAAAGTAATTTAAAAGTCTGTCTCCTTGGAACTCATACTCTAATGAGGAGAGAAAATCACCTATCAGCTAGTCTGTTAATGGCATTTTTAACAATTCAAATTGCCTGTACTGAATTTGAATCTCTGATTCAATCAACTTGCTCAGGAATAGACTGTAGTTAACATTATAATTACAGATTATTTATCAAATGTAAGAGACTATCCCTACTGTAGGATAACAAGGTATAGACACTTTCTAAATAGAAATGGTACAGATACCATAGAGTTTCAATAAACAAGAGAGTAATGGTGGTTAATCTTGTGTCTTCCATTTTTCCTTTTAGATTAATGCTAAAAATTCTTCAAAATGCAAAATCTCTGAAGATATGTTATCAGTCAAGATAACATGTATATGGAAGAGAGCATGAGTTGGCACAGCATACCAGGGAGACTTGTATGTGTTGACTCAGAATAGCAGATGCTTTCTTCACAGTATTAAAGAAATAACTAGAGCTTGTTTTCCAAATATAGAAAATGTTGTCATCTGTTACCAACATTGAAAAAGACTTTTGTTGTGTTGGTGGAAGCTGTTTTGTTTTTCAGGAAAATTCATCAGAGCTACACTGATATTTACAGGCATACTTCATCTGACTGTACTTCAGTTTATTATGCTTCACAGATATTGCATTTTTTAATAAATTGAAGGTTTGTGGTGTTGAGCAAGTCTATCAGAGCCATTTTTCAAATAGCACTTGCTCACTTCGTGTATCTGTGTAACATTTTAGTAATTCTCTCAATATTTCAAACATTTTCATTATGATTATATTTGCTATGGTGAGCTGTGATCAGTGATATTTGATGTTACTATTGCAAAAATACTATGACTCACTGAAGGCTCAGATGATGGTTAGCAATTTATTTTAGCAATAAAGTATTTTAAAATTAAGGTATGTACACTTTTTAGACATAATGCTATTATTGCACACTTAATAGACTACAGTATACTGTCAACATGACTTTTATATACACTGGGAAACCAAGAAATTCATGTGACTCATTTATTGTGATATTTGCTTTATTGTATTATTATGGAACAGAACCTTCAATATTTCCTAGGTATGCTTGTACCTTTGAACTGACTTTGAATAAAGTATGAACAAAGCAAACTAACAGTATAAACAAAAACTAGAAGAGGGATATTTTAACACTTAGAAAAATAAAATATACTAAGTAAATTTAGAGAAAAACAATTGGCTAATTATTTATGAACTATCTATTTATTACAGCAGATAAGTAAGACATCAATGGGTTAACAAATCCATTAGATGAAATTATCTTACATGCTATTCATTTGCATATACATATTAGATATACCATGGCTTTAAAACTTTTATAAATCAGGTTTTTCATTAATTCATAATGGCCCTCTCCCTAATTAATTAAAAATAATGTGTATACTATCATGAGTTACATGAAAGAGAGTTGTGTAAATAAACTCATTACCATCATCCCTCGGTATTTTGGTGGATTGGTTCCAGAAATGCCTGTGGACACCAAAACCAGAGGATGCTCAAGTGCCTTATATAAAATGGCAAAGTGTTTGCATATAACCTACGCACATACTCCTGTATATTTTAAATCTTCTCTAGGTTATTTATAACACCTAATATAATATAAATTCTATGTAAATAGTTGCTGGAATGAAACAAATGCAAGTTTTGCTTTTGGGGAGTTTCTGGAATTTTTTTGTTTTGAATATTTTTAATCTGCAGTTAGTTAAATATGTAGGTGTGGAATCTGTGGATATGGAGGGCTGACTGTATTCATTGTATTCTTTTAAAAGAGAAACCATGGAAGCAAATTGAGACATAAACAATGTAAAGAAGCTAAATATGCACATTGTACTAATGAGCACCTGTCTCACACAGTAGTTATATTTTAATTATGGAAAGATTTTGCTTTTAAAGGTAGATCACAATTATTATTCAGCTTATTATATTTGTTGTAAAATTCTTCCATAAAGTTTCACAAGTGAAAATGTGACAGCAGATGGGTATAAATGATGCATATAATATTTTTATTACTATTGTTTTTACTTTATAAAATGTCTACTGAATAGAAAATCCCTGTCTATTTTTATCCATTTAATATTCATGCACAAGTTTTGAGAGGAGTTATCATACAGGTGAGAATAAATTCAATTACAGCTATGGACAATTAAACTGATAGAGATACATTTTGAAGATTGTTAGGTATTTCTGTTAATAATGTGGTGCTATCAAAAATATTACTGTTTTTCTAAACTGAAAATTATTTAAAAGTAACTATTAAAAGTATAAAAGAAAGTTTCTATTTTCTCACAAAGCACTATTGACATTGATTAGTTTATACAACTGCAATCATGCTAAATTAAGGATTAAATAATGTAAAATATTAAACAAGATAAAATATATTTGAAAGAAGTGTGTGGGAAATTGTATTACTCGTTGCTAATTAAGAAGACTGACATGCATAACAATGGGTAAGAAATTAAGAAACAAAAGAGACTAATTTAGAATAATGGATAATAGTTTTAAAAATCTGTAAGTTCCCTAATGCATTTAGAAATACAGCCTGTTGGGGCTTCCCTGGTGGCACAGTTGTTGAGAGTCTGCCTGCCGATGCAGGGGATGCGGGTTCGTGCCCCGGTCCGGGACGATCCCACATGCTGCGGAGCGGCTGGGCCCGTGGGCCATGGCCGTTGAGCCTGTGTGTCCGGAGCCTGTGCTCCGCAGCGAGAGAGGCCACAGCAGTGAGAGGCCCGTGTACTGCAAAAAAATAGTAAAATAAATTAAAAAAAAAAAAAGAAATACAGCCTGTCTTGCTAACAGAAAAAAGCATGTAGCTGACACAAAATAATTGCAGAAGACTTTGATGGGTTAGTGGAAAGTTGTTTTAACTAGTAGATGTAAGGAATTGAAGAGGTTGTCCTAGAAAGATCCAAACTATAGTACAGAAAACTATTTGAATATAAAGACTTCAGCATGCATCTGTAAGGAAGAACATTCTTAACATGTGATGACATATACTTGAATGAACAGACAGGGAATGTGATCTGAAATCTGCAGTGAGTAAATTGGGGACTGAGATGGGAGGTCACATAGGGAGGCCTGTGACTTAGGCAGTTGTAAATACAAGAGGCAATAAGCTTTGGCTTTATTTTTGCCTAGCTCATACTCACTAATCACTGATTTCTGTTTACCTCTTTTTAGTATGCATTGGTTCCTTCAGATTGTATTTTTATTCCTTGCCATATCTTTGAGAACTTTTCTTTTTATTAAAACCCTAATTGTTAGCATCCTCTTAAAATTTTTATAGATTGAATACTTTGGAAAAGTAAACACAGAGGAAATATAATTATTTGTCTTCTGAAATAATATTAAATTGAAGTAGGGCAAAGAAAAGAAGATTGAGATGAATTAAAAAATGCATTTCCTTTGAGAGCCTCACTTTGCATTAGCACAGAGAAAAGTTTCTTGTTATTAATTTTTATTTAATAAAGCTAATATACTTTTAATGCCATTAAATATTTGAATTTTCCTTTCCAGAGAAAATATAGAATTGGACAATTAGAAAAGAACATTCAGCATCCTATAGCTTCATATGCACATTCCCTCTGATTTTAGTGAGCATCCTAATTTCTCTGGGAAGACTTCCTGTTTGAATGCTTTTTCTTACAATTAGCCTGGCTGTGAAATTCAGAATCCTAGTGAGATTCATCTTCATTCTTTCTCCAGGACTAGGAGAGACAATTTGTTTCTTAGTTTTGATAATTTTGGATTTAATTACAATTTAAATAACATCAGTTGCTCTAGTTGTTTTTTACTCTTCAGGGTTCCAGTCATTTTCAAGATTGTGTCTTGGGTGCTGACGCAAGTCTTTGGGATAACAAGAATGGTTTCATTGTTTAGAACAGGAAATTTGAATCATCTATTTTGCCAGTTCTACTAAATTTAATTGTGCTGCATCGTGTGCATGTGTGTATGTGTGATTTCCAGTGTAGATGTATAATACTTTATCATTCATTAGTTTAATTACCTTTCCTGATTTCCTAAATGATGGGGTGAAGATTATTTTTTATATTTTCTGGCCTAAAGCTAATGCTTTATCACAAATTAATAATTCACTCTCTTACCAAGCTTGAAATGACATTGCAGATCATTTTAACATTTGGGACACAATTCATGCCAGCTATTATGGGACTGAACCACCTTTCAGGTGCTGGAATAGACAAGAAAATACTCCAGAGACTGCTTTCCACGCCTCACTTTTCCTGCTTTTAAACACATTCCATTTTTGTGTGATTTGCCACTTCAAAAACCACTATGAAACTCATGTGTAACACTTAACGTATTCAAACTCCTCCTTTCCACAGATCAACAAAATTATGTCTACAGAAAGTGGTATGTTTGGTGTTACAGAAGTGACTTTAATCCAAGAGTCCTTGTCTTTAAGGACTCTATCAATTTGAGTAGAAAAGTAATGATACAGTGATCAGATATCAATAATAAAACTCCCCTAAAAGATCCGCTAAGCCAAGCATTAACAGCTTCTCAAGAACAGAAAGCTATGACTGATTGGCTGTGTATTCCAACCTACCTAGCAAAGAGCCTGGAATGAAGTTCAAGCTCAATGTCTGTTGGGCAAGTAAAAACAAGGAAGAAATGAATGAAAGAAGAAATGGAAAAAAGAGTGAGTGAGAGAAAGAGAGTTACTCCTCTTTAAAACTCTTCAAAGATTTTCCATTGCCATTAATAAAATAATTTTCTTACCAGAGTCCTCAAGCACTTTGTGATCCAGTCTTTGCTGCCCCTAAAAACTCACCTCTCTCCACTTCACCATTTATTTATGCCTGTGACATTACTCTTCTTTCAGGCCCTCTAAGCCTCCAAGATATTTACTAAGTCCCAAGTGCTTTATATATTTTATTTCCCCCCCCCCGTAATTTTTCTCACACTCCTCAACCTCTCTACACATTTGCCTAAATAATTTCATTTTTAATTCCTCATCATAAAAATCATATTCTCAAAAATTCTTCCCTGATCACCTGATCTTAAATTGCTCTCATCTCCATTGCAGTTATTCACATAATACTTTAAAATATTTTTGTTAACAGCACTGTAGCATTTTATGTATTTGTTTGATTAGAGTCTGTCTTCCTCCTTTGATTGTAAGCTCCATGGGATCAAGTCCTGTCTGTTTCATTCACCAGAGTATACCCAGTACTTAGCACATATTTTAGCACGTCTATGTAGTAGTTATTTCAATATTTGTTGGCTGAATATGTTAATACATTTAAAATCAATAATTAAATTTAAAAGAATTAAAATTTGCAAGCATAGAAATAATTTATCAAGTGGTGACTATAGAGGAAATCACTGGGGTCACATAATATGAGGTAATATCTTATAACTCTCTCATAAGTAGACATGGGACCAAGGCAAACACATGCTTTCAAGTAAAGTTGAATAAAAGATAAGTTCAAGAGAAATGGATGATCTAAGGCCAAATGAAGTCTCAGTCTTAAGTTTTAGATTGAGATATGGCTCAGAAGTAGTATAGGAAATAATGAACAATGTTACCAAAAACAAACAATAGCTGAGATAAGGAATTACGTTAGGGAAAAAAATGAGAGAAGAGCAGCTGGTTGAAGACCTAAAGTACTAAACTGCCCTCTGGTCTTGAAAATAAGTTGAATCATATACCTTTAGAGTTTATGTATAGAATTTACTGGAATTGTCATTTAACCCACAAAATTATGAGGTACAAAAATCACCCTAAGCACGTTGATAACTTATACAAAGGATGAATAGAAAATATCATTTTAGTATGGATGGTAAAGATCAAAGGAGGAACAGTGATAAATACAGAATAAAAGTTATAGAAAGTTTTGCTATGATTTATAATCTTAAAAAAAAAGAAAAAGGATAGAAGAATGGTTGTAGGATTATGACTTACTTTAATACTTTCTTGGTAACTTTTATTTTCAAATGTTTATGGCGGACATTATCAATTCCTTATGCATTCAAAAATAATTCTTGCTGCTTGGTTTTCTTTCGATTGTAATATGTCATTTACTAAAAACTACATTAAATCAAATATTATAAAAATAGTCAAGTAATAAAAATTCAAAGTAAAAATAAATGTTTTCCTCTTCACTTCCTCAATTCTCTGGTGTCTGTCACCAGTCCTGAATGTTTTGTCATTGCTGTAAACTATTTATTTAACTGTTAGAAATATTAATTTTAATAAGTAAAATTTTCTTATATATTACATTATTTATATGACTGGTTTTCTCAGATTACAGAACAAAACCAAAATAAACATTCAACATTATGAATTACTTTGAAACATTTTACCAATGGCAACTCGTTTTGACCTTTTATAGCTTTTTAAGTACAAAAGTATCAGATATAATTCTAACCCTCTTTGATAGGTAGATACTTCCTAGGTAGTTGGGTAGATTAACATCTCCACATGCTATAAATCTTGTAAATGATCTTGAATCTCATTCTCTTCCAAAGGGGGAATGATTTGAGATAAATACAATAAGAACAGGTCTATTATCTAACATAATAGGTGCCTAGTAAAGTGTCTCCAGCATAAAAGATTTTGAGTAAGTATTGATTTACATTAAATGAATAAGTATTCTTGGTTTCTATATGCCAAGACTCTTCCCTCTAGGTGTTTGCTAATCCATAGATGTATTTCAGGGTTACGTGAGCTGCTGACAGATACCCAAGAGGAAAGGATAGAAATGATTCCTGTTTTCAACATCTGAGCAAAGGAACAGTTCTGAAGAGGGTGAGTTGAGGTAGGCTCACCAAGGCAAAGATCAAAAGGCAGAACAGGGCTCATACTTAATGAGTAAGATCTGGAATAGAACCAAGAAATAAGTTTGCCATTTGAGATGAATTCAAGAATATGCTACCATAAAAATCATTCAGAATTGGGATAGACACATGATTAAAGGTTATATTATGGAAGTATTTTACAACCTGCAGATTGACAGTTAAACACAGCACAGTACTCAAGACTAGAGGAGACAGCAGTGGAGTGACTTGGGTTGTGACAATTCAATGGAGGAACCTTAGAAGGAGTCTAGGGGTGTCATAGTTTTAGGCAAACAAATCAAGCTACAATGAATTAGGAATTTGGGGCAGCATTATAAATATGACTGTGTAGAAACAAAAGCTCATGCCCAAGATTACAGACTCAAGGCAAGAGCAAAAGAGGTCTTTATAATAAAACAACCTCCAGCTATACCCTGTAAGTTTATATTTATTTAAATATACATATAGTTATTATACAAGGAGATAATCTCAAGGCATAATACAGGCTTCTGCTAAAGTAAGTAAATGAGTACATTTAACTGGGAAAAGCAATTGGAGTACAGATAAAATTAGAAGTATATAAATTTCTGTATGTCTCAAATTCTATGAATTTTAGAAAGGTGTTTATCAATTATAGAAAAGTTAATCCATTGTTTTTAGTGTCTGTGACCTATAATTTATGAAATAATATCTTCAAAGCAAACATGTCGATAGATTAACACGTTGACTTTCTTATAAGATTTGACCATTTAATCAATGGTTTTGAATCAACAATTGATGGGATTTCTAGGTGATTTTCCCATGAGAAAATAAACAATCCTTGAACCATCAGGGTTCTAGTCCTTATTACAAAATCCTGTGCCATAAACAATATCTGTTTTCTTCTTCCTGTTTTATTTTAAACATATATATTTTTTTCTCTAGGAAACCTGATTTTATCACAAAAATACTTTTGAACACCTGGATTGTTATGTATAACATTGCATTTATATTATCTATTTTCTGTGTGCTCATTAATGAAGCTTAACTTTGGTTACATTAATAGTCACATTAAATATCTTTAATATAAAACAAAACTTCACTCTACACTTTTGTACTAGACCTGTTAAAATATAGAAAACTATTTTCAGGTAATCAAAAATTCCAATTTTCTAAACATTCATTATCATATACTATAAAAAAGGTAAACTTTAATGAAAGCAAAATTTAACTTATATAAGAGAACTTTGGTCAAATCATTGTAAGATTATATTGTCTTAATTTCCCTATACCTTCTCATAAGTTTTTGTTTGGAATACATTTTTTTAATGATTGAATGGCAGATTTATTTTTCCAAATTTCAGGAGCATCAGAAAATACCAAAAATTATGATTAGACTTACCTATGAAATTTTCTCATGACATTCACATGAAAGTCTTGATTTATTCTGACCATTTAGTGTGTCCTTTTAATGACATTGATTCTCAAGTGATGTACTGATTTTTAAATTTGCATCACTGAGCACTCTATGATAAATTTTTGTTGCTGAGCCTTAGATCAGAGCTTGCCACATAGTAGGTAAGCAATACATATTTCTTGAATTAATAATATATAAACCACAGATGGTCTAAGAAAGAAAGAAATATGGAAAACAAGAGGAAAGCCAGAAGGTGATAAGAGTGTGTTGAATGAAAGGTCTGTATAAACAAATTTAATGCTGGGAAATTGAGCATATTCAGCTGCCCACTTTCTGAAACCAACATTTAATTAAATACAGTTGTTTCATAACATACTCAATGGTTAAGCTTCCTCACAGCTGAACTGAAATTGTTTAAATAAAATGAGACATTAACTTTTCTAATTGTTGTTTGCGTGAAGACTTGAACTTTGCTTTTAAAAAGAAACTGCTCCATCTGCAGCTAGTAAAAAGAATCAGCTGGCAGTGTTTAACCCTCATGAATCATCAATTTATTTTTCTTTCCCAAATCAGTGAGCGTTAGGGAGAAGAGATTCTATAAAAAAAAAATCAAAGAATGTTTCAGAACTTTATTTTGTGCCTTTCTTCTGAGCTTATGCATACCAAAATATAGAGTTTGCCTAGTTTGTATAAAGGTAAAAGTACATGCATCATGGGAATGTAACAGCTGCACAACTTTAGCCTTCTTAGTTGTCAATAGAGAGGAAACAGATCATCAACACTTGAATGTTTCATTTTATAATGATGCTTCATATTGTACAGCTTTAAGATGGCAAGTGTCTCTTGACAAAGAAAATGTTATCATTGCTGCCAGCCGATAACAAATATATGTTTTCCTTCAGAGAGGTAGAATAAGTGAAACTTCAACTTGATTTTTAGCATTTTAAGGTTAACATAATTAAAAAAATAAAACTTCTTACTACTTGTTGAAATTCTACAGAAAACAATTCATTATATCCCAATCATTTTTATATGTAATGATATTTTTATGGATTAAGTCAATTTCAAATGTAAATAGTTATTTTTGGAAACAGATGTCAACTAGTTTTTCTTATTTGGAAATGACTTTTTGTAATTTAGCAGGAAAAAAAATGTTCCATGATTTTCTCCTGACTTTAAGCATACTTAAAGACTTTTTTCTAATAAGTGCAGATGTTATTACAATTAAAATCCATTGACGTAAGAGTTAAGAAATTTGTTCTGGGAAAAAGAGAAACTGAAAAATTGTCATGGATTTATTCTCACATGCAAAAGAAGGCTGGAAGTAGGCTTTGCAGGTAAAATGGAAGCTCCAGTAATATTAGTGGCTCATGCTCTGCATTTTTTCTTCCTTCTACCATTCTCAGTGAGAAACTTCCAGCATGAAGTTCCTTCATGGTTGAATGTTGAAATTCCAATCATTGAGTCTGAATTTCAGAAAACAGGAATAAGAGAAAGTGAGAGACGAAGGGCTGACCCTAATAGAGTCCCTAATAGAGAGACTGCTTGGAAATCCTGTGCCACATTTCTGATAATTGCTCATAACTAACCTTGGAGTACTGGGATCCGAGAGTCATGCTATCAGAAATGTAGTTTTCTATGAGGCACATAGCTTAGGGTTTTGCTATGAATGAAGAAGCAATGAAAAAATCAGTGAGGCCCTGAAGTCACTAGCACAGAGAAATAAATCTATCATATTTTTATATAATAACAACAGATAGAAACAGTTAAAACGCAATCTGAAATTTAAATTTAAAATGAGACAGAAATAAACTAAAATGTGAGAAACCTTTAGTGTGGGAATTGATATATTTGTCTAAAGGGATTAACATGGAAATAGAGAAATATAATGTTCATTAACAGAAAAAAACTATACTTAAATGATGTCAATTCTCAAACATTTCATTTTTAGATTAATACAATTTCAGTCAAGATCTGAACACTCTTTTTGGGGGTTGCTGAAGAATATGACAAGTTAATTTCAGATTTTATATGAAAATGAAAAAGGTCAAGAAGAGTCAATACACTCTTAGGAAGACAAATCTATGTTCATACCTTACATTTAGTGATAATATTTGACACCAAAGGCAAAGGCAACAAAAGGAAAAATAGAGGGGTCTACATCATACTAGAAAGCTTCTGTACAGCAATAGCAAACCATTAACAAAATGAAAAGGCAGCCTACTGAATGGGAGAAAATATTTGTAAATTATATATCTGATAAGAGGTTAATATCCAAAATATATAAAGAACTCATACAACTCAAAAAAAAAAAAAAAAAAAAAGAAAATACACCAAAAATCCAATTAATAACTGGAAAGAAGATCTGAATAGACATTTTTCCGAAGACATATAGATGGCCAACTGGTTCATAATAAGGTACTCAACATCACTAGTCATCAGGAAAATGCAAATCAAAGCCACAAAAAGCTATCACCTCACACCTGTCCCAATGGCTATTATCAGAAATACAAGATAACAAGTGCTGGCAAAGATGTGGAGAAAAGAGAACCCTTGTGTACTGTTGGTGGGAATGTCAATTGGTGCAGCCACTATGGAAAACAGTATAGAAGTTACTCAAAACAGTAAAAATAGAACTAATGTGATACAGCAATTCCACTTCTGGGTATTTATCCAAAAGAAATAAAAACACTAATTCAAAAATATATCTACATCCCTGTATTTATGTCAACATTATTTATAATAGCCAAAACATGGAAGCAACTTAAATGCCCATCAATGGATGAATGGACAAAGAAGATGTAGCACACACACACATATACAATGTATATATATATACAATGAAATATTTTTCAGCAGTTAAAAAAAAAAAAAAAAAGACGAAAATCTTGCCATTTGTAACAACATGGATTGGACCTTGAGGGTATTGTCCTAAGTGAAATAAGTCAGAAAGATAATTACTATATGATCTCACTTATATTGGAATCCAAACAAACAGACAAACAAACAATACCAAACTCATAGATAGAACAGATTGTTGGTTGCTAGGCTTGGGAGCTAGTAGGCAGGAAAGATTGGTGAAGGTGGTCAAAAGGTACAGACTTTCAGTTATAAAATAAATAAGTCCTGGGATGTAATATATAGCATGATGATTGTAGTTTATAGTACTGCATTGTATGTTTGAAAGTTGCTAAGAGAATAGATCTTGAAAGTTCTCATCACAAGAAAATAAATGTGTAACTACGTGTGGTGCTATATATTAACTAGACATTGCAATGGTCATTTCACAACATACAAATGTCAAATCATTATGCTGTACACCTGAAATTAATATAATGTTATGTGTTAATTATATTTCAGTGAAAAGAATGATTATAAAAGTAGAGTAACAAAGACATCATGCTATTGATACAATAATAAAATAAACACATTAGCAAATGCAATGTAATAGCAAATCCTAATACATATGCTATTATTTTTTTAAAAATTACAATATAGAAGACCTTGCAGTGGAGATCAGTCGATAAAAGAAGGACTATCAAATATATGATGCTGGATAATAGCTTATTTATATGAAAATAATTAAATGACATTTCTACTCCAATGCAATGTACAAAAATCTATTTCAGATAGGTTACAAACATAAATATAAAAAGCTAAGATATGAAAATATTTAGAAAGCCATATAAAAGAATACCATTATGACTTCGAGGCAGGAAAGAACTTCTTTAACAAGTCCCAAAACAACAATAGAAATAAAAAGTTCAATGAATTACACTAAATTTAAATTCATGAACTATGCCTATTTCAGTGTTGCCTTACAGAAACTGAAGAGATAGTTGCATTCTTGGAAAAGATATTCATAATACATATAATCATAAGGTATAAGTATTTGCATTATATAAAGAACACTTTGAAATCCATAAGAAATAGACAATTTAATGGAAAATTTGGCAAAAGATATGAAGATATTAGGCATTTTACAGAAAAGGAAACATGAATTTCCCTAAAGATAAGTAAATATTCACAGCTCCATTATTGCCAGAGCAATTCAAATTAAAATCACCCTGAAATAGTATATTACTCCCACCAGACTGCCAAAAATTAAAGGACAATAACAAGTGTTAGGCAATGAAATGGAGCAACAGGGATTTTTACACTGTGTAGATGGGGGTTGTAAACTGACACAACCTCTTTGGAAAACAGTTTGGCTCTGCACAATTGCCTTGAAGATGTGCACACTCTGTGTCCCAGCAATTCTGCTCCCAGGTGAAGAAGCCCAAGATATAATTGCACATATACTGAAGGAAATATTTTCAAGGATATTCCTACCAACATTGTTTTTAATATCAAGAAACTGAAGGAGTACAACATCGTCAACAATCAGAGAGGTGAATAAGTTACTTTATATTCAGAAAGCAGAGTGCTAAAAAAACTGGTAAAATGGTGATCTATGTTTGAAGGAATTAATCTCAAAAACATATTGAATGATAAAATCAAGCCAAAGAAGAATTTACGTCGTATGATTTCATTTTATTTTTTATTTTCCGCATTCTGTACATTACATCCCATAATGCATTTATTTTATAGCTGGAAATGTGGACCTTTTGACTTTCTTCACCTATTTCACATCTCCCCCACTCTCCTCCTCCTTGCTTCTGGCAACAGCCAATCTGTTCTTTGTATCTATGAATTGGGTTATTTTGCGTGTTTGTTCGTTTTTAGATTTCACATATAAGTGGGATCATATGGTATTTGTATTTCTCTCTCTGACTTATTTCATTTAGTATAATGCCCTTAAGTTCCACCCATGTTGTCACAAATGGCAAGATCCCCTTCTTTTTTTATGGCTGAATATTAAATTACATTTTATAAATGATTTTATAAAATCATAAGCAGGCAAAATTTAACAATATGCATTACCATACATATATATGTAGTAAATTTTAAAAAGGCAAGGAAATGACCAACAAAAAATTCAGAATAGTGTTCATCTTAGGAGTAAGGTATAAGTTAGAAGAGATTGATTATAGAAAGGCACAGAGGGGGCTTCAAAGTATTAATAAACTATATTTCTCGGGTTGTGAGATAGGTATGTGGGTGTTTATTATATTTTAAATAATACATGTATATTATTTTACTCTGTACAAATGATACATCTTATAGTAAAACTAATTTTTTATATGCTGTCTATTTGATGGAACTTTCAGTAGATTAATGTATGTAGATATAAAAATGTTTTCTATGTAATATGTTCATACTGAGGCCAGAATAAACAGTTCATGGCACCAGGCATTAAGGAATGCTGACTTTTTTTCTGAATATTGCAAATGCAAAATTCTTGACTGCATTTGTTCTTTGGAATTCATCACTTTCTAACATATATTTTAACTATACTTAGAGGACTTCCTTCAGTTGAGACATCATGCATTATTCAGGGATGTTTCACTGCAAGTAACAGCAAACCAGTTGAACTTAGGCAAAAAGGAAAATTTATAGGCTAACATAATTTTGCCAAAAAAAAAAAAAAGAACAGGAGTGCCAAAAAAGCAAAACAAACTCACAAAAACTCAGTGTTTACAGTATTTTTCACCTCTGTGTCTCTGCTTTCTGCTTACAAACAAGCTTTTGAGACCAACAGCCTGGACAATTATGGCTGGCAGCTCAAGGTTCACATTTTCCCAACTTTATTACAGTAATACACATTAAATCTAAATCTCTAAAGACCTCTTTCACAAACCCTTTAGTATTTCAGTTATTTAATTAATTGGTGGAACAATTAATGCATTTTTTTTTTTTTTGTAGTATGCGAGCCTCTCACTGTTGTGGCCTCTCCCGTTGCAGAGCACAGGCTCCGGATGCGCATGCTCAGTGGCAATGGCTCACTGGCCTAGCTGCTCTGAGGCATGTGGGATCTTCCCGCACTGGGGCACGAACCCGTGTCCCCTGCATCGGCAGGCGGACTCTCAACCACTGTGCCACCAGGGAAGCCCCAATTAATGCATTTTGAATGTCAAATATGTAGGAGATATTTGGAAAGTAGGATGAAACTCTTTCTAGAAAGTTTCTTACTAAAAGGAGACATAAAATGTGCTCTTCAATAACTATCAAATAAAGTGTTTGTGTATGAATAGTACTGTTATTGCACAGAGTTATAGACTATTGGATCTCACTGAAAATACTTAGCTTTAAAGAATTTAGTATATATATTGGGAAGTTAGAGAGGAAATTAGGTTAAAATCAGTCAATCATTCAATTGAAAAAAAATATTTATTTGGACATACTAATTTTTCATGTTTTTTTTAAAATTAATTAGCTTATTTATTTTGGGCTGCGTTGGGTCTTCATTGCTGTGCGTGGGCTTTCCCTAGTTGTGGTGTGTGGGCTTTCTCTAGTTGCGGTGAGCGGGGGCTATTTTTCGTTGCGGTGCACAGGTTTCTCATTGCGGTGGCTTCTCTTGTTGAGGAGCACAGGCTCTAGGCATGTGAGCTTCAGTAGTTGTGGCATGCGGGCTCAGTAGTTGTGACTTACAGGCTCTAGAGTGCAGGCTCAGTTGTTGTGTGGTGCATGGACTTAGTTGCTCTGTGGCATGTAGCATCTTCCCGGACCAGGAATCAACCAGTGTCCCCTGCATTGGCAGGCAGATTCTTAACCACCGCGCCACCAGGGAGGTCCCTGTTCATGTTGTAAAATAGACATTTAAACATTCAATGAGAACTGTAATCTAATAGAACTATAATTAAAGTGTTGTTAATAGAGTCTAAACTGTTATGAGTGTATCTACTTTATACAACAGCTCTATAAATTAGTTGTGAGTAAATGACTCATGAGAGAACAAAAAAGTATAGTCAGTTTACTTTTACATATGACATTTAATTTTAGAACAATCTTATCCAAGATAAAACATTTACCTGTGCTATTTTATTTCATATGTCTTTTAAAAAATTTTTTTAAAAAAATTATGCACCTCCACTCCCAAATCCTAATCACAATAGTTTTAATTTTTACCTTGCCATTGTTCTATACTTTCTGCTTTACATATGGAATGAAAAATAATTAATATCTCAGCCATTTGTTTTGGACCTGCCTCTGGCTGCTTTTCCAGAAAAGACTGAAATGCACACAGTTCATCCTCTTATCTACTCTGTTATTAACACTCTCTACTCCCTGTAATGTTTATTTAATGTTTATTTACACTGGGTAATAATTTTAAATCAACTCACAGACTTTCACAGAAAATATCCAACTTTTCTCCTTACCCCTTTACTCCCATTTCTAAGGTAGGGTTGATCCATTTCCCTTGCTAAGAGTTTCAACTATTTCTTTAAATACATCTCTTCTATTTTTATCTTCTCTGTTCTGTACTCATTCAAGGCTATTGTACTCTCACATACATCCACACAATCCTTATCTCTGCCTCCAATCTCTCAGCTATTTTAAGGATCGTACAGACTGTTTAGCTTAACTGCCTTGTAGATATTTTATTTTATTCTTTGAGTGTGCCGGTCATATATCACAGAAGTGTGTGTTTTATGAGATAAATAGCCTCGCTCAGAAATTGCCCAATTTATTAGATCAAAGATTGTTTAAAATAATGTTAAGACTTTTGGGGATTATATTCAGTCTAAACTGTATTTCTCAACATGTGACACAAAGGAAATTCTTGATCCCAATCAGGATCAGACCTCTCTTCTTTACAGAGAATCCCGTTTGACCTCCCAGGGACTGCTGACACACAACCCAAGGGTATAATATGGAAACATACCTTATCAATGTTAATGCTTCCAGAGTGTCAACAGGGTCTATATTTCATTAACTGATTAGAAACAAAGAACTTGGGACATCCTTACTGCTTGAAAGAAACATTACTTAACTTCTTCTCCAAACTGTATTGGGTTTTTACAGTATGTTCCAAAAAGAGAAAGGGAGAGAAGGGAGTGAACATGTTCTAACATGGCTGAGTTGGTTAGAATAGTTTTTTCATATTAAATCTTTATTATTTAATTATCACTTGGCAGCTTCTTGGTGTTATCATAAAAACTATAGAAAAATGGAATATTTACTTACACTGATAATAAATTATATTTTTGATCCATTGTTTTTCTGATATAATAAGAGCAAAAGTCTATTTTCTCCTCCAACTAAACCAGAAATGGCTTAATGTCCTCTTTCAGAGTAAATAACTTTTTTCCCATACTTTTTTCTCTTTCTCTTTACATTTTAAAAATCTTTCTATACTTTTGTTTTCCTTTAGTTTAGCAGACCAAGGGCGCTAAGATGAACAAAAATCCAGAAGAAAAGGAAACGTTACAGGAGGCAGAATGACTAGAGGAAAAAATACAGAATGAATTATGTAAACATAAGCACTCAAAAGCAAGATAGCCATAAATTAGGAGAGGTTTTTTTTTTTTTTTTTTTTTGGCCACACAGTGTGGCTTGTGAGAGTTTAGTTTCCCAACCAGGGATGGAACCTGGGCCCTTAGCAGTGAAAGCGTAGAGTCCTAACCACTGGACTGCCAGGGAATTCTCATGAGTTTTGAAAAAAAAGAAGAATCAGCAAATAATTAACCAATTTCCAAGTAAAAAAACATGTTCACAATCAAAATTAAATTATTCATAATGAACTTAAGCTAAATACAAATTATGTGTTAGTACACTGGTTCCTGAATTGTTACTTAACAGTCAACATCACAATTTCTTTAAAAGAATAAAATATGTTTAAGATATTTATTATAAAAAAATCAAGAGTCTAGGAATAGTGCCTACATTTATTAGAAGAAGAAAGGTTTGATGTTACAGATATTATCAGTGTAAAGCCAGAAAATTAATGAAATAATTATGTTGGAAAGAAAGTGTACAGAGATGTGATTTAACTGAGTTAAATTCTTCCATGCTCTTACCAGTATTCAATACACAATATGCAAAGCTGATAAATCAAAAATAAAAATATTATTTGAAGCAGTTGATCCATTTATGTAACACATGGAAGTAAAATCAATTCTTAAAAATTGTGTGAGAGCAAAATTTGGCTAAGGTAAGATGACAAAAGGAAAATATTACACATTATAAACCTATATTGTTGTTTTGACCCTATGCATTTGTTTGTTATGGTAAAATTCAAAATAAATTAAATAAGGTAACACAAAACATGGACATTTGTTTGTTTTAAGGCTTATAAAATGGATTTAAAGGCAATATTTAATAACATTATAATAAAACATTGAATTTTAGAAGGTGAGGCCCTGTAGTTTGTTGCATGTGGATATGTTCAAGCTACCAAAGACCTCTGGGATCTTGCTGGAAAGATTTTATAGCCAGGTTGAAAGGAACTCCACTAGCTCTTTCAACAGGAAGAAAAATAACTATAAATATGTGTAAATTAATAAGTACATAGCAAATACTACAGCAATCCATGGTTCATATTTGTGGAATGCTATTGGGACACCTCATTATTTTAAAAATTGGTAATTTACAAGAAAGAATCAAGTACTTATCCTGTCTTTAGTGCTTTATTATAGAATAGGGAAATTTCTCATTAGGGAAAGTTCTTACTTACAGACAAATTTCAACTAACAAATGAAGAACCATAATAAAATTAGAATATCATAATCTTGTAGCCTTTGGCTGAGTGATTTAATCTAAGCAATCTACAACCATTAGATAAAAATCAGATGAAAATTTTGTAATGAACAGATAAGAATGACAGGACCTGAACACATTATTCCAAATATCTAAAAAAGAAATTATGTCTCTTGATGGATGCTATAAGAATTACCAAATTATACATATAAAATGTAACTGTTAAATATAGAACTCAAATATTCATCAAGGTGCTAAAAAAAACTACCAGTTCTTAGGAAATATAAGGGTTAAAGAGGACAAAGAATGAAATTAGTAAATTCCAGAATAGAGTAAAACTAAACTTATACTATAGGATACTAAACTTACAAATAATTTCCTAGAAAAAAATAGAGGCACAATGACCTATAGAATAAATGAGACAAGACTTATCACCTAAATGAAATGTATAGAGCTTGTTTAGTTCCTGACTTGAACAATCTATACAAAAAGTTTGAGTCAATCTGAGAATCAAAACCTAAAATTACTTTTACAGTATACTTACTGAAGACCCTGAAAAGACAACAATAACTCTTTATACTGTAAAAGTCATTTTAGGTTTTAGTCCTCAGATTGACTCAAACTTTTTGTATAGATTGTTCAAGTCAGGAACTAAACAAGCTCTATACATTACATTTGGGTGATAAGTCTTAAGTCTCATTTATCTTGTAGGTTACTTCAAACTATACTACAAAGCTACAGATATCAAGACAGTATGGTACTGGAACAAAAACAGAAATATAGATCAATGGAACAGGATAAAAAGCCCAGAGATAAACCCACACACATATGGTCACCTTATCTTTGATAAAGGAGGCAAGAAAATACAGTGGAGAAAAGACAGCCTCTTCAATAAGTGGTGATAGGAAAACTGGACAGCTACATGTAAAAGAATGAAATTAGAACACACCCTAACACCATACACAAAAATAAATTCAAAATGGATTAAAGACCTAAATGTAAGGCCAGACAACATCAAACTCTTAGAGGAAAACATAGGCAGCACACTGTATGACATAAATCACAGCAAGATCCTTTTAGACCCACCTCCTAGAGAAATGGAAATAAAAACAGAAACAAACAAATGGGACCTAATGAAACTTAAAAGCTTTTGCACAGCAAGGAAACCATAAACAAGACAAAAAGACAACCCTCAAAATGGGAGAAAATATTTGCAAATGAAGCAACTGACAAAGGATCAATCTCCAAAACATATAAGCAACACATGCAGCTCAATATCAAAAAAACAAACAACCCAATCCAAAAATGAGCAGAAGACCTTAATAGACATTTCTCCAGAGAAGATATACAGACTGCCAATAAACACATGAAAGAATGTTCAACATCACTAATCATTAGAGAAATGCAAATCAAAACTATGAGATATCATCTCACACCGGTCAGAATGCCCATCATCAAAAAATCTACAAACTATAAATGCTGGAGAGGGTGTGGAGAAAAGGGAATCTTCTTGCTCTGTTGGTGGGAATGTAAATTGGTACAGCCACTGTGGAGAACAGTATGGAGTTTCCTTAAAAAACTAAAAATAGAACTACCATATGACCCAGCTAGCCCACTACTTGGCATATACCCAGAGAAAACCATAATTCAAAAAGAGTCATGTACCAAAATGTTCATTGCAGCTCTATTTACAATAGCCAGGACATGAAAGAAACCTAAGTGTCCATCAACAGATGAATGGATAAAGAAGATGTGGCACATACATACAGTGGAATATTACTCACCATAAAAAAGAAGGAAACTGAGTTATTTGTAGTGAGGTGGATGGACCTAGAGACTGTCATACAGAGTGAAGTAAATCAGAAAGAGAAAAACAAATACTGTATACTAACACATATACATGGAATCTACAAAAAAAAAAAAAGGAAATTGTCAGAAGAACCTAAGGGCAAGATGGGAATAAAGACGCAGACCTACTAGAGAAGCGATTTGAATATACAGGGAGGGGGAATGGCATGGACATATATACACCACCAAATGTAAAATAGATAGCTAGTGGGAAGCAGCCACATAGTACAGGGACATCAGCTCAGTGCTTTGTGACCACCTAGAGGGGTGGGGTAGGGAGGGTTGGAGGGAGGGAGATGAGAGAGGGAAGAGATATGGGGACATATGTATATGTATAACTGATTCACTTTGTTATAAAGCAGAAACTGAAACACCATTGTAAAGCAATTATACTCTAATAAAGATGCTAAAAAAATTTTTAAAAAGTGAGTACAAAAAAAAGAGTTATTGTTAATTTTGTTATAGATATTGTTTGTATATTGAAACAAATTGGCCCTAACTTTTAAGAAAAATATACTAAAATATTTATAGGAGAATGATGTCTAGGATTGACTTCAAAATAATCCATTGGCTTGGATCAGCAGCTCGGGGTGGGGGGAGTGGTGTTGCAGGAAGGTTATAGGGAGAAGTGGGTGGGGATAAAAATAAAACAATATTGGGCATGGGTTTATATTGTTGAAATATGGGTGTCTGAGGGTTTATTATATATACTTTTCAACTTTTGTATATACTTAAGATTTGCGATAATAATGATTTTAAAAGAACATATTCAATATGGAATTTAAAGTACAGGGCATAAGAAGAAAATAAAAATCACCTATAATCCCATCATTTTAAAATTAATCTTTATTTGTACATTATTTTATAAAATTACACAAAAATGATTAATTATAAATGTGAAAATAATTTATAATTTTAATTGTTCCAGGAAATTATCATATCTGATTTAAAGAGAAAAAGTAAAGCAAATTAGAATTTTCAGGGCTTTATAATTTCCTTGTGATGGCCACTGTTGTGTATAATTTCTGTAACATTATATAATGCTGAGCAACATTTAAAGGGATAATTATTATCCCTTCATTAATTAAGTAATATTCTTTTGATATTAAAAAATGAAACTTTTGATGTTTTATGAGTGATTATAACACTAAATGATATAAAATAGAAAGGAAATCAGGCATCTATTATTAATACATTTTAGACATAAATGATGATTTTAAAAGATTTGCTTTAAAGAACCTAGAAAACTATAATTGCCATTCTTTTGACTGAATGCTTTTTTTCTGAAATTTTACTATGAATAGAGAATGTTGATTACATCTTGTAAGAATTGCAGCATATGAGCCCAATGATGCAAGCCAACACAATAGAGAAAATAAACTATAAGGCTAATTGTAGGTCAACAATAAATGCATATTGCTTCTGGAAACTATGAGAGTTTCTGAGCAGTGTAAAGGAACTGTTTTTTTTTTTATTTCTATTGATTATTTTTGAATATAGAAGTAGTTTAAACTCAGACAAACCCATAGAGGTTATCTGCTTCAGCTTTTGAACTTTCTCAGAAAAGTCACGCTTTACTCTCAGGAATAACAACGCTCTGTGATCAATGTTAGTTCTGTTTTCTTTCTTTCATATTTTGGTCCTCCAAGAAAAAACTATTCTTATGATTTTAAAAATCTTGGCTACCTATTGGTTCAATTGTACAGTTATCAAGAAGATAACTTATGATCAATTAGGAAATAAACATCTAGTCTCCAAAGAATAGTAGTACTGTGAAAATTAGCTATCAAAAATGTTTACTGAGCTCCATAGAAATACAATTATTCTGGTGAGACTCAATTGGGTAATAAGAGTAATGATTAGTTTTTATGTACTAGATAAATCTAAGAAGTGACACTGAACACTTCTCTATGGATTTTTAAAAATAATTTTCACAACATATTTTCTTTATAAAGATATTATAGATTTGAAAAGTTGTTTCTAATTCCCCTCTTCGAATGGGAAGAATAGCATTCATGGAGAGTGTGAGGCTTTATGAATCAGAGAAACTTGGATGCAAATTCTGACTTTGTACCTCTTTAACTACCACCTTATGACAAGCCTCTTAGAGCGTTGGTGCCTCTTGGGTGACTCTTTCCTTAGCTTCGGGTAATTTCTGCAGAGGAATAAGCTGATCAGTGCTCTGTTGAATACTTGAGGGTCATTCTCTTCTTGTCTCCTGAATCTCTCTTTGCATCTTCCTCCTCTCCAGTACTCTGTCCTGTCAACTCTGTCTTCCTTTGGGTGTGAGGTGGTATCTCATTGTGGGTTTGATTTGCATTTCCCTAATTATTAGTGATGTTGAACATATTATAATATGATTGTTGGCCATTTGTATATCTTCTTTAGAGAAATATCTATTTTAGTCCTTTGTCCATTTTCAAATCCAGGTTTGTTGTTTTTGTTTTTGTGTTTGTTTTTTCTGCTGTTTGCTGTTGAGTTGTAGATGATATTTATACATTCTAGATACTAACCCCTTGTCAGATATGTAACTTGAAAATATTTTCTCACATCCCATGGGTTCACTGTTCACTCTGCTGATTGTGTGCTTTGATGCACAGAATTTTGTAATTTTGATAAATTCCCACTTCTTTTTGTTGTTGTTGTTGCCCATGCTTTTGGAGTCATATATAAAAGTCCTTGCCTAATCTAATGTTATTAAACTTTTACCCTAAGATTTCTTCTAAGAGATTTATAGTTTTAGCTCTCACATTTAGGTCTTCTATCCATTTTGAGTTAATTTTTGTAAATGGTGTAAGGTAAGGATCTAAATTTATTTATTTATGTTTTTGTATGTGGAATGGGAGCTGTTTTAAAGAGTATGTTGATATTGTTGACCTAAAGCAAATAACACTGCCAAATATTTTTCCAGTAAACATGAGTTTAATCGGGATCAAAAAATAATTTCAATTTCGGGTCTGCAACCATTGTGAACGATGTGCAAGACCCTACACACATGGCAAGAGAAGAAGAATGTTTTTATAGAGTGGAAAAGGAAGTTGGGAGGGCTAGAGTAAACAAAGAGTCCATGGCTTTTCATTGGCTGAGTCTTGCCAGGAAAGTAGAGGAGCCTTGTTTCTTCATATTGAACTCTACTATTATCAGAGTGTATGGGGGTTTCCCATTCTTTATTTAATTGAGGTTTCTGTTTATTGATTTTTTAATATAAAGAACTGTCTATACATGTCAGTTGTCAAATACTATTATTGTTTGTAGAACATGTGTTTTCATGATTCCATTTTAAATTTACAGCTAGCACCTTTTGGAACTCTTCCTGTATTTGTAGAATTCTTAATTTTGAGAGACCTCCCAACAGAAGGAGTCAGAACCTGATTTTTCCAGCTTCTCTTGAAGCTGGAACACACCAGACAGGTGAACCCACATGATCTAGAAGTGAGTGAAGAATGGAGCTCTGTGTGGTAGATTTTGGAGTGGTGGAGGGATAACTTACAGACATCTGGCAGCCAAAGACTGCAGGGATTCTAGTGGCAGCATTTCTTTCCCAGGTCAGAAGCGTGAGCATCACAGAGTTGAATATTCTCTTGCCCACATAAGTCCTAAACCTACCAATTACACTTTAGTATATTCTATGTCTGCTCAAAATAGCCAGAGTGATTTCTACTCTTGTCAAATAAGAACACAGACTGATTCTGGAAGTGTCTCTTCTTGATAAAGTGAAGGAAATAAACCTTGACTTGACTGAACTCAGAGTAACAAAATTACAGAAAGGAGAACTGTAGGATCTAGTGCAAAGGGTGGCAGATTTGGATTGTGAGGTTGCTGTATACTTTCTCTTCTCGTGTTTAGTTCATTCTACATATCATTGCCTCATTTCTTTTGATTAAGGACCACATACTTCATGAGGGAGAAGTACAGAGAGTTTCTTTGATTCCATACCCAAGTGTTTTCATTGTTGACATTTTTCAGGCTAAGTTGTTGAAAATTAAACCTATTAAGTGATTTATCCACAAATATTAACCTAAAAATAAACTTTTAACCACCAGCCAGACTTTACTGAAAGGGGGAGGTCAATGGGGAGAAATCCCTCTTCACTTCAAATTGCCCACAATTCATGAAGGAAAATAGGGAAAATAACATAACTTTCAAAGATATGACACTTTACCTATGCATACAAACATACTACTACACACACACACACATAAAGTGACCCTGTAAAATATATTAGGGTTTTAATCTTAAGCAATTGACAGAAGTCCCAATACTAACTTTCCAGACTCCATTTTGTCATTCACCATGGAAGAAAACTTCATTTCTCTCATAAATGTAACACATCCATAGAATATAAAGAAGGCAGAGGAGAAGAAAGATACTGTTGACTGATATAGTTGTGTTTAATAACTGATAGCATTATTGGAGGAAGAGTGAATCCTGAATCCTATTCATGAACTAATAAGTAGAGCGTGTATCTGAACTTCATGGAAATTAGGTTAAAGCCAGGAATCATTCAGTTTTTCCTTTTTCTCTTAACATTCATCTTGAAGGATTTTGTTACCTGAGGAATGTGAAAACTGCCATTTGCCATCTACCTAATGCAAATTGTGTGCCAATTCTTTTTTATTTACTATATCATTTAAAATCTCAAAACCATTCTCCAAGGTAAAATTAACATGCCACTTTTAGATATGGGAAAATTAAGTCAACTTCATAATCATTAGGCTATGATTTAAATATATGTTTGTTTGAATTCCGAACTTATGTTATTCCTCTATTCTATGAAATATAAACAGATATTCACCATTTAGAATACATTCTGTGAACATAGATAAAAGTTAGGATCTCCCCTGTAAATATGAAAGATTTTTTTTCAGTCCTTGCTGAGCATAGGAAGAATCAGGTAAACTATGACGTTGAATTTTGTTTTCCAACTTCATTCATTTTCATAGATATAGGAAACCATTTGCTTTGTCATGTGACTGTTTACATACCAAATTATAGACACTTCCCAAACCTCCCTGCTAGTTTATTTCTCATGACAAGACTTGATGTCATTCTCTCTTTCAGTAAGTGATTTAAAATAAGCTTTTATTCAATGCTTATCATATGCAAATCACACAGAAAAAAACCTGGTAAAAATGAGCCATAGCTGATTATTTTGAAAGTAAGAGAATATTCCAATTCTCCTCTTCCTGCCACATATTATAAGAGGTATACAAATGCATCTCTGGTGAGGTGTTAAGAGAATATAATTTAAAACATAATGATACATGCAATCAGTAACATAAGCTATTATAAAGCAGTGAAAATTGTATATTTCTGTAAACTTACAAATTTGTTTTGAAGTACATGAAGAAGAGAGGAAGTTCCTGCTGGATTAATAGAATTAGCCAAAGTATAAAAGTTTGTTTTGAGAAAAATAAATTTTAGAGAACCTGTGATAGAACTATTTTGAGTATCTGATATAATTTAGTGGGAGATGAGAATGATGAAATAGTTTGGAAAAATATCATGAACGCCTGCAACCAGCGTTGAAAGCTTGAATTTTAGTCTGAAGACAACTAATTACAAATAAAACCATTAAGAACTGACTTCTCTTTTCTATTTTAAGAAAATATCACTGGAAATTATGTAAATGTGGATGAGATGGGTGAGAGAATTGAAGGTAATGGGACCAGTACAGAAAGGAGGTGATGAAGGCCTAAAATCAGACAGCCAGTAATGGAAAAAAGTGTGTACAGTGTATACTGTCAACATACAGATGTGCAGACATAGGAAAGTGAGGGTTTAGGAAGACATGCAATGAGGCCAAGAACTCAGGTGAATGAATAGATGTAATCATATAATAATATTAAGTTGGGAGAGTCATGAAGATCATAGTTTAATGATATGATCACTCATTTTTCAGTTGAAAAAACATTACTAGAGAGAGTCATTTTAATGATAGGAATATGTAGAATTCTTCAGGTATCTTGGGGCAAATCAATATTAATAATCACTGACACAGTAAGAGGACATTGATGAGTAGATAAGATAATCAAGGCCCTGAGAAAAACTAGGACTCTTGGTTCTAAGTCCAATATTCTTTCTAATGATTTATTTACTAAATCAGAAATTATTATTAAGCAACTAGTTGTGTCTAATGTAAGCAAAAGCGACTTATCTCTTGCCTTCAGAAAGCTTACATTCTAGCTAAGGAGTGGAAAAAAGCCTGTAAATAAATGTCAGTTATAAAATGAACAGTCTTGAAAGAAGAAGAAAGAGAGTTATGACAGAGAATGGGAGAAAGAAAATGGCATAAATAGGAAAAGTACAAAAATCTTCAGTGAGGATTGTAATTTAAAAGGGAGACCTGAAAGATAAGTATACCTTCATAAGAAAAACTAAGATAAAATCATTCTAGGTAGAGGAAACAGTGTGCACTATGACCCTGATATTGGAGAGATCTTGGCACATGTTTTACAAATATAAAGAAAGAATCCATATGTAGATTACAGCAGGAAGTATTAAATTTATATTAAGGCTTTATAAGAGGGGTTAGGAATGGATATATTGCAGGAGTAAAGGGAATAGAAATAATCAAAGCCAAGGAGAGTATTAAATTAAATGTGAAAGTCATGTAAAAAGTGAAAGAAGAAACTTAAGGTCAGAAATTTGGAGCTTCCTTTTACAAAAAGTGGAGGCAGAGAAGTATAATAATTGCAATAATAAAAGTGACAAGAGAAGTAAAAGACATGAAAGAACATGTAGAAAAAGAACTCAAAGCAGAACAATTTCAAAAAGTAGAAGATCAACTATGCTAAACGTTGTTGGGTTGAAATATAAAATTAGAATATAAAAGGTCATTGTGTTTTCCAAATGAAACTCTTCCCAAAACAGTTTAAATATATTGTGGACAAGGAACAGTTAAGTGTTGGAGAGTCACATGCATCATTTTCATTTAGTGGTAAGTAGGCGATCCAAGATGAAAAGACTTAAAGACTTGGATAAATTTTCCTTCTGTAGGACCAATAGCTATGGGTGACCCAAAATAAAACTTGGACCAATAGGTATTATTTAGTTATAAAAAGAGTTAAAAGTATTATCATAATATGTAAAATATCCACTGCACGTTACTACTATTCAAACGAACTATGTATTTATACACACATAAATACCTAATGTAATATAAAGTTGAATATCATCAAATTTAATTTCCAAAACAATATTTTTATTCCACTTTTTAAGATTATAAAGTTCTTTCTCAGAAAGATTTAGAACTTACATAAGAGGGAAGTATTTCTAGAATGGCAGAGCAGGAGTCTCCAAAATCTACTCCTCCTTAAAAGCAGAGAGAACACTGAGAAATCTGTTGTCAAATCAACTTTTTCAGAAGTCTGGAAATTAACAAAGAACTGGAAAAATTTAAATTTTTAAAGAAAAATAGCTGATTCTCAGTAAGAGCAGTGAGCTTTCTGGTGCTTTATTTTGTCCCAATTCCATCTTCTTCTCTTCTGCTCTGCAGAATCATTGAACAGAACACTGTAGAAACCATGGAGGCCAAGAAAAACAGCAGTCTAGCAGACTAAGGAGAGATAATATGGATCTGGAGCTCCCACAAGAACCCCTTTCCCCAGAAGTGTCCCAAGTTGACCTGTCTAGCAGCTTTCTGGAAAATTCCCGCTCACAAGACTCCTCTTTATTTGACCTGATTGGTGGCCTTGTTCATGGGGAAACCCTATTTTCAGGGAATTTTTAAAGCAATCAGTAGCAATTGTAGCTGCCTGAGAAAGTGCTACCAAGTGATACCAAACAAGACGCTGCCAAAACATCTTAAAAAGGAAGTCTGGAAAATATGATGCCTATAGGAGCCTTTGAAATGCTCCAACACATTTCTCTGGAGCTAGAAAGACACTTGCATGTGCAGGTCTGTGCTTGCCCTGGAAAACCTCAACATCTCACCTGTCTCTGACCTTAATTTTCTAAACAATCAGGAAGTGAAGAGTAAGCCTCAACATCTCACCTCTCTCTGACCTTAATGTTCTAAACAATCAGGAAGTGAAGAGTAAGGCAGAGCTGTAAAATGCCAGGGTGACAAACATATACCCCAACAACCCTGCACCACCACAAATCCTTGGTAAAAACTGTGAGACATATTGTTTTAAAATATTTAAAGAATTCTCTATGTAATCATTAGCTGATCACTAAGGTAACCAAGCACAGACCTCAGTGGCTTCATACAAAAAAATATACTTCAAAGAATTAGTCTAGGAAACTCAGGAGACAAGCAACAGCAAAACATGGCAACGATAGCAAATCCTGTGGAGGAAGAATATGATTTTAAAAGTTACCACATTATATTGTTAAAAATGTCAAGTTTTCTACAAAATATATACAAAACATGCAAAAAATTGTAAGTTATAACTTATACACAGGAAAAGAGGGTCAATAGAATCTGTTTCTAAAGAAGCCCAGTTACTGGACTTACTAAGGAAAGACTTTATATTAGCTATTATAAATACGTTCAAAGGACAAAAGTAAACCATGTTCAAAACATTAAAGCAATAAATGAAAAAAAGCTCCACCAAAGAAAAAAATCTAATAAGGAAAGATAAATTACATTTAAAAAATAAAAATTATACAGTTGAAAAGTTCTATAACTGAAAAGCATAAAACAGAAGCTAAACAGAGTTGAGTTTTCAAAACAAAAAATCAGAAACTTGAAGATAGGTGAATTGAAGTTATCTAGTCTGAAGAAAACCAGTTAAAAAAAGTAAAATTCATAGGTATTTGGAACACCACTAGACACCAACATAAACATAATTAAAGTCCCAGAACGAAAGAAGAGAAAGATAAAGGAGCAGAAATAATATTTTAAGAAAAAAAATTCTAAAATCTTCCCAAATTTATTGAAAAACTAATGTACATACTCAAGAGACTCAATGAACTTCAACTAGGATAAAATCTTCCTTTTCCAGTTGAAATGACAATACCATAAACCAATAATTATAGAACTGGGTTGATGGCGTTTTTATATAAATATATAATGTGTATAAGAATAATAACACAAAGGAGGTGGGAAGGGATGAAGTTATAGAAACAAAAAAATTTACACTATTGAACTTAAGTTGGAACTACTTTCTTTGGAACTAGATTATTTTAAGTTAATGTTAGTTTTAATGTCCAGAGCAATTGCTAAGAAAATATTTCAAAAAAATATTAAAGAAAACAACATGGGGATTAAAGTGGTACACAAAGAAATATGTATTTTCAAAAAAACAAAGAAAGGAATGGAAGAAAAGGGGAAAAAATCTGAGACATATAGAAATAAGTCATGAAATCACAGATACAATTCTTGCCTTATAAATAATTAAAGTAAACATAAATGAATTAAACACACCAATCAAAGGTAAAGAATGGAAAGAGTGGCACAATTAATTTAAAAAAATGTTTAAAAAACAAATGAGTTGAAAGTAAAAGAATGGTGAAAGATATTTGTGCAAATATTAACTAAAGGAGAGCTGGAGTGGATATATTGTAGCAGACAAAAATAGACATTAAAGAAAAAAATACTAGAGGCATAGAAGGAAATGCCCTTCTTTTTTTTTCTTTGTGGTACTTTTTTTTTGCGGTACGCGGGCCTCTCACTGTTGTGGCCTCTCCCGTTGCGGAGCACAGGCTCCGGATGCGCAGGCTCAGCAGCCATGGCTTACAGGCCCAGCCGCTCCATGGCATGTGGGATCTTCCCGGACCGGGGCACGAACCCATGTCCCCTGCATCGACAGGTGGTTTCTCAACCACTACGCCACCAGGGAAACCCCTGGCCTTCTTTTTTGAATATCTTTTATGATGATAAAACTGTCAATCTATTATGAAAACGTAACAATTATAAACACATATACACTTAACAATATAGTCCAAAATTTATGAAGCAAAAATAGACATAATTGAATAAAGAAATTGAAAATCAAATAATAATTGGGTATTCCAAACTCAACTTTCAATAATGGAAATAACTAGTAGAAATAATATTAGTGAGGAAATAGAAAAATTTAACTATAAACCAACTATAGTTGAGAATTATCTATAGAACAGTCTACCAACAATAGCAGAATACACTTTGTTTTCAAGTACACATAGAACATACTACAGGATACACTATATATTAGGCCATAAAAAAACCCTCAATAAATTTAAAAGGATAGACAACCTAAAATGTATGTATTCCCACCACAATGGAACTAAATTAGAAATCAATAACATAAGGAAATTTGTGAAGTTTACAAGAAAATTTGGGAAATTTGAAAGTATGTGAAAATTAAACAACACATACATAAATAACAAAAGTGTCAAGAAGAAATGAGGAAAAATGAAAATACACTTTGAGGTGAATGAAAATTTAAATACAATGTACCAAAACTTATGGTATGCAGCTAAAGCAGTGCTTATGGGAGAATCTATAACTGTTAACAAATGTGAAAAAAAAAGAAAAATCTAAACAATCCCAAAACTCATTTTCCATCTTAAGAAACTAGGAAAAATATTAAACTAAACCCAAGGGAGCCTAAAGAAGGAAGTTATATAGATTAGAGTGGGAATATGCAAAATAGAAACAGTAAAACAAGAGAGTAAATTAATTAAACTAAAGGTTAGATCTCTGGAAATATCAACTTAATAAGCACAGAGAAAGCATCTAACAAATCTAACGAAGTCCAACACCCTTTCATGATAATGTCATTCAACAAACTAGGAATACAGAATTTCATCAACATGAAAAAGGACATCTATGAAAAAAAGACAGCTAGCATCATACTTAATGCAAGAAGACTGAATGCTTTTTCTCTAAGATCAGGAACAAGACAACGATGTCTGCTCTCACCGCTTCTATTGAATATTGCACTGGAGGTTCTATCCAGAGAAATTAGGCAAGGAAATAAAAGGTATCCACATCAGAAAGGAAGAAATAAAACTATTCCACTTGCAGATGACATGATCTGTATTTATAAAATCCTTAAAAAAAATCACAAAAATGGACATAAAAGGCAAATTCATAGAGATGGAAAGTATGTGTGTTTTCCTGAAAGGGAGAAATTGGGGTTGTCTGCTAGTTGGTATGGAGTTTCTTTTGGGGCTGATGAAAATGTTCTGGAATTAGATAGTGTTGAAGGTTGAACAACTCTGTAAATATATTAAACCACACTGAATTGTACACTGTGAAACAGTGAATTTTATATGTTAATTTTATCTCAACAAAGCTGCCATTGAAAAATACACAAGGTCAGGGTTAGTAAAAAGAGTAGCTGTGATTTGGACCTACATCTAAAGTCATGTTCTTTTTATTATAAAGAATTAATAATGAGGAAAATATTATACTCATTAATGAAAAACATTGAGCCTGATATACTGAATGATTAAAGTATATGACAACATTCATGAACAGAAGAGCTGGAAGTAAGGTTTAAAATAAGATTTGCCTGCCTTTGCAAAAGCTGTATACCTCCCTAAGTGCCTTATGCAGAGTAAACAAATTAAGAGAACAGAATCTGAATTTGTATCAGGTAATATCATTTTATACAGTTTCTGAATTTATTGTAACCAACAATATAGAATAAATTTTTTTCTCAAGACTTCTAGTCATCAGTATTAATTTTCTAACAAAATTAAACTTCATTCAGCTTTTTACTACTTTGCATTTTATAAACTTGTTCTACTTAATTTTCATTTCTATAATTCATCTGTTCAACATTTGCATATTGAGCACCTACTAGATGCCAAGAATTATTATTGGCTCTGGGTAAAATATTTTACTTTTATTGTCTTTTTCTCAAATGTTTCTAAATGCTAGTTCCTATTTATGACCTTTGTAAGTTTTTCTTGTAATTGATGGTAGTAGAGTTGTCTTCTTATTGTTAGAAATATTTACACTTTCTCAAAGTGTTTTTTTCATCCATGAATACACTGTAGAAAAAGTACTGCAACACACAAAAAAATGGAACTATTAAAGAGATTCCTTTAATTTGAAAAAAGTTTTAACTATAAATGAGTAAAATTAACATAAATATGTGTATATTTGTGTAAACACACATAAACTCACACATACATATGATGTACAACAAAACTAAAATCAATTACACAACATTTATTTCATCCCACATAGTCCCCAAATCTGGCTCCAGGCCTCTGTTGATTAATTATTCAGGATGGAAACCATATACTTCTGGTTTCTTCATTACTCAATTTTGATTCAGCTTCATTTTCTTTTAAGGTTCATTGTGATTAATGATGCACTCCATTTAGTACAACAAAAGAATTCTAATTCTCTGTAAATTCAGAGTTTGTTCTCTTGAGAATTACTACTCCTCTGGTAATTAGACAGCCTTAATATTTGCTAGTTTTTGTTTGATGACATAAAGGCCAAAAGGAAATGTCATCTTATGACTACATTTACCAAGTTATTAGATAAATACATTTCTAGATAGTTTAATCTCATCATTAGATTTCAAAGTGCTTTAAGAAAAGCCTTTCAATATGTATGTCAGTTCTCAATTATCTACATTAATGGAGAGGAGCAGCAGCAGTGTGTATAATGCAAAATGGATGAAAATATACATATATTTGACTTAGAGGGCACCTATGTCATATGCTCAAAGAATAAGTAAAATTCAAATTAAGCAATGAGATTGAGTTGGAAAGATCCTTCCCAGTAGGCAATCTGTTTTTGCCATTGCATAGTCCATGTTACTGCTAAACTTCTGCCCGTATTTTCTCTTTTCAATCATAATGTTGAATATTTTCATCTTCCAGATGTAAACAATGGTACTAGCACAAGCAAAGAAGTACATAGCCTCTTGTGAGTTTTCTAACTAAATGGTTTATCCCTCCTTGTGTAGTTGAGAGAGAGAATCATACTGTATTAGAAATGCCTTTTATAACACTTGCTGTGCAGAATACAAGGAGTAAAGACCCCCAGAGAATCAGGATGGGTAAAGGTATAGGAATTGAATAATATATTCAGGAACTATGAAGTGCTATCTACTTAGTTTAATTATTGCTAATAGCTAATTAATTTCAAAACACTGATTCAGACTTCCACTATGTGCAAGAAAATGTGCTAGGAGCTGGGGATTCTATGGTAAGCTTAACTTACAGCAGGAAACACCCATATCAAAAGAGTAATCGCAAATTACTTAGTCATGAATTTTGTAATTTATTATTCCAAAAAGGTAAATGTTGAGAGTTAAAGAAACTTATGGAAAGTGTGCTTACCTAGTATAAATAGAAGAGCTGTCAGGGAAGACCTTTGTTTAAGTGATATTTCACTTGTGACCAGACTATATGACAAGAAATTGTAGGATGATGTGGGGTGACGATACCGAAAAGAAATATATGTAATGATCTAGAGTCAAAATTGTAAAGCCTGTTTAAGGAACCCAAAGAATTTTAATATTAGCTTTAAGCAGAAGTAATATGCTATAAAAGCTGATAAAAAGTTTGGTTCATGGTTGCTTACTTCCAGGGCTACTTCAAGAACTCTCTGTTGCAGTGAATGGTATTCCAAGCTAGGAGGGGAAACCGGGTCCAGAAGCATGTCAATGTTAACCTTTTTTTTCAAAAATTTATTGAGTTCTGAAAAGAAAGGAATCTATATCTCCAAGGCTCTATTAATGTGATGCGATTTATTTTTTCCTACTAATAACTACTGACTTTAGTACTTAACTTTGTATTTATGTCTTTTTTTTATTGACAGAATTGTCTAAGCTTCAGACTCCCCATGCCCATATATCTGCCCTGATTTTAAGTAAGCAGCAAATTGAACACAAGATAGCACAGCAATAAGAAATCAATCAGAGTGGCTAATGTGATGTATCCTAATTTGATCTTTCCAATTTTTAAGATTGCTAAAGACCATCACATTTAACTTTTCTCTACAGTGTGAATTATTCTAGTCCTTTGTTATACCTTTAAGATAAACAGTACCAACAATCATCACAATTTTAAAAATAACAAATATGGTTCTATTAGAGAAATCAGAATTTAAAAATGGGATTTTCTCTTTGGAAAAAAAATATCATTCAAATTCTGAACAGTCTCCAGAATATTGTGGATTGCAAAATGTAGAGAGATTGATTATAAATGATTATTGGGTTCTAAAACAGTGGCACTGAAAAATGGAGAAAACTTCCATAAAAAACCCCAGAAAATTTGACTAACTATTTCAGGATCTTACTTATTTCCTTTCTCTTGAGGGGAAAAAAAAGTCCAATATTTAGTTATCTATGTAAGGTTTTTTTCCTCCTAAAATCTCTCTTAAAATGACTGTCTTTTTTTTTTTTTTTTTTTTTTTTTGCAGTATGCAGGCCTGTCATTGTTGTGGCCTCTCCGGTTGCAGAGCACAGGCTCCGGATGTGCAGGCTCAGCGACCATGGCTCATGGGCCTAGCCGCTCCGTGGCATGTGGGATCTTCCCGGACCGGGGCACGAACCCATGTCCCCTGCATCAGCAGGTGGACTCTCAACCACTGCGCCACCAGGGAAGCCCCTAAAATGACTCTATTTTTTAAAGTTATCTTTATTGCTAAATCTGTCAATAAGAAAAAGATAAAGAATGAAGGAGAAAAATAGGAAATAAATCTTAAAAGTAGAGGAAGACCATTGGACATAGTGGCTAGGAGTGTGGGCTCCAGAGTTAAGGTGCTTGGGTTCAAGTTTGTGTTCAGCTGTGTAACCCCGAATAACTTATTTCTATCAGTTTTCCAAGAAGTAAAATGGAGATAATAATAGCCACTACCTCATAGGGTTTTTAAGAGAATTGAGATCATGTATGTAAAGTTTATAGCTTCTAGCAAGTAGAAAGAACCCCATGAAAGCAGGTTGAATCTATATTGGCAAGAAATTCACAGAATATAGAATATTAACATAAAGTTTCATTATTGGTACTCAATAAAATGTAAGTTAAAATACTGGAAATTATTATTATTTTTTCTATCAATTGGCCAAAAGTAATAAAAAAATCATTTTACCCAGTATTTTTGATAGTACTGGGGAAACATATCCATAAGTTTATAGTATTATAAATGGATGTGATATTTTCAAAGGGCAATTTTATAGTGAATATCAATTTTTAAAGTTAAAATTTTAATAGGATATATTTGCAGCATTATTTGAAGAAAAAAATACAGATAATCTAAATAACTATCAATATGATACACATAAAATGTGTGATAAGTCCAAATTGCAAACATGTGGTTTCAAAATATTTAACTTATTTTGGATATTCATGAAAATTCAATGCCTGTATAGACATTATATGGAGTAGATGTGATATCAAAGTCAAGCTTATTATATTCTGTAGTTTAATTTTTTTTTTTTTTTTTTTTTTGCGGTATGTGGGCCTCTCACTGTTGTGACCTCTCCCGTTGTGGAGCATAGGCTCCGGATGCGCAGGCTCAGCGGCCATGGCTCACGGGCCCAGCCGCTCCGCGGCATGTGGGATCTTCCCGGACCGGGGCATGAACCCGTGTACCCTGCATCGACAGGCAGACTCAACCACTACGCCACCAGGGAAGCCCTGTAATTTAAAAATTTTATTAGTCATTTAGATAAATCATTACAAGTAGGGGAAAGGAGCATTGAAATAATGTTGTATTTTATATCAACTTTAGAACTGCAGAACAAGATCTTGTTAACTTGGAAGAAAGTTATAGTTACTAAAAGTTTTAAAAACACTGAAGTGAAACAAAAATAGTTTGTATTACTTTTCTGAAATTTATTACCAATGTTCAGGTTTCTATAGTAGAATATTTAATTTATTGTCAAGACTGCATAGAATATCAGGTCTTGTTTTAGGAAAAAATAAAATAAAATCTACACATTTAGTGAACTAAAAATATATTGAGGTCTGTGTTACTTACTTTTATTCCTTCACTTAACAAATTAGGGCCTGCTACGTGTTTCACCAAAAACAAAATAATAACAACATTTCCCTTACGAAACTTGCATTATTTTTTATTTTATTTATTTATTTATTTTTTTGTGGTACGCGGGCCTCTCACTGTTGTGGCCTCTCCCATTGTGGCTCCGGACGCACAGACTCAGCGGCCATGGCTCACGGGCCCAGCCGCTCCGCGGTATGTGGGATCTTCCCAGACCGGGGCACGAACCCGTGTCCCCTGCATCGGCAGGCGGACTCTCAACCACTGCACCACCAGGGAAGCCCAAAACTTGCATTATTTTTGAGGGAGAAGGGTGGAATTAAGCAAAATCAATTAAAAAGACATTTAGAGGGTGAGGAGAGATAGACAGAGATGACACTTCCTGGCCCCCCTGGAAACAAAGCCTGAGACAAGGATTTGGTACAGGAGTTTATTTGGAAGGAATAGAGTGATAAAGTATACAATATATGATATGAAATAAGAGGAGAAAAAGCCAAAAAAGTGTAGATCATTTGAGGTTGCTCATATAGACAAAAGATGCTTGAGTCTGCAGATACTTCCAGAAAATGCACAGGTTCCCAGAAAAGTCCATCCAAAGAGCAGAGGTTGGGTCATGTATCCACTGGCTCCATCCCTCATTGTTTGGGGAACATCCAGGAGACATATGGGCAGACTTAGTCTAGGAGTGTCACAGTGGGTGAGCTGAGAGAATGCACTAGCGGAGCAAGAAAGCATTCATCATTGCGTCTGAAGTTCATTTTCTTCCCTAGTTTAGCAGAAAGCCAGACTCGTAAACAGCTGGCTCATATTATGTGCACTCAGTGGAGAACAGGACTGAGGATTGCCCACTTACCTACAGTGTTGTGGCCATTGCAGAACTGATAAAAGCAAGTGGAAGAGTAGGAGTGAAATCCTGGAGGGGGCCAAGATGAAATGTGAGCAAAGGGCTCACAAAGAGATGTTTGACATTGACAACTCTTCACAGAGATTATCTGTAAAAGGGAAATAAAAATGGGACCATCAAAAGTTTTTATTCCGTGTTTTTTAAAGACGGCAGCAATAACTCCATTCTTGTATGCTGAGGGGAATATCCCAGTAGAGAGGGTAAAAACTTGACTACACAGAGACGAAAAAGGGAATTGCTGGGGTCATGTCCTTGGAAGGCAATGTGTTACTTAAGCTGATGACACTAATTTACTGCTGAGTGAGGACTGTTAAATGTAGATTCATCATGTAGCCATCACGATCTGGTAGAAAGGGGAAACTTAGAGGCTTAAAGTTAAATTGATAAAGCACACACTATTTTTGTTTAATTTTCCATGGTGCCTGATGGAAAGTATAGGGTGAAAAATTTCCCATAAACTACACTTGGTGCTTCCACTGAGTAAAAGCTTGGCTCTGAGGACTTCTCTTTTCTCTAAACACTGGAAAGATTAATATTCACATTCTACAAGTCAATAACAACCAAGCATAAAGCTAAATTGAATTATTTCTTGTTTGGATGTATTCAAACTTGTGGTTTTCTATTTTATTGTTTACTAAAATACACACACACAAAGAGTTACTATGGTAATACATAGGTAATGACAGTGTTTTTTAGTACATGAGTAAATAACATAATTTTAAAAATAACTTTATTGTTAAATCACATAAAAGAAAATCAACGTAGGAAAAAGATAATTTAGATGAATTCTCTGCCATTTTTTCTAATTACCTTTATTTTAGTTCCTTTTCACATTTTATATTATCACAGTCACAGACACACAATGGCAAATGTTTTAAAAGCCACATTTATTTAAAAAAGAACAAGGATGTATGGAAATATACTTAGCACTTTGTGCCTCATATTATGCAACCAGATAGTTATTGAAATCACGAGTTTGTTTATTAACAGATCCATTTATTTATTCCACAAAGATATTTTTAAAACTACTATGTAACAGTACATTTAGTTCTAAAGTTCCAAGTCCCATTCTCATTTCTCAATGAGCTTAAAATTTAAGTGTTTGTTGAGGAGTTGGTAGGGATAAGTAGAGGGATTTAGAAATTTGAAAATGTCTAAACTGAAGTTAAGGAATCTAGAAGAAAGAAGAAAGTAATTATATTTCCAGTGACCTCCGGTCTGAGTTTATTTGTATTTTAAGTGAAGTTTATGATATCCACATCATGTTTGCACCTATTTCATTTATCCTGATGCAAATGATTAAGCAATGACAATAATACAGAAGGAAAAATATAGAAATGTTTGCATCAAATGCTGTTGATAAATCATGTAACTTGCTGAATTAATATAACAATGATTGTCACAGACCTAAATATTTTATTTGTCTTTCAAGAAAAACTATTATTATGCATTTTTTTAGGTATCAACCAAGAGGAATGTATAACTTGTGCTGATAAAATGCCACAGGTAACCAAATATATTATAGACTATAAAATGTATTTCTCTTATATGCAATAACATCAAAATTTATTTACATAACTCACTATAAATAATTTCTTGTATAATATTATGTGTCACTCTCTAAAAATCATAGAGAGTACAGTTGAGATATATTTTTAAAAAAGAACAGAATATTTTGCTTTTGATTTTAATTTAATATGGCAAATCTTACCTAATTGTGTTTTAAAATTTTATTAACCTACATATTACTTAGGGTTTTTAAAGTCATTCTTTTAATTGTTAACTGATCAACTCTACTTGATTCCTCTGTAATGAGTTCAAGAATCAATATTTCTCTTTTTTGATAAACACAATTGGCTGAAAAACAATATAGCCAGATTATTAATAAAATTTAAAAAAATTACATGGAAAGATCTAAATGAATAAATTTAGAAAATGGATATTATACATGAGAGATTGTGAAAAAAGTATTGTTTTTGTTGCTGAAACTTGGCCTCTGTTCACCAATGCCCAATAGAAATGAGAAGACAGAGTTTTGGGTGAAGTAGAAAAGAATAGCTCTATTGCTCTGCTAGACAAAGCAGGCCACAGTAGGCTAATGCCCTCAAAACTGTGTCCCACCCTGGAGGGTGTAGTGAGGATTCATATGGTGTTCAAGGAGCAGGACGTGATCAGCTCATGGGCATTCTTGGATTGGTTGGCATCAAGGTGAATTTTCAAGCATCATCAAACTTCTGGTTTCAACCAGTCTAGGTTTATGTTCTTGTGGTCAGCAGTTTTCACCTGGTGGGGGTCAGCTTCCTATGAAAACAACTCAGAAATATGTCAGGCCTTTAACTATATCTTTCAGGGAATTGTGAGTTTGGTGACTCTTCTGTGCAGCAGATTTATAGTCTAAATTGTTACCAGTTCCCCAGCCCAACAGCTATTCTTTTTTTCTACATCTTCACATTTCCCAATCATTACTCTTGAGTCAGGCTTTTACTTCAAAAGACAAGGATTGTACACGGTTTCATTTTAAGACACATACTAATTTAACAATGCTTCAAAATTTGAAGGGGAGGGAGAAAAAGCATCAAACTGGACACTATGCTTTTCTGACTTAGAAGAAATAGCATAATACATGAACAGCACAGCAATTCTGAGAATCAAATATCAAATAATAATACTTAAGATGTCTAGATTTCTAAAATGACTGTCCTTTTTTTCTTGTGTTCCAGTTTCTGGCTATCAAGGAACTCCACTAACCCAAACTGATCATCTTACGTACCATGATCTCTAATATGTTTTTAGTTGCCGGTAGGTCACAAATATGTGGTTCTTCTGCATCTCCAAAGGCTATGTCTGGTGCACATATTTACAAAGTTATTCAAAGGTCTAAGTAGATACCTTTCAGGGAGCACAGAGTTCCCAGCTTAGCCTTTGTTTTTCAAATGGTATTTGAAGAACCCTCCCCTAGGTGTGTGTTTGACAAGACTCAGCTCTGGTGCATAGTTTATGTCTAAATCACTCAGGCTCAGCCACTGCTGTGGTTTTGATATGGGATTCAAGTGCTAGCTCTGTTACTCCCAAGTTACCTCATCTTTTCCTGTGCCATTTAAGTTAATGTTTCCCTTTAGTTTCCTAAATCAAAAGTAAAACCAACTGAGTAAACAAAAAAGGACAAAACGCATGAAAAAGAGTCATACCCATGGGTGTATATGAAACACATCAAAGGAGGACTAATCATCTATAGCTTTTTGCTCTGGTTTTCCTTAGAGCTCTCTCTCTAAGTAGAACACTGAAATATTATGTACAATTTTTGAAGGAAGAAAATTGGCAAGAAGAGACCTCACATACTACCAACAAAAGGCTAGCGTAAACTCCAAATATAAGTGGGCAAGCATACAGAAATTTAATAGAACGAGATGGTCATATAGAGCAGGAAAAAATGCAGCATATATGTGCACAGTATTTTATGTTCTCTGAAGCACGTGATGGAAGCGTGCACCTGCTCGTAATATGTTTTCCGAAGAGCCTAGACTCCCATTGTTTTACTTTAGTGTAATTCTTGGTATATATGTTTCTTTGGTTCCTCTTGGACCACTACTTATATTTTGTGATTGTGGACTACATCACACAAAATGTACTCACCTGGTCCAGTTTTCCACTTCTTCCTAAATATCTTCTCTTTTTTAGTCTTAAACTTGAAATGTAAAAATATTAGAAGTCCCTCCCCATCTCCACTGTACACTGTCAAGTATATAATCTCATATCTTTCATGTAGTGAAGAAATAGACCAATATGTATTCCTTCAAATATATATGAGATCAGTTGTTTTCTCCCTCAATTAAAATTCAAAACATCATAGCTTGAGTTAAAATAGAATACACATTTGAACTATTTACTTGAAATAGCCACAAAATAAATGTTTTTTCTTCCTTCTACATTTTATTTTGTTGATGTTGTTATTATTTCATCAGAATTTTAGAAGATTTTAGTCTTAGGGATGGACCCTTGTGTTTTCAATCTCCCAGCCCCACTAGATGCTTATTTTAAGATAGGAACCTAGTTTTGTATGAAACCAATTGCAAAGACCAATAGTGTTATTTTTCTCCAAACACTGTCCTCAGATAGTGAGGTGTTTGGCCTGACAATACAATTGGCCAATCTCATTAGTGTTTAATTTCAGGTTTGGAAAAGTCCATCCTAGACCAATTAAACATTTTTGATCTCAAAATATATACTTTTGAATTTTTATATCCAATTTGAAACTTTTCTCCTCCCTGTATTGCAGATCTGATCTTGGGAAGGCGAGGTCAGAAAGGAACTCATTGTCTGCTTTGACCTTCCCTTTACTTCTCTTATCTTCCAGTTTGAGAATGGAGAAGGGTGAGACAGAGGAAGAGAAACAAAAAGTTTTCAATCACTGATGCTAGTACAGTCCTCCCTTGATCCACACTGATCGTCTTGCATGTTTCTGTTACAGCAGGAATTGAAGTGATGACTTTTTCAGGGGGCAAATTTGAGATTCTTTGGAAGCTCTACATGGCCTTTTAAACTAGGAGATATATGGGCTGGCCTCTTTAGAAATTCAGTGTGCTTTGGTCTCTACAAGTTAGCCCCTTACAAAGTCCAATAAAGAAAGCATAATCCAGGTATTTATTTTTATGTCAGCCACTACACATTATACCTCATAACTCTGCCAAGATGTATGTGTACAGGTCACTCTCACTGTGGTCTTCTCTCTTCGCCAAACAATAATAGGCTGATGCAATAGGATTTTCGCCTCCATTTTGCTTTTCAACTGAAAGCAATATATATGTCTAAACTCCTGGTAACAAATGTTGAGGTCACCAAAAAATACTCTTACTACACTTTTCTGCAGTGTACCATAAAAGGACTCTGAAGCTCTAGCCTCTCTTCTTGTAGTCACATCAATTTCTATATCATGTTTTACTCCTTGGACCTCTCCTCACTTTATTTGTGATGCTGTGAAGATGTGAGAGGAAACCTCTAGCTAATAACACAAAGCTTGGAGAAATCCCCTACTTCATTAAATTCCCTTGAAGCTCATTATTTAAAAAAAATTATATATACTGGTTAGGGAGTAAAGTAAAGCCATCTCTTAGTTTACCTTTTAGAGTTTGAAAGTCCAATCTGCCTAAAAGTCTTCTTTTTAGCTGCAAAGACTTAGCTGCATTTCTGAGACAATAAACATACCCAATTTAAAAGGCTGTTATAAACACAATCTCAGTTCCAGTGTTATTGAATTTATTTCTCAATTTTACCAACAGTCTGAAGTTCCATAATCACTAACTAGTAGGCCTTCATCTAGTGTTCGGATGATCCAATTACTCACTCCCTCTTCCTCTTCCTATTTCCTGCTTCTTACTGAAGTTGTGAAATGATGTAGCACATGGATAAATGCAGTCCTCTCCTCTGCAAAGCCTTCCTTAACACTCACTCTAATCAGCCACCTTCCAAGATTTGAATTAAAAATATGTATCTCCATTAATATTCTTATTAATTGATCCACTATTAATATCTTCTCACAACTTTCAAACCAGCACAGATGGGTGTGATCCCATTGGCAGAGATTCTGAAAAGGAATTTATGTCAAGAATATGATAATGTTTTATAGGTTTCTCTATGATCAGTACCTTCAATAATCCATAATTGTTTTCCACAGTTCACAGCCCCTACTCATCACCCCAACAGTTATTTATTTATTTGCGTTACGCGGGCCTCTCACTGTTGTGGCCTCTCCCTTTGCGGAGCACAGGCTCCGGACGCGCAGGCTCAGCGGCCATGGCTCATGGGCCCAGACTCTCTGAGGCATGTGGGATCTTCCCAGACAGGGGCACGAACCCATGTCCCATGCATCGGCAGGCAGACTCTCAACCACTGCACCACCAGGGAAGCCCCCAACAGTTAATTTTTATCACACCTTCCTAACACCTTCACTAAAACCATCCTCCATATTTACAAAGCCTTTCACCTTTCCTAACTTCAAAATGGAAGGGGCTTCTGGCTTCTTCCAGAATGCTGATTAGGTAACTCCACCCTTGTTAAAACTCCCATGTTCTATTTAGATACTAACTGAACCATAACGCTTTTCTTCATTCTCAGCCTCATCCTTTTTACTGATTCTTTCATAAACATTTAAATATTCTGGCACTGGAGACCATGAAGACAGAAATATCTCTCAGATCAACTAATTGCCAATTTAAGGCAAGCTATGAAACCAACAAAGCCTCTATAGGTTTTTGTTTTGTTTATTTTATAAATTTATTTGTTTATTTATGTATTTATTTACTCATTTATTTATTTATTTTTGGCTGTATTGGGTCTTCATTGCTTTCTTTAGCTGCAGCAAACGGGGGTTACTCTTAGTTGTGCTGCACGGGCTTCTCATTGTGGTGGCTTCTCTTGTTGTGGAGCACAGGTTTAGGCACAAGGGCTTCAGTAGTTGTGACACATGGGCTCAGTAGTTGTGGCTCACGGGCTCTATAACACAGGCTCAGTAGTTGCGACACACGGGCTTATTTGCTCCACGGTATGTGGGATCTTCCCAGACCAGGGATCAAACCCATGTCCCCTGCATTGGCAGGTGGATTGTTAACCACTGTGCCACCAGGGGAGTCCCCTCTATAAGTTTTTTAAAGAAGAATTTCTTCTTTTGTAGTCCTATAGGACACTGCTGAGACTCAGACCCAGGATCTAATTATAAAATTGGCATGGATGCAAAGAACAAGAACTGCTCAGCCTTAAATATCTACCATGACAAAGATAGAGCCCTGAAAAAAGGAAACTGTCAATACCTGAGGTGAGGGAAGCCTGAGCATCATGTATTCCCAAATTTTCTTGAAACTGACTTACAGGTACAATCGTCCTTCCAGGCAAGAGCAGACAAATCTCCCCTTGCTTAGGTATCATGTAGTGACCTCGGCTGAAGCAGGTGCTTCACATGATGAATCTTGTCCACTTCAGCATCCAGCCCTGACATTTTTTATTGCCTCCAGGCAAATATCCAGAGTCACGTCTTATTAAAATTTGGGTGGAGAAGTATGGCCTGATCTAGGAAGAAATAGTCTTAATGCCACAGGAACTACACAAACTGGATAATATCTGCTGGCATTAATGGAGGAAAGAAACATTCAAGTGGATCTTGGGTGTGTTAGACTGGAAATTGCAGAACATAAAACTAGATAAATAAGAATCTGTTGATAAAAGCCACTCACTTGTGACTTATGATTTAAAATTCTGACAATGACATTTGACCTTAACTCACCTTGCTTCTTAAAGATTGGATATGGCAGGGGTCTAGAGTGAATTAGGTGTAGATGCTAGAACGTTTGGAACATGTTTTGTAGAAGGGTTCTGAAGGCTTAAGGAGGTGAGGATGTTGTTGTAGATTTACGCTTTAGACCTGAGAATGCACTACTTTTCTTTAGAAGAACCCAGAGGACAACCATTTCTCTAGATTACTCAAGAGTACACTGGAGAAGGAGCACTGACACATTTGTGCAGCAAGTTGATGGCTGTCATCTATACACTGGAGAAAGTGGGAGATGCTGTCTAGAATGGTGCATGGCATTCCACAGTGAGAGACATTAGATGGCATTACTTGTCAGTGGCAAGACAGATATAATTACCCTAAGAGATATCAAGGAAGAATGGAAATTATAGCTATTTAGGGTGGTGACTAATAGATCATGGTGCAACTAGGGGCAAGACAGAGTGCTAGTCAATTAGAATATTGCTCAATTTACATAATAATAATCACATACTAGGTACTAGCAAGCAGAGGCTGATATCAGCTGCTGCTATCCCTTACTCATTTTCCAGGGACAAGTAAGTTCAGAAATCCTGACCCTATTATTTAGATTGCCTTTCTACAGAGGAAAGATCCTGTAATTCTAATGCAAGTATATATAGTAAATAATCATTTGAATTTTCCATAAAGGAGTCTACAGTCATTTGCTAGAATAACTATGCACTTAGCAAAGAAGAATACTGAATTTCTCACATCTCTTAGACAAAGAGTTCTGAGCTGACACTAATGAAGCCCCAAAGTGCATTTACAGTCTTTGCGTTAAGTAGGAGTTTATGGAAACCAGATGATAAATTTGGATAAACTAATCCAAAGCTACCCCACAAGCTAACCCATCCTGTGAATATTTCTTCAGTTTACAAACATAAATTTGGGAGATTATATATATGCGTATATATATATATATATATATATATATATATATATATATGTAGATAGATAGATGATGGATAGATAGATGTAACCCTCACCTGTAGAGTGAGGAATATTTCCCTGACCTGAGAAGTAACAGCCACTGGGGTAGAAGAGATGAAGTGGAATCTCCTGCAACTTCCCCTCACTCAAGTCAAGATAGTAAACCAAAAGAAATACCAAGTTCTATGAAAAATTGCAGATATGGACTCCATCAACAAAAACTTGAAGAATGTGAGGATCTTTCATAACAACTAGCCTCTGTGATGTTAATAAAAGTCCGATGAATCATGGCAAATGACTACAGTGTTGTATGCTAGTCAGTTTATAACTCCACCATAGCTAGTGTTTATTTTAAACAATGTTTATTTTTAATCTATTGTTATGAGATGGAGTAAAATGAAACTTGTCCATTAAATTGAAAGTTCCTCAAGACTTGCTCAACTTTGTGTCCTTAGGCCCTACAACGTAGCAGACACAAGAAATAATTACAATCAGCTATTGCAACACATAGACAAAACTTCTGGTGCTTGATATATATTATTTGACGTGTCAAATGTTTTTTCCTTGATTCCAATAGAAAGAGAAAATCAAAAGCAGTTAAACCTTAATCAGAAAGAAGAGAACACTCCTTTATGAGAGTGCTTCAGGGTTCTGTTAACTTGCCTTTCTTTGTCACAGTAGAGTCATAGAGATCTTGATCATCTTAATATTCACTAGAACATCACATTGGCCCTTTATATAAATGATATTAAGTAACTGAATCCTATGAGCAGAAAGTATAAAGTACGCTACATGCTCTATTAGGAAATAATTACCATTTACCATCATAATTACCACCTATGGTAGATGGTAATTGATTTAAGGACCTTCTACATCAGTGAATGTTTTAGGAGTCAAGCGGCTGTGGCATGCCAGGACCTTCTCTCTGAAATAAAGGGCAAATTGCTACATTTCACACCTCCACCAACCGGGAAAGAGTAATAATGGGCTCCTCTGGACTTTGAAAGCACAATATATAATATCTGGGAATTCTACTCTGATTTAATTAACTGGTGAGACTGTTGTTCAAATGTGATTCAGGACAAGAGAGAGTTATACTGCAGGTCCAGGCTCCAAAATTATCTTCAGCATATGTGAAGGTGCTGAAAGTATCTGGGGTAGATAAGAATGTTATATGGAGTCTCTGCTAAACAGTAATAGGTGAGTTGCAAAGTGTACCTTTAATGTTCTGAAGAAGTGCTATTTTCCATTTGCAAAAAAGTTCTTATTATGTTACTCTGACACAGAAGGAAACAACTGCTAACCTTAGGGACTAATGGAGATTCTCAGCATGTTTCAAGATTGGGTGGGTATAGCAGAAATCTATTGTGTGTTGGAAAAGGCATATTGAGAACCAAGTTTAAGCAGACCCAGAAGGCATGAATAAACACATTGGGAGAAGGATAGATTCCTGTGTCATCTTTCTATGTTGCACTGATAAGTTTCTAGTTCTGTCTTATGATCTAATGCGGTTTTCCTTTGAGTAAATGATGACTAAGGAAAGGACTCAAACCTGGCTTAGAGATATGTCATCACACTCCATTGGCAACAGTCAGGAATAGTCAGCAACCCCATTAAATCACTTGATCTAACCCTGACACTAACTCTGCAAATGCAGAACACATAACAGTTTGAAATACCCCCAATCCCCTGAAGAAGATCTACCATTAGGCAGTGTAACAAGCAATAATCATAACATCCAATGACTTCAAGCCAGCAATGAAAAAATTAGCAGAATGGAGGCTTATCATACTCCAAGGAGTCTTTATCACATAATTTAGATGTAAAATTAATAATGATCTTTAAAATCAGTGGTTGAGATATGATGAGATTTCATGCAATCAATCTAAATTACTATGAAGACAATTTAAATAAAATAAAGTCTTACAGTTCCTATTAAAACTTCTGGACTTTGCCTTGATATATTAGATAATGATAATATAAAGATATGAATAATAAGATATTTTATAAGTAAACAAGCAAAATACAGAGATAAACTCTATAATCTTAATATCATTAAAGCCATTTGATAGTATTGTTTTATTACCTTATAAAAACAACTTAATGAAATATTTTATCCTGCTTTTGATTAAACATAGTTTGGAAATTGGAAATTTTATGGAATTCGTTGAAGCTTTTTTTTGTTTTAACATCTTTATTGGAGTAAAATTGCTTTACAATGGTATGTTAGTTTCTGATGTGTAATAAAGTGAATCAGCTATAAGTATACGTATATCCCTATATACCCTCCCTCTTGCATGTCCCTCCCACCCTCCCTATACCAACCCTATAGGTGGACACAAAGCACCAAGCTGGTCTCCCTGTGCTATGCAGGTGTTTCCCACTACCTATCTATTTTACATTTGGTAATGTATATATGTCCATGCCACTCTCTCACTTTGTCCCAGCTTACCCTTCCCCCTCCCAGTGCCCTCAAGTCCATTCTCTACGTCTGTGTCTTTATTCCTGTCCAGCCCCTAGGTTCTTCAGAACGATTTTTATTTTTCTAGATTCCATATATATGTTTTAGCATACTGTATTTGTTTTTCTCTTTCTGACTTACTTCATTCTGCATGACAGACTCTAGATCCATCCACCTCACTACAAAAAACTCACTTTCATTTATTTTTATGGCTGAGTAATATTACATTGTATATATGTGCAACATCTTCTTTGTCCATTTTTCTAATGATGGTCATTTAGGTTACTTCCATAACCTGGCTACTGTATATAGTGCTGCAATGAATATTGTGGTACATAACTCTTTTTGAATTATGGTTTTCTCAGGGTATATGCCCAGTAGTGGGATTGCTGGGTCATATCGTAGTTCTATTTTTAGTTTTTTAAGGAACCTCCATACTGTTCCCCATAGTGGCTGTATCAATTTACATTCCCACCAACAGTGCAAGAGGGTTCCCTTTTCCTCACACCCTCTCCAGCATTTACTGTTTGTAGATATTTTGATGATGACCATTCTGATGGGTGTGAGGTGATAGGTCTTTGTAGTTTTGATTTGCATTTCTCTAATGATTAGTGATGCTGAGCAACCTTTCATGTGTTTGTTGGCAATCCGTATGTCTTCTTTGGAGAAATGTCTATTTAGGCCTTCGGCCCATTTTTGGATTGGGTTATTTCTGTTTTTGATATTGAGCTGCATGAGTTGCTTATATATTTTGGAGATTAATCCTTTGTCAGTTGCTTCATTTGCAAATATTTTCTCCCATTCTGAGAGTTGTCTTTTTGTCTTGTTTATGGTTTCCTTTGCTGTGCAAAAGCTTTTAAGTTTCATTAGGTCACATTTCTTTAGTTTTCTTTTTATTTCCATTTCTCTAGGAGGTGGGCCAAAGAGGATCTTGCTGTGATTTATGTCATACAGTGTGCTGCCTATGTTTTCCTCTAAGAGTTTGATAGTGTCTGGCCTTACATTTATTCTTTAATCCATTTTGAGTTTATTTTTGTGTATGGTCTTAGAGAGTGATCTAATTTCTTTCTTTTACATGTAGCTGTCCAGTTTTCCTAGTACCAATTATTGAAGAGGCTGTCTTTTCTCCATTGTATATTCTTGCCTCCTTTATCAAAGATAAGGTGGCCATATGTGCATGGGTTTATCTCTGGGCTTCTATACTGTTCCATTGATCTATATTTGTGTTTTTGTGCCAGTACCATAGTGTCTTGATTACTGTAGCTTTGTAGTATAGTCTAAAGTCATGGATCCTGATTCCTCCAGCTCCATTTTTCTTTCTCAAGATTGCTTTGGCTATTTGGGGTCTTTTGTGTTTCCATACAAATTTCGAATTTTTTTGTTCTAGTTCCATGAAAAATGCCATTGGTAGTTTGATAGGAATTGCATTGAATCCATAGATTGCTTTGGATAGTATAGTCATTTTCACAATGTTTATTCTTCCAATAGAAGAGCATGGTATATCTCTCCATCTGTTTGCATCATCTTTAATTTCTTTCATCAGTGCCTTATAGTTTTCTGCCTACAAGTCTTTTGTCTCCTTAGGTAGGTTTATTCCTAGGTATTTTATTCTTTTTGTTGCAGTGGTAAATGGGAGTGTTTCCTTAATTTATCTTTCAGGTTTTTAATCATTACTGTATAGGAATGCAAGAGATTTCTGTGCATTAATTTTGCATCCTGCTACTTTACCAAATTCATTGATTAGCTCTAGTAGTTTCTGGTAGAGTCTTTAATATTCACTATGTATAGTATCATGCCATCTGCAAACAGTGACACCTTTACTTCTTCTTCTCCAATTTGGATTCCTTTTATTTCTTTTTTTTTCTCTGATTGCCTTGGCTAAAACTTCCAAAACTATATTGAATAATAGTGGTGAGAGTGCACAAACTTGTCTTGTTCCTGATCTTAGTGGAAATGGTTTCAGTTTTTCACCTTTGAGAATGATGTTGGCTGTGAGTTTGTTATATATGGCCTTTATCATGTTGAGGTAAGTTCCCTCTATGCCTACTTTCTGGAGGCTTTATATCGTAAATGGGTGTTGAGTTACGTTGAAAGCTTTTTCTGCATCTATTGAGATGATCATATGGTTTTCATCCTTCAATTTGTTAATATGGTGTATCACATTGATTGATTTGCCTATATTGAGGAATCCTTGCCTTCCTTGGTTAAACCCTACTTGATCATGGGGTATGACCCTTTTAACTGCTGTTGGATTCCGTTTGCTAGTATTTTGTTGAGGATTTTTGCATCTATGTTCATCAGTGATATTGGCGTGTATATTTCTCTTTTGGTGACATCTCTGTCTGGTTTTGGAATCAGGGTAATTGTGGCCTTGTAGAATGAGTTTGGGAGTGTTCCTCCCTCTGCTATATTTTGGAAGAATTTGAGAAGGATAGGTGTTAGCTCTTGTCTAAATGTTTGATAGATTTCACCTGTGAAGCCAACTGGTCCTGGGCTCTTGTTTGTTGGAAGATTTTTAATCAGAGTCTCAATTTCAGTGCTTGTGATTGGTCTGTTCATATTTTCTATTTCTTCCTGATTCAGTCTTGGCAGGTTGTGCATTTCTAAGAATTTGTCCATTTCATCCAGGTTGTCCATTTTACTGGCATATAGTTGCTTGTACTAATCTCTCATGATCCTTTGTATTTCTACAGTGTCAATTGTTACTTCTCCTTTTTCATTTCTAATTCTGTTGATTTGAGTCTTCTCCTTTTTTCCTTTTTTTTCTTGATGCATCTCGCTAATGGTTTATCAATTTTGTTTATCTTCTCAAAGAACCAGCTTTTAGTTTTATCACTCTTTGTTATCCCTTTCATTTCTTTTTCATTTATTACTTATCTGATCATTATGATTTCTTTCCTTCTGCTAACTTTGGGTTTTTTTGTTCTTCTTTCTCTAACTGCTTTAGTTTAAGGTTAGGTTGCTTATTTGAGATGTTTCCTGTTTCTTGAGGTAGGATTGTACTGTTATAAACTTCCCTCTTAGAACTGCTTTTGCTGCATCCGATAGGTTTTTTGTTGTCATGTTTGCATTGTCAATTGTTACTAGATATTGTTTGTTTTCCGGTTTGATTTCTTCAGTGATCTCTTTATTTAGCAGCATATTGTTTAGCCTCGTTTTTTTGGTATTTTGTATAGTTTTTTTTCCTGTAGTTGATACTGAGTCTCATAGTGTTGTGGTCAGAAAAGATACCTGATACAATTTCAATTTTCTTAAATTTGCCAAGACTTGATTTGTGACCCAAGATAAAATCTATCTTGGAGAATGTTCTATGAGTACTTGAGAAGAAAGTGTATTCTGTTGTTTTTGTATGGAATGTCATATATATATATATATATATATATATATATATATATATCAATTAAGTTCATTTTGTTTAATGTGTCATTTAAAGTTTGTGTTCCCTTATTTATTTTCATTTTGGATGATCTGTCCATTGGTGAAAGTGGGGTGTTAAAGTCCCCTACTATGATTGTGTTACTGTCGATTTCCCCTTTTATGGCTCTTAGCATGTGCCTTATGTATTCAGGTGTGCCTATATTTGGTGCATAAATATTGACAATTGTTATATCTTTTTCATGGATTGATCCCTTGATCATTATGTAGTGTCCTTCTTTGTCTCTTATAATAGTCTTTTTTTGTAAAGTCAATTTTGTCTTATATGAGAATTGCTACTCCAGCTTTCTTTTGATTTCCATTTGCATGGAATATCTTCTTCCATCCCCTCACTTTCAGTCTGTATGTGTTCCCAAGTCTGAAGTGGCTCTCATGTAGACAGCATATATATGGCTCTTTTTTTTTGTATCTATTCAGCCAGTCTATGTCTCTTGGTTGGAGCACTTAATCCATTTACATATAAGGTAGTTATTGATATGTATGTTCCTATTACCATTTTCTTAACTGTTTTGCATTTGTCATTTTAGGTCTTTTCCTTCTCTTGTGTTTCCATCCTAGAGAAGTTTCTTTAGCATTTGTTGTAAAGCTGGTTTGGTGGTGCTGATTCTCTTAGCCTTTTTTGTGCATAAAATTGTTAATTTCTGTGTTGAATCTGAATGAGATCCTTGCTAGGTAGAGTAATCTTTGTTGTAGGTTTTTCCCTTTCATCATTTTAAATATGTCCTGCCACTCCCTTCTGGCTTGCAGAATTTCTACTGAAATATCAGCTGTTAACCTTATATGGATTCCCTTGTAAGTTATTTTTTGTTTTTCGCTTGCTGCTTTTAATAGATTTTCTTTGTGTTTGTAATTTTTGATAGTTTGATTAGTATGTTTCTTGGCATGTTTCTGCTTGGATTTATCCTGTTTGGGACTCTCTGTGCTTCTGTACTTGATTGATTATTTCCTTTCTCGTATTAGGGAAATTTTCAACGATAATCTCTTCAAATATTTTCTCAATCCCTTTCTTTTTCTCTTCTTCTTCTGGAACTCCTATAATTTGAATGTTGGTGTGTTTAATGTCACTGAGGTCTCTCAGACCGTCCTCAATTCTTTTCATTCTTTTTTCTTTATTCTGCTCTGAGGTAGTTATTTACACTGTTTTATCTTCCAGGTCACTTATCTGTTCTTCCACCTCAGTTATTGTGGTATGATTCCTTCCAGATAATTTTTAAGTTCATTTATTGTGCTGTTCATCCTTGTTTCATTGCTCTTTAGTTCTTTTTGGTTCTTCTTAAATGTTTATTTTATTTTCTCTATTCTGTTTCCAAGATTTTGGATCATCTTTACTATCATTACTCTGAATCTTTTTCAGGTAGACTGCCTATTTCCTCCTCATTTGTTTTGTCTCATTTGTTTTTACCTTGTTCTTCATCTGCTGTGTATTTCTCTGTCTTCTCATTTTGCTTAACTTCTGTGTTTGGGGTCTCCTTTTTGCAGGCTGCTGGTTTGTAGTTCTTATTGTTTTTGGCATCTTCCCCCAGTGGGTAAGTTTGGTTCAGTGGGTAGTGTAAGCTTCCTGGTGGAATGGAGTGGTGTCTTTTTTCTGGTGGATGAGGCTAGATTTTGTCTTTCTGGTGGGCAGGACCATGTCTGGTGGTGTGTTTTGGAATGTCTGTGAGCTTATTATTATTTTAAGCAACCTCTCTGCTAATGGATGGAGTTCTGTTTCTGTCTTGCTAGTTGTTTGGCATAGAGAGTCCTGCATTAGAGCTTGCTGGTCATTGAGTGGAGCTGGGTCTTAGGTTGAGACGGAGATCTCTGGGAAAGCTTTCACCGATTGATATTATGTAGAACCAGGAGTTCTCTGGTGGTCCAGTGTCCTGAACTTGTCTCTCCCACCTCACTGATTGAGGCCTGACACCTTGCCAGAGCACCAAGACCCTGTCAGCCACATGACTCAGAAGAAAAGGGAGGAAAAATAAAATAAAGTTATTAAAGTAAAAATTTTTAAAAATATATTATTAGAATTAAAAAAATAAATACTAATAAAAAAAAGAAAGAAGAGAGCAACCAAACCAGTAAAAAAAAAAGCCACAAATGATAACAAGCACTAAAATCTATACTAAAAAAAAAAAAACAAAAAAATAGACAGACAGAACCCTAGGAAAAATGGTAAAAGCAAACCTATACAAACAAAATCATGCAAAGAAGCATACTTATACACACTCACAAAAAGATAAAAAGAAAATAAAAACATTATAGAGAGAGAGAGAGAAAAAAAAAAGGAAGATAGCAACCAAATCAATAAACAAATCTACCAAAGATAATAAGCTATAAATACTAAACTAAGATAAAAATAAAACCATAACTAATTAGATGTAGAAAGCAAACCCCAAGTCTACAGTTGTTCCCAAAGTCCACCACCTCAATTTTGGGGTGATTCATTGTCTATTCCAGTATTCCACAAATGCAGGGTACATCAAGTTGATTGTGGAGATTTAATCCACTGCTCCTGAGGCTGCACAGAGAGACTTCCCTTTCTCTTCTTTGTTCTCACATCTCCTGGGTTTCAGCTTTGTATTTGACCACACCTCTGCATGTAGGTCACCCTCTGGCAACTGTTCTTTACCCAGACAATATCGGGTTAAATGAGTGGCTGATTAGGGGGCTCTGGATCACCCAGGCCAGTGGTAGGAAGGAGTAGAAATGTGGGGCAAGCCTGTGAAGGCAGACACTAGCGTGACGTTGCAACAGCCTGAGGCATGCCATGTGTTCTCCCAGGGAAGTTGTCCCTGGATGACAGAACCCTGGCAGTGGTGGGCTGCACAGCCTCCCAGGAGGGGAGATGTGAATAGTGACCTGTGCTTGCACACAGACTTCTTGGTGGCTGCAGTAGCAGCCTTAGCATCTCATGCCCATCTTTGCTGTTTGCACTGATAGCCATGGCTCGTGCAAATCTCTGGAGCTGGTTTAGGCAGTGCTCTGAATCCCCTCTACTTGCACACCCTGAAACAATGGTCTCTTGCCTGTTAGACAGGTCCAAACTTTTTTCCCGGACTCCCTCCCAGCTAGCTGTGGCACACTAGCCCCCTTCAGGCTGTGTTCATGCAGCCAACCCCAGTCCTCTCCCTGGGATCTGACCTCTGAAACCCAAGCCTCAGCTCCCAACCCCCACCCGCCCCGGTGGGTGAGCAGACAAGCCTCTCGGGCTGGTGAGTGCTAGTCAGCACAATCCTCTGTGCCGGAATCTCTCCACTTTGCTCTGTGCAACCCTGTGGCTGTGCTCTCCTCCACGGCTCTGAAGCTTCCCCCCCCTCCACCACCCACAGTCTCTGCCCGTGAAGGGGCTTCCTAGTGTGTGGAAACCTTTCCTCCTTCACAGCTCCCTCCAGGAGGTGCAGGTCCCATTCTTATTCTTTTTTTTTTTTTAACATCTTTATTGGAGTATAATTGCTTTACAATGGTATGTTAGTTTCAGCTTCACAACAAAATGAATCAGTTATATATATACATATATTCCCATATCTCTTCCCGCTTGCGTCTCCCTCCCTCCCACCCTCCTTATCCCACCCCTCCAGGCGGTCACAAAGCACCGAGCTGATCTCCCTGTGCTATGCGGCTGCTTCCCACTAGCTATCTACCTTACGTTTGGTAGTGTATATATGTCCATGTCTCTTTATCGCTTTGTCACCGTTTACCCTTCCCTCTCCCCATAGTCTGAAGTCCATTCTCTAGTAAGTCTGTGTCTTTATTCCTGTTTCACCCCTAGGTTTTTCATGACATTTTTTTTTTAATTCCATATATATGTGTTAGCATACGGTATTTGTCTCTCTCTTTCTGACTTACTTCACTCTGTATGACAGACTCCAGGTCCATCCACCTCATGGGAAAACCATAATTCAAAAAGAGTCATGTACCAAAATGTTCATTGCAGCTCTATTTACAATAGCCCAGAGATGGAAACAACCTAAGTGTCCATCATCGGATGAATGGATAAAGAAGATGTGGCACATATATACAATGGAATATTACTCAGCCATAAAAAGAGACCCATTCTTATTCTTTTGTCTCTGTTTTTTCTTTTTTATTTTGCCCTACCCAGGTATGTGGGGAGTTTCTTGCCTTTTGGGAAGTCTGAGGTCTTCTGTCAGAGTTCAGTAGGTATTCTGTAGGAGTTGTTCCATTTGTAGGTGTATTTTTGATGTATTTGTGGGGAGGAAGGTGATCTCCACCTCTTACTCCTCCGCCATCTTGAACGTCTCCCCTGAAGGTTTTGTAATAATGAAATCTACTTTTTTCATGTCATTCTCAAGGAAAGGATATGCTTGGGAAAGTGTATGTTCAATTGAAAAGCACTTTTTTTTGATGAAAACTATATTTTAAGGAAAAACTAAAACAGTGACGCTATTAATAGTGTTACTGCTTTGACTGGCATTCAGGAAAAATAAAAAGACTGTAAAGCAAACCTATAAGCAATAAAGGATTCTGTCATAAGGTTTTAGAGGCAGAACCACCAGTGAAATGACAAGCACGTCATTCATAGGCAAGTTATTGCTGAATCACATACACACACTACGTATAATTATTGAAAGGTAAAATGAGTATTGTAGTTTGTAAAGCTTGTATCAGTTGAAGTTATCTATATTTGTGAGATATCTTTTCCAGTAATTATAGATATTAAAATCAAATATCAGAACAAAACTAACACAGATCCGTATTTTTGAAAATAATAAAACACTCAATTACAACATTTTAATAATTAATAAATAATAATATTATTTTGGTGAAGACAAAATTTCCCATTAATAAAGTGATATATTTATAATTCTAAATTTCTGTTTTATATATTTTATTTTATACATCTTAAATAATTGAAATATATGTATAGCATTTTTGTATAAATATACACCCATGAGAATATGCAGAATTAAAGAGGAATTACAGAAATCTGAAGATTCCTACTTTTTCCATTGTAGGTTAACTTTCATTTATACTGCCAAATCATGATAAAAATAATTGTCTCTCTAATAGAGGGAATCTACACAGCACCAAATAATTTAGAAGGGAGAGAAATATATTTATCAGATTATTTTTACAGTACATTTTAAATATGCATGGTAATTATCTCTTTTCCTCTTCATAATGTTTGGCAGTATCCATGTTGATTTTAAGAATAACGAGGTATTATAGGTATCACATTTTAGAGTATTCACTAATTTAACGGGTCAGCTATATTAGCAGGGCCAGGTGTTTAGACATTATTCTTATTCACAGTCTTCTTTAGAAAGACTTCTTGGCTACTTATGAATTTCACATGGCCCTGCTTATCAATGAGATTGTGAAGGGTTGAGACAGAAGAGCAGAAGCATTATATCACAATAGGGAAAAAGACAATCAGTTCTTTGGAAACTCAAAACCGGTACAGAGAACATTAACTAATCAGGCCAATTCTGATAAATGTGCCGAGTGAGTTAAGCCTGTTTCTTACACCTGTTGCATTTCCCATTACTAGCTGAGTTTTTCTAACCAGACACCAAATCTTTGTTGTCTAGTTCACCTTAGTGTCTGTTAGCCATTCAGAATCCCCTCTGGACTGTTCTGCCTATATGTGACTCCTTCATTGCCATGTCACAGATCAAAATTATCTTTGTTGGGCTTCAGTCTTATTCTTCAGATTTATTATGGGGTAATGTTACCCCTTTGTGAGGGGAGTTTTAATTGGGTGTCTTCTATGGACACAGTGACTTTATCCTCAGACAGGATTAGATGGACAACATTTAGACATGCAAATATATGGTGTCTCCAACAGTCCCCAACTCCTACTACTACTTTGTAGTATTTTAGGTGAGTGGAGTCCATGACTCTTTAGAGTTCATGGGTATATGGCTACTAGATGTGAACTCTGGCACAACTGTCTCTGGAGGCTCTTGGATCTTCTTATGTTTAAAATTACAACTTTACATGAGCTACATAAACCTCTTATGCAAAGTACAGCACATAAGCAATGTGGCCTTCCCAAATCAGCTGTTTGGGAAAGGGCTCTAATTATACCCCCATTGATTTGAGATTATTTAAATATACTTTTCATATACTCATTATAGATCACTATCCCTTTGAAAAGGGAAAATAGTGCTGATCATGTATTAGTAAGTTTGAGCTTCTCAGAAGTGGTTCATATAAATTGAAGGTATTGTTATAAACATTATATACACAATAAAAATGCATAGATTTAAGCAGTGAACTCCTGGAAAATCTCTGTATTTAGCTTAAAATGAGCAACAAACAATCAATAATTATATGCAAATGAGTCTTTTATTCAATATAACCAACCTGCATAACATTTTCAGTCCAAATCAGCAAGTACTGTAGAATTAAAAAGCCTTAGGGTAGCTAGTGGCCAGAACACTTCTTGCATGCATGATGTCTCAAGAAAGTACATTTAGCCTGGTTACACCAGAAATTGATATTTTGTACAAACTGCCAAAAAAAAAAAATCCAATCACATTATACTTAATTTCACTTAATTTTAATCACAGCGTACTTGCATGGACAGGTTTATTTTAAATACTGATTTATTTTCTAAATGGAGAGGCATGGTTGTTATTTAAAATCTAATGTTCCCTGCTGGTGACATTTGGGAGGCTTTCCAACAGCAGGGCAGGATTATTGTTTAAGATATAACATGCCTCACCGGTCATATTTGGGAGCTGCTTCTGCCTGTGCCGAGGCTCTTGCCTGCCTGGCCAAAAATATAAGAGCATCCGGAAAGAGGCATAAATTCCTTGATGTCTCTGTGGACTTTTCCTGAATTAAGCTAACCTCTTGTTTTCTTCCTGTTCTAATTAAAATGCTAAATGAAAGGGGCAACATTTTTAAATACCTATATTTTTTCTTTTTGGTGCAACAAGCTTACTCTGGCTATTTATTCTGGGCATACTTGAAAAAATTAATAGAATCTGAATAATAAAATCAAGCATGTCATAAGGCACAGATTAACTCAGGAAAGTGGTACTTGAGCTTTAAATTTTTCTTATGAATGCAAAATTGACAAGCATAATCTCCAGAGCAATAGTGTAACATACCAAAGTCCTGAAGTAGATGATGTTCATCTGGACAAGTGCAGAGCACTGACATCTATCTCTGTACTTTATCTATTTTAATAAAGTCATCCCTTTGTACTTAAGGGTCCAAGGAAATTATCATTTTTACCTCTCTTCCTAGAGATATTAAATCATGCTCTGGACTCTAATATAGCATTAAAATAAAAACATAGGAAATGTTTACTCTGCTACGGACTTTTTTACACTGAGTGATAATTGTATCACTTGTACAGATCTTAAGTGTTCAACTTGATGAGTTTTGACAATTCTCATAAATACATGAAACTACCACTCAGTAAAATATTTATTACATTTTCATCACCCAGAAATTTCTGTTGTACTCCATTTCACACACTTCTAATCCAAGAGGTAACCACTTGGTTGGGTAAGAAGTCAAAAATGGAATTGGATAGGATGCATTATTTTTTGTCTGTCTCCTTTAATTTGATATAGTAATTTTGAGATTAATCCATGTTGCTGTCATATATCAGTAGTTCATTCTCTTGTATTATTATTACATGAATATACCAAAATATGTATTTATCTAATATTTTATTGATGGATTTTTTTCTTTTTCTTTTTGTACTATTATGAATAAGGTTACTACTATAGGCATTCTTGTTGGCATATGTTTTATTTCTCTTGGAAAACATTTACAATAAAATTGCAAAATCATTGTCCAGATATGTGTTTAAGTTTTTAAGAAATCACGAAAAAGTCCTCCAAGATGGTTTTATTATTTTATGTTCCCTCTAAGAATATACAAATATTCAACTTGTTTTCATCCTTGCCAACATCTGGTAATGTCAGGGTGCTTTTTATTTTAACCATTCTAGTTTGTGAAATGGTATCCCACTCTACATTTATCTCACTGATGACTACTGTTATTGAAAACATTTGCATGTACTTATTGGCTATTTCTGTATTTATTAATACTTCCATGAATGTGAGAGGAAGATTTTTAACCCTTTCTAAAATAAGTTTAATAGGAAAACATAGTTTCAACATATCAAAAACCTTTAATCAAGTGTGCAAACCCTCATATTTTAGGAAAATGGTCAAAATTGATAATTGGATATTTTCTATTAATACTTTCAAAGTACACAGATAACCACCATTTGAAAGGTAGAGTTTTATAAACTATTTAGAATTCCAAGGTGGGGTAAAAACCTGAAATTTGATTAAAAGTTTCTACTAATGATGATCTGAAAATGTTTTGGTCAGTTACTTTTTTTGTTTTTTTGTTTATGTGTCAGAAGTTTCACCTGACGCATTGTAGGCTACCTGGACAAATTGTGAGAATAATTTAAGTTCTCTAAATAACGTATTTTCAGAGTAAGACACAAAGCAAGTTAAAAATGCAGAGAAATTAGGTCATTTGATAACTGATGAGTGCAAATCAATCAGAAGATGGTCTTGGGGGCATAATTAACCCGTCATGATAAAAGCTGCTTTCCTGAAATGTAAAAGTCTAAGTCTGCGGTTCTTTAAATCTAGATAAAAAATGACTTGGAAATTTTAAGTGTTAAATTTTTTCACTTAGTTTCTAATAGAGCATAATTTACACACTGTTATGTGCACTCAGAAGTCAAGAAAGAATATGAGATCAAGAACAATTTTATTGGGAAATCTTGGGTCAAGTTGTATAAAACAAGACTCATGTTGGTTAGTTCAAGGTTTGCATCAGTTGCCACCATGTGCATATGGTAAAGTATGGAATGCTATATGCTATTCTACTTCAACCACATGCTGCTTTTAGGTGTCATGGCAATGTTTTTACATTGGTGTCTGGTTTATATCCATAAAGCACATTATATGTTTAATTACTAATAGGCATTTCAGGCATTTGTTATAAAATCTATCTGGGTACCATCATGAGATAGTAGTGTTGTGAAACCTTCCCAAGGTGCAGGTGTTTGCTGGAACATTAGGCTGGAGATCAGAGAAGCTGGAACCTTCTCATTTCCAAGGGCAGTAGACAGGAGCATCCAATCTCTTGTCTTCTGTGGATAAGTACAACTGTAAGGTTAAATTTATCTATGATCTAACACATCTTTAGTCAGTGGATTTTTAATTCTGCTCAGTTTTACAAAATTACATTTTTAAAGATGTTTTCCAGTTTTAAAGAACTTCTTTAAATTCTTCTTGTAATTCCTATAGTGGAAACTCTGACCTACCCCTTGGGGTTAATTTATAGCTCAGAGGAGACACCATGTAATAATTTTGATAAAGGCAGATTCTCTTCCAGAAATCAAAGGTGCTAACCCTAACTCCAAAGTATGGAACTATCTTCAGTAAGTTGCTTGTCAGTCCATTCCAAACCCTGAGCACCCCTTGGTCTTTCACTACCTGGGCAAAGCACAGGCTCCTGATAAAGAGCTTCACTCCTCCTGATGAATATCTAACTCCACCCCAGAGGGGAAGACAGAAACTTTGAGTCTGCATCTTCCACTTCACACTATATCAAAGAAAGGAGAGAGTCTGGGTCTCTTTAGCAGCCAGACAGCCACTGGGAAATTTCTGGAGGTAAGAGAACTGATCTTAGGGTTTATTCCCAGTTAACTAAAAGACAGCTGTGAAGAATGGGAGAATAGTGAATAATGATTCCTATTATGATTATGATATTAAGTGAAGTCAGACAGAGAAAGACAAATATCATATGATACCACTCGTATGTGGAATCTAATTAAAAAATAAACTCTAATTACAAATGAACTTATTTACAAAACAGAAACAGACTTACAGATATTGAAAACAAAATTATGGACACCAAAGGGGAAATGTGGAGGGAGGGATAAGTTAGGAATTTAGTAGTAACATATACACACTATTATATATAAAATAAACAAGGGCCTACTGTATAGCACAGGGATCTGTATTCAATATTTTGTAATAACTTACATGGGAAAATAATCTGTAAACTAATTCATATATACAAACATATATACGTATGTATGTATAACTGAATCATTTTGCTGTACACCTGAAACTAACACAACATTGTAAATCAACTATACTTCAATAAAAAATTAAATTAAAAAAAGAAAATGTAGACTTTCATTTACTATCATAAACTTTACGTAATAAGTTTAGTATACTTATCACTTAGGAATCATATCTTAGTTAACAGAGTCCAAAGTGTTCAGTGTTAAAGATTAATAAAATGTATATACTTCTCTGTAGCTACATATGTCACAGCTTTTTCCTTTTCACAAGTTTTATGAAACACAATTCACAAGTCTAAATCTATTCAACTGGGTGTAGATTTGTTTCTACAATGTCATGGAAATGACAAACTGTACATGTTTTTCTAAGGTCAACACATGAAATATATATGGAATTGTGGATTCAAAATAATACCTTCTGTTTCTCATAAAGTGACAGTTTGTCATATGGTAACATGAATGCAACTAATCTTCTACTCCTCCCTCAAGAATGACTTGCTATTGGGAATATAGAACTTGGCAGCCACAGAAAATGTTGCCTTATATCTATGCTCTTTTCCTTCCCACACTGAAATTTTAATTTCACATGACTTTAAATGGTGGAAAATATTCAGTAAAAATGAAACAGGATAATGTGGAAGGAATTGGGATAATCCATTGCTAGTCACCATGCTGTATTTTATCAGTGGTAACAGATGATCCTAAACTTTGAAAGCCAGAGAAAAGTGCATATCAGTTTTTTGTCTTTTTTCTTCCAAGCTCATACACTTTAAAATCTTTGGGAAGTGCTTTTGTAGATAACATAAAGAAGGCCACTCATATATTTCTGCTTTTATACAAAACTCAGTTCTGCATTTTATTAATACAGAAGTAAAAAGTGAACTCCTTAATTATAAATTTGTTACTTTGTTAACTCTAAAACCCCTGATGTAAATTATATATTTGACATTTCTTATATAGTTCTTATTTTCAGTGGGAGATATTTATAAATACAATTTGGCAATTCATTTAATTGTTTTCAATGAAAAGTGTGATGTCAAGATTTTAATTATAAAGAGAAGAAATTATATAAATATACAACTTAGGTCCTGAAAATCCCAGAGAACAAAACATAGGAATGCCTCACTTCCATATTATCTGTAAGTCCGAAGGAAAAAATAAGCTTTGAAATTCTGAAGGTGTAAGTGGCTGATGAAAACAAAATTGTAAGTGAGTTAGTTAACGATTATCATATAGCAAACATTAAGGAAAACCTGAAGACAAACTATAAGCCAGAAATCAAAAACCCCTAATGCACACCTCAAAGCATTAAGAACCACTAAAATGTCCTTAGATTCATGACAATTTTCTGAAATGCAGTAAACTCCCACAAAAGTAAGCAATGTATTCAGAAGAGGAGCATCCAACTAAATCAACCCTGAGAATTGGGAATATCCTTTCTGCTTTGCTATTACCTGTTATGTGTTACTTGGGGTAGCCCATCTGTTTGTAACAGATGCCTAGTCCCTTCACAGAGAATGGTGTGCTCTGCAGTCATCTGCAGTGAGAGCAAGGGAAAGGAACAGTGCCCTGGCTCGTCAGAAGAGGATTATTGGTCCCAGTAAAGCATCAGGAAAGGAAAACAGCTTTGATTGTCTTCAGCAGGGTATTTTAGAAGATGACTAATAACACTCGTTCCATCTCCCTTGGTGCTACATGGACCCAGCTTTCAAGCAGCATCTCTTTAAGGTACCTCTTAACCAAACTTATTCTAATTCAGTAGGTATGAGGAATAGTGAGGCTATTTTATATGTCAGATCTGGAATTACTGGTGAAACACTCCAGCTGTGTTTGACATGAAGAATCAATATCCTACATAAGCTCATTCTGTTCATGGCAAAAATGCTTTCATGACTCTCTTGACTGTGTAAGATGCTTTTATGAAAATTACTAATATTGACTCAGTAGAAAAGGATACAAAAAGCCATTTGCTTAAGCGTTTTGGCAAAATGCCCGTGAAACATTTTGAAGAATACTGTTAAATCCTTCCATTCTACTTCTTATTGCATTACAATTCAAAAATGTATACATATGCTTCCTGCTGGTTTATCAAGAATATGTGTTCATAACCATTTTATAGATGGTTGTTTAAAAATTTGTATACATCACCTAGGGAGGGATTACCATCAAAAATATTCTGAACTTTTCCATTAAATTACTGTGTGATTTAAAATTGTCCTCAAAAGAGACAGGATGAATAGACAAAAAAAACCCACAAAAAAAACTATATTTGGAAACATGAAGTATGACATGTGTTTGAGTTGATAATATAGCAGGGAGAGGGAAAAGGAATATAAAGTGAAGAAATCACTGAAAAATCAAAACGGTTTCAAGGTTTAAAGATTAACATTAAAAGGTCATTTAACCAACAAAAAATTTCTGAATACCTACTATGTGACTATAAATAGAAATTTAGTATAAATTCATGAAAGTGTCAGTTTCTCCTGACCTCCTAAAGCTTGCAATCTAGTTAGGAAATTCAATATAAACAATGGACTTTAATAGACTCACATATGAAGTGAGGCTATAAAATCATTTTATCATGCACTGTAACTGAGGAAGCAAACATTAATTTTAAATTTTGTAAGTTTGATTGATTGTAGAGCCATTTTTTAAAACAACTTTGATTTCATTTAATGCTTCCAAAATACATGGGTATAATAGAAATGTGTTAGAACTATATACATCTAAGAGACTTAAACCATTTACTTAGAAGCATAATTTTTGAAAATAGGACTATCTTTATTTCAAAACCCCAGCCTGGGGACTTCCCTGGTGGTGCAGTGGTTAAGAGTCTGCCTGCCAATTCAGGGGACATGGGTTCGATCCCTGGCTCGGGAGGATCCCACATGCTGCGGATCACCTAAGCCCGTGTGCCACAACTACTGAGCCCGCTCTCTAGAGCCCGGGAGCCACAACTGCTGAAGCCTGCACACCTAGAACCCATGCTCTGCAGCAAGAGAAGCTACTGCAATGGAGAGTAGCCCCTGCTCTCTGTAACTAGAGAAAGTCCATCAGCAGCAACGAAGACCCAACACAGCCATAAATAAATAAATAAATAGATAAATTTATTAAAAAAAAAAAGCCTGACAACTTGTTACTGTAGTACATTTTCTGGTTGGCAACCATGTCTAGCTCGCAGTAACTACTACATGTAGCTATACTTGCTGCATAGACTTATAATTTTATTATTCTATAAAACAAAATAAAATCATAATATAATATAAATATGATTCATTTTTATATTTTCAAATTCCTAATAAGGTTCCTAATAACTTCCTTTGTCTCAGTTCATTTCACCCTAAGTATATTTGAAGACCAACTTTAAAATGTGAAAGAGTACTTTCATTTAACATTGAAGGTACTTCCCTTGTCAGATCTCTACTCCAGTATAGCAACAACAAAATAAAGGGAGGTGGTGGGCTTTCATGGTAAATCTGTGTTACTAGTTAGGAGATGAAAAAAATCTAAGGGAATTTCTGCAAGTCTGAGTTGAGAGCTGTTGGTAAAACTGACTTGTTTTGTGGTAACTTTCTTTTTGGTTTTAAGCCTGAGCTAGGTATAATATGAAAAATTAAGAGGTGAGTGGGAGCCTAAACTAATAGTCTCAGATATTGGTTGGTTTTAAAATGCTCTTATCTATAAAATAAAAGTTGGAAATGTATGCCGGTATCCTGTATTAACATTCTTTGAGGGACTCCTGATTTCCAAATGTACGAGGATCATGGATTTATAGATGAGAAAATCCAGACACATTAAGTAAATTTTATGATTTAAAATAACCAGTAGAAATAGTGTAAGGCTTAAGTCTCTGAATTTGGCAAAAGTAATTCTTGAATTATTACATTTTCAAAGTGCAACCCAGTGATACGGAATATGAACAAAAACCACCCTCCAGGAAATGCATTTACTTTGAATACACCTAAAGAGAAAGCATAGCCCATAAAGCCCATTTGTATATTAGAATCCACAAGGAGGAGAAGTTGCTTTTGGCTTCCAATGAATACAAGAAAAGGGATATTACTGAACTTTTTCTGAGTCTACATGTGAATTTCTCCTTTCACTTTCCTTTCTTACCTAGCCTGTCATCAGACATGTTGAAGTATTGGCACTGCAACAGCTGGGCTCCTTTTGGAAGCACCTGAGCTTTCCTGTCAAGTTTTGTCTTTGTCACAGCATCTGGTCTTGCCTATGTGTTTAATTTAGTGTTGAGATTCTTCAGGTTGCTCTTCTTTCAAACTGCTATTAACATTTTCCAGAGACTGTAAAACAAGACGTTTATTCATTAGCACCAATTATTTTTCAACTCATCACGTGTTATCTCTTTAGATAAAGAACAGCACAAGGTAGACTCAAAGACGATTTAGTTTGTTTTGGATGAAGCATCGTGTTTTGGAAATGACAGAGACAACTGAAAACATTAGATAGGAAGATTGTCCTAAGGGAAGTGTAATGCTCTAAAGAAAACATCAATTGGTCAGTTCACTCTGAGATAATTGCTCTTTTATTAACAAATGCATCCTAATAGGTATAATTTAAAAATCCTGTAGAAAATATCATGTGTGCATACAAAAGCTTTTTCAGTCTATCCTATCAATAATGGAAGTCTCTTTGTAAGGCCGCAACCCCTCTCAGGACCTGTAACAATCCTGTCCATTGTGCCAACTTTTCAGTGAATCATACCTTAAGGTATTTTTTATGACACTTTTCTGATACTAAATGTACACAAAAGCATTTCAAATTTTCTTATACAGCACACATATCACATTCTCTTTTTCTCATCTTCAACTGTTATGACTGGCACAGTTCCTTAGTGGTTATAGCTTACCCTCCTGTCCACTGGAGAGTTCTATTGTGAATTTCAGGCTCCTTGGCCTGGAGTACAAACAAGCAAGTGGGATCATGAAACCTTCTAACTTGGAGGAATGAATCCTTTCTTATTGTACACAATCTATGATTAGAACCAACCTATGAATTATCTATGGCCAGATTACAGTATAGTGCAACAGATTTACCTGATTTTAATTAATAGCCAATATAATCTGTCTCAGCATATGGAAGTTCTGAATTAGACTTTGACTACAGGGTGGAGTGCAGGAACAGGCTTTTTTCTGTGTCCCATGCAAGGAGTTACTAATTATAGTAACTTTTTTAAAGTTACTTTATTTTATATAGAATTAGAATTAAGAGGATTAAGTGCTTCTAAATAGATACATTTCTTAGACACATGTTTTGTTTGTTTGTTTGTTTGTTTGTTTTTTGCAGTACGCAGGCCGCGCACTGTTGTGGCCTCTCCCGTTGCGGAGCACAGACTCCGGACGCGCAGGCTTAGCAGCCATGGCTCACGGGCCTAGCCGCTCCGCAGCATGTCGGATCTTCCCAGACCGGGGCACGAACCCAAGACACATGTTTTAAAACAAAGAGGTAAGTCTGCTACCACTCAAAGCAAACAGTCAAGTTTGTTCGCAAATACATCTTTCCTGAATAAATTTCATATTTTATTTTTACATCTTAAGATTCATTTTATACTGCATGTTATGTGCTTTTATAAGGTTTATAATGCTATTTCATTGCAATATATTCAAACCATCCTTGTATGAAGTTGCAAATGCTGATGGTAATGTAACTAACTTATTCCAACAGACCTAAGGACACGGTAGCGACTGCAATCAGAAGTACACAGTTTCCCGACTTTGAAGTTTTTAACAAGGTGCTCTACAGAAAAGAAAACCTGCAGATCAGAGTGAGTGTCCTGTCAGTTTTTTAGAGACATCTCCTTTACAATTGCTTGTCCAATATTTCTGAATACTCTGGCTAATTTCCTGCTTTCTCATCAGGGGCAAATAACTGGTAATAACCTTAGAACGTTTAGTACTTACTATAAAATGGAGAAATTTACATGGCATACCATCCCCTTAGCAAGCCCAAGTTTCAGACCTTCAGATATATTTTTATACCTTAATAATAACACTTTTATTAACTTTTTATAGGAATATAACATGCAGAGAATAAAAATACACAGATCTTAATATTTATGTATAAGTATGTATGTATAATGTATATGTATATATAATGTATAAATCAGTTAAATTCTTCAGAGTGAACATATCTGTAACAGCACATAGATAAACAATTAGAGAATTACCAGAACCCCAGAAGGATCTCTCTCACCACTTTCCATTCACTAACCCTGAGGATAAACGATCCAGAGATCCAAAACTTAAATTATTTTGCCTTTTTTTGAACTCTATATGATGAAGGTTATATAAAATTGGCTCTTTTATGTGTATCTTTCATCTTTTTTTAACTTAATGTGTTTATGAGATTCATCCTGTATTTTTGTATAGTAGTTTGTTAATTCTCAATACTTCAGTATCACATTGTAGACATAAACTACTTTATTCAATCATTCTCAAGCTGATGAAAAATTTATTTCTCGTTTTTGGCTCTAAAGAAAGGTTCTGGAATGACTATCACTATACATGTCTTCTAGAGAACACGTATAGCCATCTTTGTTGGGTATACACATGAGTGAAATTATTCGATCATGGAGTTAAGTTCATCTTCAAAAGAAAAGGCAAAACCTTTGTATCATTCAATTTACACTCCCTCCAACTTCCAGAGAGATTGGGCATTCAGGTTTCTCCACATCTCTTCCAAATCTTGGGATTGTTTACATTTTTATTTGGTGGAATAATGTCTTATGGTTTTAACTGACATTTACCTAAACAACTAGTCATTTTTAAGCAACTTTTAATATGTTTTTAGCTGATGCAGAACATCTTATATGAAGTGCTTGTTACAGTTTTTATTCATTGTCTATTTCTTTGACTTTCATTTTATTATTAATTTGTAGATTTTACACACACATACACACACACACACGCACACACACACACCCTGGAAACATTATTTTTTAGCCAGGTATATACTTTGTGAATATTTTTTTCCACTCTGTGTTTGTTTTTCTCTCTGTTACTGTATTTTGCAGAGCAAAACCCTTAATGTTAATGCCTAACTTATTAATTTCTTACTTAGGGTCAGTGCTTTTTTGCTTAGTATTTCTTTACCTACCATAGAAAATAATGATAGCCTCTAATTTTTTTCTTTTAACAGCTTTATTGTTTGCAGTTCACAGTTAGATGTGCAATACATCAGAAAGCAATTTTTGTTTATAACGTAAGATACATTTTTTTCTCATAAAATATTCAATAGACCCAGCATTCTTATTGAACATGCCATTATTTTCCTAATGCATCACAGTGTCATTTTGTTATATATCAGGCAATGACCAATTAGGGTCATTTCTTAACTTTATTTGGTTCCAATGATCCATTATTTCCAACTTTGTAACAATACCATATTGTTTTTTTATCTCTATATAGATCTTGATAACTTTGACACCTGATGGATTGATCTTTCTTTGATACTTCATGTATCAATCTTGATCTTTGATATCTTATGGATTCTTAACTTTTGTCCTTCTTGAGAATATAATTGGCCATTCTTGTCCTTTTGATTTACATATAAATCTAGTATATCAATTTCTTCTAAAAGCTATATTTTAATGTTATAATAATTAGACTTATTAAACCACTAATTACAGTTCTTGCTATTCACATATCTTGATAGATTGTATCAGTTGATTTTTTAAAGGCTTTAAATGTACATCTTTCTAGCTAGATGGTGACAAATATGTTTTTTTAGGATATGTATCCCAGTAAAAGATAGTTATTATCTTATATAAAATTCTAGACCACTGGTACTAATTGAAATGTAAGAGAAAAGCATGTCCCTTTTGTATATGTGTATGTTTGTGATATAGAAAGAATGTATTCTTGAATACATTTGGAAATAAATTAAAGACTAGATTATAGGCTTACCATGTTCCAAAAATGAATATATTAAGATTTTATTATCAATTATTATCATAGTCCACTAACTTGATTTATTAACAGTCTTCTCCTGGGTTTTCACCTTATTAGATGACTGATGAAATTACTAATACTAAGAAACAAAGGCTGAATAAGACCACAATTGTTCACTGATTTCGGGTTTTTTTTTTTTTTAGAGTGCCTTAATTTACTATTTTCTATTTATCTAATTAAGGTGGTAACTGCTAATTGAATACATGGCTACACATGGCAACAATAAAATAGCACATGTCTCATAGGGCTTTCAGTGTATTAAATAAAGTGAAGAAGCTAAAGCTTAGTACCAAACAAAACATTGCTACTAAATAAATATTAATTCACATTCCCTTGAAAATCAATCAGCCATCTAGTAGACCATGGTGGACTGTGCATTAGTTCACATGTCATTCTTATAGTAAAATTGTGTATGTATTTGTAGATTCTAGAGATGGAGTAGATTAGTTTTGAAAAATGAAATATTATTACTAAGACTATTAATCCTCCTCTAATAATAAAATAGTCTTTAATTATTTGGATAATTAAGCCAAACTCTTGACTTTAGTTTTAATCAGAAATAGATATGTTTTGTTAATTTAGGAAGACAAAATTGTTATATATTTGGAAAGAGAAATATCAGAAATAGAATGAAGTACACACAATAAAAACAAAAACTTTTCAATAAAGACATAAATATTGCAAGATTAATGTATTTTTTAAAGTTCAACCTAATGACCCATATGTCTATCCATGTAAGCATAGAATACAGAGTTTTAAATACAGCAGGATTTTTAATATGTATGAATTTTTGTATTAATGACACTTGCCAAGCAGTGTGTTGTGATAAGAAGCCCACATATATGAGAAAAGATTCTAAAGGTTTTCTTTCTATTTATGCGTGACAGTCAGAATGTGAAGTTCTGTTAAACTTTTACAGTTTTATGCACTCATAATTTCCTTCTTAATGATTTTACTTAAAGAGTATAATTATTTAGGGAAAATATTCTTCCCTTTATCTAGTTACAAATAAATATGTCAAACTTTCCATTTTTTATTTCCAGTTTGAGTCAAAAACAATGGGCAAAGTACGACAGTGTGTTAATTCAAGATGTAGATCAACCAGAGAGAAAGGTAGCTTGCAACATTTTATAACACTTTTAAGTATTTTGCATTATTTGTTATACTCTATCCCAAATCACTCCTGTTAAGCAGCCAAATGATTGTCTTCTAAAGACTTGACTCTATTGTGTTTGGTAAAGGAAACACCACAGGTTTTGAAATTTACCTTAGCTGAGCATAAATATCAACCTTTCTGCTTACTAACTGAGTAACACAGTATAGGGTAATTTCTTCACCTCTCTGCCTCTTATTTACTTCCTCTAGGAAATAGGAATCACACTCCTAATGATCTAGCTGTATTAAGAATAAAATAAATAAAATAATTAATGCACAGCATTCACACTGTTTTGGCAAAGTAGGAAGTCAACAAACATTAGATCCATTATTCTTAGTTGTTCATTTATAGTTAAATCAAAAATTATATTCCAAACCTGAAGCTCAGTAAAGTACATGATAATCCAAAATATGACTTAAAAATACATATGAGTTTAAACTGTAAACCTGACTTAAAATGGCTATTGACAGTACAGCTAATGAAATACTGTTACAGATCATATCGACACAATTTTATGCATATACTCTTTGTTCAAACTAGCTTTTAGGTTGCGTGTTTGTTATAGCACTTTGTTATTTAGTAGGAAAATCCATTTTCTGACAATGTATCAAGACTTTATGTTTATTTTAACCTACCTAACTTTTTTCTCAAGATTTATCATTATCTCCAAATTAATAAAAATTGAAATTATCATTCTGATAGCTCATGGATATATTATAAACATTTATTAAGTCTCTGAATTCAATTCTATTTTTTCAACTGTAATTTTCTGAGTTGTTTGGGAAAAAAAAAAAAGAAGTTCTAAACAATCACCAAGTCTGCTTAAGATACTTAGATGGTAGAAAATATTGGACCAAATCTATTTCAATGTAGAATTTTTCCACTGCATCATTTATTCTGCACCTCATCAAGCCCGGATAACATTGAGAGTCACATGTATCTGCTTATATTTACATAATATTTTTACTTGACTATTTTACTGCTTTATGAATTTATTGTTTATGGAATAATGAGAGTGATATTGATGATTAAATATTTTGAGAGAGACAGAGTATTCAGAAAATGGAATTACTGCCATGCCACTGAGTTTTGGGGATAATAAGGATAAGCAAATCCCTGGCATTATCGTTGAATAGGTTCCTATAAATGCATGGGAGAGAGTAGAGCTCTGTTATCTGTACTGAGTAGAGTTGAACAGAAAGCACAGCTGGTGACATTAGTTCTAATAGACCAGCTAAAAGATACTTTGAAAAGCTGTCTCTCAGCTCTCAGAAATACAGCAGAAATCTCAAGTTTCTTGCTGAAAACCTGATATTATAAGCCTGGGTGTCATAGGTTTTAGTCAGTTCTGATTTGAACCTTGTGAGCTTCACATTATGAATTTAGAATCACATTGTGACCCAAAGGAAATTAAATAATTTTTAGTAAAGCAGCATATAGACAATGTTAGGATAGTCCAAATTTTCTCTGAAATTTGTTTCACATAGGCAAGTAGAACTTTAATAGGTCCTTAATATAAATCAGTAACTATATTGCAAATAGCTTTGAGATTTTAAACAATAATTTTATAAAACAACAAAACTGGTTTTAAAAGTTTAAAATGTATAGCAGCCACTGGTTTTTGGATTGCCTGTTTTTCACTTATTATTTAATAGGAGTTCATTATATGTTCTGGATATGAATCCTTTGTCACATGTAAGTATTGTAAGTATCTTCTACTATGCTTTTTATTTTTTTTTTTAATTTTTAATCTCTTAATGGTTTATTTTCATGAACAAAAGTTTTTAGTTTTAAGGTGGTTTAATTTATTGATTTGTTTTCCTCTATGGTGCACTGTTTAAGAAAGCACTGCTTATTGCAAAGTTTTGAAAACATTCAGTAATGTTTTCTCCTAAAAATTTTATTGTTTTAATATTTATTTTTAGATATACATCTGTCTGTAGTTATTTTTTATATTTTTATGATTTAGAGGTTTAAATTTATTTTTTAATATTGATACTCAACTGAACAAACACAATTTAATTAAAAATGATTATTTTTCTGTCACTAATCTACACTGAGATTTTGTAATAGATCAGGTAACCATATAAGTATAGTATTTCTGGACTCTGTTGTGTAATATTGGTCTGTATGTCTACCCTATCAGTAAAACATTATCTTAATTAGTATAGCTTATAATGTGTCTTGATCTCTAGCTTTCTTCTTTTTATCCTTATTTTTTCTTTCTTTTCCTTCTCTTCTCCTTTTTTCTCTTCCTTTCTTTCTTAGTTTGTGGGGATTGCTTTGATTCATCTTGCCACTTAAATGTACATATTAATTTTAGAATCAGTTTGTCAATTTTACAAAATGTCTTCAAGAATATTTCACCAAAGAGGATATCCAAATGGCTAAGAGTCATAAGAAAAACATGCCCTGGGAAATGCATCAAAATGCTTGTGATAATTATCTCTGGAGGGTGGGAATTATGGGTGATTGTTAATTTTTACTTTATGCATTTATGTATTTCCAGTTGTCTGCAGTGAACATATATTCCTTGTACAACTAGAAAGAAAACAATATATGCCATTAAAATTTAAAAAAAAATCACTCCATTTCATTAAGCACCAAAGAAATGCAAATTAAAATCATAGTGTAATACCACTACAAACCCACCAGTGTTGCTAACATGAAAGACAGTAAGTATTAGGTGTTTGCAAGAATGCGGTGCAAATAGAGTTCTCACACACTGTTCAGTTAAGCTTAGATTAGTACAACCACTTTGGAAAGCAGGCAGTATGTAATAAATCTGAGCATATATTTATCCTACACCAAATATTTCAGAATTTGTATAGTGTCACTATTCATACTAGATCTCAAAAAAACCCAAAAATAAAGAAGCAAAATATCCATCAACAGTAGAGTGGGTAAAGAAAGTGTGGTATGTTTATACAGTTCAATAGTAACAACAAAGTAAATGAATTAACTACATTTACACGCAACAAGGTGGTGTAAAGTAAAAGAAGCCAGGGATATGCACTGTATATCCATTTACATACTACTCGGTATCTTCAAAAATATGCAGAATTAATTCATGGGGACAGAAGTCAGGACAATGTTTTGCCTTGGTGGAAAGGAAGTGACTGTCATAAAAGAGCTCTGGCACTCCCGTAAAAATCTGCTTCTTGAACTTTGTGATTATTATACAGGTTTGTTCATTCTTTGAAAATTCCTCAAGCTCTACACTTAAGATTTCTGCATTTTACTATATGTATATTATATATCAATAAAATTCCAAATAAGTTATTAAAGGAGAAACACAGAATTGTGCAAGAGAAATTAGACACAGTGAGAACAGACTACTCTTAAAATCTGTGCTCTAAAAAGGAGTTAAAAATGGTACAGCACATATAGATTGAATGCTTCCTCTGCTTTCCATAAAACATGTCTGAAAGGAAATGTACAATGATCTCATTTACTTGGATTATGAGAGTTTATATATCTTCATTTTAAAAAATAAAGAAAATATTATATGTACCTATGATATATGATAGAATCAGATGCAAAGAATATATCCCTAAATTATACAAACAAGGAAATTTGAAATGGTGATAGTTTATAAATATCAAGTTACTTTTCAAATATTGTAATAACTGTGTGTAAACTCATAGTATATAGGTATTTATATACATCTATATTGCATATGTGAATGAAAAATATTTACTTTTATGCACTAACTATACTACTCTTACTTTAAGCTACAAAATGGTAGTTTGAAACAGCAGCATGATTAAATTCTATCATCTAATAGTACTGTAACTATAAATATTCGTTTTAACCTAATTTTATTTGAATTCTGAAACAAATAGTAAGATTCTCTTGTCCAAATTTTTTCTTACCAAGTGAAATAGGAAATAGTCCAACAACATAATAATATGTTCTTATACTAAATAACAAAGTTTTATCAAATATTCAATAGCTTTACCTGAGAGTTAGCTTTTTTTCTTGTATCTGTAAGGCAAAATATCAGAAAGTGCTCTATATTACACATTCAAAAGTAATTCTAATCAATAAAATATTCTCACATAGATTTCTTTATTGTTCCAATAACTGAAAAAAAATGCAGCGTTTGGTGTCTTACATGTTGTAGATGATCAAATGTTTTTGATAAATATCTAATAATGATAAATATTCTTTATCTGTATCCATTCAAACTGTTCTTGCTTAAGTATTAATTTATAACCAATTTATAAATGCAATTTATGTTATGATTATTTCATATAACAAGTCTATCTAGAAAATTCTTTAATCACCAAGAAGATGATTCATAAATGATAAATGATGTCCAATAACTAAGAAATGGGAGAAATTTATCATCTTAGGTTATAAATAATGCTAAGAAACAACAAAATTAATACATTTTTGTAAGGGAGGAATATATGTGGTAAAGAAATATATGAATTGATGTATGTATTACAAAAAGAATAAACATTTAATCAATAGTACATAGATACAATAAAATTCTAGCCTATGAGGAGCAGAAGATAAAGTTAGTAGCAAAATTTATGTAAACTAAAATATTTATGTGTGAAAGTACATTTTGTTTAATACCGTTATGTACTGCTTATTGAAATGGTGAAATGTGTGATACTAATTTAATATCATGGGAATATTAGTTTTGTGTAGACTTTCAGTAAATAGATAGAATATTTATTTTGATAATTAGGTGTATATTGATAGTCAAACATGATGTAAAATGTTGTATTATGAATACAGGCTACAGAAATTTGGGACACTTAAAGAAAAATGCTGGTTCAGAAAAATCATGAGTATATACATGTATACTCATGTAAGTATATATGAGTATATAGATAGATATAATATACTACAGTGTATATTAAATACACACTCATATATATATATATATATATATATATATATATATACACATTATTTTTCAATGTGGTCAATGCACTTTAAATCTTAGTTCACTGAAGTAGGTTGGGTTACATCCAGAAGAAGACCTAGAATCAGAATTTTAGGGCAAGTGGATTGTTTGGGCTATGATCCCAAGAAACCCATGAGAGGAGTGGAAAGATGAGACAGAAAAGAGAAGAAAACCTGTTCAGGGTGTAATGTTAATAATGAAGTTATCTCTGTGGACATCTAGTGTTCAACATCTTTAAAAATTCAGGAAGATTGTATGAAACATTGATTATTTATATTTGAGGACCACATAAATGTTAGTATTTGTAGTTTAACTCCCATTCATCATTCACTGAGAGCAGCAAATGAGGGTGCTAACTCCTAGGAATTCTAGTCTACCCAATAAGTGGACCTAAATGTAGAAACCTGGCAGAAAAAGTACTTGCTGTAGGACACTATCTGCAGGTAGTAGAATAATGGTGAATTCTGAGAGATATGAGAGGGGCATTGAGAGTGTCTACAACAAGAGGCAATCAGAGCGTGGCAGACAGAATTCTAAACTAGCCAGCAAGATCACCAACTTTTGGAGAAAAGGCCTTGTATAATTCCATCCCTTGGATTCACAGAGATCTTGTGAATAAGGTGGTTCTCACCCCATGCTTATGTTACATGGCAAAAGGAATTTTACTATGTAATTAAAATGACAAATCATTTGATTTGGAGTTAATCAAAAGGGATATTTACTAGATAGTCTGATTTAATCAGCTGAGATTCCTTAAAACAAAAAAAGAAGATATTCAAAGAATAATTGAGATTTTCTCCTGTTCATCTTGAAGATATGGAAGTTGCCATGAGTTTTATAGATGTAAGGGACTGAATTCTGCTAACTAATTGAGTGAGCTCATGTGAGACCCCAAGATCTGGTCAACACCTCACCTTAAGCCTGAGACACCCTGGGCAGAGAACCAATTTAAGTTGTGCCTGGACTTCTGAACTACAGAAACAGTGAGATAAATTTGTGCTAAGCTGCTAAGTTTGTGGCAGATTTTTTTTTATCCAGCAATAGAACAGTAATACAAATAGGCATATGACACATACACACATATAAATCTTATATATTTGGTTTAAAAATCAAAGGACTTGAAGTTTCTTTTCTCTCCAGCTCAGACTGATTTAATACTCCTGTATACCAATTCTAAATATTCATTTCACTGGCAATGATGCTTTTACTAAATACATGTGTATATGCTTGCACAATGTTGGTGGTTTCCCAAACTCAACTTTTAAGTACTCAATCATTTTTTCAAGGCTAGAGCCACCTTTTCTCTTTGTTGTAATATTAGTATTACTGTTTTGCTTTGATTGCCACTATTTTATAAACTGCTATCTACATCACCAAAATTCCAATCATCATCCTCTCCTCTGTAACATTTAGCATCCTCCTCTGATTTTTTTAGATTTTTAAAAATTTTTAATTTTATATAATTTTAAAGGTTACACTCCATTTACAATCATTAGAAAATGTTGGATATATTCCCTGTGTCGTAGAATACATCTTTGTAACCTACCCAAGAGTTTGTACCTCCTACTCCCTCACTCTGATATTGCCCACTCAACTGGTAATTACTAGTTTGTTCTATTTGTGAGCCTGCTTCTTTTTTTGTTATAGTCATTATTGTTGTATTTTTTAGATTGCATATATAAGTGACATCATAGAGTATTTCTCTTTCTCTGACTTATTTCACTTAACATAATGCTTTCCAAGCCCACTCAGTTGCTGCAAAATGACAAAATTTTGTTCTTTTTTCTGGCTGAATAGTATTCTGTTGTAAATATATGGTACATCTTTATCCATTCATCTGCTGATGAACAGTTAGGTTGCTTCCATATTTTGGCTATTGTAAATAGTGCTGTTATGAACATTGGGGTGCATGTATCTTTTCAAATTTAGTGTTTTTGTTTTTATCAAATATGTACCAGGAATGGAATTACTGGATCATATGGTAGCCAGCCACTGTGGAAAACAGTATAAAGGTTTCTCAAAGAACTAAAAATGGAACTATCGTATGACTCCTCCACTTTTTCTTGATAACCACTTCCATTATTTTCTTCACTCTCTTTGTCCACTCCGACACAGTAATCTATACTATACATTAACTCTCTTGATGATAAGTGCTTTAGTTCCTTCTCTGTCTAGAGCAACTAAATCTCCACAAAATACTATATGTAACACATACACATACAAATGTAAACACTCATACATACATACTACACGGTTGATATTATTGATGAATGTATTAATCTGTTCAAGATGACATATGAATAAATACATTAATGTGTACACATGTAAGAGGATGATTACATAAGACAAAAGAGAGCTAGTTTATCTGAGAATCCAATTCATCTACTCTGATCTCCCCTCAGGAAAGATCAACATTATGTTTCTAAGTCCTTTGAAGAAAAAATAGATAGAATTTCCCAGATTGGAAAATGATAGAAGGAAGTTAATGGAAGACTAAATGTAGATACTTCCTTGAAAAATGGTTGGTTTTCAAGTATGCAGCAAGAATTTAGAATAATCCACAACTTTGTATATATTTTGAGCAATGAGTCCCATAAACCCTACTCTCATGCAGAATCTCATAGAGAGAAAAGATCTCAGAGAAAAATTTCACCTGGAGAAGCTGGCCTCTAGATCCTAATGCTTCAGGTATCAGTAAAACTTCCCACTCCCTATTAGCACAGTCTATGAGGCTTCCTTCCTTTTAAAAGGATCATGTAGGCTTATATATCTAGCCTATCAACAGTGACTGCTTGAAACAAGAGAGTTCTAATCAAATATTCTAGATGGAAATATAACTCCTGGAAGCTCTAATGACTTTAGGGCTGGGTTCATAATGAATGGAATGGGAGCTGTCTACTATTTCAACTTAAGTGAGAAAAAATAATTACTATATGTATTTATTTATATTTTATTTTAATAGTTGAATAATAGTCATGTAATTTTACACTCATTCATAGAAAGATAGATAAATCATAGATTGATCAATCATTTATCAAACGGATAATTAGTAGACAGATGAGATACTAGCTAATCAGGGGAGTTAAAAAGGTAGATGAATAAATTGATAAACAGATATAGAATATACAATTAGATAATTTTCCTAAGTATAGATATTTTAAAAAAATCCTTATAGTGATTACAAGAATAAGTATAAGCCCTTGCACATCTCTTTACCCATCACTGAATAATGGTTAATTCAGGGATACATATTTAACAGTCCTTTAAGGAAAGCTACAAAACATATTTAACCAACCAAAGCCTCAGGCTAAATTTGGGCAGGGAGTTCATAATTACACAATTAAAAACAGGCCAAGATGATGAAGTTAATGTCTCTCCCAAATGAAGGAAAAAGTTAGTCAACTAGTGCAAAACTAGAAAACAACTTAAGCTACTAATTAACAATAGTCTCAAAATGTCTTTAATGCTAAAGAATCATTTAACTCTTACTGAGTGACTCTAACCACATCAAACCATTTTAATACACACTGAGTAAACTATTAAGACATGATTTCTACCCTTATCCATCAGAGTCTAAAAGGATAGTGAATTCATGTGCACAAATAGTTTTACTATAAAGCAGAATATAATAAAGGATTAAAATAAATACAAATCAAATTATACAAAGGACACCAGTGTAAATATTTTATTGTGGCTGAGAAGCTTTGTGGTTGATGTGACAGAAGATAGCTCAAAGACCTTGACAATTAGTTTCATCTTTATGATTTTAGGCAAGTTACTTAATTCTTTATGAACCTTTATTTCCTCACATTGAACATGGTTTTAAGAATGCCGTGTATCACATGGGGTTACAGAGAGGATTTAAAAAGATAATCTGAGTAAAGCAGTTAAAATTTAAGATCATTTAATACTGTTAGAATTTCCATGACTTTATCCACTTTATCAAAATTATGGAAGATATTTTGACAGAAAATATTTTAAGGCAAGAAGTCTTGATTGTTCAATAGAGAAAGTAAGAAGGAATGAGTTTCTATTTTAAGACAGTGTCATTGGAAATATAATTAAAATAGTAGATATAACAGACACTTAAGAATTTGAATAAAATGTTTGAGTGTGTTAATTACTCTAAGCTTGGTGTGTGGAAAAGTGGAATTGTAGTAGTTATTGAATATGACAGCCCCTAAGAAAGCTGATGAATAGATGTTTGGAGTAGAGAAGGGAGTTAAATGAGTTAAAGGGATGGACAGTTTGAGTTAGTTAGGTCAGTAAAAGGGTTTTGATGGCAAATGAATGACCATTTTAATGACACGAGTGCAGGGGTAAAGTGAGCACGGTAGGAAACTGAAATGAAGAGATGTAGACCACTGGATTTGAGGTAGATTAAAGAAAAAGTTGAGTAATGTGTTAGAAAATTTGTCAGTGAATTATCTCTATTTGAGGCAGTTTATGGGATAGAAAAAAAAATAGTCAAAAACAGAAAAAAATCCTCAAAAGTGGTATAAAATCCCACAGAGAAGGAAATGTAAGCACATAAAATTCTAAAATGCCTATGAAGTTTTATTTTCCCTTAGTAGATCATATATATTAAGATTGAAAAAAAAAGTTTGTGCTTTTTAAAAAAAAAACTAAATTATATATATTACAGTCGAAGGAAAGATGAAATTATCACTTAACAGCAAAATGTATGTTATGTTTAGTTGTGAATTTTCCCAACTTCTCCACATATAGGTTGTCAAGAAAATATAAAAATGAGCAAACTAAAAGACATGTAACTCTACTGAAGGCTAGATAAATAACTTTATGGAACAGAAGCAGAATGTTACTTGAGGTTGAATTTGCATGACTGTTGGTCTCTGGGATCCAACAGAGATATTCAAGCAATTTCATTCTCTTAGGTAACAGGAATTAAATGTTCTAAATGACATAGACAAATAGAACCAGAAAGGCTTTATGAAATTGGAGCATAGAATGAGTTTCCCACATCCATAAAATGAAGACAAATAAAACACTGGCACTGACTTGTGTCTGGAAGTTCTTTAGTGAGGGCACTAGGGAAAGTAGACACATTTTTTAAATGAAAGGATGAGTCAAATTTCCCACTGGCATTTGGTCTTTCTCCCTTCCTTTCTTCTCCTTGGCTCCCTCCCTCACCCCTTTTCTATTTTTCTTTCTTTCTTTCTTCCCTTCTTCCTCTCTTCCTCTCTTTCTCTCTTTCTTTCTTTCTTTCTTTCTTTCTTTCTTTCTTTCTTTCTTTCTTTCTTTCTTTCTTTCTTTCTTTCTTGTTTTCATTCTTTCTCTTTCTTTTTCGTTCCTTTTTCCTTTTTATAAATCACCTATATTAGCAAGGTACAGAAACAATTATCCACCCATATACTACCTGCTTTGGGACTGTGTCTTATGGAAGGACAGAATATGTCAACAAAATTTCCTCTCTATATAATTTAAGAAAAGCAAAAAGAGGTAAAGAAGGAGAGGAAAAGCTATAGGGAAATATACAGAGAGAGACAGTGACAGAGAGAAACAGAGACAGAGAGACTGAGAGAGAGAAAACTATCAAATATGGTTAAAACTATTTTAAAATACATGGAGATAAACTTCTGGCATGAAAGCATAAGAAGTTCTACTGACTGATCACTCAGTGAAACTGGTGTAAACTCTGGAAAAACAATAATTTAAACCTCTGGAAGTGGTTTTAAGAGCAGCTGGTTAGTGAAGAAACATCTAATCAAGAAAATCTATGAAAACTTGGTAAGAAAGATAAGAGTCTGTGGTAGCTGAACAAAGAATAATCTTCTCCTCCCCACCTCCTTGGCCAGGGAGGCACAGCATCCACTCCTGACTGCTGTAGACAGGAACACAGAGCTCCCTATCTCCCCATTTCTCAATTGTCTTATCTGTTGCTGAGGCTAAATTCCAGTGAATACAATGGAGAAGCAGGGCTCACTTTTTCTGCCCAGCCACCACTCATGGAATGGAAGCCCTGTTTTAGGCATTTCACCATTTTGAATACTGGGACCCTGATCATCCTTGCCTCAGCTCATGAGACAGTGATTCCACGTCAAGGGAGATAAGCTGAGAGGCTTCCCACTTCAACCCCCCATCAAGTGCTTTGCTTCTAGCAGGTGGGCGTCACTCAGTGAGAAGTTTGCCATTGTCTTCATGCCAAGCTCCAGAGCCTTGGATGTAGGGGGAAAGCACGTCATGAAATACATAGTTCCCAATGTCCTCCCAAAGGAACTATCATCATTTGTGGAATTTAGCAGGTGAACGCAGTCAGGGAAAGAAAAGAAAAGATCCCTACCAAAATCACTGTTATCTCAGGATGACTGTGAGCATACCCAAAACTGTGCCTACTAAGGATCAACTCTGTGTGAGGAGAAATAGACTTCATCAAAATAATCCAGGGAGTCACTAATGTAATAAACAAAACAATAACAAGACTGGAGGAATCGTGGGGCCAGTACCCAGAGTTGCTAAAATATATATCTAAAATGTTTAGTTTCTAACAAAAAAATATGAGACATGTTAAGAAACGGGAATATTTAACCTATATGCTGTAAAGGTAACAGAAATTTCCTATGAGCATAAGCAGATGTCCAGATTTATTAGAAAAAAAAAAAACTTCAAGATGACTATTATAAGCCATTTTATGGAATTAATGGAACTATGATTAAATAAATAAATCAAAGTATGATGACAGTGTCACATAAAATGGCGAATATCAATAAAGAAATTGAAATCAGAAAAAAGAACAAATGAAATTCTGGAGTTGAAAAGTAAATAACTGAAATGAAAAATAAAATCACTGGGAGGCTTTTAAGTAGCTATTAATTGACAGAAGAAAGAGTAAGTGAACTGAAGATACAAAAAAATGATGGGAAAAAAATGAATGAAGATAAATGAGGAGAGCCTCAGGGAAATTTGGGACACCATTAAGCATGCCAAAATACACGCAATGGTAGTATCAGAAATAGAGGAGAGAGACAGAAAGAGAAGAAAAATATTCAAAGAAGCAATAGCTGAAAACTACCCAAATTTATTGAAAAATAATTTACATATCTAAAAAGCTCATCAAACTCCAAGAAGGATAGCTCAAAGATCCATGTAAATGAAGGCAAAATAAAGACTTCCCCAGATAAACAAAAGGTGAGAGAATCTGTTACTAGTTGAATTTGTCTTACAAGAAATACAAAAGGAAGTTTATCAAGCTGAAAACAGCTGGCACCAGACAGTAATTCAAATACACACACACACACACACACACACACACACACACACGAAGTGTCAATAAACATAATTATATAAATAATTACAAGAAAACAGTAGGATTCCATATTTTCTCACCTTTTCTCTTGACTAATTTAAAAAGTAATCACATAAAGCAATGTGAATAAACTTGAACAGGTTTATAAAAGTGTGGTTAACAGAACAATGCCCCCTCACCCAAGAATTTCACATTTTGATTCTTACAACCTGTTAATATGTGCCTCCTTCTACCTAGATTACAGTATAATGACAAAGATGGCAAGAAAATATCATAAATTGGTGGAAAATCATGGACTATTCTGTGAGTGTCACTCAGATAATTGGCTACTCATGGAAAATTAGATTAGATTATTACCATATTCCATAAACAAAAATGCACAGAAGTTATCACTAAAGTGCTATATGTATCTCTAAACCATAATTATTTTCTTTACATCCCTCCCTGTTCCAACAGGTTTATAAAAAAGACATATCCAAAATTCATCACAGAGACAAGAAAATGTGTTATGTTTGGGGTTTTAATAGTTTTAATAGTAAGCCAAATTTCTGTCTTTCTTTTGTTCAGTTTTTCACTTATATGCCAGATGTAGAAAAGTATCTGTATTTGGGGAACCATGTCTAAAACATTCTGAGACAACATTTGACTGATGCCATCTTTTAGAGAATTTTCTATGATAGGAACATTTGTACAATCTTCAGTTTTGTATTCCTACCAAACTTAGGGCTCAAGGGAATGGCCAGAAAGGCTGTGATTCAAAATTAAGAGGGATATATTGGATGACAAAATCATGATGCCAAAAAATCTGAACAGTCTGGATAAATGGATTCAATCTAACTAGATACAATTTAATACGAATAAACACTATATTCTGTTCTTAAGGTTTAATGATTTAAATGCAGAAAAACAGTATGAGGACAATATAAAATATTAGGCTTTTAAGTTGAACTTATAATTACATGTGTCAGTAATATAATATGATCTAGGTGATTAGAAAGTTAATATGTCTTAAATTTCATTAAAAGACAATGTATAGTCCAGAAGGAGTGAATTTTAAGGCATATTCTATTCTTCTCTGGCAAGAGTAACTCTCAATACAATGGATGCAAAAATACGTTTTTCAGAGGCAAATTGTTAAGGAACAATAATATTGGAGTAAGCAGAATGTTGAGAGATAAAAGTCATTGACTCAAGACATTTACCACCATGTTCCAAGTATAATATTTGGCAATGTCTATAGAAGCAAATAATTAAAGAAACTAAAGGTTGCATATTTTCTTATTGCTCCCAATTATTATTATTATTATTTTTACCTCTCCTTGTGAAGTGATTAAACTTCATATTCCATTTACTCCAGAATTGATCATTTGGCTCTGAAAGCAACTTGTGCAAGTGACAAGTGCTAACCCTGAGCAAAAACGTCAAAACCTGTGTGTGCTTCCCCAATATTTTTGTCTTTCATCCATACAGTCCCTAAAGGGTTTCTCTTTCATTGAAAAAGACCTATGCATCAGAGCCACTGCCACCCTGCAGCCAAACTGACAGGTGCTGGGAGAGAAATAAATTTTTGTAGTTGCAAACACTGAAATTTGGGAGTTGTTTGTTATGACAACATCACTTAGCAGATCTGACTATTGTTTTAACATTGCTTATCTAGAACATGACACTTAGGGAGGTCATTGTCCCCAATTACCTGACCGAACCCCACATGGAAAAATTATTAGACTTCATTTCTGAGGTTCCAGCAAATGCCTTAGGCAAGAGATTGTAGGATAGGTTAGGATATGCTCAGATATGCTACAACAGCAAAAAGCCTGAAAGTCTCAGTAGCTTAACCCAAAAAAATGATTAATTGATCCTAATACTTGTCAGTTCGTGTCTATGAGGGCTCTGCTCCATGTGGTCATTCAAGTACTCCTGCTGATAGATGCTCTCTACCATTTTGTAGACACCTGTCTGAAACATGTGATCTTTAGGTGCCTAGAGCAGAGGAAGAGAGTTGGAAAATCATGCTCTGACTCTTCCATGAATTGGCCCAAAAGGGACACACTATTTTTTTTCTGCCCACAGCTCATTAGCCAGAGTAGCCACACAGCTATATCAAACTTTGAGGACACTAGGAAATGTTAACTATGGAATGCCATATTTGGTAAGAGCTATATCTGTGTCATAGGAGAGAATGACATTAGAAGACAGAGTTGAACTCTATATATTAACGAACTTTATCATGATTTTAGAAGACACTGAAGTGGAACGAATTATCTTGTTGACATAAATTTCCTGAGGGATTAATCAAGAGGGTTTATGGTCATAAATAAGAAATGTGACAGAAGAAATTTAGGGTCTACATCCCTTCTAGTGTTTAGGTTATATAATCCTAAAGTTGAAGATTTCATAGGCTTAAATGAGATGATCACAGAATAAGCATCCTGCATTAATTTTAGTTAATATTGCAATAGGTAATAAAAAAGTTTCACATTGTACTAGATCATTATAATTCATCTCTTTAGTTCATCTCATTCTGTGTTATTGAGAAGACTTAGCTTTCTCTCTAAATTTTAGACATCTTACTCTTTAATTTTTCTTTTATTTATAAACACTATTCTAGTCTCATATTTCTATGTAAATATGAGATTATATACAGAAGCATTCTAATTTTCCTATCTTTTCATAGATCATTTTACAGTCAAAAATCTTCACAATGCTTTCATGAGGTGACGATTTTCTGGTTGTGTTTCAAATGCTGTTTATGGAGGGATTGACTCTATTGTATGTGATCATTAAGAGTTGTTTTCTGATTAGAAACATTCATATGACTCACCAATCTTGACTCACAACCTACCTATTGATAGACTTAGAAGAAGTCCTCTGTATAATCATTTTGTCTGGCTTGAATTAAAGGCTAAATATTTTGAAGCAGAACATCAATTCTTTACACAATCTTACAGGTTTTAATGAAGCAAATATGTCAAAGAAAAATTTAGGAAGTTGATATACTTCTGTTATTAAAGGAAGGATCATTCTGCAGTTTATGGAACATCAGAATATATCATTATCCTTGGGTCAGAGTAAGATAATATTTATCTACAAGATTTTTAGGATTCATTTAAAATATTTAAGTCTATTCTCTTCTTCAGGGAGCATGAACATCAGTGCAATGAAAATAAACACTTTAACTTTTGAATTAAAATCTTTGCTCATCAAATTTAATTAAACTAAATAGAAATGATTATAATAAAAGTGTGTTAAAATTAATTGATGATGTTTATGGTAAAAAATATTTTTTTGGTAATTTATGCTTACCATGTGCTTGCCATTATATTGAATATGCCACATGATATAAAAATTAAAGTCGTTGTAAAATATTATAAAAACTTTTTACTCTAAAATTCAGTGAGGGCTTATTTTGTAAAACGCTAAATAAGAGTAAATCTAAATTTACAGAGACAAATTGAATTCAAGGTGAAGTCATTCCATGCTAAAATTTGAATGATCTGCAATCAAGTTTGCAAAAAATATGTTTTATTTATTGGCCCACACAGTAACAAAAATAGAGAGAATTCTAATGTCTACAGTTTTAGTCAGTGTGGTATTAGGAGACACCTGTAAGATTAAACCACCTCTTCACTCCCCAAAGCTCACAGATTTGTAATAATGGCATCAATGAGAATATATTTTTCATTATGAATCATATGGCTTATCAATAAAGACACAAATTGATTAGTATTAAAAGAAAGACTGTATCATATTATTTGTAACATAAATTACCGTGTAGTTGGATAGTATTCTGCGAATCAGTGTTTGACAGTTATTTATGAGGTTTCAGTAGACTTTCTGTGGTCAATAGCAGAAAGAAATCAATGATCTAACTTTGGCTAATAGTTAATATTTTATTCTTCACATGTGACAGAAAAGCTTTATGTTTTAATGGTCTTTATTTCAGACATTATAAACTCTGAAAAACCTCTGCTGCCATATGGTTAAAGCATAACTATATAAATGATGGCTTATTTATTCCTTCATTTATTTATATGTTAAGCATCCAAACCATTCTGGTCACTGTGTTAAATCTGAAGATATAAAAGCAGGTAGAATGACCTGCAAGAATGAAAATTCCTTAAATAAAAGAAATGAATCAATAATGCTAAGTATATGACAATTAATTTTGAAGAATTTACTGTTTTTTAACAATGAAAACCCAAACATCCAAACTATTTAAACTATTGTACATTTAAATATTATGATGGGAGATGGTGAGAGGCTTATTGGGACTTTAGAAAATGTAAGAGATATTCAAAGAAAACATTTTCTTACTAGATCACAACATTGAGAATAATACTATTAATAGCTTATTTTTTAACAAATACATACTATTGGGGTAAACTTATCTTGACCTTAAATGTAGTTTTAAAATAAATTCTAATGTATTTACAGGAAATACAATTAGAGAAACTAGAAGGAAGTCTGAACTCAACTCTGCTGAAAGGACAAAGTACAGTGAGTGTTAAACTCTGGGATGAGAGGGAGACCACTGGGCATCCAGTTTTGCTAATTGGATTTACCTAAAGGAAAAGTAAACTGTCTTCTGTTGTTATGATAGGTGATGGTTTTACAAGTTGGAGTAGGGCTCTAAAAGAAATTAGACTCTTACCATCCCAGAGAGACTGGGAAACAGGGAAGCCATCTTTAATAACTACCTTTCAAAGAGATGGCTACCAGGTCCTTGAAAGACATCCTTGGGTTGTAAAACTGACAAGAGGCTTTTAAAAAATTTACATTTCAAAGATGCAGAAAAATAATTTACAAGCTTTTTAAGGTAAATGTCTAAGAAAAGTAGAGTCAAGGTCTAGAGGCAGAAAGACTGTACAAAGTTTAGTCAATCTGAGGGAAACGTTAAGGACCTCTTGGTCATAGGGCAGATTAAAATCTGAATAGTATTAACAATAAAATGTCTTTTAACAGTGAAATGGCAAGGATCATTTTGATTCCATTATTGATTCTCTACATAATTACCCTTGTATTTTAAGCCTGCCACTCCTGTGTACAATTTATTAACAATTTGGACTACAACAATTTAGCCACTTTGAAAAAAGAGGTTTCCAATGTCAATCATTATTTTCCCAAACTGACTTTGTAAATTTAATCATTATTTTAAATTATGTTATTTACTTATGTTTTACAACACTTAAAATAGTTCCTGATGCCATAGTCTATTTCATGTGATATGGTATTAAGTGTACAGAAATAAAATTTAGCGACAAAAGGGAAAATGTGTTAAATTAAACACAAAAATGAAACAGAATCTTTAAATTGTTGGATTATTCTTCCAGTTTCACTAAATCATATCACTGTAAAGGGACTTAAGTGGTGTCTAGACAACTATGTGTCTATCATAGGCAAAATGTCAAGTAATTTCTACAAAATGTCTACCAGTGTAATGCTGAAGAATCAGCAGTGCTGTTCACCAATCTTTCTGGTTTTCTACTTCAATGCACAACCTGGGGTTGGAATTTCCTGAACCTTTAGAGTTAAGCATGGCCATATGACATGCTTTAGCCAATGAAATATGAGAAATATAAGTAATATTTGTCACTTTTGAGTGAAATCATTTAAGAAGTGAATAATTTTCCATCATTTTTTTCCTTTGCTGAGGAAGTCATTATAGCATGTGTTGACATAGGGATTTTATCTGCCTACCCTTTAAGTGGTTAAGATAAGCAGATGCCCCAACAAACCAGCATTGCCTATGTAGTTATAAAACCTCTTTTAAGCCATTGAGCTTCTGATTGTGTATTATTACATCATCACCTAACCTATCCATTAATAACTTTATCTTAATTCTGTGTTCTTGAAAGCCAGAAACAATGCTACAATATCTGTGTTCTGAATGGAATAAGCCACCCAATATATAAAATCAAATCCTCTGTAATCAACCTATAGGTACATGTGCAAAGTCCAGGTCATCAGGTCAGAACATGTCTTTTGTCCTGATCAGTTACACTTTAGTGCTTTTTGTGTTCATTCCTTCTAGGAGAATTTTATCACAAGACTCATGTTTTTTTCTGAAAGATTTTTTTATTAACTTTAAATTCTAGAAAGCAAGGGTCATGTTACTGCCCTTTCTCTCTTAGAAGGCCATTGTTTTCCTTATTCAAACCATCTATTTTCTCTGTAATCCATTGGACCTTGGAGAACTACAGCCTTCATAAAATTACAAAAGATTTGGTTTCAACATTTAAATAACATAATGGGACATTCCTTTATTTTACTTTTGTTTAGTTAAGAGAAACATTTACATGATCCTTCTAGTAGTAAAGAATATCTACCCAAAGGTGGATTTTTTTTCTCCTCTGTATATATTTAGCAGCAGTAATTTTGTCTTAATTCTTCACGAAACAGCATGAATATAGCACTCATATAGGTGTAGACATTATCAGGGGTATTTTGGAAGACATGTTGCATTATACCATTCAGGATAATTCCAAAAATAATTACCTTGGTAAAATCATGAGGATACACAGAATATGTTTGTATCAAAAAAGTCCTTCCCAAAATTACCATATCAAGTGTTCTCAAGACAGAAATTTCACTTCCTTATAAGTCTGTTTTATAATGTTATTTTTAATTAGACTATGTAGTATAAACACTAATTAATAACAATAATAAAGAATAGGGACATAAAATTTTAACATTAGGAAAATATAAACAAAGAGTGAATAACAGACGCCCTGAGGTGAGCTACATGCAGAGGCATGGCCAAATCCAAAGCTGAATCCCAGGACCTGTGAGAACAAAGAAGAGAAAGGGAAATCTCTCCCAGTAGCCTCAGGAGCAGCGAATTAAATCTCCACAATCACTTGATGTACCCTGCGTCTGTGGAGTACCAGAATAGACAATGAATCATCCCAAATTGAGGAGGTGGACTTTGGGAACAAAGATATATATTTTTTTTTCCCTTTTCTCTTTTAGTGAGTGTGTACGCATATGCTTCTGTGTGTAATTTTGTCTGTATAGATTTCCTTTTACCATTTGTCTTAGTGTTCTGTCTGTCCATTTTTTGTTTGTTTATTTTGGTATTTTTTATTATAGTTTTAAGCACTTGTTATCATTGGTGGATTTGTTTTTTGGTTTGGTTGTTCTCATTTTTCTTTCTTTTTTTTTTAATTACTTAAAATTTATTTTAATAGGCATAAGGGGAATGGTGCGGGATGAGAAGTATAATAATCTTGCAGACGCTGTCATTTCTGTCAGTGGGATTAACCAAGATGTCACTTCAGGTGACCGTGGAGATTAATTCCAGCTGCTGCTTCCAGGGACCTACACTGTCACTGCCACAGCACCCAGGTTTGATCCAGAGACAATGAGTGTGACCATGGGTCCTGGGGAACCCAAACTGTTTAATTTCCAACTCAAGAGAAGCACCCCTCAAACAGCCCCTAGGAGGAGAGGTCCCAACTCAGGGCATAGAGGCAGAGACTTACCAAAGAAAGTGCAGCCCCAGGCAGCTAGGAAAAAATGAATGATGACAACAGTCCCAGAGAGTCCCTGCTAGAAATCCACAGTGCCTGGGGCAACAAATTAGAAAGACTTTGTTCCCACTTTGGCACCAGATGAAGCATTCTTTCTATTTTATTATCTGAGACATATTTAAATATAAACATATTCAGAACAACAACAACAAAAAACCCAAAACAAAACAAAAACAAAAACAATGCCTCTGGTTGGAAATAACATAACTTTTTGGGTCAATGAAAAATTTATAGAAAGGGAAGATAGTAGGTGATCTATAGATTTAAATAAATAAAATAAACAAAGCACACACTTTCTAACATATAATCAACAGGAAAGGGGGAAAAACCACAATCTTATGGATAATATTTTTCTTATCCATAGTAGAAAGGTAGAAATATCCATAGTAGAAAGGTAGAAATATGGAAGAGACAACATGTATTTTAAAAAGACCAGGCAAATTGTTTGTAGGAGAAAATAAATTTTATAAAAAAGAACAATGAAAAAATTGAATTGAAAGCAATAATGTAGATTCCTGGGTTTATTAGAATTACTTGTGGCAGAAGAAAATTATAATACATAAAATATTTCATTATAACAATAGGATAAAACATTTATTTGAAATGGAAATGCTTTTAAAGTTTTAATTCTGTTCAAATACAAGAATTTATTATTCTTATTGTCACAAATGGATTCCTTTTAAATTGCAGTTACAGCACTATAGATGTCAAATACTTTGGGGAATGGAAATGAGTAATAAAACAAAATGAAAAAGCCTAAGGAAAGTGCAATATTCCAGGCAAGTTTTGCAAGATATTAGTTGGCATATAACATATCAGAAATAATTAAAATACCAAACCACCCAAATGCATGACAGAAAAAAGTAAAATGAAATTCTATGTATTTATTTCTGGAAATGTTTAAACAGCATTAGTAATTTTCATATTTTACAAGCCCCATGAAAATAAAAAATAAATGAGATTTTTTAAACTTGCAAACATGTTTACTCTCTTTTGATTCTATGCCAATTTAGTCATTAATTTGAAAATTTGAAAAAATAGATTAATATCCCTCAACTCTAATATTGTTAAGGGGTGTGTGTGTGTGTGTGTGTGTGTGTGTATTGGTTCTTTAACATCTACATTTAATAAAAACTAACCTGCCTTAAGTCATTACATTCACATTAAAAAAAAAAAAAACTTCTAGTGCATTGACTGCATTGAATCCAGAAAAAAACATTTAATAACATTGTTTTATGCCACCGTAGTCCATTTTGGTCATCTGAATTTAAATTTTTGAAAGTTGTAATTATAAACTTTTATTTCAAGCTCTTGAAGTTATTTAATAGAGAAGGACTTTTATCCAACGTTTGATATTCCCCATATATTGTTCCTTCTTCAACACCAAATGTCATCCAATTCTTGATTTTAATGATATCCAGCTTCAAATTTAGTGATTCTCAGTAAGATAAATTATTTGTCAATAAACTTGACCTTGTGATACAGCAAAATATCAACCAGACAAAATTAGTTTCAGTGAACTGAATATTATTCCTGTGTAGAAAGGGAAGAGCATTTAATTCAAAGATCATCTGCCTTTGATATACTTGCTGATAGCTTAATTTACTTAATTCTTAATGGTGCTATCATTTATTAATATTAGACTGCATTCTTTTAGTTCTATAATGGAAGAACTGGGTGAGGTAAATTATGCAATGAATATATTACATATTTTACCTCATTTGATTTTGACCTTAAGATAACAAAGCCCAGATATAATTTTTGTCTCGATTTTAAAAATAAGGGAAGTGGAATTGAATTATTTTAGTTCAGACCAGAAATCCTAAATCTGGTTTTGTATATGATGAAGTGTTGAATATTGGTTAAGGAGAAGTAAGTAGAATACAGCGAGAGTCCCAGATACCCATAAAGCTATGATTACTTTTGAATCAGGCACAGTTATCTTTACTAACCAAAGCATATTAAGGTCATTAATACATCACCGTGAGTGCTGGATATCCTTGTCTACCACCCCTAGATCCACTCTCCACCTTTTCCTCTCCCTACTTTGTGCCATGAGATATTGATCTATAAGAATTACATTGGTGGACTTCTTTGCCCTCTGGTTCTTCACTGGGTTCAGCCTTGGGGAGGAAGGAGAGTGAGATCTGGAAATGTATTTCTCCAATTCCTGCATGCAGGCAAGATTGCAGTAGCCTGACTGAGTCCCCTGGTGAGTAGGAAAAGCTTCAGGCCAGGCAGCCCTCTCTACACAGCTCTCCCTGACTGTGGATTCCAGTTGCTGCTTCTCTCCTTACCCTGGCTTGAAGACTAGCAGGTTAATGACTTCTGGGTTTCAATGTATTACTTCTTGTAGATTCCCTCCACCTTGCCCAAACCTGTGTAAATAGTAATTTTCTTAAATTTTCCTCCAAATAGCCATTTTTAGCTTATATCAATCAGGACTCTGAGTGATACACAGTAGAGGAAAAATGAAATGACTCCTCTAGGCTCTTCAATAGTCTATAAACTCCTTAAGGACAGAAAGTATGCATTTTTCTCTTTGAGGATTAGCCTTTGTCTAGAACACAAGAAATCAATATATTTTCTTTCTGTTCAAATGTTTTTGGTTTAAGTGGAATGCTTAAAAGTTCAAAGGATAGAGAGTAAACCTGTTAAAACAAGTTCATTAAGACCATGATATCATTATAATCTTTATGTAAATAATATAAAATGAACATTTTATAACTATACATATCAAGATTCCAAATAACACTTTTAAGCACCTTATGAACATTACACTTGAATCATAACATAAATATCATCTGATCATTAAATTGATACATTGCAAGGTTAATGCCTTTTTTATACTAGTATCATGGAGCTTTTTAGAGTAGGTCTTTTGAACCTTTTAATGCCTCTACAACTTCTAAGATAAGGTTGGGCAAAATAAGTAGAATATTCATCTGAACATTGTCTTACTTGTTTTGTTCTATTAATATTCTAGCATGGAAATGGAAACATAATAATTTTCAGGTGTATTTTGAAAGAAAATGTACTTGAATTTGGTATGTATTAGATTAGGGTAAGTTTAAAGTACAAATTTTCACATCTTTCAGACTACCATTATATTTATTAATAATACTTTGGAAAAGCATCATAATATTTACATACTTTTAAAAGAAGTTCAAATATTTTCAATTCAGTACAGTAAATTATTTTTCCCCATTTCTATTTTTTTGAAAAACTGGTAAATTCAATTCACCAAGATCAACCTTCTTTTTCTTTTATTGACAGACACAGAAGAGGAATACTTCCTGAAACTCACAAATGAATGTCTTTTTTTGTTTTTTAATACTTTTTTTGTTTTATTCAAACAGAAAGTCACAAAAATTATAATCATCCTCATCAGTTCACTCAGTCCAATGAAATTAATATTTCTTTTATCTTGATCTTTTGTTAGCACTTTTATAAATTCATCAGTTTTCCATTAGAGTTCTGAAAAGGCTTATTCATTCAGTTCAGCAGTAGAGTCAGTTACCAGAAACCTGTACTTGTCAGAGTCTTTTCCATGAATTCCTTGAAGATGTAACCCTTTTACAGGAACATTTTTGCAAAAGCATCAGAATACACCCAGAACTGTCTGTAAATGACAAAAGACTTAAAAATGACCACAGATAAAGATTTGATGAAAGTTCATAATAATGCAATTGACAAGGAAATTTAGTTATTTCTGAGATATATATTTTAAAATAATAACTAGAATTATGACTTATAACATTATACCAGAACATATAAGATTTTTACAAATTTCATGTAATGTCTGAAACATTTATATTAACATATTTCCATACAAATAACCCAAAGAAAATTTAGTATTAGTTTAGTTTAGTTTTGTTTTTCTATACAGCAGGTTCTTATCAGTCATCTATTTTATACACATCTGTGTATACATGTCAATCCCAATCACCCAATTCATCACACCACCATCCCCACTCCACCTCGGTTTTCCCCCCTTGGTGTCCATACATTTGTTCTCTACAACTGTGTCTCAACTTCTGCCTTGCAAACCCGTTCATCTGTACCATTTTCCTAGGTTCCACATACATGCGTTAATATACAATATTTGTTTTCCTCTTTCTGACTTACTTCACTCTGTATGACAGTCTCTAGATCCATCCATGTCTCAACAAATGACTCAATTTCATTCCTTTTAATGGCTGAGTAATATTCCATTGTATATATGTACCACAACTTCTTTACCCATTTGTCTGTGAAAAGGCATTTAGGCTTCTTCCATGACCTGGCTATTATAAATAGTGTTGCAAAAACACTGGGGTGCATGTGTCTTTTTGAATATGGTTTTCTCTGGGTATATGCCCAGTAGTGGGATTGCTGGATCATATGGTAATACTATGTTTAGTTTTATAAGGAACCTCCATACTGTTCTCCAAAATCACTGTATCAATTTACGTTCCCACCAACAGTGCAAGACAGTTCCCTTTTCTCCACACCATCTCCAGCATTTGTTGTTGGTAGATTTTCTAAAGATGCCCATTCTAACTGGTGTGAGGTGATACCTCATTGTAGTTTTGATTTACATTTCACTAATAATTAGTGATGTTGAGCAGCTTATCATGTGCTTCTTGGCCATCTGTATGTCTTCTTTGGAGAAATCTCTATTTAGGTCTTCTGCCCATTTTTGTATTGGGTTATTTGTTTCTTTACTATTGAGCTGCATGAGCTGTTTATATATTTTGGAGATTAATCCTTTGTCTTTTGATTCATTTGCAAATATTTTCTCCCATTATGAGGGTTGTTTTTTTCATCTTGTTTATGGTTTCCTTTGATGTGTAAACGCTTTTAAGTTTCATTAGGTCCCATTTGTTTATTTTTTGTTTTTATTTCCATTACTCTAGGGGGTGGATCAAAAAAGATCTTGCTGTGATTTATGGCAAGGAGTGTTCTTCGAATGTTTTCCTCTAAGAGTTTTATAGTGTCCAGTCTTACATTTAGGTCACAAATCCATTTTCAGTTTATTTTTGTGTATGGTGTTAGGGAGTGTTCTAATTTCATTCTTTTACATGTAGCTATCCAGTTTTCCCAGCACCACTTACTGAAGAGACTGTCTTTTCTCCATTGTATATCTTTGCCTCCTTTGTCATAGGTTAGTTGACCATAGGTGTGTGGGTTTATCTCTGGGCTTTCTATCTTGTTCCATTGATCTATGTTTCTGTTTTTGTTCCAATACAGTATTGTCTTGATTACTGTAGCTTTGTAGTATAGTCTGAAGTCAGGGAGTCTTATTCCTCCAGCTGCATTTGTTTCCCTCGAGACTGCTTTGGCTATTCAGGGTCTTTTGTGTCTCCATACAAATTGTAAGGTGATTTGTTCTAGTTCGGTAAAAAATGCCATTGGTAATTTGATATGGATTTCATTGAATCTGTAGATTGCTTTGGGTTGTATAGTCATTTCACAATATTGATTCTTCCAATCCAAGAACATGGTATATCTCTCCATCTGTTGGTATCATCTTTAATTTCTTTCATCAGTGTCTTATAGTTTTCTGCATACAGGGCTTTTGTCTCCCTAGGTAGGTTTATTCCTAGGTATTTTATTCTTTTTGTTGCAGTGGTAAATGGGAGTGTTTCCATAATTTCCCTTTCAGATTTTTCATCATTAGTGTATAGGAATGCAAGAGACTTCTGTGCATTAATTTTGTATCTTGCAACTTTACTAAATTCATTGATTAGCTCTAGTAGTGCTCTGGTGGCATTTTTAGGATTCTCTTTGTAGAGTATCATGTCATTTGCAAACAGTGACAGTTTTACTTCTTCTTTTCCAATTTGTATTCTTTTTATTTCTTTTTCTTCTCTGATTGCCATGGCTAAGACTTCCAAATCTATGTTGAATAATAGTGGTGATAGTGGACATCCTTGTCTCATTCCTGATGTTAGAGGAAATGCTTTCAGTTTTTCACCATTGAGAATGATGTTTGCTGTGCGTTTGTTGTATATAACCTTTATTATGTTGAGGTAGGTTCACTCTATGCCCACTTTCTGGAGAGTTTTTATCATAAATAGTGTTAAATTTTGTCAAAAGCTTTTTCTGCATCTATTGAGATGATCATATGGATTTTATTCTTCAATTTGTTAATATGGTGTATCACATTGATTGATTTACATATATTGAAAAATCCTTGCATCGCTGGGAAAAATCCCACTTGATCATGCTGTATGATCCTTTTAATGTATTCTTGGATTCTGTTTGCTAGTATTTTGTTGAGGATTTTTGCATCTATTTTCATCAGTGATATTGGTCTGTAATTTTCCTTTTTTGTAGTATCTTTGTCTGGTTTTGGAATGAGGGTGATGGTGGCCTCATAGAATGAGTTTGGGAGTGTTCCTTCCTCTGCAATTTTTTGGAAGAGTTTGAGAATAGGTGTTAGTTCTTCTCTAATATTTGGTAGAATTCACCTGTGAAGCCATCTGTTCCTAGACTTCTGTTTGTTGGAAGATTTTTAATAACAGTTTCAATTTCATTACTTGTGATTGGTATGTTCATATTTTCTGTTTCTTCCTGGTTCAGACTTGGAAGGTTATACCTTTCTAAGAATTTGTCCATTTCTTCCAAGTTGTCCATTTTATTGGCATAGAGTTGCTTGTAGTAGTCTCTTAGGATGCTTTGTATTTCTGCTGTGTCTGTTGTAACTTCTCCTTTTCATTTCTGATTTTATTGATTTGAGTCCTCTCCCTCTTTTTCTTGATGAGTCTGGCTAATGGTTTATCAATTTTGTTTATCTTCTCAAAGAACCAGCTTTTAGTTTTATTGATCTTTGCTATTGTTTTCTTTGTTTCTATTTCATTTATTTCTGCTCTGATCTTTATGATTTCTTTCCTTCTGCTAACTTTGGATTTTGTTTATTCTTTTTTCTCTAGTTCCTTTAAGTGTAAGGTTAGATTGTTTAATTGGGATTTTTCTTGTCTCTTGAGGTAGGCTTGTATAGCTATAAATTTCCTTCTTAGAACTGCTTTTGCTGCATCCCATAGGTTTTTGATCGCCATGTTTTCATTGTCAGTTTTCTCATGTATTTTTTTATTTCCTCTTTGATTTCTTCAGTGATCTCTTGGTTATTTAGTAACGTATTGTTTAGCCTCCATGTGTTTGTTTATTTTTTTAATGTTTTTTTCCCTGTAATTCATTTCTAATCTCATAGCATTGTGGTCAGAAAAGATGCTTGATTTGATTTCAATTTTCTTAAATTTACTGAGGCTTGATTTGTGATCCAAGATGTGATCTACCCTGGGGCATGTTCTGTGCACACTTGAGAAGAAAGTGTTGTATGCTGTTTTTGGATGGAATGTCCTATAATTATCAATTAAATCTATCTGTTCTATTGTGTCATTTAAAGCTTCTGTTTCCTTATTTATTTTCATTTTGGATGATCTGTCTATTGCTGTAAGTGAGGTATTAAAGCCCCCCATTATTATTGTGTTACTGTCAATTTCCTCTTTTATAGCTGTTAGCAGTTGTCTTATGTATTGAGGTGCTCCTATGTTGGGTGCATATATATTTATAATTGTTATATCTTCTTCTTGGATTGATCCCTTGATCATAATGTAGTGTCCTTCCTTGTCTCTTGTAACATACTTTATTTTAAAGTCTATTTTGTCTGATATGAGTATAGTTACTCCAGCTTTCTTTTGATTTCCATTTTCATAGAATATCTTTTTCCACCTTCTCACTTTCAGTCTGTATGTGTCTCTAGGCTGAAGTGGGTCTCTTGTAGACAGCATATATATGGGTCTTGTTTTTGTTTCCATTCAGCAAGCCTGTGTCTTTTGGTTGGAACATTTAATCCATTCATTTTTAAGGTAATTATCGATATATATATCCCTATGACCATTTTTAAAATTGTTTTGGGTTTGTTTTTGTAGGTCCTTTTCTTCTCTTGTGTTTCCCACTTAGAGAAGTTCATTTAGCATTTGTTGTAGAGCTGGTTTGGTTGTTCTGTATTCTCTTAGCTTTTGCTTGTCTGTAAAGCTTTTGATTTCTCCATTGAATCTGAATGAGATCCTTGCTGGGTAGTATAATCTTGGTTGTAGGTTTTTCCCTTTCATCACTTTAAGTATATCATGCCACTCCCTTGTGGCTTGTAGAGTTTCTGCTGAGAAATCAGCTGTTAACCTTATGGGAGTTCCCTTGTATGTTATTTGTCATTTTTCCCTTGCTGCTTTCAATAATTTTTCTTTGTCTTTAATTTTTGCCAATTTGATTACTATGTGTGTCAGTGTGTTTCTCCTTGGGTTTATCCTGTATGGGACTCACTGCGCTTCCTGGACTTGGGTGGCTATTTCCTTTCCCATGTTTGGGAAATTTTCGACTATAATCCTTCAAATATTTTCTCTGGTCCTTTCTCTCTCTCTTCTCCTTCTAGGACCCCTATATAATGTGAATATTGTTGCATTTAATGTTGCCCCAGAAGTCTGTTAGCTGTCTTCACTTCTTTTCATTCTTTTTTTCTTTATTCTGTTCCCCAGCAGTGAATTCCACCATTCTGTCTTCCACATCACTTATCCGTTATTCTGCCTCAGTTATTCTGCTATTGATTCCTCTAGTGTAGTTTTCATTTCAGTTATTGTATTTTTCATCTCTCTTAGTTTTTTCTTTATTTCTTCTACGTCTTTGTTAAACATTTTTTGCATCTTCTCAATCTTTGCCTCCATTCTTTTTCCGAGGTCCTGGATCATCTTCTCTATCATTATTCTGAATTCTTTTTCTGGAAGCTTGCCTATCTCCCCTTCATTTAGTTGTTTTTCTGTGGTTTTATCTTGTTCCTTCCTCTGGTACATAGCCCTCTGCCTTTTCATCTTGTCTATCTTTCTGTAAATGTGTTTTTTTGTTTTGTTTTGTTTTGTTTTTTTCCCACAGGCTGCAGGATTGTAATTCTTCTTGCTTCTGCTCTCTGCCCTCTGGTGGATTACAAATGAATGTTTTAACCATTTTTGGTTGGAATATTTATCATGAATTTGACATGAGTTCTTGAAACTTTGAATGGGAAATTGAGAATTTTTATGATATATCTCTATCATAAATTTATAGCAACAATAAAGTATCATTTCCAAATAAAGCTGAGAAAAATGGGAAAAAATATAGTATCCTAACCTCAGTGACAAATAGTCATATCCTTGGAAGTTTATTTTGCTCTAACTTCAATTGTATAAGAAATAATTCACGTAAAATAAGTTCATAGCTGTCCAAATCCAGCAATCTACAGGTCTACAATAATGTGGGGAAAATCTTATTACAGACACCTGACATGATGAATAAGATAGAACAAAAACTATTTTAAATACATAGCTGAATTAAAGACATATGAGATAAAGCTACATGTCTCAGAGAGAAGAATGATGTAACAATTAGACAAACAGACACCTTGTTGGAACCTGTGGCTGAATTGGATATGTATTTGGGAGGAAGGGCAAACTTTACCTATTCCTATTGCACAAGATACATGTTTTCACAGCAGGCACATATAGGAGACATGGTTTTATATATTTTTCTTAATCTTGAGATAATTGTAAATTCACATGCACAAAATGTAATTTCACAAGAGGGATATTGAAATGATACAGTCAAGATACACAATATTTCCATTACCATAAAGGTGTTTCATGTTGCCTTTAACACTCTTTTTCATCCTGCTTCTATCTCCTCTAAACCCTGATATCCACAAAATTGTCATCCATTTCTATAATTTTGTCATTTCAAGAATTTTACATGAATGGAATCATATAGTATGTAACCCTTTGAAACTGGCTTTTTATACTTAACATGATTCTTTGGAGTTTCAGCCAGGATGTTGCATGTATCAATAGTTCACTCATTTTTATTGTTGAATAGTATTCTATGGTTTGACATATCATAGTTTGTTTAATCATTACCCTGTTAAAGGACAGTTGAATTGTTTTCAGTTTTTAATTATTATGAATAAAATAGCTATAAACATTCATGCACAGATATTTGTGTGAGTCTAAGTCTTTAATTGGGATAAATGCTTAATAGTGCATTTGTTGGATTGTATAGTAGTAGTATATTAATTTCATTAAAAGCTCCCTATAATTAACAATAAGATATTGTGCACTTAAATTTTCTTTAAGAGGGTAGATCTCATGTTAAATGCTCTTACCACACATACACACACACACAAAGCAACAAAGACAACCCCAAAACCCCAAAGGTATACAAGGAAACTTTTGGAAGTAATGGATATGTTTATTACCTTGATTGTGGTGATGGTAATAAGAATTTATACTTATGATCAAACTCACCAAACTATTTACATTAATTACATGCTGTATTTGGTTAAACAGTAAATCCTCAATAAAACTGAAGAAAAATAAAGAAACTGCCAAACTCTTTTACTGGAATGGCTGCACTATACAGCATAGATTAACAAAAGCATTCATAATCTAGTTTCTTTGCATCTTTGCCATCACTTTTTTTTTAATCCATCCTGATAGTTATGTAGTGATATCTCATTTTGGTTTTTATTTTGCATTTCTCTAATTGCTAATAAAGATGAACCTCTTTTATGTGCTTTATTTTCATCTGTATGTCCTCTTCAAGGAAATATATTTTCATATCTTGTTTCTAATTTTAAAGTTTTTTTTTGCTTTTGTTCCTTTTATACTAGTGAGTTTTGAAAGGTCTTAACATGTTCTTGACACTAGTATTTTGTCAAATATGTGTTTTGCAAATATCTGCTTCTTCCACTGTGTATCTTCTCTTTTCATTCTAAGAGGTCTTCTTCCATTTTTATAGTGATATAATTGACACACATCATTGTAAAAGATTGAAGTGTACAGTATAATGATATGACTTACATACATGATGAAATGAGTGCCACATTAAGTTTACTGAACGTTGATCATGTCATATAGATACAACTTTAAGATAAAGAAAATATATTATGTGAACTCTTAGGATTTACTCTCCTAACAGCTTTCATATATAACATGCAGCAGTGTTAATTTTTTTAATCATGTTGCACATTACACCTCTACTACTTGTTTATTTTATAACAGAAATTTTGTACCTTTTGACCATCACCATACAATATTATGTAATATTGAACAATATTCCACACAATGTACATTTTGCCTCTTCGATTCATTTATTTTATAACTAGAAATTGTACCTGTTAATTCCCCTCACCTATTTTACTCATCCCCCCACACCCCTCCTTTCTAGCAACCGACTGTTTGTTCCCTGTAACTATGATTCTGTTTTTGTTTTGTTATGTTCGTTAATTTAAAAATATATATTGTTTATTTAGATTCCATATATAAGTGAAATTTTACAGTATTTGTCTTTCTCTCTATCAGACTCATTTCACTTAACACAGTATCCCCTAGGTCCACCCATGATGTCACAAAAGGCAAAATTCCATTTTTTTTATGGCTGAGAAATATTCAATTGCATATATATAATAAACATAAGAATGCATATATATTTTCAAATTAGTGTTTTAATTTTCTTCAGATAAATACACAGAAGTGGAATTGCTGAATTGTATAATAGTTCCATTTTCATTTCTTTGAAGAGCTCCCATAGTGTATATCACAGTGGCTGCACCAATTCACATTCCGAGAAACAGTGCATAAGTATTCCCTTCTTTCTATATCATCATCAACACTTGTTATTTATTGTCTCTTTGAGGATATCCATTCTGACAGGTGTGAGGTAATATTTCATTGTGTTTTGATTTGTATTTCCATTATGATTAGTGATTTTGAACACCTTTTCATATGTCTGTTGACCATCCATATATCTTCTTTGGAAAAATGTCTATTCAAATCCCCTACTCATTTTTCAATGGGTTTTTGTTGTTATCTATTTGTTTATTTTTTGATGTTGAGTTGTAGGAATTATTTGTATATTTTGGATCTTAAGCCCTTATCAGATATATCATCTGCAAATATCTTCTCTCATACAAAGTAGATGACCATTTCATTTTGTTGATAATTTGCTGTCAAGAGCTTTTTAGTTTGACGTAATTACATTTGTTTAATTTTGCTTTTTATTCCTTTCCTGATGGCACATATCCAAATAAAATACTGCTAAGACCAAAGTAAAAGAGCATAGTGCCTATGTTTTCCTCTGCAACATTTTTGATTTCAGATCTTCCATTTAAGCCTTTAATCCATATCAAGTTTATTTTTGAACATGTTGTGAGAAAGCAGTCTAGTTTAATTCTTCTGCATGTAGCTGCCCAGTTTTCCCAATATCATTTATTGAAGATGCTGTCTTTTCCCCATTGTATATTCTTGCCTCCTTTTTTGTAAATTAATTGACCATATAAGTGTGTGTTCATTTCTGGGCTCTCTGTTCTGTTCCATTGACTATGTATTTGTTTTTATTCTGGTACCATACTGTTTTGATTACAGTGGCTTTGTGGTATAGTTTGAAATCAGGGACAGTGTTACCTCCAACTTTGTTCTCCTTTCTCAAGATTGTATTGGCAATTCAGTGTCTTGTAATTCCACACAAAGTTTAGAATTATTTGTTCTAGTTCTGTGAAAAATGCCATTGTCATTTTGATAGGAATTACATTGAATCTGTAGATTGCCTTGAGTAGCATGGTTATTAATTAATTTAAAATATTAATTCTTCACTTCATGAGCATGATATATCTTTCCATTTTTATTTATTGTTTCCAATTTCATTCATCAGAGACATAGATTTCTGAGTACAGGTCTTTCACCTCCTTAGTTAAATTCATTCCTAGGTTGTTGGGTTTGTTTTTGGATGCAGTTGGAAATGAGACTGTTTTCTTGATTTCCTTTTCTGATCATTTGTTGTTCAAGTATGGAAACAAAACAGATTTGTGTATGTTAATTTTGTATCCTGCAACTTTACTGAATTCATTATGAGTTTTAAGAAGTTTTTTGGTGGTGTCTTCAGGATTTTCTATATATAATATCATGTTATATGCAAACAGTGACATTTTAATTTCTTCCTTAACAGTTTGGATTTATTTTATTTATTTTTCTTGCCTGATTGTTGTGGCCAGAACTTCTAATAATATGTTGACTAAAAGTGGCAAGAGTGGGCATACTTGTTTTGTTTCTGATCTTAGAGAAAATGGTTTCAGCTGTTCACCATTGAATATGATGTTGGCTGTAAGTTTGTCATATATGGCCTTTATTATGTTATGTTCCTTCTATATCCACTTTGTGGAGAGTTTTTATCATAAATGGATGTTGAACTTTTTCATAACATATCTACTGAGATAATCATGTGATTTTTATTCTTTTGTTTATTAATGTGGTGTATCATATTGATTGATTTGTGGATAGTAAAAATTTCTTGCATCCCTGGGATAAACCCTACTTGATCATGATGCATAATCCTTTCACTGTATTGTTGAAGTTGGTTTTCTAATATTTTGTTGAGTATTTCAGCATCTATGTTTATGAGTGATATTGGCCAGTAATATTCCTTTTTTATGGTGTCTTTGTCTTGTTTTGATATCAGGTTGATATTGGCCTTATAGAATGAGTTAGGAAGCATCATATGTACATGCTGAACAGCCAAATGTAAAATGGAAAAGGACAAGTGTTCCTCCATTTTGTGACATTCCCAAAACAATCCCACTTCCATTTCTATATTTCTATATGTATATATCTAACATAAGGGAGTGGGAAAAGTATTATTTCTAGCCAATGTAAATATATCCAACTAAATATTGTAGTTTATTATTCTGTTATAAGGGAAGAGAAGGGAGTAAATATTATGAAGAGCTAGCATAATTTCTGCTATAATAGTTTTGGAGAATTAAATTCTGAGGGGATTATTTTATTTGTCCAATAGTCAATTCAATAACATTACCTTTTCCAATATGTAAAATTTCAATATTGATGAATCATAAAATTTAATTTAAAAATACATGCAATAATACTAATTACTAACTACATTAACCTGTAATATGCATTGTGTTATCTTTTACCTATAACTAAAATGATTTAAACTACAGTTTTCAAGAAATGGCAGGTGTTCTTCTTTGCTTAAAGATTAAAGAAAATATGAATCCCAGAAGCATATTATTGGTCCTATTGATTTTGTTTATGCACTTGTTTTTTCAAAAACCTCATCCACCAAAAAACAGTCATGCATCTAATACAAAGTTATTTTTTATTAGTTTTGAATTACTTTTCCTGTAAAAATATTGGCACTGTTGTGTGAAAGTCCTATAGTTATGTATGTTTATGAAACAGATGACTTTAAGAATACAGATGAAAATAAATGAATTTTATATGTTTTTACAATCTATCAATAGGTCAAATATGCTATAATTTAAGGGAGAATTAATTTTGGAATCAGACAAACCTAAATTTGAAATAAAGTTCTACATGTACTATCTGTGTGAACATGACCACTTAAAGCCTTATGCTCTTCATTTCTAAAGTGGGGGCAATAGAACTTACCTCATAGGTTGTTGTAATAATTAAATAAGATAATTTATGTAAAACATCTAGTACAATACTTGGGATGTCATCCTTCCCCTAATTCTAATAATTTAATTAGGAAAACAAATCAGAGTAAGGAACATTTACTTTGGTGTTATAGTTTAGTCAAGTATCAGGTATGAGTAACATCTTTGTTGACTTCTTTTTGAAGAAATGATTAAGAAAACAGCTTTATGGTAAAACATCCATACATTCACAGGTATTGCTGGCTTCTAATACCTAACTCACACACACAAAAAAGAAAAAAAACACATGACTAATTTAAATATATGTGTCAACATCAAAGTGTATATTTAAAATATATTCATCTAAATTAAGAACCCCTATCAATCTAACCTCCTGAAAGTTGGAAGAAAAGTGTTAAAATTGCAGTGATTCTTGTCACTGGTTTCACCTCAGATACCAGTATCTATATCCTTAAAAAGAAATAATAGAGTGTTTCTGCTGGCTAAGATGGATTACTAACGACTGGATATTCCCTCCTGTCTCAAACAACCAAAACAAAAAATATATAAAACAATGGTTTTCAAGACATCGGAACTAAGTCAATGAAAGTTGGTGATTTCTGAAGTATGAAAAACAAATGAGAGGATGAGTATGATTGCCTCAGTTTGCTGCCTTGAGAGGGTTTCCAGGCCATGACATAGGACGGTCAAACCAAAAAGAGCATGGCAGACTCTCTGAGTTGAAGAGACAGAGCAGAAAGTCTGGGGAGACTAAATTGTCTAGAGTTTAGAGGATGAATTATGGTTTAGGAGAGAACCAAGCAAAGAAAGAACTTGAAGTCTACAAAGCTGTCCTCCTCCCTCCAGGGTTAACCCTATCTGAAAAGGTGCTTAGTGCTCACACAGGGTTGGGAAAAATGTCTATTCCCTTCAAATAGGCTAGAAAATCTCATGATTCACAGGACATTACCGAGAACATTCAGAAAGAAAATAATGAGCTCTAGGATGAGCTCTGCTCTGTCCTACCTTCAACATACCAATTCCTCCCTCAACTAACAAATCTTAAAAGGAAGACATAAAAAGATAACTGTTTCCAAGTAAGGTAAAATCATTCCACAACAAACTCAATAATATAAAGATTTTTAAAAAATATAACACCAATAGTGGTAAAATTCACAAAGTCTGCAAACCAAAAAAAAAAAATGACAAGGCAGGCAAAGGTAAGGGAAAATAATACCTGTAATGAGGAACAAACTTAGTCAATCTACTGATAAATCAAACCTAGAATTGACACAAAATTTAGACTTAATAGAAAAGAGCATTAAAATAATTATTATAACTGTACACAGTATGTTCAAAATTTTAGCAGAGGCATGGAAAATAGTAAAATGTTCCAAATCAATTGTTTCAAATGAAAACAATGAGTATGATACAGCATACACTGATGGAATTAACAGTAGATTAGACATTTTAAAGATTAACAAACTTGAACACACTTCTAAATAACCCACAGGTCAAAAAAAAATCAGAAGATGTATTAGAAAGTATTTTAAATTGAAGGAAGATGAAGCATCCAAATTTATGAAATGCAATGAAAGAAATAGTAAGAGGAAAATCAAAAACTTTAAATGTATCTCTTATAGAAAATAAGAAAGGTATTAAATTAACATCTAAACAGCCCCTTAAGGACTTTGAAGACAAGAGCAAAGTAAAACCAAAGCAAACAGACAGAAGGAAATAATAAGGGTCAAAATAAATAAACAGAAAACAGAAAAATTATATAGAAACTATGAAGACACAATGAAACTAAAGTTTTATCCTTGGAAATACTCAACAAAATCAGTAATCATTCAGCTAGAATAATCAACAAAATGTATGATACATGTTTAAAAAATGAGGAATGAGATAATATCTCTACCTAATTTATAGTAATTAAAATTATCATAAGAAAATATTATGGACAGATTTATGCTAAATAGACAACTTAACCAAAGTAGAAAAATTGCTAGAAAGAAACAAATCATTAAAACTAAAAAATGAACAGAAAATTTGAATAGACATAAAAAATAATGGAATTGAATTTCAAATATTCCTACAAATAAGAGCTTGAGCCCAAGTGGCTTCACTGTTAATTCAATGAAGAAATTATACAGATTATATACAAATTCTTTCAGAAAATATAGACACAGTAAACACTCTTTGTCTTAAACAGTTTGGGCTGCTGTAACAGAATTCCATAGACTGGATGGCTTAAAAGATCAATATTTATTTCTCACAGTTCTGGGGGATAAGAAATCCAAAATTAAGCCACAGGCAGATTTGTTATCTGATGAAAAGCCCACTTTCTGACTCATAGATGGCTACCTTCTCACTGTGTCCTCACATGGTAGAAGGGCCAAGAGAGCTCTCTGGGGCCCTTTATAAGGACACTAATCTCATTCATTAGGGTTTCATCCTCCTGAGATAATCACCTCCCAAAAGCCTCTTCTAAATACCACCACATTGGGGGTTAGGATTTCTACATGGGAAGACAAACATTCAGCCCATAACACCATCTTATTCTGTGAATCTAGTGTTACTCTGATACCAAAACAAGGGAAAAAAAAACAAGCATCTCAAGGGAAAAAGAAAACTACCTCTCATGAATATAAAAACAAAAATTCTTAACAAAATATTGACACACTGAATATAGGAACTTATAAAAACTATTATATGCTTCTCACAGAAGAATTTCCAATAGTGTGTGTATATATCCCCTCAGCCAGGGCCTGGGCTTATCTGCCTGCACTCTCTTGAGGCTGAGTTTGACTTTGTGGCTCAGTTTCAAAGAAGAGAGTAGGGAAAGGGAAAAAGAGTAACTTTACAGCAGAGAAACCTAGTAAACACTACCTTAACCAAGTGATGATAATTAAGCTTTTTGCAATTCATATGTGTGTGTATGTATATATATATATATATATATATATATATATATATATATACACCATGTACCCTCTAATATTATGCAATAAGAATAGCCATTGATATTGTATAAGAAAACAGTTAACAGTGAGCTTGTAAAATATTTCATCTGGCTAATTGCTTTTCTTTATTAGTGATTACAAGAGACCTTTGGCTACTTAAACAACCCTAAAAATTTCAATAGCCTAACACAAAGATATTAATTTATATTCAAGGAAAGTCTACTGTAATTACAAAAATTTTTCCATAGCAACTATTCTTTATGCAGAAACTCAGGCCCCACTGATCTTGTGGTACTATCATCCATCAAGAATCTTTTCTGATTTTTGCAGAAGTGAAGGGAATAATAAGAATATTTTACTAGCAATTAAATGTTTTATAAAAACAACCCATTGGCCACATACATTTACAATGGGAAGAGTAAATGTTTTCTTCCTGTGTTCCCATAAAGAGAGGACACCCGTATCTACTAAAAGTGTCCTTAAAATTCTGTAAACAAATGACCAGATAAAATGTGTCTGGTATTTAGTTGTCTCATAGAACCTTTCCTGGCCAATTTTCTTCGTCCTCTCCATAGCATTGTTTTAGCACTACCTTTTGTTTGAGTTCTAACTGTTTTAAAATGTTATTCTGGTTCTTAGGTGGAGGTATTTGGCACTCTCAGAATCCCTCTGGGATTCTGTATCAAATCCAGTTTATTGTTAATCTGGCCTTGACTTCACACTCCATTTTTTAGATTTGAATGCCCATTTTGTCCTTACATCCATTTTGAGAGGATGACTGCATTAATTGTTCTCAATATCTCAGGTAACACTGTATTCATCCTCTTTAGTATTGGCCTACCACATTTTCTCTGGGATTGGCCATATGTGTTGGCAAATGGGACAATAACAAAATTGACACAAGTAGAAGCTTTAATAAGCACTTACGAGTATCTGCTTCCACTCTTGGATCTCTGCCATTAACACAAAAATAAACCTGGGATTGTTTGCTGGAGGGGTCTAAGAAAACCTCTCATGGAAAAATGTCAAATTGTCCTAGGTGAGGCCATTCCAGACCAGCTAGCCCTCAGCCTATCTGCCAGCTGACTACAGGTACATGAAAGAGCCTGTTTGAAATCAGCTGAGACAGGCTCAGATGTGTAGAACTGCTCAATCAACACATAAATATGTAAGCAACAATAAATTGTTGTTTTAAACTGCTGGGTTTCAGGAGTGGTTTATTATATACTGATAGCTACCTAATATACACAGCCACCTCTTATATATCAGCACTAATAATAAAACTTCTCACTATGTTGTTGCCTGTATAGGTATTTCTTCTTTATATAGAGAGTTCCTGTTTGATTGTGGTCTTTTCTTCTTAGCCCTCCTTAAGAACTGTCCTCTTTTTTTCACTTCAAATTAAATGTCTAGAAACTGCCACTTCCTTATAGAGTCCTGATACCTGTCTACCTAACCACATTTTTTTCTATGTTTAGATTTTTTTTTCTTTATCTATCAGTGATTTTTAGGATGCATACTCACTCCCATATTATGAACACTATGATCTCTTCCCACTACCCTCTTTAGAGATATTTATAAGGATGGAATTCCACTTAGTAATTTTAGCAGAGTTTCACCCTTGTCTTTTAGTTTCCTCATACACCCAACATAGATTGAAGTGCACATCTCATTCTCTCAAAATACTCCCTTTTTGTAAAATATTTGGATTATATTAGGTAAAGTGATATATTTAGTAGGCAATAAACTTAATAAAATGTAACTCTTTTGAAGAAATACTAACTTGTGTCTCAGTCTTAACACAGTGTTAATAAGAGACTCCACTTCAAAAATGAAAAATATTAAAACAATATACACTCTTACAAAAGACTGAATAAAATGCCAAAGTGTGATGTCATTTAATAACATGAAAGAGAATTTATTTAAAATTTTCTCTAGTATCTTTCCTTGGTTAGAAATAGGTATATGGGAAAGATAAATCAAGATTAGACAGAAGCAAAACATAAATAAGAGAGACAAAAAAGCCAAGATTTACAGTAAAGTCTACTCATAATTTGATAAAATGATTATGAATATGTCCTAAGTGATTTGTGCCTTTCATTTTATTGAAACATCTTACCATACTGAATGTGATCCTAGTATTGAAAAATTGGCATTATTCACACAATTTTAAATTCTAGCTGTTTTAACGGGTACACATGTTGAAAAATTATGTTCCCTTTCAATATTGGAGGGAAACTTCAGGGCATTTGGATTTAAGAGGTGATTTTCATCCTCCAATGTTATAACTTAACAAGAAATATATAAAAGGTATTTAGACTCTACATAATGTTGCATTATAGATTGACTTCTGAAGTGAACATCAAATGAGAGGCAATAAAATGTGTGTGTGCATGTGTGTGTGTGTGTGTGTGTGTGTGTGTGATCTGCCTTGAAGAGCATTTTCTTCCCAATTCTCCCCAAATATTCCAAATATCTAAAATATCTTCCTCCTTATCATCTGTATTGTATCTTCCTTCAGGTAATTTTCTGCCCTTTTTTAATGTGACTATGTGTAGCTATTTTTAGACCGTCACATTGTTTTCCTACCCATTAATGTTATTTTGCTAAATAAAGATCCAAAGACTTTATCTGCAGAGCCAGGATTCTATATAGCTGACAGCGTCAGGATAGAGGACATAAATACTGATTTGATAATATAATTTTTAACTTTCAGAAATCCAAATTCCTTGAAAGTTGTTTACATTTCAATTCTGTTGGCAAAGTTCATTTTTATCTTTTTCAACTTAACGAACCTCATTCCTCATTTATTTAATATAGCCTTGTTTTTGCCAAAGGTTATAAGATAACTTTTCAAAATATTGACTATTTTATAGTCTTATAGACTTATACCCTTGTAGTTTCTCAAATTAAGTACCTGGTTTAAAATGCATGCAGTCAGTTTTGTTATTCAATATTGAATATAAATCACACATGACTCATTTTTCATGTTACCACACTCTCTGATGATTGAATTCATCATGTTCCCTTTTGTTTGATTTTGCATAAAGTCAAAAAGCCGCTGAAACTAAAATCCACCTGCATGATTACTGTCACAAATAGAATGCATTCTGAGAATAAAATATAGTCACTTCACACTTATTTAGTTCTCTTTTAAGAGTAACGGTTTGTAAAAGCAGGTTAATCTCCTCAGTAATTCCAGATAATGGGTGAACTGAGCTATTCATGAGGAAAATAATACTATAATTTTGATGGCCTAAATGACAACCAACATCACAGAGTGAATGAAGACATGGTTATCAGAGCACTAGGGTCACAGGATTCTCAGAGCTCACTGAATCAGGAGAGAAATAGGTATGCTGGTTAAGCCTGAGTACTTAACGTTATTGCCAAGGTAACACCACTCATCTTTTAGTAGAATGAATATGAATACATGTATATATAACGTAGTTGCATATATAGGTTCCCAGCAACAGAAGTAAGGAAGTATAAGACAAATATTAGTAAAATCTGGATCATGTAAGTGAAGCTTCTAGAATTCTCTCTTGGTCCAACAAGATGTGCTTTGTCTCCAGATAATAGGTCATTCAGATAAGTGCATAAATTTATCAGCCAAAGCTCAAGTTATTGAGGGGTCATTTATACTGCAAAACCAGGCAGTGTGACTAGATATAATAAAACAAATATTAACATCAATCTACACATTTTGAGTAGACAATGTTAACAAGCTGGTACAAAAAACATCCTAGGGTGTTTCAGTATTTAAATAGAACATTATGAATTACCAGTTAATATTTTTCATTCCTGTTATGTGCAAAGTTTAGTATCATGGCAACAATCATCACTGGAAACTAGCACAGAGTCCCCATAGACCAATAGTGAGGTAACCCTTACCTTATACACAAGCTGTCTTTTATAAACGGGATCTTCACCCCTATTCTATCGCTGATGATATTGACTTCTTGTAAGCAGTTCAGTTAGTAGCTTTTACCTGTCCATTACACTCTAAAAAGTCAAGTTTTACAGCTCACACAGGGAAGAAAAAACACAACATTTTATGCTTCACACAGGAATTCTATTTTATAGCCCCATTCTGCATCTAATACTAAGAAAATATTTGATTTTAATTGGCTCCTAGATGAGAAGCAATTGGCAATACTGATGCTTAGGTTGGGCTCCAAATGGCATTCTCTGTGTAAGGTTAATATGGTTTGAATTGAATGAATGCTTTCTGTTATAGGAATTCATTCGAAAAAGAGTTACAAATCACCTACTATATGCCAGATATAAGGTTAGATACTAAGGATGTGAACACAATAAAGAAACAAGTAGAAAGTTAACACATATATCTAAACATATACACACATACAGAGGGAGACAGAGAGGAAAACTGGAAGGTCTGCTAAGGCTATATTACAAGTCTCTTGAGCCACGTTGAAGAACCTTGAATTTATTCTGGGAAAATATTCAAAAATTTTAAAGTCTAAAATGAGATGAATAGAGTACGTGTCAGAAAAATAACTCCAGAAGCAATGCAGAAAGTGGATTGGGGGACTTCCCAGGTGGTGCAGTGGTTAAGAATCTGCTGGCCAATGCAGGAGACCTGGGTTTGAGCCCTGGTCTGGGAAGATCCCACACGCCACAGAGAAACTAAGCCCCTGAGCCACAGCTACTAAGCCTGTGCTCTAGAGCCCATGAGCCACAACTACTGAGCCTGCTTGCCACAACTACTGAAACCCGGACACCTAGAGCCCGTGCTCCACAACAAGAAAAGCCTCTACTCACTGCAACTAGAGAAAGCTCACGTGAAGCAACAAAAGACCCAACACAGCCAAAAATAAATAAATTATTATTTTTTTTATAAAAGGAAAGTGGATTGGAGTAATAAGAAAAAGAACACAGTAGAGGAACTTACAAAAACATAGCTCTTTGTCATCAATTTTGACCAGGTGCTGCTTGCACAATGATCAATAATAAAACATAGTTATGAATATGAGGAAGTGTTTTTTTTTTTGTTTTGTTTAGTTTTTTTTTGTGGTACGCGGACCTCTCACTGTTGTGGCCTCTCCCGCTGCAGAGCACAGGCTCTGGACACGCAGGCTCAGCAGCCATGGCTCACGGGCCCAGCCGCTCTGCGGCATGTGGGATCTTCCCGGACTGGGGCACTTTCCCATGTCCTCTGCATCAGCAGGAGGACTCTCAACCACTGCGCCCCCAGGGAACCCGAGGAAGTATTTTTATTTTGAAAAATAAAGTGGTTTAACACCTTAGATAATTTCTCTAAATGAAGTATAAATAGAAATGTATAAATAGAATTATAAATAGACCTAGGATCATATATGTGGGAATTTAGATATCATTGAACCAAATTGGTTCTGAAAATACAACAGATTTTATATTTTGTATTCCCGTGTAAGAAAACAAACTGAAAACTGTTAAATATAAATGTAATGTGCTGTATATTTTAAAAATTGGGCAAGAAGAAGTCATTTTTCTCAGAGAAGAATAACTTTGGAATCAGAGTAGCTTTATTTATATTTGAAAGCTCTGCTACTTACTTGGTGTGTGATCATGGGTAGCTATTTTACCTCTATAAATCTCACTTTCTGCATATATAAAATAGGATAATAATCTTACTTAAGAAGTTTAATGAGATAAGCCATGTAAAGCTATTACCACTGGATCTGGCACATAGAAATTTTTTTAACAAACACCATAGTTACATCAGTTATGATCTTTAGTAGTAAGTTTCTTAGTTCTTGATTAGAAGTGGCTTAAGTAATAAAGTTTATTTGGTTTTATTTAATTATAAATAATAAATTCAGAAGTAATCTTTGTCAGAGATGGTTAAGTCTGTGGAATAGCAAAATTATCACATACCTTAACACTTTACCTTTTTCTGTCCTGACACCTTCAGGGTGTTTTCCGTTTCTCTCATGATAATCTTAAAGTGCCTGTAACAATTCTTAACTAGAATTTTTATCCCCTCCTCTTGGGATTACATACCTAAACACAAAAGGAAGCGTTCCTGTTTTTGTCTTCTTCAGAGTAGGGAAAAAACACTTTCAGTAAGTTATCTGGTAGACTTCCCCTAACAAATTGTTACCCAGAGTAGAATCACAGACCTATGCCTAGACAACCAATGGCAAAAGGAACAGAATTACCATGATCGGTATATTACAACCATCTTACACTTGCCAGCATTCACCCCTTAGGACTAGGGATAGACTCACCTTCTATGAGGGTATTGACCCCTGAGAACTGAGCAAAATTGAGATTCATTAGGTATAGAAGAAATGAGAATGGCTCTTGTGTAGGTAGACAATGGTGTTTTAGATGATAATTATAATAATGTAGATGCTGATGGTCATGTCAGTATTTAATCCCCAATTGTGTCACCAAAAAATCTTAGGATATACATAGAAATATGGCAGTATCACCTGATATCCCTTCATATCTTTATGGCATGCATTTTTTCATTGTTCTTAACTTTTAAAGATATATGCATATTTTAATCTGTTCCATCTAATAAGGTAATAGGACTAATATAGGAAATGTATGTATACATATATATATACATACACATATATATTCACTTATACTAACTATAGATATTATAAACATTAAGGTAAGTTGCATTACTTTAGTGTCACAATGTCCTGAAGTACCTTTATTTTCTAATCTTACACTACTACTCTACACTTCCCTAAGTGTAACATTCATAAAGTTATATGATAATTGTTTTAAACATACCAACTGTGGAGTGCTCTAAGGTCTTAACTAATTAATAATGATTAGAATAGTTAAACATGAGTAATTACAATTTTAATAGTAATATAAATAGAATCCCATGAATTGGTGTTATAACTACTTTCAAATAATAAGATAAAATTAATTTTAAGCTAATACATATTAAAAAGCTTCCTATTTTATTTTATTTTTTTTAACTTTTAATTTTATATTGGAATATAGTTGATTAACAGTGTTGTGTTAGTTTCAGGTGTACAGCAAAGTGATTCAGTTATACATATACATGTATCTATTTGTTTTTGAAATTCTTTTCCCATTTAGGCTGTTACATAATATTGAGAAGAGTTCCCTGTACTATACAGTAGGTCCTGGTTTGTGATACATTTTAAATGTAGTGTGAGCATGTCAATCCCAAACTCCCTAACTATCCCTCCCCACACACCTCGCCCCTGGTAAACATAAGTTCATTCTCTAAGTCTGTGAGTCTGTTTCTGTTTTGTAAATTGTTTCATTTTTATCATTTTTTTTGGATTCCATATATTAGCGATGTCATATGATAATTCTTTTTCTCTGTCTGACTTACTTCACTCAGTATGACAATTTCTAGGTCCATCCATGTTGCTACAAGTGGCATTATTTCATTCTTTTTAAGGCCTGAGTAGTATTCCATTGTATATATGTACCACATCTTCTTTACCCATTCTTATGTAAATAGATATTTAGGTTGCTTCCATGTCTTGGCTCTTGTAAACAGTGCTGCATTGAACACTGGGGTACATGTATCCTTTCTGACCATGTTTTTCTCTGGATACCTGCCCAAGAGTGGGATTGTGGGATCATATGGTAGCTCTATTATTAGTTTTTTAAGGAAGCTCCATACTGTTCTCCATAGAGGCTATACCAATTTACTTTCCCTCCAACAGTGTAGGAGGGTTCACTTCTCTCCACATCCTCTCCAGAATTTATTGTTTGTGGATTTTTTGATGATAGTCATTCTGACTGGTGTGAGGTGATATCTCATTGTAGTTTTCACTTGCATTTTTCTAATAATTAGTGATGTTTAATATCTTTTCATGTGCCCCTTGGCCATCTGTATGTCTTCTTTGGAGAAATGTTTATTTAGGTTTCTGCCCATTATCTGATTGGGTTATTTGTTTTGATGACATTAAGCTGAGTGAGTTGTTTGTAAATTTTGGAGACTAACTCCTTGTCAGTCACATCATTTGCAAATATTTTCTCTTATTCTGTAGGTTGTCTTTTCATTTTGTTTATGGTTTCATTTGCTGTGCAAAATCTTTTGAGTTTAATTAGGTCCCATTTGTTTGCTTTTGTTTTATTTCCAGTACTCTGGGAGATGGATCAAAAAATATATTGCTGCAATTTATGTCAAAGAGTGTTCTGCCTATGTGTTCCTCTAAGTGTTTTATAGTGTCTGGTCTCACATTTAGGTCTTTAATCCATTTTGAGTTTACTTTTGTGTATGGTGTAAAAGAATGTTCTAATTTCATTGTTATACATGTCACTGTCCAGTTTTCCCAACACCACCTATTGAAAAGACTGTCTTTCCTCCGTTTTATAGTCTTGCCTCTTTTGTCATAGATTAATTGACCATAGGTGTGTGGGTTTTTTGCTGGGCTTTCTATCTATTTCATTGATCTATATTTCTATTTTTGTGCAAGTACCATACTGTTTTGATGACAATAGCTTTGTAGTATAGTCTGAAGACAGGGAGCTGGATTCCTCCAGCTCCACTTTTCTTTCTTAAGATTGCTTTGGCTATTCAAGTTCTTTTGTGTCTCCAACTTTTAAGATTTTTTGTTCTAGTTCTGTGAAAAATGCTATTGGTAATTTGATACATATTGCATTGAATCTGTATTTGCCTTGGGTAGTATAGTCATTTTGACAATATTGATTCTTCCAATCCAAGAATATGGTATATCTTTCCATCCGAAAACATTTCCTCTAAGATCAGGTACAAGACAAGAATGTCTACTCTCGCCACTTTTATTCAACATAGTTTTGGAAGTTCTAGCTATGGCAATCAGAGAAGAGAAAGAAATAAAAGGAATCCAAACTGGAAAAGAAGAAGTTAAACTGTCACCATTTGCTGATGACATGATACTATAAGTAGAAAATCCTAAAGATGCTACCAAAAAACTACTAGAGCTCATCAATGAATTTGGTAAAGTTGCAGGTTACAAAATTAATACACAGAAATCTATTGCATTTCTATACACTAACAATGAAAGATCAGAAAGAGAAATTCAAGAAACAATCCCATTTACCATCACATCCAAAAGAATAAAATGCCTAGGAATAAACCTACCTAAGGAGACAAAAGACCTGTACTCCAAAATCTATAAGACATTGTTGAAAGAAATCAAAGATGACACAAATAGATGGAAAATGTTTCCTATTTTAATCTCAGTCATGCTATACTTCTCTCTTTGCAACACATCACATTTTTGTAACACTTTTTGTAATGCTAATCACACAGTACTTAAATATCATCTGTCAGTCCAACTCCATGAGAGCAAAGGCCAATTTTATTGTATTTACTGTTTTGGATGCAATAACAAGAATGCATCCTGACATGGTAGAGAAATAATACATGGACTGTAGTAGTAAATTTGTGAGAAGAAAAGAGAATTTCTGATTAATCAAAAATAATCACAACATAACTTCTTACTTAAGAATATTTCTCTACAGAAATAACATTATCTTCAGCTTTCTTAGAAATAAGATACCAGTCAAAAAGTTACTTTGAATGAAGGTTCAATGATTACAGATACATCGTCAAAGACTTTAGTCATATCTAGAAGCCACTTGAGTACAGAGAATTATTCAGCAATATATGAAGATATGAACCCATTGTAAATGGATATATGTAAGTTTTACACTATCTTAGGATTCAGTTAAATCTTAACAATATGTAGTAAAAATCTATATGCAGTGTACCCATTCCATAAGAGAATAGCTCCTAATGATCACTTTAAACATTTAGTGCTATTAGGTCTACCATACAAAGCATTCCACCCTCTACCCACTGACCATATTAATCAGTCTGGGAGTTGATAAATGTCTCAAGTTAGTCCAGAGACCGTTTTTGTGATTTCAAAAATCAGAACTAAATTAAGAAAGATGTCCTTCTCTGATGGTGGAGCTGTGAAGGAACCTAGTCTGTGAGAATGATGCAGACATCCAGAGAGAAACATACAAGAGAGATGGAGAGTGAGGAGGTTAGAGATGCCCAATTCTCTTGGTTCAGGTTCATGTAACCTATTCTTCTTGTTGGAGAAAGTATTCCAGCATCCTTCCAATAATTTATTCTTCCTAGAACTAAGCCAATTCACATTATGTTTGACATTTGAAGCAAGGGCCCACAGACCGTATTTATTCTTTTCAAAAACCTATTCTCATTTTTCTAGATTTCTATTGTTACATGTTGCCTAGTTTATACCCCTTGCACTCAGCTCCAGCCCCATTGAAATTTGTTATTTTCTGAACCTGCCAGACATGCCCCTGCCTCAGGACTTCACTTTCTGGTTTTTCTGTCTGGAAATCTCTTTTCCTGGACAATTGCAGAGCTCCTTTCCTTGTCTTCATCAGGTCTTTTCTCAAATGTCACCTTCTCAGCAAGGCCTTCCTTGACCATGATAGAGAAAATTGTAAAACATGCACTAAACCCACAAAGAAAATAAACAAAAAAACAGCATCTCTCCCTTTCACTGTGTATTAACCATTGTTTATTTGGCTTCTCTTTCACTAAAATATAAGATATAGGAGGTTAGGGATTTTTATGTTTGTTCTTTAGTGTAAATAGCACCTAGAATAGTGTCTGGCACACAACCAGCACCCTAGTGAATAAAAAAAAATAAACAAATGAATAAATTAAAAAATAAATAAACTTATCCCTAGTAGAAAATAAAAAATAAAATTGGCGTGTAGTTGTTAGTATTTTCCATGTTAAATATTGATATTGAGTTCTCCCAAAGAAGTAGGTTTATCTTTATTTATTACTGCACATCTAGAAAAATTAAATCATCAGTTGGGGAGGGAGAGAACTTCTGTAAATAATTGACTAATTATTGCAAGGGGTCCATTATTAAGTTACCACTTAAAAGTATATTATACACATACAGTAACAATTTGGGGAATATAATAGAATAAAATATTCAATTCAAAATATGTTCAAAAGCATAAAGATTTAGCAATAAAACTGAATGAGAACCATGAAGCAATTTAGAGGAGAAAAAACTTTAAAGCTCTACTGATGGAAATGAAATAAAACTTGAATAAATGTAGAACTATATCCACTTATTCAGGAGGTAGGAAAAATATTATGTACTAGTAATTTATCCTTATATTGATCAATATATTGAAAGAGAGACCTCTGGTGTTCCTGACAAAATGGTGATTTATTGTATATTGATGGCTCTCTTCATCAAATCCAAGTCAAGGGAAATAATGACAAACAAGAGGATTGTTGCAACCAAGATTGATGGAGATGAGAAGCTTACTTTAATACTATGAAGAGCCCTAAAGGCATGGAGGTGGTTGATTCCTAGTGTGGTAGAGAAATAGCAGCCCAGATCAGAAAGGGGAAGGTTATTCAGGGAAGAAGGGTGTTTGTTTTGCCTCTGGGTAAAGAAGTCTGAAAGAGTCACGGCAGAGAAGGATTAGGTTTCTTTTTCATTGTTTAATGCTTATTCTGTTAGACTATTACTAAAATCCATGTGTGGATTCGTTTTTCAATTGCAAATAAAATATAGGTTAAATATTCTAAAACATAGACATAGTTTTGTGATCTTTCTCACTTTTTTTTTTAATTATCCTTTGTTGTAAAAATTTTGTTTTTGTTTTGTTGTTTTTTCAGTCCCTTTACATGTGGCTCAAGGTAAAATTTTATTAAGTTCTTGGGTTATTGCAGAATTGAAACAAAACACAAGCACTGCTGTTATCTTATATTTTAAGGTAACTATTAACTGAGGATGATATGACCGGATTTAACATTTGTTTAAGCACAGAGGCCTTCTTCCTTAGTTTGGTAAACATTCATTTTCACACTCCCGATCTGCAGCTTGCTAACCAAAAAAACCGCTCAAGGGAAGAAAAAAATACAATAAATCGTTCTTATATTATAGTTATAGACTCAGGTTACTCATTATATTTCATTCTCTGCTAGGAATCCTCTCTCCAATGTCTGAACACTTCATTTAAAATTAGAGATTTCTGTGTGGGCCTATTTGCTTGCTTATAAGAGGATGCATTTTCTCCCTTACTGAAAATATTTAAAAATCAGATTTTCATTTTAAATTTTTGCATCTATCTTGAAATGAATTTCCTTAAGTAGTCTAAATTATTTAAAATAAAAATCACTAGCTCTATATTAATTTTCATTGTCTTAAGAACTTGTCAGTTTTATCCTTCAAACAGACAACAAACCAGACAGGAGCTTTTCCTGATATCTGGATAAGATCATGAAGTCCCTTACTGAAGGCAGAACACATTCTGATGTCTAGATCGAATTGCAGATATTTTAATTAAAAAATAATTTATTCCCATAAGAAATATAGTATTATCTTTGAGAAAGAGCTTTAGGGACATTAATACTTAACTTGTTAGGAAAATGGCATCATCTATGACAAGTGGATAAACAGAACAGCAAGCCATATTCTGTCCCTGAGACCCACATTGTATTGTTCTGAAGCTATTTTGCTTACTTTCACTGATTTTTGCAGAATCCACATTATTTCACAATTGCTGGATATGTTATCTTTCAAGTTCTGCAAAAAGTCTTCATTAACACAGTGACAGAGTCCATTTTTGCTGTCAGGTTTGCATTATTAAACTAAAAATTCACAATTACAGCTCTCTGAAACTCTACCAATAATGGCAAAAGAGAAGATATAACTTTATACGTTACACTGGTATTATATGTACTCAGCTGTAAAGAATAAAGTCAAAGCTTTTTTTTTCTTTAATAATCAGTCCTTCGTTTTCTCATAGTTAGCTGTATCCTTAATTATTTCATAATATTAAGGAAATGAGAAATTCATTAATATGTATCACCTATTTTTTTCCAAATAGAAATCAGCCACGCTTCAAACTCCTTTAAAAACACACAGACCCAAGTCAAATAATTACAAGTCAAACATTTGCCACCTTATTCCAATTAAAACATTTCCTAACATTATTTACCATAACCACCACTGCATTCACATGTGTAAGATCCCACGTATATACCATATATGTGCATCTATATATACATAATTTTGTGTTATAGACTTTCTGAATCATTATTCTTTTACATATATTAAGGTAAACTATAAGTTATAGAGCAAAATTGAAGGGAGAGTTCTATTCAGCAATAAAAGAAAAATGAATTATAGAGGGAAAATGAACTGGATTTAAGGAGAAATAAATCAATTTGAATTTGGCTTCATAATTTGCTTTGCATTCTTTTTTTTAGGACTTTTTTTTTAACAGCATTTTTAGGTTTACAACAAAATTGGGAGGAATGTATGGAGATTTCCCATATAACCTCTGCCTACATACATGCCTAGCCTCCCCCATTATCAGCATCATTCAACAGAAAGGTACATTTTTTACCAAAGATGAAACTATATTAACACATCATGTTAACCATAGTCCATAGTTAATGACTGCAGAATTGTTCAGAAATATAATAGTCTGTCAAGAGGGAGATCCCTTTATATTTCTCCTTTCTCCGGTCTTTTAAATCAATGATCACCTTAAATTTTTTCTCTGTTTCTGCCCTTGCTCACCTGCCTGAAACTGAAATCATGCTTTCCCTTCCTGGTGCTAGAGTTCTCCCTGTGATTCCTGGTTAAGTACTGAGGTCAGGGAGACCCATTGCCTGATGCTGAGACCCCAACTGCTGACCTGAGCAGCACCTATTACTAGATTTTACCCCTTAACTGTAAGACTACTTTGTGTCATGAGACCTGCCTTCTGATATCACATGCTACACATTGCTTGCAGCGCCTACAGCTAAGGGCATCACCGTAACCCTGACACTGCTCTCAAGGTGGGCATTTGGGGTTTCATATCATGGAATCCACCAATGCCTTTTACTCTTCTGCCTCCACACATGTGCCGCATAATGCTTCACACTAATCTGCAATAACTACACAGTCTGAATTTTGATGCAATCATGATTTCAAATATTTTGTGTGTTGCCAAACTATGTATCAGTCTGTTTGATCAATTTGAAAATATATTTCCAATATATTAGTATAGTTCAATAAAAGTTGGCCATATTTAAGGAAAATTTTGCTTATAGAACATTTTTTTAAGTCTGCATCCTATAAGTCTTAGGCTCTTTGGCATATAAATAATAACGGTTAAAGTGAAATTTATTTTTCTTCTTTTAAATATATCTCCCTATTTATTCTTCTGTTTGAATCCTCTCTTATATAACATAAATTGCAGAGTTAAAAAAGCTTGTTATTTCTACAAAAAATTCTATTCATATTCACTCTATTCATCCAGAAAGCAGCTCACACACAGTGAAATTGCTTTTTTGTAGCACATCAGAATATTTTATCATAATTATATTAAGTGAAGAAAAAAGAGAACTGTGATATTCACTTCGATTGATTTATTTCATTTGTTGATAATAACATCAATTACCAGTTCCAGGTTGCTTTACTAGAATAAGACATATTAGAAGGCATTGACTGACTCAACATGTGCACTGCATGTGAAAATGAAAATGTTATTAAGAACATGTAAGAGCTTAATATTCTGAATATGTACATCAATCACTGAAAGAAGATTAGAATTCACTGTACATTTTGCTAATCTGCATCTTTAAATTGCTAACGGAACTTTTATTGGATTTCATTCTAATTTAATTGTTAACACAAATCAAAAATGTTTACTTAAATATGAGCATTCAAGATATTTGATGGTCAAGTAATGGATTCTACTTAAACTATTAATTAGACATAAGTCCCTGGTTTCTAGGGACTAAAATTCTATTCGGGATACTATACTGCTGAATAAATTTGAAAATTATTTTTTCTAGTCTGGCAAGTGAAATCATTTTATTCATTAGAATGGTGCTGTTCAATGAAAAATAATCAGAGGGAAAGTTAAAATTACACTAGTGTATTTTATACAACAGTCTCCAAACAAGAATTGAAGACAAAGTAAAACTTAATAATTTAATTCCCATCCCCTCTTTTTTTTTCTGAAAACATAATCAATTTTATTTAGGTGGCTATAAAACTTTGTCTAGCTTTTTTTGTTTTTCTCCTTTGTAGTCTAAGGATCTATTTTTACAATCTTATTAACAAATTCCTGAAAGGTAATAAGTAAACAAATCTTACTGGGTATTCTGCCTATTCAAGTCAACTTATTTAAAACAATACATTAATATGAATTTATATATTTAAATCTTACCAAATCAGCTTTTTTATTTTCCAGAATCTATTCATCTCTCAATTACAACTGATAAGTTTACCTAAGAATTTCGAAGTATGCACTATTCCAGCTACAAAATTTCTCCCCTTTGAACATATTTTTTGTAATATTAAAACTTCACCAGAAATGTTGACACAGAAATTTATAAAAATGATGCTATAATTAGGAAACAATAATTATATTATTGAGGAAAATTAAATTCATAATTTCAACAACACAACTCTTAAAATAGCACTTTCTTATTTTATAGGTGAGAAAACTGAACCTAAAAAAAGTTAAACATGTCTAAGCTTAAGAAGCTGATGCAATAACTACCCCATCAGACCCTGGCCATGTTCCAGAGTAAGTTCATTTTATTATGTGGAACAAATAAGCAAGGATGTTTCCTTATGAATTATGAGCTAGTCCACATAAGTAACAGAAACTACCAATAATCTCTATCATAAACTGACAGTTTCAGTAATGGTGGTTAGTATTGCTGTTTCAGCAGTTTGGAATTTTTTCTTTCCTTTTAGTAACTTCCAGTCTCCTGATGCATTATTCAAGTACATACCGCTGACAGTGTTTATGATCTGTGCCATTTAAGAGGAAAGTGCCTAAGCAAGGCAGAAAGGTAACAGAATAGTTCAGGATGCATTTGGCATTTCACAGCTGGTTCTGTTCTGAGATCAGGTATAGTATATCTTTCACTATTGTTTATTTAAGCAAATTTAGGCATTCAGATTCTGCAAAATAGTTAGGTATGTTCTCCAAAGTAAAGCAGTTAAAACTTTGCCTAGTCTAAGGTTGATAACCATGGTCGCCATTCAGTCACTCTGCTTTGAGGAAAACAATACGAACAAACAAACGAAAGTATTACAAAAGTACAGCCCACCCCAGATAACATACAAACATTCACAACTTAATAAGCTTTTGAAAAAAAAAAATGTGTACCAGATAGAAATTCATAGCCAAATAGTTTATGCATGAAAAAAACATAAAATCTCTAATTTTTTAATGTCCCAATCCTTTCTTGAAGCTGACATTCTGCCTAGTTGTGAATTACTGAGTCTCTAGGCTCTTGAAAGGAAATGATATCAGAATGTGGTGGTTTTTCTGTCATTTCAGTCAAATGAAGATTCCTCTGTCACTATTTATCAGGGAAGCACCTGGTTCACAGCCATCTTATGCTGACACCTGCCAAAATTTACAGTGCTCTTCTCTGGCTATCATTCATCAGAATACACTCATGCTGGAATCTACAGGAGTCAGAATCTCAGTGCACTGCAATCTGGATGAAGAAGCCTTGTCCTCATGTGACATTCAGTTCTCATGTTCTATTTGATTGGGTCATCCTTGTCACACTGTGGGACACATTTTCCAGTCAACTTCTTTGCCTTTATTTGGGGCAAAAAGAAAATGTCTGACTAGCAGCTTGGGAGCACAAATTTCTATGAGGATACCTCAAGCCCCTCTGTCTAGATAATTCATTAGTCACTGTTATGTGAATGTTCTGGAGCAATGCTGGGCCCATTGTTTCGTCAGTGGGCTTGCTGTTCCCTGAATCTCCTGTTAGTAAACAGGCCCAAACCCCTCTACGTACCTAGGGTAGGCACCTACCTACCAAATCCCAATCCCCTGCCTACCTAGGGGTACAGTCAAAGAGCCACTTTTCAGGCATGAAAAAATATGAATCTCTCTAGCAAGTCTCTTATTGTCTTGCCTCTCTTATCCCAGGGAACTCATAGAGTTCTCTGGACAAGAGAATGTTAGAAATGGAGGATTTAACCTTCTTACACTCTATTGTATATGTTAGGACTTCACTCATTTATACTCACAAAGTGTTTTCACACAACACTAATAATTACAGGCTGAACTGTGTTCCCTCCAAATCCATGTGTTGAAGTCTGAGGTATCCCTAGTACCTCAGAATGCAGCTATATTTGGAGATAGAGCCTTAAAAGAGGTAACTAGGTGAAATGAAGTTGTACAGGTAGTCTAATCCAGTCTGACTGGTGTTCTTGTACAAGGAGGAGAACTGAACACAAAGAAACACGTGGTGGGTTTTTTTGTTTTTTAATTTTTAGCTATGTTGGGTCTTTGTTGTTGCACTCAAGCTTTCTCTAATTGTGGCGTGCAGGGGCTACTCTTCGTTGTGGTGCACAAGCTTCTCATTGTGGTGGCTCTTGTTGCGGAGCACGGGCTCTAGGCACCCAGGCTTCAGTAGTTGTGACTCACAGGCTCAGTAGCTGTGTCTCGTGGGCTCTAGAGCACAGGCTCAGTAGTTGTGGTGCACAGGCTTAGTTGCTCCACGGCATGTGGGATCTTCCCGGACCAGGGCTTGAACCCATGTCCCCTGCATTGGCAGGAAGATTCTTAACCACTGCACCACCAGGGTTTCTTTATGTAAGAGCATAAAGTAAAGGCCATGCGAGGACAGCCAGAGGGTGGCCGTCTGCAAGCCAAGGAGAGGTCTCAGGAGAGACCAAACCAGCCACACCTTGATCTTGGACTTCTAGACTCTAGAAACAAATTTCTGTTGTTTCAGCCACACAGGCTGTGATATTTTGTTACAGGCCCACTATCAAACTAACAAACTAATATTTCAGTCTTGGATTTCCTGAATCTAATTTGAACCATAAAAACTGAGCATTGACAGTGTCTTTTCTTCAAATGTCTGATATATCATTCTTAAGCCTCTATGAATCTGTAAATTCTTCTAAATAAATAAGGACTAGATTATATACCAGGAAATGGGAAAACATAAAATAACTATCATTTAATATTTTATTTCAACACATTACCAATTATGTACAATAGAGTTTTTATAAGTAAAAATTTGCAGTTGAATGTTGAGTTTTAAATATTAAACCAAATTCTGTAACCAAAAAGGAGTATTCTGTTTATAGGACTAAAGTTATAACAGGATTAGAAATTCAACAGGATTTAAGTTAGCAATAAAATTTTGGGGTACTGAATAAAATTTACTAATAATCTAGCAAACACCACCTCATCAAGATTGTAAAACAATATGCTGGGCTCACATTCCTGCCTCTATAGTACCCCAACTAACATATAAAGTAAGCAGAAGAGAATGAGGCAGCATTCAAATGCAAATCGATAAAGAAGGAAGAGCCATCTGTGAAGATTAAACACTAGAGAAATATTTAAATTATGTTGAAGAGATAGAAATACAGAAGACTTTAGAGGGAAGTTTCATATATTATTTGATCTGTCCAGTAGTTTTTAGGGATTATGTTTTGGCTTCGTAATTTTGACTCTTCTGTACTCACACATGAACTTCATCTCAAAGAAACCATATTTGGTAATTTTAACAAATCATATCTGGTTAGCCTCTATGAGCATGCTGACACTTGTTACATGACATTGTGCCCTAAAATACAGCTTTAATATTTATACTGTTTTGTTTTTTTTTTTTAATTTTTGAATTTGGAAGCATAGAATATTGTACTCCAAGGAAACAAGTTACATCTAAAAGTGGCCTTGCGGCTTGACCAGGAATCTCAGCCTTTAAGGAATGACTGCCCTTAGTGTAGCATTGGAGGATATTGAAAAGCAGCCTTTAGAAATTCATCTCTCATTAACATGGAGGTAATTTTTATGAGGTCAAATATAAGTACTTGCAGGGAGCACTGCACCATTAAAAAATAACAAGAAAAAATATTTTAAAGGAGCAAACTTGATTTTTAGGTATTTTCCCAACAGAAATGTGTTTCTTTCATCTCATGTTTGATTTAATTACACTCTAGAAATGTGATTTTCTCAAATGAAACACAAGATCAAATCATTTTTAGTCTAAATGAGTAGCAGTGAGTAACAAAGTGAGACAAAGCAGATTTTTCTGGGTTTTACTTTTTGAAAATAGAGATAATAGCTGCCTTACTTCAAATAGAAGGTTAAAAGGATGATTTTTAATGACTGAACGCTCCAAGAAAGCTGAGTAATTTTGCATTACTAAAAGTAAAAGCAATCTAGAAAATGATAATCATTAGTATACTTATAATTCAGTTTTTCTGTACAAAGAATATATGCTGTAGGAATAATGTGATAATATTTAATATAAACCCTTGATTTTCAATTACCATAAGATAATTATTATAAATGCAAATAACCGGACCTATAATAAAATCCTGTCATACAGGATCCATTAACTATAGATTCATTATTAAAACCTAAAGAAACTTGAAACAGAAATTTAAAGTTTCCTAATAATGCAAAATTATGAAAAAGGTTGAATAGGAAGGGACCTATATATTTTCAGCAAAAATATTTTTTAAATAATTTGTGAAAATATTGGATGCTATGAAAAGATAAAAACAAGAATTAATTTTAAGGGTACTGTGGTTGCCCTCTTTCAATTTAGAGTCACCTCAACGCTATCACCTAATATAGGGCTTATTCTATTTTTTACATATACATATCTATATTTATATACATAGGCATATGCATGTACATATTTGATCTTTCATCTCATGTCTGAACATGTCAAGCATGAGAGAAACAGGACTAGAAACCACAGCTTTGGGTAAAAGTCATGAATCTAAAAATGAGCAATTACAATACACTGAGATAAATGATATAAAGGAGGATAGCAAGGGATTCTTTATAACAGAGTTCCCCAATCCCTGGGCCGTGGATTGGTACCAGTCCACAGCCCATTAGGAACTGGGCCGCACAGCAGGAGGTGAGCACCTGGCGAGTGAGCGAAGCTTCATCTTCCACTTCCCATTGCTCTGCATCGCTCTCATTACTGCCTGAACCATCATGCTCCACCCCGTCTGTGAAAAAATTGTCTTCCAGGAAACCGGTTCCTGGTGCCAAAAAGGTTGGGGACCACTGTTTTAGAAGAATGAAGAAGGACATCAAGTTTAGACTAAAAGAAACAAGAAAAACTGCTTGGAAAAAGCATAGAGACATGTAAGATTAGCTATATAAACAGAGGTGAATCATTCCACTTTGAGTAGCAGCAAATGGGAAAACTCAAAGGTGAGAAAGAGTAGGAACTGTAGGTGAAGACACCCTTGGGCTTTAAATATTTACCACTTAGAGTTTGACTAGAATGTATTTCTGAGCAAACCCAAAGATCTCCAGATGAAAAACTCTCCTAGTGTCTAACACAGTAGATTAGTTTTGCCTGTTATTGGCATTCACATAAGTGAAATCATAAAGCATATACCCCTTTGGATTTGGATTCTTTTGCTTTAGAATTTATCCATGTTGTTTCATGTAGCAGGCTGTTGGCTCTCATTGCTGTACAGTATTCCATTGGGGGCACATACTAGTTTATTTATCCTTTCTAATATTGATGGACAGTTGGGTTATTTGCAGATTTGGGCTATTATAAATAATGATAATATAAGCATTCTTATACATTTATAGTGAGAACATGTTATTAAAGTGTTTCTTAAAGAAGAATTACATTGTTGGGTATAAGATAAATAATTAAAGTGCCTAATGCTAATTTTGATATTGTATTATGATCCTGGTGAACAACACCTAATTTGTGACCTACTGTCAGGAATCTTTTTCTAGATGAGTGACACTGAGAATTCAAGAATAGTACATATTTTATTTCATAGCACTCAATGTGTAAGTTTTAATCTAGTCCAGTATGACTTAAGTATTAAACTAAATGGGAAGACTTTCAAAACAAGAGAAAAGACAAAAATAATATCAAAATCATACAGATCTCTGACTATATGAAAGGTTTGAGCTATATCTTCAGTGATTTGTAGTATATCTTTGGACATTGCCATAAACAACCATACTTTTTAAAACTATTGTTTAATGGATGTGGGAGATAAACTGAAGGATATGCCAAGAAGTGTTTCACTAGCTCTGGAGAGAACTGAGTAAAGAAGGGCAGAGAAGTAAATAGTCATCAGTGGTTCAGAAAAATTTGTGGATTTCTCAATAATTTGAAAATTTCATGATACTATAAACTCTTATCCAGGAACATACTCATAGAAGTAGAAATAAATTTTACATACTGTCAAGGGGATCAAGACCTTATGAAATTCACCAATAAACCCTAGGTTCAGAACCTCTAGATTGCATCAGCATAAATTAATATTAATGGAACTTGAGACAAATGGGAGAGAGGGAGGTGTCAATATGCTGTTTGGCTTTTAGCAATAATAATTATTCACACCTTTCTTTCCCTTCTCTGGCTTTAAAACTAATAGAGAAATAAAACATTATAAGCATATTTAAATGTCAATTATTGAAATGTCAAGTATTTGCAAATAAACTGTTTGGAAAATGAAACATGGATAAGAGGTCACACTTGGATTCCTTAATACTGTCATTGCATTAAACTTAACTACTTGGTCACAGGAAAAACACAGACTTTCTAAGCATAGACAACACAATTTTGTGTCATTTTGCACATAAAATTCTGTATGTCTTATTGACAACTACCTCTGGAAAAAAATTCTATTTCTAGAAGGAACTCAATTGAAAAATGCTTAGTTCTTCCTTTCAAACTCGGAAATCAGAAATTTTCTTGGGGTTATGGAAAGGCTATTCTTCCTAGTACTCAGAAAGTGAAGGTGCTCTTAATTTATGTGCCGAGGTAGAAACACTATTAGAAAAATAATACGCCCCATTAGAAGCCTCCATCATCTTTCTTAAAGAGGCAACTGGGAAAGGGCAGTCAAGAGAAGAATTTCTTCTGGGAAGAACATTGTGAAAAGAAAAAGATAAGTCTAGTTTTAAGTTTAGTTTTAATTAAAGTTGCTGGATTTAGCACATAAAAATACATGATATCCAAATAAATTTGAAGTTCAAACAAAAAATCGATTATTTAGTGTAAGTATATCGCATGCACTATTTGGTACATATTTAAAGAGTAGGTTTTTGTAAAATTTGCAATTCAGATTTAACTGGGTGTCCTGTATTATATCTGGCAAACCTAGATTAAGAGGTAGATAGTCATAGAAAAACTGGGTACTTGACAGAAAACAAATAACATAATGGGTATTGACATCAGATTTGATGCTTAATTTGATGTAAACCCTTCTGTAGGGGGTAGATTTTCTAATGTGGACCATTCTTCAAGATGGCATGTGTGCTTGCCAGGCCGTGTCTTATCAAGGGGACCTTGCTTACAAAAGAGAATCTTAGCAAGCTTAACCTCTAGGGAATCACCTGTGTTTAGAAAAATAAACACTAGAATCCCCAGGATAAGTCCATGTAGAAGTTTTTTTTTGTTTTTTTTTTTTTTTTTTTTAATTAACATCTTTATTGGGGTATAATTACTTTACAATGGTGTGTTAGTTTCTGCTTTATAACAAAGTGAATCAGTTATACATATACATATGTTCCCATATCTCTTCCCTCTTGCGTCTCCCTCCCTCCCACCCTCCCTATCCCACCCCTCCAGGCTGTCACAGAGCACCGAGCCAATATCCCCGTGCCATGCGGCTGCTTCCCTCTAGCTATCTACCTTACTATGTTTGTTAGTGTGTATATGTCCATGACTCTCTCTCGCCCCGTCACAGCTCACCCTTCCCCCTCCCCATAACCTCAAGTCCGTTCTCTAGGAGGTCTGCGTCTTTATTCCTGCCTTACCCCTAGGTTCTTCATGACATTTTTTTTTTTCTTAAATTCCATATATATGTGTTAGCATACTGTATTTGTCTTTTTCGTTCTGACTTACTTCACTGTGTATGACAGACTCTAGGTCTATCCACCTCATTACAAATAGCTCAATTTCGTTTCTTTTTATGGCTGAGTAATATTCCATTGTATATATGTGCCACATCTTCTTTATCCATTCATCCGATGATGGGCACTTAGGTTGTTTCCATCTCCGGGCTATTGTAAATAGAGCTGCGATGAACATTTTGGTACATGACTCTTTTTGAATTTCGGTTTTCTCAGGGTATATGCCCAGTAGTGGGATTGCTGGGTCATATGGTAGTTCTATTTGTAGTTTTTTAAGGAACCTCCATACTGTTCTCCATAGTGGCTGAACCAATTCACATTCCCACCAGCAGTGCAAGAGGGTTCCCTTTTCTCCACACCCTCTCCAGCATTTATTGTTTCTAGATTTATTGATGATGGCCATTCTGACTGGTGTGAGATGATATCTCATTGTAGTTTTGATTTGCATTTCTCTAATGATTAATGATGTTGAGCATTCTTTCATGTGTTTGTTGGCAGTCTGTATATCTTCTTTGGAGAAATGTCTATTTAGGTCTTCTGCCCATTTTTGGATTGGGTTGTTTGTTTTTTTGTTGTTGAGCTGCATGAGCTGCTTGTAAATTTTGGAGATTAATCCTTTGTCAGTTGCTTCATTTGCAAATATTTTCTCCCATTCTGAGGGTTGTCTTTTGGTCTTGTTTATGGTTTCCTTTGCTGTGCAAAAGCTTTGAAGTTTCATTAGGTCCCATTTGTTTATTTTTGTTTTTATTTCCATTACTCTAGGGGGTGGGTCAGAAAGAATCTTGCTGTGATTTATGTCATAGAGTGTTCTGCCTATGTTTTCCTCTAATAGTTTGATAGTTTCTGGCCTTATATTTAGGTCTTTAATCCATTTTGAGCTTATTTTTGTGTATGGTGTTAGGGAGTGTTCTAATTTCATTCTTTTACATGTACCTGTCCAGTTTTCCCAGCACCATTTATTGAAGAGGCTGTCCTTTTTCCACTGTACATTCCTGCCACCTTTATCAAAGATAAGGTGTCCATATGTGCATGGGTTTATCTCTGGGCTTTCTATCCTGTTCCATTGATCTATCTTTCTGTTTTTGTGCCAGTACCATACTGTCTTGATAACTGTAGCTTTGTAGTATAGTCTGAAGTCAGGGAGCCTGATTCCTCCAGTTCCTTTTTTTGTTCTCAAGATTGCTTTGGCTATTCGGGGTCTTTTGTGTTTCCATACAAATTGCGAAATTTTTTGTTCTAGTTCTGTGAAAAATGCCAGTGGTAGTTTGATAGGGATTGCATTGAATCTATAGATTGCTTTGGGTAGTAGAGTCATTTTCACAATGTTGATTCTTCCAATCCAAGAACATGGTATATGTCTCCATCTATTTGTATCATCTTTAATTTCTTTCATCAGTGTCTTATAGTTTTCTGCATACAGGTCTTTTGTCTCCTTGGGTAGGTTTATTCCTAGATATTTTATTCTTTTTGTTGCAATGGTAAATGGGAGTGTTTTCTTGATTTCACTTTCAGATTTTTCATCATTAGTATATAGGAATGCCAGAGATTTCTGTGCATTAATTTTGTATCCTGCTACTTTACCAAATTCATTGATTAGCTCTAGTAGTTTTCTGGTAGCATCTTTAGGCTTCTCTATGTATAGGATCATGTCATCTGCAAACAGTGACAGCTTTACTTCTTCTTTTCCGATTTGTATTCCTTTTATTTCCTTCTCTTCTCTGATTGCTGTGGCTAAAACTTCCAAAACTATGTTGAATAAGAGTGGTGAGAGTGGGCACCCTTGTCTTGTTCCTGATCTTAGTGGAAATGCTTTCAGTTTTTCACCATTGAGGATGATGTTTGCTGTGGGCTTGTCGTATATGGCCTTTATTATGTTGAGGAAAGTTCCCTCTATGCCTACTTTCTGCAGGGTTTTTATCATAAATGGGTGTTGAATTTTGTCAAAAGCTTTCTCTGCATCTATTGAGATGATCATATGGTTTTTCTCCTTCAGTTTGTTAATATGGTTTATCACATTGATAGATTTGCGTATATTGAAGAATCCTTGCATTCCTGGAACAAACCCCACCTGATCATGGTGTATGATCCTTTTAATGTGCTGTTGGATTCTGTTTGCTAGTATTTTGTTGAGGATTTTTGCATCTATGTTCATCAGTGATATTGGTCTGTAGTTTTCTTTCTTTGTGACATCCTTGCCTGGTTTTGGTATCAAGGTGATGGTGGCCTCATAGAATGAGTTTGGGAGTGTTCCTCCCTCTGCTATATTTTGGAAGAGTTTGAGAAGGATAGGTGTTAGCTCTTCTCTAAATGTTTGATAGAATTCGCCTGTGAAGCCATCTGGTCCTGGGCTTTTCTTTGTTGGAAGATTTTTAATCACAGTTTCAATTTCAGTACTTGTGATTGGCCTGTTCATATTTTCTATTTCTTCCTGATTCAGTCTTGGCAGGTTGTGCATTTCTAAGAATTTGTCCATTTCTTCCAGATTGTCCATTTTATTGGCATAGAGTTGCTTGTAGTAATCTCTCATGATCTCTTTTATTTCTGCAGTGTCAGTTGTTACTTCTCCTTTTTCATTTCTAATTCTATTGATTTGAGTCTTCTCCCTTTTTTTCTTGATAAGTCTGGCTAGTGGTTTATCTATTTTGTTTATCTTCTCAAAGAACCAGCTTTTAGTTTCATTGATCTTTGCTATTGTTTCCTTCATTTCTTTTTCATTTATTTCTGATCTGATTTTTATGATTTCTTTCCTTCTGCTAGCTTTGGGGTTTTTTTGTTCTTCTTTCTCTAATTGCTTGAGGTGCAAGGTTAGGTTGTTTATTCTAGATGTCTCCTGCTTCTTAAGGTGGGCTTGTATTGCTATAAGCTTCCCCCTTAGAACTGCTTTTGCTGCATCCCACAGGTTTTGGGTCGTTGTGTCTCCATTGTCATTTGTTTCTAGGTATTTTTTGATTTCCTCTTTGATTTCTTCAGTGATCACTTCATTATTAAGTAGTGTATTGTTTAGCCTCCATGTGTTTGTATTTTTTACAGATCTTTTCCTGTAATTGATATCTAGTCTCATGGCGTTGTGGTCAGAAAAGATACTTGATACAATTTCAATTTTCTTAAATTTGCCAAGGCTTGATTTGTGACCCAAGATATGATCTATCCTGGAGAATGTTCCGTGAGCACTTGAGAAAAATGTGTATTCTTTTGTTTTTGGATGGAGTGTCCTATAAATATCAATTAAGTCCATCTTGTTTAATGTATCATTTAAAGCTTGTGTTTCCTTATTTATTTTCATTTTGGATGATCTGTCCATGGGTGAAAGTGGGGTGTTTAAGTCCCCTACTATGAATGTGTTACTGTCAATTTCCCCTTTTATGGCTGTTAGTATTTGCCTTATTTATTGAGGTCCTCCTATGTTGGGTGCATAAATATTTACAATTGTTATATCTTCTTCTTGGATCGATCCCTTGATCATTATGTAGTGTCCTTCTTTGTCTCTTTTAATAGTCCTTATTTTAAAGTCTATTTTGTCTGATATGAGAATTGCTACTCCAGCTTTCTTTTGGTTTCCATTTGCATGGAATATCTTTTTCCATCCCCTTACTTTTAGTCTGTATGTGTCTCTAGGTCTGAAGTGGGTCTCTTGTAGACAGCATATGTAAGGGTCTTGTTTTTGTATCCATTCAGCTAACCTGTGTCTTTTGGTGGGAGCATTTAGTCCATTTACATTTAAGGTAATTATCGATATGTATGTTCCTATTCCCATTTTCTATATTGTTTTGGGTTCGTTATTATAGGTCTTTTCCTTCTCTTGTGTTTCTTGCCTAGAGAAGATCCTTTAGCATTTGTTGTAAAGCTGGTTTGGTGGTGCTGAACTCTCTCAGCTTTTGCTTGTCTGTAAAGGTTTTTATTTCTCCATCAAATCTGAATGAGATCCTTGCTGGGTAGAGTAGTCTTGGTTGCAGTTTTTCTCCTTCATCACTTTCAGTATGTCCTGCCACTCCCTTCTGGCTTGTAGGGTTTCTGCTGAAAGATCAGCTGTTAACCTTATGGGGATTCCCTTATGTGTTATTTGTTGTTTTTCCCTTGCTGCTTTTAATATGCTTTCTTTGTATTTAATTTTTGACAGTTTGATTAATATGTGTCTTGGCGTATTTCTCCTTGTATTTATCCTGTATGGGACTCTCTGTGCTTCCTGGACTTGATTAACTATTTCCTTTCCCATATTAGGGAAGTTTTCAACTATAATCTCTTCAAATATTTTCTCAGTCCCTTTCTTTTTCTCTTCTTCTTCTGGAACCCCTATAATTCGAATGTTGGTGCGTTTAATGTTGTCCCAGAGGTCTCTGAGACTGTCCTCAGTTCTTTTCATTCTTTTTTCTTTATTCTGCTCTGCAGTAGTTATTTCCACTATTTTATCTTCCAGGTCACTTATCCGTTCTTCTGCCTCAGTTATTCTGCTATTGATCCCATCTAGAGTATTTTTAATTTCATTTATTGTGTTGTTCATCATTGCTTGTTTCATCTTTAGTTCTTCTAGGTCCTTGTTAACTGATTCTTGCATTTTGTCCATTCTATTGTCCATTCTATCTCCAAGATTTCGGATCAACCTTACTATCATTATTCTGAATTCTTTTTCAGGTAGACTGCCTATTTCCTCTTCATTTGTTAGGTCTGGTGCATTTTTACCTTGCTCCTTTATCTGCTGTGTGTTTTTCTGTTTTCTCATTTTGCTTATCTTACTGTGTTTGGGGTCTCCTTTTTGCAGGCTGCAGGTTCGTAGTTCCTCCTGTTTTTGATGTCTGTCTCCAGTGGCTAAGGTTGGTTCAGTGGGTTGTGTAGGCTTCCTGGTGGAGGGGACTAGTGCCTGTGTTGTGGTGGAAGAGGCTGGATCTTGTCTCTCTAGTGGGCAGGTTCACGTCTGGTGGTGTGTTTTGGGGTGTCTGTGGCCTTATTATGATTTTAGGCAGCCTCTCTGCTAATGGGTGGGGTTGTGTTCCTGTTTTGCTAGTTGTTTGGCACAGGTTGTCCAGCACTGTGGCTTGCTGGTCGTTGAGTGAAGCTGGGTGCTGGTGTTAAGATGGAGGTCTCTGGGAGATTTTCGCCGTTTGATATTATCTGGAGCTGGGAGGTCTCTTGTGAACCAGTGTCTTGAAGTTGGCTCTCCTACCTCAGAGGGAGAGCCCTGCCTCCTGGCTGGAGCACCAAGAGCCTTTCATCCACACGGCTCAGAATAAAAGGGAGAAAAAGTAGAGGGAATTAGTAGACGTATGAGGAAAGAAAGAAGGAAAGGAGGGAAGGAAGGAGGGAAGGAAGGAAGGAAGAAAGAAAGAAAGAAGCAAAGAAGGAAAGAAGGCAAGAAGGAACGAAAGGAGGGAGGGAGGGAGGGAGGAAGGAAGGAGGGAAAGAAGTAAAAACAAAAAGAAAGAAGATACAGTAAAAATAAAATAAAGTATAATAAAGTTATTGAATTAAAAAATTCTTAATTAGAAAAAAAAAAAAAAAAAAAGGACGGATAGAACCTTAGGACAAATGTTGGAAGCAAAGCTGTACAGACAAAGTCTTACACAGAAGCGTACACATACACCCTCACACAAAGAGGTAAAGGGGGAAAAATCATAAATCTTGCTGTCAGAGACCACCTCCTCAATTTGGGATAATTCGTTGTCTAAAGGAGGGAAGGAAGGAGGGAAGGAAGGAAGGAAGGAAGGAAGAAAGAAAGAAAGAAGCAAGGAAGGAAAGAAGGCAAGAAGGAACGAAAGGAGGGAGGGAGGAAGGAAGGAAGGAGGGAAAGAAGGGAAAACAGAAAGAAGATACAGTAAAAATAAAATAGAGTATAATAAAGTTATTGAATTAAAAAATTCTTAATTAGAAAAAAAAAAAAAAGGACGGATAGAACCTTAGGACAAATGTTGGAAGCAAAGCTGTACAGACAAAGTCTTACACAGAAGCGTACACATACACCCTCACAAAAAGAGGTAAAGGGGGAAAAATCATAAATCTTGCTGTCAGAGACCACCTCCTCAATTTGGGATGATTCGTTGTCTAAAGGAGGGAAGGAAGGAAGGAAAGAAAGAAAGAAAGAAAGGACGAAGGTAAAGTATAATAACGTTCTTAAAATTAAAATTGATTATTAAGAAAAAAAAATTTTAAGAAAAAACCATGGACGGATAGAACCTAGGACAAATGGTGGAAGCAAGACTATACAGACAAGATCTCACACAGAAGCATACACATACACATTCACAAAAAGAGGAATAGGGAGAAAAATCATAGATCTTGCTCCCAAAGTCCACCTCCTTAATTTGGGATGATTGGCTGTCTATTCATGTATTCCACAGATGCAGGGTACATCAAGTTGATTGTGGAGCTTTAATCCGCTGCTTCTGAGGCTGCTGGGAGAGATTTCCCTTTCTCTTCTTTGTTCTCACAGCTCCCAGGGGCTCAGCTTTGGATTTGGCCCTGCCTCTGCGTGTAGGTCGCTGGAGGGCGTCTGTTTTTTGCTCAGACAGGACGGGGTTAAAGGAGCCGCTGATTCGGGGGTTCTGGCGTACGGAGGCCGGCGGCGGGGAGGGAGGGGCACGGAATGCGGGGCGGGCCTGCGGCGGCAAAGTCCGGCGTGACTCTGCACCAGCCCGAGGCCCGCCGTGCGCTCTCCCGGGGAAGTCGTCTCCGGATCCCGGGAACCCGGCAGTGGCGGGCTGCACAGGCTCCGCGGAAGAGGGGAGTGGAGAGCGACCTGCGCTCGCGCACAGGCCCCTTGGTGGCGGCAGCAGCAGCCCCAACGTCTCCCGCCCGCCTTGGGGTCCGCGCCTCCAGCCGCGGCTTGCGCCCGTCTCTGGAGTCAGCGCCCTCAGCCGCGGCTCGCGCCCGTCTCTGGGGTCCGCGCCCTCAGCCGCGGCTCGCGCCCGTCTCTGGGGTCCGCGCTTTCAGCCGCGGCTCGCGCCCGTCTCTGGAGTCCGCGCTTTCAGCCGCGGCTCGCGCCCGTCTCTGGGGTCCGCGCTTTCAGCCGCGGCTCGCGCCCGTCACTGGGGTTCGCGCTTTTAGCCGCGGCTCGCGCCCGTCTCTGGAGTTCCTTTAAGCAGCGTTCTTAAACCCCTCTCCTCACACACCAGGAAACAAAGAGGGAAGAAAAAGTCTCTTGCCTCTTCGGCAGGTGCCGGCTTTTCCCCGGACTCCCTCCCGGCTAGCTGTGGTGCACTAACCCCTTCAGGCTATGTTCAAGCCGCCAACCCCAGTCCTCTCCCTGCGCTCCGTCCGAAACCGAAACCCTAGCCTCAGAGCCTCAGCTCGCAGCCCCGCCCGTCCCGGCGGGTGAGCAGACAAGCCTCTCGGGCTGGTGAGTGCCGGTCGGCACCGATCCTCTGTGCGGGAATCTCCCCGCTTTGCCCTCCGCACCCGTTGCTGTGCACTCCTCCGCGGCTTCGAAGCTCCCCCCTCCGCCTCCCGCAGTCTCCGCCCGCGAAGGGGCTTCCTAGTGTGTGGAAACTTTTCCTCCTTCACAGCTCCCTCCCACTGGTGCAGGTGCCGTCCCTATTCTTTTGTCTCTGTTTATTCTTTTTTCCTTTTGCCCTACCCAGGTACGTGGGGAGTTTCTTGCCTTTTGGGAGGTCTGAGGTCTTCTGCCAGCCTTCAGTAGGTGTTCTGCAGGAGTTGTTCCACGTGTAGATGTATTTCTGGTGTATCTGTGGAGAGGAAGGTGATCTCCGCGTCTTACTCTTCCGCCATCTTCCTCTTCTAAGACCATGTAGAAGTTTAATGGGAGTATATCAACTATGTTATGAAAAGAGTTTCTGTTTGGTTTCTGTTGCTAAGGGAGATAATATCTAAAATCCTTTCTAATTCTCAGATTCTATGATGCAAAACTAGAGATAATTCCACCAAACTCTTCACTTTAAAACGGTTAATTTCATGCTATGTGAATGTCTCCTCAAAAAATTATTATTTTTTTAATAAGTTTATTTATTTTATTTATTTTTGGCTGCGTTGGGTCTTCTTTGCTGTGCATGGGCTTTTCTCTGGTTGAGGCGAGCGGGGGCCACTCTCCATTGCAGTGCATGGGCTTCTCATTGCAGTGGCTTCTCTTGTTGCAGAACACGGGCTCTAGGCTTGAGGACTTCAGTAGTTGAGGCACGAGGGCTCAGTAGTTGTGGCACATGGGCTTAGTTGCTTCATGGCATGTGGAATCCTCCCGGACCAGGGCTCGAACCCACATCCCCTGCATTGGCAGGCAGACTCCTAATCACTGTGCCACCAGGGAAGCCCCTTCAATAAATTATTATAGATATGAAAAGTCTTTCTCAGTCTTCATTCTGTGAGTATGGCCACTATGACTGATCTTTTCCTCAAATGCCCTTTCCCCAAGGATATCCATAACATTTGTGTTTTTTTTTTCTTTTTAACTTTATGATTTGTAATTCAGTTTTTCTCATCATGTGCTCCTACTTTTATCCCCTATATACTGGGGTTTCCTATTATTCATCCTTAGGATGTTTTGTTCTCTCATTTTTATGTTCTGTCCTTTGGAAATATTTGCTTGCTCTATTTGAAATTTAAAAATGTATTTTATAAAAATATTGACACTGATATAATTTAACTTGGTGTATACTTATAAAAATGTTTAGTAAACTTGTCATTGTCATTAATAGCTCTCTTAAGAAGATAAGAAAAAGAGACGCAGTGTCAACTTGTGTATGGAGTTTTGTGGAAATCTGTGTGGCATTAACTGAGAGTTACAATGAATATATTAACATAGATGCACTGAATATATCTTGACTTGATAATGTTTGGTCAATCAGATTTAACTATTATGGGAATTTCTGGCTATAAAGTTCTTTAAAACAAAACATTTGTATACTTTGTTTTCATAAGTAAAATATAGTATTAGTGCCAATATTATAGTACAGTAGTTTGCTCCTTAAAATAAATAAAATAGTAAACACTATGCCTTCTGCTTCTGTTGGAACGACTTAGAGCAAAAGAGCCAGTAGAACTGAAACATTGCTCTGATGAATGGGAGCCTGACTCAGGAGGAACTATATACAGTGCTTCAGTAGGAATATCACGTTCATCCTATATTTGCAATGCACCTAGAGACTCAGAAGTACTCTTTAAGCTCTCCCTGGGAAATAAAGTTGAAATCATTTGCAATGATGCACAGCAGTCAGCAACATCATATAGGACATCAATCGCAATCATTCAGGTAGAAAGAATGCCGACTTCTGGGGTTGGGGATGAATAAGTGGGGTGGTTTATGTCACTTCCCCTTTTGTTTGTAGATCTCCAACAGTGTCTTTCTTTATATGTGCCTGTTAATAAGTGCTTGGTTTATTTAGTATATTGTGGCTGTGTGAGTATTAAAATCTCCCTTTCTCCTAAAAATTCTGCTCTTTAAATTGGAAGGCACTTTTGAACAGGCTCACAGTCATCTGCTCCAAGGATTGTATCTGGAAATATCCAGACATATATTCCATTTTTCCACATAAACACTGTAGCTCAGGCAAACTATTCTGTTTCATTCTTTAGGGCAGCAGTCCCCAACATTTTTGGCACCAGGGACTGCTTTGGAGGAAGACAATTTTTCCACAGACGGGGGTGGGGGATGGTTCAGGCGGTAATGCAAACGATGGGGAGCAGCAGGTGAAGCTTCGCTCGCTGGCCCGTCACTCACCTCCTGCCATGCAGCCGGGTTCCTAACAAGCCGTGGACCATTACTGGGTCTTCAGCCTGGGAGTTGGGGACCCCTGCTTTAGGGGGAAACATCTCACCAGGCTTTCGCTGTCACCACCCACATCCTCTACTGTTCCAATTTCAACCCTTCTTCAAGACCCCTCAATGCCATTTTTTTTCAGGTAACCTAATTCAGATGACCCTAGTCTGGAGTGATCATTTTTTCCTCAGAAATTTTAGGAGAATATGGCAGATAAATTTCTGAGATACTTAATAATTAGCTTCAATGTGATAGATCTTTGGAAATTTTCTCCAGAAAAGAGGTATATTTGCTGCTGCCTTTAAAAAAGGAAAAAGAAGAGTTTGCTGAATATAGTTGTGTTGAGACTATTTCATACCAACCTTTTGTATAATTGATATTATTTTTAGTGTTTGTCAAAGTCGATTACAAAAATGTTTGAATTTCTGCTTCGCTGGTTATTGCTTTTGTCGCAGATTAAAACATTTGAGGCAGTAATGAGGAAGTCTCTGGGGTTCTGCCTATTCCCTGTCCTCTTTTTCTTGGCCATTCCTATGTCAAGATGCTGCCCCATCCTCAACTCCTTTCTGTCCTTTAAACACCTCCATCTTGTTTCTCTCTCTGGGTCTTTGCATTCAATATCCTTTCTCTTTAGAATGCTCTCCCCATGGCTGTTTCGATTGATTCAAGTCTCAGTTCAGAGAAAAATTCCCTTACCATTATTAGCTAAAATAGTTCTCCATTCTCTTTCATTGCTTGGCTTTATCTTCTTCATAGAATTTATCTTTCCCACCCTCCCTTCCTCCCTCCATCCGTCCCTTCTTCCTTTCCTTCTTTTTCTACATCCACAGATTGGAAGCAAAGTGAGAGCAGGGACTCTATCTTAGTCAACATTTCACTCTCAGCTTCTAGAACAGTGCTGGGTGTCTGATAAATGTTTTAAAATATTGGCTGGATAGCTGATAGAATGAATAACTGACCCAATGATTCTGAGGTAAAAATCAGCCAATGATAAGCAAAATCTTTTTGTGATAAAACAGCTTTGGCAAGAACATGTTAGTGAAGTACAGGCCCTTCTTTATGGATTTGTTTAAGGAATAAATTGGTGTCTGGCAGGTCTATAATAGGGCTGAGGCAGGAGAGTCAAGGGAAAGCAATAGATCATTGAATATATTATCTGTAGAGAAGACACTTTGAAACTTCACCCCTTTGACTCCTCCTATAGTGTAAATTTTGGGGTTTCTAGGAGCTACTCTTTATAGCACAAAGTAGACAGAACCTAAGTGTTTGTCATTAGTAATGTGTATGCTACTTTATGGGCAAATAAATCCTCTTTTGGATAGTGTTTTTTGTGTGTACATGTGTGTGGTTATGATTCTTTAAGATTCTAAAAGTCACTCTCAGCTAGGATACATATAAAAACAGGCTACAAGCTAGAATAAGTCCAAAGGTCATACTTTGTTGACAATTTGATCTACCTCATTCTTCAGTTCTTGAAATGGGATTACTGTATTGATACCTGATTCTCATTTGAACTTATAAACTCTCTGGTACACCAATACCTCTTGGATTACTCACTGCTTTATTTATTTATTTTTTTAATTCTAGAATTCCTTCTTTCTGTTGTCCAACAACCTACCTTGTTCTTTGCTTATCTTCTCATTTTCTGTCCTCTAGCAAATAAATATCAAAAGTTAAAATAGTGAACAATGTTTCTCAAAACTTGAAGCCTTGTTGACAACTTTTTCCAGGATTCTGCTGCCTACTGAATTCCAATAATCAGGTTAATCAGCATTGAGGACAGGTTGATTATCCATGTTAGACCCATGAAAAGGCTATGGCTGTCCTAAACTTACACTTTGTTTACATGTTGTTTTGTTACCGCATTCTGGCTTCCAAACTTGGCTTCTTCCAAATACATGTAGATGAATCTGTAACTTTCTTGCCTGCCTTCTCACTATTGGTGGGTTTTGTTCCAGACAGTGTTTCCTGCTTGCCTTACCATCTCATTTCATGCCACAGTGTCTTGCCAGTATGCACCTTGACATATTGTATAATCTTCATTTCTCTACTCTTAACATTGATCTAATCTTGAGATCCTGGGACTATATTCCTTCCTTGATTATAAACTTATTTTCTCCTGTTTTCATTCTCATCACTATGATTGATCCTTTCATATCTATTTACAAATATAGTCATATCTTCTTTATTAAAAAAATACACAATATATCTTCCCTTTATAAAGCTATGCCCTCAAGTTCCCAATAAATATCTTTCAACTCTAGCCAAAGTTGTCAAAAATATTGATAGGTATTGGTGAGTTCAAATTAATTTGTATCCTTCCATTCTATCCAGCAATTCCTTAACTTTGTCAATATAAAACTTGCATGCTTACTCTCATCTTACCTAGACCCCCAAAAAACTTTAAATAATAAAATCTTCCTCTGAATTTCCAAATCATTGGATACTGATCAATTATCTAGATATAGCCATTCAAATATTTTCCATAGCTTAAAATCACATCCAAAATATATTTAACAATACTCAAAGGCAAACTAAGTTTTGTTACTAGAAATATTTGCAATATAGAATAGAATATTTTCTTTTAATTAAAGTAGATATACTAAAAATTCTCTGCCAAGAGAACTATAGGTAAGTAGTCTCTAAATTTTTGTTTAAATCTTATGCAACTTACAGTTTCATTCAGTTAACATGCACCAGCCCAATGCCTACCATGTTATAAGAGCATATTTTATATATATATATATATATATATATATATATATATATATATATATATATATATATCAGCACTCCTAAACTACTGTATGCTAAATTCAAACATCCATAAAAAAGTGATTAACATTCTTAGTTATTCCTTAGTGACAATCCTTCCCAGGCAATACTTTAATTGATTTGAATTATGTTTGGATACCCAACAGTGTTTATAAAATATTTGCAAGTTTTGGTTTGGTATACCATTTCTACTAAAAGGAATCAAGTCTTTTTTAGAATGATAAGCAAAATCTAGGTCTGGAGAAGAGAAAGCATAAAGTATAATACCTTAACGTGCCAGAAAACAAGAAGGTGTTGGAGAGAAAGATAGAAAGAGAGAGACAGAGACAGAGACAGATGGAGACAAAGACAGAAAGGGAAGTGGGGAGGAGGTGGAATTGAAGAAAAGAAGAAAGAATAAAATGGAGGGGGGAAGGAAGGGAGGGAGAGAGGGAGATTTTGAAAGATAAAAGCACCAACTTGAATATATTCCCAGTGAACAATTTTGGAAAATTAAAGTACCACAATGAATATTAAGAATGGATTATACAACACTGTATTGTTGCGAGAGAATTCTCCATGAGTCACTTGCATTTTTGCACACCTTTGAATAAAGGCAATGACAGCTTTTGTTCAGGACTATCTTTTTAAGAATATTTGTATAGCAAACTGCTTTGGACAATAAAGAAAATTCTTCCCTCTGAGGCAGAAGAAACGTTTGTTTCCTGACCAAAATAAAAAGATATAATCTCATTCTAGGGGAAATTTATACAGATTTACCAGCAGCCCCCTTATAAGGTTTGAGGTTTTCTAAGGTTGAGATTCCTCAGCTGTGAGGCTCATGCTATCAAATGTGCTGTGTTTTTTGTCTTTGGACTAGGATTTTCCTGGTTTTTGCCAATATCTATGAAATTGTGGATCTTACATAGTTTTTAGCAGGATACAAAAGAACTCATGAATTCTCAATGATACTCAAAAAGTAAGGGAGAGGAACTTCTTTACTTAAGAAATTTTGCATAATAAGACCTACTAGAGAATGGACTTGAGGATATGGGGAGGGGAAAGGTTAATCTGGGACAAAGTGAGAGAGTGACATGGACATATATACACTATAAAATGTAAAATAGGTAGCTAGTGGGAAGCAGCTGCATAGTACAGGGAGATCAGCTAGGTGCTTTGTGACCACCTAGAGGGGTGGGATAGGGAGGGAGGGAGGGAGAGATATGCAAGAGGGAAGAGATATGGGGATATATGTATATGTATAGCTGATTCACTTTGTTATAAAGCAGAAACTAACACACCATTGTAAAGCAATTATACTCCCATAAAGATGTCAAAAAAAAAGAAAAAGAAATATATAGAAAAAAAAAAAGAAGCTATAAAAAAAGTAACTAGGAAAGCATCAGGACCAAAAGAGTTGGATTGCCTTGGGAGCCAGAAACTGGGTATGGGGAGGGCTAAAGCAAGAAAATTGCTGTGTATTAGAAGCTTAATAAAACGATTTAACTTAAAAAAATAAATAAATAAAGTTTGCATAATAAATCTAAAAGCAATGACAAAACTAGAAAGTCACAATTTTGCAACCCAAAAGTGGTAAGTTTCCAGCAAGGAAAACTAATGGATGGTAAAATCATTGAATGAAAGTTCATTAGGGAAAAGGATATTCACATGCTCATAAACACAAAGAAAAATCACAAGATTTCTCATCTCTTATTTACAAGAGGAAAAAAGATATATTTCTAGTGGAGAGGTGTTACAGATGCACCCTTATCCAGTTGTTCAAACTTAGGATCACTAAAAATGGAACAAACTAACATTATGAACCCTCTGATGAGATGCAATAGAAAGTACACAAATCTCCCTGGTTATATTATTTCCCAAAATTTCTACCCTGAATCATATTGTAAGATAACAATCAGGGGATACAGATTTGACACATTCTACAAGAGAACTGATTTGGGCCTTTCAAAAATATTGATATGATATTAAAAAAAAAAAAAAAAAAACTTGGGGGCTTCCCTGGTGGTGCAGTGGTTGAGAGTCCACCTGCCGATGCAGGGGACACGGGTTCATGCCCTGGTCCGGGAAGATCCCACATGCCGCGGAGTGGCCGGGCCTGTGAGCCATGGCCGCTGAGCCTGCGCGTCCGGAGCCTGTGCTCCGCAACGGGAGAGGCCACAACAGTGAGAGGCCCGCGTACTGAAAAAAAAATAAAATAAATAAAAAAATAAAAAACTTGGGGACTCTTCCACACTAAAGGAGATTAAAGATACATGGCAACCAAATGTCACTGCTCATATTTGATTAAGTTTTAAGTTAAAAATATGCCTAAGAACACCTTTTGGAATATATGTGTAAATTAAAATTATGGATTTTAAAACACATTGTATTGTCATATTATTGTTAAATCTCTGCATTGCAATAATGATATTATGATAAGAGATAAAACAAATGAGACAGACTGTTAACCATTGGTGAATCAAGGTACAGGGTATGTGGGTGTCCCTAGTACAACTTTTAGTTATAGATTTTTCAAAATAGAACACAGGGGACATTCTCTAGTTTTAAGAAGTTTTGTCATCATATTTTTATAATTTGTCAATTATTAAATTAGGTATTTTGGCTGAAAAACTCACATCTGTATTGTGAATATGTATAAAATTAAAACATATATATATATATATATATATATATATATATACAAACATAATCACTCTTAATAGTAGAAGCTTATCCAAAATATAATTCAACATAACATTTCTCTATTACCATAGGAACTTGCTCAGCCTAAGGTTAGGAACCACCAGGCTCCAGAACTAGAGAAAAAATAAACCATTTTCTGAGTCCATAATATGAAGATACACATTCTACCTCAGATCCCCCTTAGGATTGAACCTCAGTTTTCCACAGTGACAACCCACTCATCAATGTGCCCTTTGTTGGTCTTTCTCCCTACCTTGTCTCTTCTTCTCTACTTCCTCACTTGTGACTCCTGGGATTTGCTCCCTGATAAATTACCAACACCTGGAACTTGCCTCAGGCTTTGCTTTTAGGGGAACTCAAATCAAGACCATTTTGACAAAATACCAGGAATTTCTAATAATTTATGTAAGAAATGATGCTGTTATTGTAATTTATTAATATGGAAAGTATATTGTTATAAATGAAATGCTGACGTGATAAGCCTACCCACAACAGAAGTCATATCCTACAGAAGTAAATGCTCTTGCAGAATTCCTGGGTGTAAAATTTAAGTGTTCTTACTTCTTTTCTAGCTAGAGAAGTTTTGTCATGCATGTTAACGAGGAACTCAGTGGTTATGAACATAGGCTTATGTCAAGCACAGATGGAGCATTGTAATTAATACATTAAAAATGATTTCTGTGGAAAATTTTATTCCCCACAATAACAGTTTTATTATTTTTCTATCAAACTGTCCACTTCAATTCCCCACCTTATTTTTTTCTTAAATATATTTCAGGTATTGATCCTACATTTTCTCTAGCACCAAGCAAGTGCTTTATCAAAATATTTTTATTAATAAAAGATAGTTGTTTATGTTTTTAAATCAAATATTTGCCACTGTAATAGGATTCTTGCTAAGATTTTTTCTATGTTTTTTTAAAAAACTTAACTACCAATGTTTTCTGATATTTACTTTCATTACTACATGCATGCACAAGAAAGAAAATTGAAAACAAAAAGATGGACAAATTGTAATCAAAAGAGCAGGAGGAAGAAGTAAATATAATAATAACAGTTCTTTAGTACAAAAAATTTGGCTCATTTTTTTTTTTTTTTTTTTTTGCGGTACGCGGGGCTCTCACTGTTGTGGCCTCTCCCGTTGCGGAGCACAGGCTCCGGACGCGCAGCCTCAGCAGCCATGGCTCACGGGCCCAGCCACTCCGCGGCATGTGGGATCTTCCCGGATCGGGGCACGAACCCGTGTCCCCCGCATCGGCAGGTGGACTCTCAACCACTGCGCCACCAGGGAAGTCCTGGCTCAATTTTTAATACAGCTTTTCTGTACATGAATTACAGAAGGGAGAAAATTCTGATATATGGATTTAAGTCAAAGTAAAGCCTATATTGACATCAAATATTTGTTCTAATGTAATTTCTAATTTATTATAATTTTTTTCTTTAACAAAATTGTAGATATCCAAATGTTTAAATTTACTACCTTCAGTCCATGGTAATAAATATACATCTGGAGATGGGAGATAGAAAGTTTTTCCTTTGACAGAAAACAATGAGTTTAAAATTGGGGAAAGCCTTCAGATTTTAAACTCTTCTTCAAGAGACAGTGGGAAAAAAATAAAACATTCAAAGCCAGAAATAAAGCTTTCCACCAAGCTGCATGACCGTTGCCAAGAATTATCTGTGAAAAAACTGAGATGGACAATATAAATTGTTATTAAAAGAAAAAGAAAATTTGATGGTGCTATAATCAAAACTTCCTCCTACTATGGGAAGAAAATATTAGCACTTTGCCAGTTTCATTTTTACTCTTCTTTTACATGTCCCTTAATTCATATAAATAACTTGTTATGCAAGATACTGTAGCTTTCATTTCCTTGGATCCTCCTCTCACTTTAAAGCTAAGTTGTGAATGAAGTTCTAGATAGTATATTTGAGATTTTACAGTACACTCTGACAAGCTATATTTATATTACAAGAAAAACTGAAAATATGCTTTTAATAACTACATACTCTATAAAAGCTATAACTTCTCATAGTTTATATTTTCTCCAGTGAATAAAATTAAATATATATAGGTATTATTTAAAAAGTAAAACCATCTATATTTTTTAAAAATTATGACAGTAAAATATGTCATATTATAAGGTTATTTTTTTTCCAAAAAGCAATATTGTACATTTTCAGTAGATGCCTGTTTGTATAATTTTGAATCACATTAAATTCAAGATAAATCTGAAGAATTACACTTCCAGGAATATAGAATAAAAAAATATATAAATGAATACACATCTTACATACTTACTCAGATTTCCTTGTTGCTCCAAGCATGCATTTTTAAAACAGCCTGGTGATTTTGAAGTTCTAGACTGAGAAATTGAATAACTAAGATTTTGGAATATCACTTAAAGACCCAACTCCTTTAGTGAAATAATTTGAAATATTTAAAATGCTGCCAAAGTTTATATTTTTATATAATCACAAATTTTCTTCCAAATACACAAAAGGATCACTGTAAACTACTAACCAAGAGAAACAACTATTTCTTATAATGCTGCTGGAGACTTCTGTAGTAGAGAAAGGGATTTCAGCTAATAATTTACCTCCTCAGTGTAGCCTGAATCCTGTCTGCTGCTCCCTTATAATATGATTTGACAGTATGGAAAGAAGCGCTGGAAAATTAAGGAGGAAACCTACTGCCGTTCTTCAACTATTGACATGTAGGTGGAAAGGGAGAACAGTGGCTCAGTCACCAGTGAGTTTGAAAAATATACCTAGCCATGACTGAGAAATTATACTATTGTGATAAAGAGTAAAGAAAGGTGAGATAAAATGGGATTTGGTAGAAGAGATACTAAAAGATATTTGGTAACTAAAGGAAAATCATTTTTTCAGATTCTGAAGCCACAGAAATACCTCTGAGCCAAACAAAGTAAAAAATACAATATAATTTTTAATAGCCTAATTTTTCATGGGTCACATGGACTCTGGTCCATTTATAACTTTCATTTGTAAATTCTCAACTTTTCGAATAATTGTTTGTTTAAAATAGATTTTCCTATACTTTAAATTTCCTCATAATGTGATTAAATAGTTTATATTAGAAAACAAAGAAACATTGCTATATGTTCCTAATTTGCAACATTTGATAATAAAGTGTTCCATTGTTCTAAATTTAAACTTTTAAAAAGCATTTTAATAAATATTATCCACTTTTCCCTCATGAGTTTTTAAGGCAGTTATCTACGTTTACAGTCCATTATTTTCCATCCACGTATTTATGGAGTGCCTATTCCATACCAGGCACAGTGATAGGCTTTGTTGGTATAGTTTTTGCTAGAGGGAGACTTTCACTCTAGCTTGAAAATTGGGCAATTACACAGCAACAGCTATCAAAAGTGTACCAGCCCTTCCCCATCTCAACGTAGTCTCTATCAGAGAAACATATTTATTTTCTCCTCCCACTCCTCCACCTCATCCTGTCTCTCCTCTTTCTCTTCCTCCTTGTCCTGCTGCAGGACCTCCTTCTCCTCCCATTTTTCTTCCTGTCTCCTCCTTTTCTTCCTCCTCTTCCTTTTCCTCCTGTTCAAATTTTCCGTTAGGATCAAGCTCAATTAAATTAGGGACTACTTTTTTATTTTTTCTGATGTAATTATAAAAACCTTTAAGATGTTACAGAGAGCCAGATGCTGATTATTGATACATAGGAACCAAAATAATTAGTAGTCATTTTAACAACTTTCTGAGTTATGTACCTATCAGGTAGTAATAATATAATGTGAAGGGAACTAATCTCTGAATTTAGACAGAAAAGTATTTCAAGTATAAAGAAATATAAGAACAAATCATGTGTGTGTATATGTGTGTGTGTGTCTTCCTTTAGGGATCTCTGGCTTTGTGATATAATTTCCTTCACCTTGCTACCTCCTCAAAGAAACTCATGAAATTATAGCACCAACTGTCTTCAGAGGAATCTCTTCACATTTATTTCAGTATATTTTTTGGATTTCAGTTATCTCTTTCTCTATCTTGCTCTCATTCTTTATCTGTTTTGTGTTATTTTGTTTTGTTTTTCTTGGTTTCCTTTATTCAGTGGTTAGTAATGTATTAAACGGTATGTTTTAAACAGACCTAGTAGTTTTATAGAGAAACAGCCTTTCAGAATATTTGGAATATTTAGTTTGCCAAAAAGATAAGTTGAAATTCTAACCCCTCAGTCCCTGCGCATGTGACCTTATTTGAAAATAGGGTGGACCCTCATCCAATATGGTTGACGCCGGGTAAGAGGAGAAGAGACACTGAGATGCAGTCTCACATGCAGGATACCCTGTGAAGACAAAGGCAGAGATTGGAGCAATATGTCAACAAGACAAGGATGGTCAATGCCTTATCTTTTGCCTACAGCACCAGAAGCTAAGAGAAAGGCCTAGGCGAGTTATTTTCTTAGAGTCTTGAGAGAGATCATGGTCCTAGTTTTAGACTTCTACCCTCCAGGACTGTGAAAGAATGAATTTCTGTTGTTTTAGGCCACCTAGTTTGTGGTATATTTTTACAGCAGCCCTATAAAATTCATACAGCTGGCCTCTGGTAGCTCAGTTAACTAAAATGGAGTGAAAACATCTGAATTGGAAAATCAAGATGTCCCTCTACTCATATATATATATATATATATATATTTCTTTTTTCTTTTGCAGTACGTGGGCCTCTCACTGTTGTGGCCTCTCCCGTTGTGGAGCACAGGCTCTGGACGTGCAGGATCAGCGGCCATGGCTCACAGGCCCAGACGCTCTGCGGCCTGTGGGATCTTCCCGGACCAGGGCACAAATCCGTGTCCCCTGCAAGGGAAGCCCCTACTCATATATTTAATCTAAAATTTGTGGGTTTGAAAAAAAGATTTAGAAAACTTGAGACTGTTATCCTTATAAAGGCCTACTTGCAAAGTTGGCCTACATCTGGCATTTGGAAACTTGGCTCTTGGAGTGTTCCCAGGCAACATTTAACTAGAAAATGTTGATGAACGTGGCTCACTCTGCCGATTCTGTTTGTGTAAACAATATGGTTAATGGTGAACATATGGCTTATTCCAAATGTCTGCTTTATTCTAGAAATCTGGAATTTTGGTACCTGCTAGACAGTGGGTGCCTATGTGACCAGACCTCAGTCAAAACCTTGACAGCTGAATCTCTAAAGGTCTTCCACGAGTATAGCTACTGTGCATATGTTGCTGCATTTTTGTTGTTGGAAGAAAAATGTACTCTATGTGACTCTTCATGGGAGGGAGGGATGAAGCATAAGGAAGCCTTCAAATAGATTTCTCCAGACTTCACCTTTGTCTTTTTCTCTTATGAACTGGATGTGTGTCCTTAAACTATCCCTATAGTAAATCTTAGCCACACATATAGCTATATTCTGAATCCCTTGAATTATTCTAGCAAATCTCTGAACATAGGGATTCTTGTGGGAACCCTAGACACCATGAGACATGAAAAAATTTTAAAACACACTCTTCTATTTTATCTCAAGAAGCACCCATTTAATTGTCTATCACATATAACCCAAAATATAGTTATGTGCCTGTAAGTTTAAATGAGTATTTAGAGATTTGTTAAAACTACAAGTTGCTTTTGGTTAAATTCTATTATATGTCTTTTAGTTGTCTGTTCAGTTTATTTATTTTCTAATTTTAATGTAATCTGAATAATGATTAATTAAAGGATATATGACCTTTAATATTTGAATCCTAATAAGAATATTTAAAAAGTCCTTTAATATATAATTAGACAGTAACAGCAAAAATTAGCATAAGTTGTATTTGTGGAGAATAAAATTGCTTTCAAAGGATAATCATATTAAAACTAATGTAAAAATACATTTCTTTTAAATTCCCACAAGTAAAAGACAGTTGAAAACTAGTGCATTGAGATCCTATTAGATTACAAAGTCACCCATTATCCATTCATTTCCTGACCCTCAATTTTATATATGATGCCATTCATGCTTCAGCAATCTTGAATGCTTTCATGGTATATAAATCTCCTTGTTATTTGCTGTAGTCAAAACTTTGTCAGTTCTTTTGGTCCCTTCTCCTCTCCTATCTCAACCCCACTTTTGGGTATATTGCCACAAGGAATATACTCCATGTTGTACTGAACTTGAGTTGGCCTGGTAGACTACCTACTGTGTAACTTGGGAAGATTTTTTTTCTGTTTGTTTTTTCATTATATTTAAGACTTAAGTTAGCATCTTTCTGTTGGCTTGACAGCATAATGTTTTCTCCACTCTGTTAATTTGTAATTAAAAAAACAAAAATAATATCAACCAAAACCCGTTTAATTCCTTGTGATAATTTATGTTCATTTTATAAATGTTAATATTTTCATTTAAAAATATTTTTTTTAATTAAAGCTCTCTTTGTAGTTCTAGGTTCTTCTATGACTTGAATGTTTTTTTGTGGTTTTTTTTGGTTGTTGTTTCTGTTTGTCTGTCTGTTTTGCTTTGTGTTATATTTTCCAAAATTATTAATAAAATTATATAAAATTAATGAACAATTAAGAATTAACAAATAGACAAACAATACATTATTTTTAAGCAATATTTCCAAAGACACACATCACCATTTCATCTTGATTAGCTCCACCATGGTTATTCTAAGTATAGATACGAGGATAATAGTAAGTAAAGAAGCAGGTAAAGAAAAGAGAATATTTTGACAAATAAGGTAATAAAGGGCATATTTGAGGAAGAAGAAATTTCCTTATTTGAGTAACAGTCAAAAATACATTAATGAAAAGAGTGTTGTGATTAGATGAACTGGTCAATATGAGGTAAGATACTCTCTAATTAATTATTTTATAATAACATACACTAATTGGGAGGAAAAAGGGGAAGCATTGAATAGTTTAATATAAAAGTTCTCTTACAAGCTGGCCTGTAATTTTATGAAAAGCCTAAAGTAAACCCTTCCCTGATGTTTGCTCTTACAGGTTAATTCTTTCCCAAACATTTTACTGTCAGTACCATTTGGCTTTGCCAGTGTGATAAAATTTGAAAAACTAAGCCTGTATCACTATATAAATACTGAATTATGTTTTTGTTTGTTTGTTTGTTTGTTTGTTTTTGGTTTGGTTATCACCTGCTCTGCAGTGAGCAGTGACATTACATAGTTGAAGAAATTTATCTGGTATAAAGATAAAAATGGAACTTCTGTTTTTACTTTTTATGTTTGAAGTTCAAGTTAGAATAGAGATTATTATGAAATAATTACAGCTAAAAAACTTGTGAAATTCTACCTCAAAACTTTCTCTATTAGGCTTCCCTGGTGGCGCAGTGGTTGAGAGTCCACCTGCTGATGCAGGGGACACAGGTTCATGCCCCGGTCCGGGAAGATCCCACATGCCACGGAGTGGCTGGGCCCGTGAGCCACGGCTGCCGAGCCTGCGTATCCGGAGCCTGTGCTCTGCAATGGGAGAGGCCACAACAGTGAGAGGCCCACGTAATGCAATAAACAAACAAACAAACAAAAAGCCCCAAAACTTTCTCTATTCATTGGTTTTGAATTTAATTTGATCTCTTCTCTGTTACATTGCATGATCTCCTTGACAGAAAAGAAGGGGGGAAGGTAGACACTTCAGTTTAGTTTTGACAGTTTATGTTAGTATGATCATTTGTAGCTCAGGTAAAAGCCCTGGAAAGTTTGCAACTTTCAAGGGACGAGTGTTTAGCATCTGAGAAAGGAAGGTGACCAAATTCAAAAGAAGTGAAATGGTTTGTGAAATGAATTGGGAAAATGTTCAGAAAATTAGGAAGAAGTGATTTTATGTATATCAAGAGGTTTCTTTCAGAGAGAATGGAGGGTTATACTGTAGAAAGCCACATAAAGGTTATGTCAGAGTTATACTGAAACACAGATCATCATTGACAGAAAGTCATATCTAAAAACCATTTTTTGGTGGATGAGTCAGAAAAGAAAGGTAGACTACTATCATATCAAAGGCAGCTGTGATTGGAAAGATACAACTAAAGCCACAAGTTGGTGTGGGAACAGGTTAAAGGATATTATTATTCTATTTTCTTTTGTTTGCTCTTAGCAGGACAAAGACTTAAGCATGTTTATAGATTGAAAAAAATATGTAGAAATAAGGTTTTCTGTGGTTAAATATATAAACCTGAAAAGTTAATCAACAGAGAAGTCTCTGTGGTAGATAAAGGTGTTAAGGTCAGCACTTATATAAGAATCTATTCTTCTACCCAAAGAGCAGTGATATTTATTTCTCTGAAAATGCAAGACTACTATAAAACAGATATGGGAAGGAATTTCCAAAGAGTTTCAAGTCTGGTCTGATCTTATGCCTCAGTATTTTGCTCAAAATGTATAGTTGTCATAGACACAGCTCAGTGGAGTAAAATCTTCCAAAAATATATTTTAATTTTTTCCCATTTGGTGTAGTAAACACATTTAAAAGCTAAATAGTGAAGCTATAGACCTTTGAATAATGGCTCTAAAAGCATGTGTGTTTGTACCACTCAGATAAAATATGTAGTGTGTAAAGTTGTTATGAACATTAGAAGTACTTTTCCTTTGTAAGAATAATGCTGGCACATAGGAGCAATTAAGCACATGACTCTTATCATGATCTATTTCTAGAGAAATATAATGTGATGGTGATATTTCTGGGTCTTTTAGGTACACTAATAATGTGTCCAACCCTCTCCTGTTTCAATGGTCTGCTGGCTCTTCCTCTCCACTTTCTACCTTCCTCAGACATAAGAATTATCATATAACTTTATAGTCAGGGTAGTATTTAAATATCCTCAAAAAGATCAAAGCTCCATTATTTGTATCCAAGTTATAATTTATTGAAAACAATACTTTGCTTTGAATAATCCTCGACTGTCTTTCTCTGCACCCACATCATTTTATTCTTATATCTGTTCTCCACTAGAGATAATTCAGAAATCCCCTGTCCCACTCTAAACCACATCTTATTCTCAATCTTATTAATATTATGAATTCATAACAATATAGAAATAAAATTAAAATAATAAAACATTAATTGGATATTAATATTTAACTTTTGAAATACTTTCTCTAATTTAAATTAATATTTTAATAATCTAATTTTACTATTTTAAAATGAAACAAGCTATTTTGAAAATTTTCTAAGTGGTTTTAATTCTCTTCAAAAATCAGTTATTTTCTCAAATCAATTCCCTAGATTCAATATTCTACTGAACATTTACTGCAAGTTTTTGATAGTCATACATACTTATATAATTGTATACCATACTTAACTATCCCTGTAAAAGGATTTGCTTTTGTTTCAAATGTCACATCTTCTACTATATAGTAAGCTGCTAGCTTGGAGTTGTCTGTTCATATTTGTTTGCCCAGGTCATAGTCAAATGACAAGCACGTAATAGGCACTTAATTAAATATGTTAAATAAAACACTAGACTCAGTACTTTTGTAATAATTTAATTGTGTTAATTTAACTTTTTCCTAATGAATATTGTCAAAATTCTTCTCTTCATTATACTCTTTTATATATCTTATATACCAAATGAGTATTAATATCACTTTCCTTTCTTTTTTGTTGGTTTCACCTTTTGTTTATTATCACTTATATATCATAATGATGATATATAAGTGATAAATAAAACTAAACTTTTAAATAAAAACTAAAGAGAAACAAAGAAGTTTTTTTTTTAATAGAAAAAATAAAAAACAAAATCAAGAGAAGAGGGGAAGGTGGAAGTGTGCATAGCGCTTCTCCACACAGGTGCAAAGAACCAACACCCCAAAGCTCCCAGGGCAGCTATGCCAACCACTGAGTCAGAGCTGTGGAACCCCAATACCAAGTGGGCCACCATCCAAGGGCCAGGAACCTAAATTCTTTGATTTTCCCATCCTCCAGCCATGTGGCTGATGGGGTCTCAGTGCTCTGTCTGGGTGTCAGGCCTGAGTCTCTGAGGTGGGAGAACTGAGTTCAAGACATTGGACACCCAGAGACCTCCCTCTATGTAATATCAATCAGCAAGAGCTCTCCCAGGGATCTCCATCTCAATGCTAGAACCCAGCTCAGCAAGCTCTGGTGCTGAACATCCCATGACAAACATCTAGCAAGACAGGAACACAACCCCACCCATTAGCAGAGAGGCTGCCTAAAATCATAATAAGTTCACAGACACCTCAAAACACACCACTGGACATGGTCCTGCCCACCAGAAAGACAAGATCCAGCCTCATTCACCAGAACACAGGCACCAGTCCCCTCCACCAAGAAGCCTACATCACCCACTGAACCAACCTTACCCACTGGGGGCAGACACTGAAAACAATTGGAACTACAAACCAGCAGCCTGCAAAAATGAGACTCCAAAACACAGTAAGTTAAGCAAAATGAGAAGACAGAGAAATGCACAGCAGATGAAGGAGGAAGGTAAAAAGAAACCAGACCAAACAAATGAAGAAGAAGTAGGAAGTCTACCTGAAAAGGAATTCAGAGTAGAGTAAAGGTGATCCAAAATCTTGGAAATAGAATGGAGAAAATACAAGAAGCATTTAACAAGGAACTAGAAGAACTAAAGAGCAAACTAACAACAATGAACAACACAATAAATGAAATTGAAACTTCTCTAGAAGGAATCAATTGCAGAATAACTGAGGCAGAAGAACGGATAAGTGATCTGGAAGATAAAATAGTGGAAATAACTACCTCAGAGCAGAATAAAGAAAAAAAAAAATGACAAGAATTGAGGACAGTCACATAGACCTCTAGGAAAACATTAAACACACCAACATTCAACTTATAGGGGTCCCAGAAGAAGAAGAGAAAAATAAAGGGTCTGAGAAAATATTTGAAGAGATTATATTTGAAAATTTCCCTAATACAGGAAAATAAATAGTCAATCAAGTCCAGGAAGCACAGAGAGTCCAATACAGGATAAATCCAAGGAGAAATATGCCAAGACACATATTAATCAAACTATCAATAATTAAATACAAAGAAAAAGTATTAAAAGTGGCAAGTGAAAAGCAACAAATAACATACAAGGGAATACCCATAAAGTTAACAGCTGATCTTTTAGCAGAAACTACAAACCAGAAGGGAGTGGCAGGACATATGATGAAAGGGAAAAATCTACAACCAAGATTACTCTAAAGAGCAAGGATCTCATTCAGATTCAGTGGAGAACTTAAAACCTTTACAGACAAGCAAAAGCTAAGAGAATTCAGCACCACAAAATCAGCTTTACAACAAACGCTAAGAGAACTTCTCTAGTCAGGAAACGTAAGAGAAGGAAAAGACCTACAATAATAATTCCAAAACAATTAAGAAAATGTTAATAGAAACATACATATCGATAATTACCTTAAATATAAATGGATTAAATGCTCCAACCAAAAGACATAGACTGACTGAATGAATAGAAAAACAAGACCTGTATATATGCTGTCTGCAAGAGACCCACTTCAGACCTAGGGACACATACAGACTGAAAGTGAAGGGATGGAAAAACATATTCCATTCAAATGGAGATCAAAAGAAAGCTGGAGAAGCAATTCTCATATCAGACAAAACAGACTTTAAAATAGACTATTGCAAGAGACAAAGAATGACACTACAGAATGATCAAGGGATCAATCCAAAAAGAAGATATAACAATTGTAAATATTTATGCACCCAACATAGGAGCATCTCAATATATAAGGCAACTGCTAACAGCCATAAAAGGGGAAATCAACAGTAACACAATCATAGTAGGGGACTTCAACACCCTACTTTCACCAATGGGCAAATCATCCAAACTGAAAATAAATAAGAAAACAGAAGCTTTAAATGACACATTAAACAAGATGGACTTAATTGATATTTATAAGACATTCCATCCAAAACAACAGAATACACTTTCTTCTCAAGTGCTCATGGAACATTCTCCAGGATAGATCATATCTTGGGTCACAAATCAAACCTTGGTAAAAAGACTTTTCATAGTGGAAATTTTCAATAAATAATACAGAATTTCACATTAAAATTATGTTCATGTAAACCTTGCTTAAATAGATTATATTGTGAATAATTATTTACACAGTGAAAGAATAAGGAAGAAAAGACTCATTAATGAATGAGGAGAAACTGGTTCAAACTGTACTTTCAATATAGTGAAGAAAATAACCAAATATCCGTTTTGTCAATTTTGCTGATATATATATATATATATATATATACATATATATATATGCCTTATTGCCATTCTTCTGTAACAGGATAGAAATAGATTTCAAATGGAGAACAATTACAATAATACAGTCTTTGGTATTTGAAACAGCTTTTCAAGTAAATCATTCAGTGGGTCCCAAATTTCCATTTCGTTTTGCAGTAATTTTCTATTCACTTATTTCAATTATTGAAGTCTTGTGATTTTGAAGATAGATATTAGAATAATTGTGAAAGTTATTGATCTATGTCATCCATGCCTTTCTTCTAACAAGACATGGAAGCAGGAAGTTTCTTAGGACTTTTTTCCATCTGATTTGATCACTGTCGCATTGTAAATAAATAAATATCAATGGCTAATATGTAAAAAATTCATTTTTATCTAATTTAGTACAGTACTAAATTTGTGTATTTTGCTGAACTAAAATGTTTTACACTTTAAATATATTTATGTGTTATTTCATTAATATCTAATTTTTGAATAAATATTCATATATGCATTTTACATTGATTATGAAAAAATCATTTTTCCATAGACAGAAGAAAGAGAAAACTATCTAAAATTTTTTTCACCATTGGATAATACCATGCCTTAATCGAGGAGGAAATTAGGGCATTTACAACTGAAAATGTTTTATTTCCTATCTTAAAAGTTTTCAAAATCTGTGACATATAATTTAAATAATAGTTTAAATAATTTAAATTTATTAGAAACCTACTGTCATCATTATGACTATAGTAAATTGTAGTCTAACAAAATTCCTTATTTGATTAAGGTGGTATCTACATTGCTGACAGGCTAAATTTCTATAGACTACTGTAAAATTTTCTATAAATGCCTATAGCTACTATTCACGAAATTCATCCTTGCTGCCCATGCCTAATTGTGACTTGTTAAGGGAAGTGAAGGGGAAATATCAGAATCATTATTTTGGTGGCTAGAGGTTGAGAATGGGGAACTTGTAGGTGAGAAATGTGTTATTTGTTTTTTCCAAAATTCTATTTAGTATTATACTTTAGAAAATAAAAGATTTCAAAGCTTTTCCGTAATAGGGAAGAACTTTTGCATTCTATTACAAGTTAATCACTAAAGGTTTGCTGCCTATATCATACATAATGGCCCATCTCTGGGAACCCTGCCTCCCAGGTAATGAGCGTTAAGCTAAAATACTTTTGTTTAGCTCACAGGAAACATCCTGATCAGGCCTACCCCTGAATGGATGCAGGAAGGAAAAAATTAACACATCCTTTCTAGAGTCTGGCTGGAACCAGAACTTTACCTCCTCACTTTTCAATATAAAAGAAGGCTGGATTCTGACTCAGGGAAGATGGTTCTTTAGGACATTAATCCACCATCTTCTTTGTCTGTTGGCTTTCCAATAAAGTTCATCTTCCTTGCCCCAAAAACTTGTCTCTGTCTTGTGGCAAGCAGTATGTACCTGGACTTGTAAACATTTTTATCTTGAAGTACACAGAAGCATGATTTTCAGTCCGCAATTGGAAAGCTAATATTACTTCCAAAGGGTTGAGTAACATTTTTCTTATATGATATTCACTACAACCTATACAGAAAGATAATAAAATAAGTAATAAACATAGAGGAATTACATTTGCAAAATTATAAATCCAAATTTGAAACTCTAGGATTCAGATTCAGGTCTAAAGATAATAAAACATTTATAACCATTAAGTTTTATAATATTTTTCTCTTTTATTTTAGAAAATTGTCTCTTATATACATGTGCCATTTTCCAGAGATCTAAGCGACCAAGACTTAAAATTTGCTATTATTCTATTTTTTTAAACTTGTACTTTTCTTTGGTGATTACATATTTGTCCTACATTACTTTTTCTATGTTTATTGAAATTATGACTAAATGGTCAATTTCACTGGTAGCATGTTTTATTTAGTGTATGTTTTATCTAGTGTCTCTTCCAGGTATGCAAGGTACTCAACCAGACCTGGGAGCTTTGTTGCACTAACATGGAGGACTGCCCATTTATTGTTTATATTTGCGTGCCAATGAAGTATCATATTACACATACACACTGTAGGCTACAAAAAAGATACACGTATCTCTTCTATAGGCCACCGTTTCCCCTAGCTTTGAACTTCCCTGCACTCTAGGAAATGTTATTGTAAATTGGCCCATATTACTGACACTCTTCAATGAGGATCCACTTTACCATATTTAATAAAATTTCCTCATAAAGTCAAATGTACTTCAGTAATGATTATAGAATTTATTTATTTATTTTTATATTTTATTTATTTATTTTTTTTTTTGCGGTACACAGAACTCTCACTGCTGTGGCCTTTCCCGTTGCAGAGCACAGGCTCTGGATGTGCAGGCTCAGCGGCCATGGCTCATGGGCCCAGCCACTCCGTGGCACGCGGGATCTTCCCAGACTGGGGCACGAACCCACATCCCCTGCATTGGCAGGCAGACTCTCAACTACTGTGTCACCAGGGGAGCCCTATAGCATTTATTTTTCTTTCATCTTCATAGTTTCAGTCAACTTTTAGAAATAAAGGTAGGAGTGTTACTATTATATTTTCACTCATCTCATACTCTTTAAGTTTTAAGTACTCAACTTGAGAAAGATTCTAAACATAAAATCTCTTCCATTCTAATTTATTTATGTGTTACAAATTACAAACTCAGCCATCTATGTAAGAGTAATCTTATTACAAAAGCAAAATAAACATTTAGGAAGGAGTAAATTAGTTTGTAATTTATTTTCTTCTTTCTAGAAGGTTGCCCTAATCTAGTTAGCCCCTTGGTGATCTGTGAGATCTCTGATGAAAGAGGCAAAAAACAGATTTGTCTTATTTTGACTTTTATTCAGTTAATTTTACAAAGAGTTGCAAAATAAGACTATTCTTTTTATATCCAATACTGAATCTTTATTTTAAATTAATAATGCAAATTGTTACTGAGATAAATGGAAGATTATTATCATCTATTAAGTATTACAACTTTTTAAGAGCTATACAAAAGATATTCATAACAGCCTGGAAATACATCATCAAGTTTTACTTCATTGGTTCAAACTGCTGCTTAATTCAATGATTTAATAGTAATTAACATCTTTGGCAACTTATAACTGTGTGTTTTTATTAAATTTATCTCTGTTGATGTTATATTCATGTCCCTTCTTTTTGCTCATTCAATTCTTATGACTCCATACAAACTAGACTGAATTTTCTATGTGTTTTATGTAAAATGATGCTCCACTGAGATCCCCTATTTTGGGCCAACACACTCATCTGCCAGCTGCTGGGAATGTCAACTGGTGATTAGTCAAGGCTGAGCTCCTCATTAGGCATTATTCTGGGATTCAGGGAACTGCTTCACCTAAGGTTTCTACTCATCCTAAGAGATGGCCTGCAGCTGAGGGCTGGTTAATGAGAGATTTAAAAGTCCCAGTCTTTGCTTCAATTGTCGAAAATTTTGAAGGGTCACCACAGCTTCAGAGTTCTCAGTAGGAAATGCTGAGGTCTAAGCTGCAACAACAATGTGAATCAACATTCCTCTCTGTCTAATTCTACTTTCATTGCATTTTTATAGGTATATCTCCTCAAAGCACTTCCCAGTAAACCTTTTGCATGCAACCCTCTGTATTTTGCCAGGAAACCTAACTAGACAGTCTCTACCAAAAGTCATCCTGGGAAGCAGATTCCACAGTGGGATTTTACAGAGAGATCCCTTGATGGCTGAAAATGAGTGTTTTATCACCAGTCACAGGTGGACCACTGATAATCCTTGTAAAACTGTAATAGAACATCTGTTAAAATTTTCATTGGTGGAAGTGAAAACACTGACTGATGCAGTACTTTTGACCGCTAGGAAATATAGGAATTGGTAACTCTAAGGACAACAGAATTGCACGATTATTTTTAGTGTCATCAATTCATTAATGAAAGATAATAACAGGCTGAGCAAAATTAATCACAAATTCAAGGCAAAATGTTAAAGCCAAAAGACTTCCTTGGTAACTATTAGTAAACTTTTGTCTGCAGCCAGAGGGCATACAGAAGAAAAGACCAGTCTTGGGAAGTAACAGAAAAAGTAGCAGTAGAGAAGGTTGAAATCTCAGGCCATGTAGCTTTCCTATGCCAAGGTAAGGGCACCAATAGGGAAGAAGACAGATCATAAGACTTAGTAAGAAAATATCTGAGTAGATGCAGTTAAGGAACATGAACTCCCAGGTTCTTCTGTACCTCCTTGGTCTGCAAATGTAGACATTCACCCTTATGAAGAGATAAAATCTGGCCAACAAAGGTTAAATTCCAAAACATCCAGAATGAGGAAGTTCTAGACCTACTAAGGAAGAAGAGAGATTATATGCCAAAGAAACAGCAGAATCTGGTTAGAAGGTACTAGCAGATGGGAAAGTAAAGATGAGACAGAATCTAGAGATGGCATATGAAGGGGGAAAAGAGGTAGAAACAAATTTGGTTAAGGGACAGCTGATAGATCCAGGAACACTTTCTTATGTTATAGAATTTAACAGCCCAGAAAGGACTTCGAGAGACAGTGCTAACATACCTCTAAGATGGTTATTAATAAAGGCAACGACCCACATTAAGTGAATTAGTAATTTCAGAACCATCATGGGAGAGAAATAGGATACACTATTTAATATAAGAACATCACAGGGTTCCACAGGAGGACTCTGAGTACTGTCTATTACTAAAGTAATTAGGAATGCACTGGAAACAAAAACAAAAACAAAACAAAACAAACAACAGCAACAAAAATAAACGGCACCAGAAACATGAAGAAATTCAGTGGTAACCTTCCTCTTTAGATTAGGATTTATAATAGAAAAAGCTATAAAGAGCTTGATAGCAATGATAATAAGATTTCAATCAGAGCTAAGTGGTGCTAAAATGGCAGGAGCAAGGTGAGCGCAATTACTGCAATGAGTGGTAAGATCAAAGTGATTGTCAGAAGGGATCCAGTTTGCACAAAATAATGAACTGGTTGACAGAACATACTGTTTCTAGAGGAAAGCAAATATGTGGTCAACAATGGACTTGCTTAATTTATACAGTCAAAAAAACACAAGGATGGATGAGCAAGGGCATAAGGGTATTGTACCTAAATATATAGATAGATAGAGAGATAGATTGATAGATAGAGATTTTATCTTCACCTTTTTTTTTTTTTTTTTTTTGGAATTGAGCCTGTTTTCAGGCTTAGAATATGCTGACTAAAGAAGAGGACAGATTCCTATGTGGAGGGACTCTACAACCAGCATGGCAAGTACATTCAATATTAATCACTGCAATCCTTTCCCCAAAAGACTTAAGAATATTTGCTTAGATTATCAGGAATTGGGGGACTTTCTTAAATTGTTTAATTCAGGGATAGAATTAACATTGTTACTCACATACCCCAAGCACAACTATGGTCCCTCTGTTTGACTAGGGTAATGGGAGTCAAGTAGTAAATTGAGTCCTGTCTCAGATCTTGTGGCTATTTAGGGTCTTGAATAAAGAAATGTGTTGCAAGATTAGTAATGTAGAGGTCTGGAGTAGAGAAATGTGGATTGACCTACAGGAGTCAGTAGAAATTCTGAAGATTTTGATTATGTATTAATCCTGCTTGGAGGTCAATCACCAAAGGAGAGCCACTAAACATCCAGTAGAAGAATAACTTGATCAGGTAATGTCGGCTGGGCTCTGTCATCAATAACCCTAGTGTGGTCAAAAGTGTTCATGGATAGAGTAGCAATGCTGAAAGGAATTTAAAAACTATGTGTAGGACCAATAATATGAGCTTTACTCAACAAGTCTGGTCTAACCACTGCTGCTACTGAATGTCCAACCTTCTAGCAACAGAGACCAATGCTCCATCAATATAGATGCCTTTTATCTTGAAAGAGACAGTAATTCATCTTAACTAGAATTGACACATATTACAAATATGGAATTGTCTTTTCTGCTTTCAGTGCCTTAACCAGCACCACTATCCTAGTGCTTACAGCGTGTTTGGTCTCTCAATAGAAGATTTGTGTAATCACTCCTCTGACCAAGAAAACTATATTACACAAAAAGAGGTGTGACAGTGGATCCAGGACTATGGAAGCTACAGTTACTATCACATACTGCACCACCACAAATTTACTAGTCCAATATGTGATGGAAAAAAATTGTGATGGCAGAGCTGAAGCATCAGCTAAAGAAAGATACCTTGTAAGAATTGGATGAGATATAGATGATAGGTTGATAGATAGATAATAGTTAGAACACATGATGTATGGCTTAGGGAAATAAAAGGAGAGTGTAGGAATGACTTTGCCTATTGTCTTCTTTTAAAATTACCCAGAGAAAAAGTCTATCCAGAATCCTGGAAGAATGTCTCTGCCCAATTGAGAACTTACAAGAAGTAAGTGGATCTAGTGGTATAAAAGATGGTGTATGCTAAGGCACTGTGCTTAGATCCTCTCTTCATGGCCAGCATGTCCATCCCCCATGCCCTGGGAATATTATAACAACTTCTTTCCCTAGGACTTCCCCCCAGGCACAGGGAACTGCTTCAAAAAATCATACCCTCTGTTAGGGAGGGCCTGGGGCAATGACAGGTGCAAAAATGCAATTGGAGACAAGTCTACAGGACCATCTAAGCTCTAGCACTCCATATAAGATTGGGTGGAACTTCAGCTGCTATGACATTGAGAGTCAGTTTCCCTCTTTCCAATCTTGACTTCATTGCTTCCTCACATGCAACTACCTCCTTCGAATATATTTCTAGGGAACTCATCCTAAGACAATCTGCTTGAAAAATTCTTTCATAGCTGATCTTCCTGCTGTCATTCTTTAAAAAAAAAAAAAAAAAAAAAAGCACTATTTTTTCCACCCACCTTAATATTCTAAATCAAGGGAAGGTGCCCATTCTAAAATCAATGTGCTCTTCTTATGCTTGCCTCCATGCCTCCTGGTGGCTCTTCTGAACTTGCAATTCCTTCATTTGTTTGTAAAAATGTTTTTTTTTAATTAAAATCATTAGCTTCTTAAAATCAAGGATGTTTCCCCCTAGAAATTGTCTAATACCTAGCACAGTTCTTAGTACATAATTAAAAATGATTCTTAATTGAATAAAGAATTTACTAAAATATGTATTAGTTACCAGGAAAGGGCCAGTAGCTCTAATAAGTTTGTTCTTAAAACATTCAAGGAGAAAATATCATGAAATATTTAGGACAGCTCAATTTAGCACTATCTATTATTCAGTAATGAAACTATATCTATCCCTTTGAAATTACGGGATAGAAAAAGAAAAGACCAATATAGCTGGGTAATAAAATATATATATATACATATACACACACGTATATATATATAAAGTATCTAATTAAAAAGTCTATAAAAGTGTCTAATAAAAAAGACACTTTTACAAACAAATGAAGGAATTGCAAGTTCAGAAGAGCCACTAGGAGCTGTATATATATATATATATATATATATATATATATATATATACACACATTTTAGCTTCTCTTAAGTAATATTGTCAAGGCATATTTCATTATTTTGATGAAATGCAGATTCTTAACATATGGGTATTTCACATTCTTTTGTAAGTACAAAAAAGTATTTCATTGCCTTAGTAAGAAATTATTTTAAATTATCCAGAGTCCATTAGCATAAATAATTTAGTTTTCACTAGATATATAATGGCAAATATGTATGGCATGAGTCCAAAATCATACTAGAGTCAATGTCTCTTGCCTTTACTATTTATTGAAAAGCTTTTTCTTGGGCTATCAGCTGCTTACCAACTCACTTTGCCTTTTATCAATCCAGAACTTCAGCACACCACCAATATCCTCTCAGCCTTTCATTTATTCATTCAACATTTATTTTCAACCATTTACTATAATTTCATGAATTTTATAGATATTAGGACTATAATTTTAAAAAGACATAGTCTCTCACTTTTAGAAACTGGAATCAATCAAAATTGTCAGAAGAAACTTGAGGAGAATATGATAATAACATAGAAGCATAATCATTTGCAACTTTTGCTGTGGAATTACCTGTTATAGATATATCTAGCTATATAGATAAACAAAGAAGATGATCTGTCATCATGAGAGGCATGATGCAGTTAGAAATGTGTACTTCATTTTCTTCTATGATTTTACACTTGAGGGAAAACAATTTTTAACAATTGTATTAACTGAAGAATTAATTTTTAAGCTTTCAATGATTCTCAACTTAGTTTAGTTTATGGGCAGTAGGGTTTTTCAGCTCATCCTTGCAGTGGAAGTTGGTAAGAATTCCATATTTTAAATGATTTTTATTGACTATCTTCCCCAATAGACTAAAAGATGTCTTGACACAATTGCCTAGCACACAGTAGATTTTAATTAGAAAATGAATAATAGAATAGATTTTAGAAAGAATTAAAACAATGATCCAGACAAAATGAACCCATGAATCTTCTTGACTCCATCTTAGAGTCAGGGAATAATTATTCTCGTAGTTATTGCTTGGAATTCGAATGGAATAGAGAAAGCAAATTTTTCTGTACTTGGAATATACATATTTTCTTCCTTAATTTATTTTTAGAACAAATGGACTCTAATTCAATTTTAAGTGATAAAATCCATTTGCTAGCATTGCCACTAATTTACATTTTATACATTATTAGACATTAATAAATTTGTTAAATATGTTCTGTATATGCTTCCTTTGAAGCATATATATATATATATATATATAGCCATAATGAAATTTTATGCAATGAGAATATTTTTCTATCATCCAAATATTTTAAAGATATAAATATTTTCAGCAGTATGACTTTCATTCCTTTACATATTTACATACTCAAATTTAATAACTTTTTAATAAAATATTTCAGCACTGAATTATGCATCTACTGTGTGTAATCTTTCAATTTGCCTGCTTCTGCTACTTTATAGAAGTAACCTAATTTATTTTTTCTGAATATTCTCTTCCTCAGAAATATTTCTAATATTATTTTATTGTTTTTCATGGACAACTATAACAGACACTTTTGGCCTAACAGCTATTCTCCCCTTCCCTAATTTTAGGGCAGTACTATTTTCCAGCTTCCTCTGTAGCAAGGGGTTGCTACAGAATACAATTCTGAGTAATTTGATATAAATAGAAATTGCTTAGTGTGGCTCCCAAGAAAGTGCTTTAAAAGAGGGCAGAGCCAAGAGTCTGTGGTAAAACCATCTACTTCACTGGCTTGCAAGAACAGTATTTATATCAATGAAATCGGCAAATGCTACAAATCAGAGACATCCCCATCCCACCTCCACTCCAAATGTAGCTTAATGTAGCTAATAAACATACCATTGAGGCAGACTCTTAGCAGTTGCCTCTTGCCCTTCTCATTCTTTCTTCCTAAAATTCAAATAGTAATATAGGAGGCAAAATAATCAGTTGTGGCTATCTAATGGCATAATGGAACTGCCGTAACAGCCCTGGATTGCCTACTTACAAAATTTTTGTTAGGTGAAAAAATTAAAAACACTACTTTATATAAGCCACTGTCACTATACATTTTGCTGCAATTAGATACAATTCTAATAAATATAAAAAACTTATTTTTGCAGATGATGTATGTTTCTTATAAAGCAAATTTTCCAGACAATATTTAGATAATTATTATCTCACACATGAATTAGTGGTTGAAAGGAACATCAACAAAGTGTTGGTGAGTTTTGATAGCTAGAACCCACTTTGATAACAATCTGAATGATATGATGAAACTCTTTTATAAGAGTGTAGATTTCACATGGAAGTTTATTGAGCATTTGAGGATGTAGGACTCACCCAAAGTACCTTATGGCACAAACAACTTCATAATAGAAATATGGAATGAAATTGCTATTCCATCCTACAATGCCATCTGACCCTCCTTTCCTGGTACAACTACTCCCAGCCTCCCACAAAAATTTACAAACAGCCAAAAATATGTAAAAAGCACAGAATACCTAACTGACTGGCAATGAACCTATTGCAGAAATCTGGAGGGAATTTCCATTACTCACAAGAACAATAGATTTAGAATGTGAAGCAGATTAGTAGCTCTTGCAGGGTATACTGCTAAAAGTAGAGCAAAGTGATTCATCTAAAAGACAGTATAAAGAAGTTACATCCAACTTCCCTGGTGACACAGTGGTTAAGAATCTGCCTGCCAGTGCAAGGGACACGGGTTCGATCCCTGGTCCAGGAAGATCCCACATGCCGTAGAGCAACTAAGTCTGTGCACCACAGCTACTGAGCCTGCACCCTAGAGCCCATGAGCCACAAGTACTAAGCCCACGTGCCACAGCTACTGAAGTCCACATGCCTAGAGCCGGTGCTCAGCAACAAAAGAAACCACCACAATGAGAAGCCTGTGCACCACAATGAAGAGTAGCCCCCACTCATTGCAACTAGAGAAAGCCCATATGCAGCAACAAAGACCAAACACAGCCAAAAATAAATACATAAAATAAATAAATTTATTTAAAAAATAAAAGAATCTACATCCATCTTGTATTGTGTAGTTTAGAACAAGGATCCCCAACTCCCAGGCCACATGGCCCGTTAGGAACCTGACTGCACAGCAGGAGGTGAGCAGTGGGCAAGAGAGCGAAACTTCATCTGCCGCTCCCCATCACTCACATTACTGCCTGAACAATCACTTGCATTATCACCTGAACCATCCCTTCTCACCCCACCTTTCCTGTCTGTGGAAAAATTGTCTTCCACGAAACCAGTCCCTGGTGCCAAAAAGGTTGGGGACCACGGGTATAGAAATGCAACTTTGTATTATTCAGAAAACTGGTATTGTAAATTAAAAAACAAGATAATGGATTAAAATTTAGGAATATAGTAGCTATTTAGTAACTTAACTAATATACAAATACTCCAAGTTTGGCTTAGGAAAATTTTGTACAATAGATAAATGCATTTTGTCATTTGATTTATAAATCTACATTGTGTGTATTTGTGCTCACCAACTTATTATATTGTTTTTCTTTATATAAAATATTCAGTGCTTTTTCTGTGTCTATACTGTCTTGTTAAAGATTTGTCTGTTTTAATTTCCTACAGAAAATTATACTATAAACAAAAATAATAACAGATGCTTTCAGTGAATTATATTACTACTAATAAAAAGTTGATTCTTCCAAAACATTTATTGTTCCTTCTCAAGTAGTTCTGATTATCACCTCTGAAATAGGGAAAATAGTTTCTTTCAGATTATGAAAAAATAGAACCAGATATACAACAAGATCGAGGATACATTTTGCTAGAAAAATAAACTATTTAGAAGAAAATAAAATGAACTTCTGTAGAGTTTTATATATATTTACATATTTCTCAATGGATTGTCTATATGAGAATTACACTTTAACATGCTTAAGATGTGTTATAATGACCTGGAGAACTTGTCATTAACCCATATTCTAATCTCCTTATCAAAGCACTACTGATTCTGATGTTAGTATAGGCCAGTAATGTTAAATTTTCCATAGCATTTCAGGTGTGTCTGTTGCAAGTGATCCTCAACCCATGGATCTCAAAAGGCGAAATTAAAGGGACAATTGAAATTCCGAAAATAAAAAATATATATATTGTTGAAATTCTAGATGTTTTGGGTGAGGCAAGACTATCAAAACTTTTTTACAACATGAATATGTATGAGGTATGAGCCATCCCATCAGTAAAAGAACCTCACTTGTCTGAATCCTGAGGAAAAATGAGAAATTTTGAAAATACTTCTCAAAAGATTTTGATATGGCCACCAAAAGTGTTTAGGATAGGGATAGACATAGATATAGAAGAGTGTAATTCATGACACATTGTTAAACAAGAAAGCAACATGAAAAAATAGGGGCAGGACATTGTATTAATCTGTTTGGGTTGCCATAGCAAATTAACACAAACTAGAGGACTTAAACAAGAGAAATTTATTTCTCACAATTCCAGAGTCTGTAAAGTCCTAGATCAAGGTGCCAGCAAGGTAGGTTTCATTCTGAGGTTTCTTCTCTTGACATGTAGGCAGCTACCATCTTGATGTATGCTCACATGACCTTTTTCTTTGTGCAAGAGAGCAAGAGCCAGCTCTCTGATGTCTCTTCTTATAAGGACACTAATCCTATGAAATCAGAGCCTTACCTTTATGAACTAACTTAACCTTAATTACTTCCTTAGAGTCCCCATTTCCAAATATAACCATACTAGAAGTTAGGGTTTTAGTATATGATTTTGGAGGAAACATTTAAGCATATGAATTTGGAGGAACATTGAAGGAAAAAAAAAACATTCAGTCCATAACAGTTATTCATTAATTTCCTGAATATCAATCATCAGTTACTATATTATCCAAATATTACAGGAAGATAAAAAACAAAATCAGAAAATTATTTCTAACTCTAAATTATTTCTAGCTATTTCTAATATCACTCCAAAATGGTTTATATCTTTAAAAAACAAAGTCACAAAAGGAAATTAGAAAAAGACAAAAATCCAAGAGAATAAACGATAAATATACTATTAAAAGAGTTTATAGTGTGGAAGAAGGGAAACATAGAAAAAGGAATTAGGTGCATAACACTGTGCCATTTAGGTGAAGTAAATTAAATGTACATGTATAAAAGACACTTTATGACTTCTAAGGATGTTAACAAATGAAAAGAAACATACCCAAACACTAAAATGGTACTTTATCATGAGGACTAGAGAAAAGAATAGAGATGCATTAAGAATAATGATAAATAAAATTTTGAACAATAGAGACATCAACTGAACTGTTAATAATAATATTTCATCATCTGAGGTAGATGATTAATTTGTTTAATTCAACTGTTGCTGAGAACCATTAATAAAAGAAAAAAGAAAACAAATTACATGAGCAAGTAATTTGCTCAATAAAACCGTTGCTATAAAACTTGTGAAAATATTCTTTATTTCTTTAAAAGATGATGAGATCAAATATTTGTTTATAGGATTGAAAAAATTATTTAATGTATATTGTTAAATGAGTAATTATATAAGGCAATGGGAACTTAATTGTTGTAATCCTTATAAAATAATTTTTGCTGTATGTATCAAGAGTCTTAATAAACTTTACTACCAATAGTTCCTATTCTAAACATGACATTAAGAAAACAGAAATCTTTGAAAAAATAAGTATAAAAATTTGAACCTCAAAAATTAATTAATATTAACATCAAAATAATAACAACAGTATATTTGGTTATGTATGTATTTTATGTATCTATATTTATATGCTTCTGTATGCATATATATCAGAAATGAATGACAGCAATGACACAAGGGACAAGTGGAAGGAATTAGGATTATTATCTAAGATATTTACACTACCAATGAAGTGATGCAGTGGTATTTGAAAGTAGATTTGGATTAACTATAAGTATTGGAAATTCCAGGACAAACACAAAAGTAAGAAAAAAAGTTAAAAAAGAAGCATAATCAATATGCTAAAAAAGAGAAAAATGGAATCATATAAAATGCTAAATTAAAATCACAAAAGGCAAAAAAATATAGGTGGAAAACAAAAAATAAGAGCAAAGAACTAGGGCGATAAATAGAAAACAGTAACAAATATGGTAGATATTAATCCAACTGTATTAATAATCACTATAGATGTCAATGGTTTAAAGAAGTCAATTAAATGACAGAGATTGTTAGAGTGGACCAAAAATCAAGACCCAACTATATGTTGTCTATAAAAAACTCACTTAAAATATGACACATATGAATTAAAAGTAAATAGAGAAAAATATGCCAAATTAACACTAATCAAAACAAAAGGCAAGAGTAGCTTTATTAATTTCAGATAAAACAGATTTCAAAGGAGGGAAAATGATCAAGCATAAAGAAGGACATTACACAATGATAAAGAGGTCAGTTCTCCAGGAAAACATAACAGTCCTTAATATGTATGTGCCTGACAACAGAGCATCAAGCTACATGAGGCAAAAACCAACAGAACTGCAAGGAGAAATAGATGAATCCACTAACATAGTTGGAAACTTTAACATTCTTCTCTCAGAAATGGACAGTTCCAGCAGACAGAAAATCAGCAAGGACATAGTTGAACTCAACAACACAATCAATCAACTGGATGTAAAAGACATCTATAGACTACTTCATCCAACAACAGAAGAATACACATTTTTCTCAAGCTCATATGAGAAAGTCACCAAAATGGACCATATTCTGGGCCATAAAACACACCTTAACAAAGTTAAAAGAATAGAAATCATACAGTATGACCACAGTGGAATTAAACTAGAAATCCATAACAGAAAGATAACAGGAGAATACCAAAATGCATGGAGATTAAACAACACGGCTCAAAGAGGAAATCTTCAGAATAATTAATATTTATATTTATAATAAAATGTATTTATAATAAAATGAAAATATCAATTGTAATAAATGTACCACTCTAGTGGGGGATATTAGTAATAGGGGAGACTATGCATGTGTGGGGACAAGGAGTAAGTGGAAATTTGCCTTACCTTCTCCTCAACTTTGCTGTGAACCTTAAACTGCTTTAAAAAAAAAGCCGTAATTAAAAATTCTGTGGAATGTTCTAGGTGGACCAAAGAATTAAAATGAAGTTCTTGAAAAAGAAATGTGGCTCATGAAACATATTTACTGAGAAAGAAAGTTAAAGGAAAAGGTAGTCTGGCAATATATTGGAGAAAATATGGCTGTGGATTACCATAAAAATTAAACCTGGTACATATATAAAATGGAATATTACTCAGCCATAAAGCATGGCTGGACCCAGAGATTATAATACTAAGCAAAGTAAGTCAGAAAGAGAAAGACAAATACCATATGATATCACTTATATGTGGAATCTAAAATATGGCACAAATGAACATATCTATGAAAGAGAAACAGACTCATAGACATAGAGATCAGACATGTGGTTGCCAAGTGGGGAGGGGGCATGGGGGAGGGAAGGATTGGGAGTTTGGGAATTAACAGATGCAAACTAGTATATATAGGATGGATAAACAACGAGGTCCTACTGTATAGCACAGGGAACTATATTCAATATCCTGTGATAAACCATAATGGAAAAGAATATGAAAAAGAATGTGTGTGTATATATATACCTGAGTCACCTTGCTGTACAGCAGACAATTCACACATTGTAAATCAACTATACTTTAATATTCTTTTTTAAAAAATTAAATCTTTATTTTCAATACTATGTGAGAATTCATGTAACATAGATGTCATTGTACAGTGAAATAACATGGGGTATTGAATCCTCTTAACCATTTTTCCATGTTTTGTATGACTCTGGGAAGGTAACTGAAGGTGTAAGATCCTCATGTTCCTCAGATGTAATGTTGGGGCAAGAATACCTACCTACCATAAGTTGTAAGGATTAAGGAAAAACAGCACTAAGCTTCCCACAGGCTAGACTTTCAGAAAAAATAAAACACATATTTTTGCTGCATTCTTCCCTTTAATAATTTGATACAGCATATTTTTATGACTTTTTAAATGTTGATCTTGTAAATTTCTTTCTGACGTTGAGTAGGTAAAATATCACTTGGATATCTAGTCACTATTCATTTCACTATTTTCCAGGAAATACCATGGCAAAGGAATTAAAGTCTATTGAAAAATATTCATTTCATTAACATATATTATAGAAACTCATTAATAAATAGCACATTTCTGGTTCTGGATACATCATAAAATGTATTTCACAACACTTGGAATACAACATTGATATTATTTACACATAAGTATGCTCTGTTTTGCTCTTTGCAGTTCCGTAGAAAAATCAGATAACTGAAGTGGTAATAGAAATAGATTGCCAACACATAAAAGATTAATTTTCACTTTAATTGCTGCATGACATTTCAGTTTACAAGTAAGATGTATCTTTAATCTGAATAGCACAGAGTTTAACTTGCTTGAGTTAAACGTTCAAAAAATGAACAACCTTACATTTACCAAAATCTAAACTGGGGAGAGAAGCTCAAAACTGAAGCATTCATCTTGATAATAGCCAAGAAGTGAATTGAATTTCTTTTCCTAAGAAGAACTGAGTTACACAGAACTATTTTCAGTAGATTTTATGTTTGTTCATTCAAGTCAAGGTCTCAAAGAGAATTGTTTATATATTGTAAACACTCAGCTAAAAACATTTAGTGGAGAGAATATCAGAATGACTCCATATTTTTTACATGGCCTAGTAATCTTTAAGGAAAATATTTTTATTCTTAATTTTTTTTCCAGCATGTATCACATATCCACATACATCATAATAAAAACTATTTCTGTTGCTTTGTTTTCGTTTATATATTAGAAGCTGATTAATGTTTACAATTTGCTATGTTTTTTTCAGTCTTCTATATTTTTCAAAGTATATGTACTTTTAAATGAGTGACATGATGTTTTGATTGCATTATATTCAGGCAAAATCTAACTTTAAAGTGAGATATAGTGAGTATCAAATGTAAGGTTCCCTAAAAGAAGCCATCTTCAAAGTTCTAATCATGAAACAGAAGTAAAAAGACTCAGAAAAGCAGTAGAGTCTTCTTTCATTTGTTTCATTTGCAAAGTTTAAATTACCGAATAGTAATGAATCAATCTACCTAGTTTTTTTTTTGAAAGTTACAAGTTTAGCAAGTACTCTAGGCCTAGGTGATGAAACGGTAGTAGAAGGACAGGTTGTCAAATTGTTGGAGCACTGCATACTGTTTAATGCAGCACGTAACTATTTGGCAGTCACTTCCGTTTGTTACAACCTACAATAAAGTATGTTGTTTTTTTAAAAAAAATAATTAATTAATTTATTTTTGGCTGTGTTGGGTCTTCGTTGCTGTGCACAGGCTTTCTCTAGTTGTGGTGAGAGGGGACTACTCTTCGTTGCGGTGTGCAGGCTTCTCATTGTTGTGGCTTCTTTTGTTGCGGAGCATGGGCTCTAGGTGCGCAGGCTTCAGTAGTTGTAGTACGTGAGCTCAGTAGTTGTGGCTTGAGGGCTCTAGAGCTCAGGCTCAGTAGTTGTGGTGCACGGGTTTAGCTGCTCCGCGGCATGTAGGATCTTGCTGGGCCAGGGCTCGAACACGTGTCCCCTGCATTGGCAGGCAGATTCTTAACGACTGCACCACCAGGGAAACCCTTAAGGTATGTATTTGATCCTTCAAAGTGTGTATGCAATATAAATAGAATGAAAATGAATGTTAGAGAATTATAATATTTTGAGCACCTACTCTGTAAGTCCTTCAAATTTTAAATCTATTTTTTGCAATATTATATTATTATCCTGATCTTACTGTTTAGAAAATATAGGTTGAGAGAAGATGAAACAGTCAAAAATCTTTTTGTTTCTTGGGCTGTGATTTGAAATTACAATTCCCTAACTTCACAATAATATACTGTACATGGGTTCAATCACAGATAAATTCAGTCAAACATGGAAAATGTTTTATTTTTCAGAAGTTGCCCTATTCCCCTTATAATATTGATCTGGGAAGTTCTTTACATGAGGAGTGAGTTTTTCAATAAATGTCATTTACAAGGTGCAAGGACTTTCACGGTACATCTTGCGAGATCTTATATCAAGATTCCAGCTAGTAGGCAGGGGAAGGTAAAGTAAGGAAGTCTCACCTCTTCTCTAAATGATCCCACGTTGTAAAGATACACATCAACTTTTCTCATATTTCATTAAAGATGGCATGGTCAATGGACACTTAAACTGCAATGAGATAAAGAGAAGGTAATCCCCAGCTAGGAGCTCTCAAGCCCAATTCAAATTTATTAGTATGGAAAATGAAGAAAATGGGTTTTACTGGACAGAGTCACTGCATGCCATGACAATTCTCTAACCCACACAAATCTATTCTTTCCCAGAGAATTATTTTGATTTTTTTATCTTAACCTTATTTTGTTTTATCTAGTGTACTCCCTTTTGTTATGTTTTGTTTGTGTGCGTGTAGACTGATAGGGTAGCAACCAGTAAGTTTCACCATACCCTTCCAACTAATTCAAATGGGAAAAACACATGGTACTCTGAAGTGATTGCTGTTCTTTAGATGAACCCAAGAAATAAAGTAAGAATTAGGACTTTCTCAATGAATTGATGAAATTTCAGGGGGAATTTCAAAGTTTAGATCCCCCCAAAACTATTATAGAATGAAGAAATATTAGTTTTGTGCAGAGTAGAGTGGAGTTGAATTGAAAGACTGCATAAATGGGCAAAGTAAAGATCTCATGGGTTCACTTTGATGACATCCATATAGATACCCCTATGAGCATTCACAGTAATGCATTTGAGATGTATCATGTCATTTTGTGTATCAAGTTTGTTCCTTTTAATTTAGTAATATTTTATGTGAATATTATTTAAGTTTTGATAACTATTCTCATGTTGATGCAAATTTGGGTTGTTTCCAGTTTGAGGATATTACAATATAGCTCTTGTGAAAATTCTTGTGTAAGTAATTTGTTATGGTTAGTTACATAGCCCGAAGCAGAATAACTGGGTAGTAGGGTAATGACCTTTGGTTTATAATAAACTGCCAAGGTGATGACATCGTCTTATTATATACACATCAGCAATGTGGGAGAGTTCTAGTTGCTCAAATTCTGTAACTTTTGATATTGAGTGTGTGCATGTGAAATTTTTAGCCATTTTAGAGGATGTTACAGAGCATTTTTGACCATTTAAAATGCATTTCCCTAATTGCTAATGATCTTGATCATATTTCATGTACTTATTGGACATTTGTGTATTTTCTATCCTCTTTTGCTCATATTTAAATACGTTATTTTCATTTTTGAGTGAATCTTTTATATATTGTGCATGGAAATATATATTATGAATATTTTACCACTCTGTAATTTGCCTAATAATTTTTAAAAGGTTTATTTTAATAGGAAATTATTTTAATTGGAATGGGATTCAGTTTTTCATTTGTTTTATTTTATGATGTGTCTTGTATGTCTTGTTTAAGAAAACTTTGCCCATCCTAATGTTGTGAAGATATTCACTTATCTTTTATTCTACAAACTTTATATTTCTAGCTTTTATGTTTAGATCTATGGTTTGTCTCAAAGTAATATTTGTGTTTGGGTGACTAGCAGTCTAGGCTAATAATTTTCCATAAATATCCAGGTGTTTTGTTATAACAACATTTTTTTTAAAAGACTTTTCATTTTCCATTGAGTTTAATTACTGCCTTGGTTGAAAAATATGCTTGACTAAACATCTGTGGGACTACTACTTGACTCTTAATGTGTTCCTTTCATTTTTATGTTCACCCCTACACTAGTAACACACTAATAATTATAGCATTATAGTAATCCTTAAAATGAAGTATTTAAGTCCCCAATTTTGTTTCTGTTATTCAATATTGTTTTGGATATTCTTTATACTTTCCATTTCCATATAAATATTAGAATCAGTTTCCATGATTTTGCTGAAATTCCTATTTGTGCTTGCACTTTATTATCTTTTCAATAGATTATTTAAAATAATTAACATGATTATTTTAAAGTAGGTTTACATTTTTCCATAGGTTTAAATTTTTCCATAGGTTTAAATTTATTTAAGAATAAATTTTCCAAATTTATTCCTAAATTTGACTAGTTTCTGGATATGATCCTAGTGACTGTTTAATCTGTTGTCCGTATAGACATGGTCTTGCTTATTCATGTAGACATAAAATTTTTGATTGTTTGATGGGTATAAAAGAACATTAGAGATTAAAATAAATAGCATCTGTCCCCCAAAATGACAAGTATCTTTTTTTTCCCTTAGGTCACTAGTACTGTGCACATCTAATCTTTGGTGGAGCTGTTTCTTGGTTTTATTGAGCTTAAGTTAGAGTCAATCCACTACTGGCTTCAAATATTTTAGGAGTAGCATTAGGATTTTCTCTTCAAAACTCTTAGGCTCTGAATACAAGAAAAGTTCTAGAGAGCCTAGCTACTTTATAGCTGGAGAGTTTTTGCTTCTGGCCAAAATAGAGTAACATGGACTAGATTTACCCTCTCATATCTAGCAACCTGAAAAAGCAAAACACATATTTGAGACAGTGACTATCCAAACACTAGATATCAGGCAGCAAAGTATAGTAATCCCTGAAAGACAGGGAACAAAGCAAGTGAGCCTTACAATTGCCCAGTATTATTTTCTTAGGAGAGTTTCCAGGCTGTGGCAAAAGAGGGACAACCCAAGTAGGTGTGAGCAGACTCCCTGAGTTGAGGAGACAGAGCTGAGAATCCAAAGAGGCCAAGGTGACTGGTGTTTTCAAGCTAGAACGTGAGAGGAAAGAGTTGCATAAAGAAAGAACCACAGAGATCTACAGAGGGTCCCCTCTTGAGAATTCGGGTGAGTATTGATCAGCAAATGCACGTGAGGAAACTAGCCAATGCTTGAGAAAGAATTATCCATAAGGAAAGAGGCAGCAATACCTGACACTCACACGGCACTGTGAATATTGCTTTTACCCCCAGCAAGACAGGAAAACCTCATGACGTATGAGATACTCAAAAGGGTTGCCTCAGTAGTGGGGAATAATTAACTCTAGGCTAAACATGTATTTGGTCCTGCCTGAGAAACTTTAAAGACAAAAAGTAAAAGGATCAAGTGTCTTAATTGTGTCCCATAATATCCGTATAAAATTAAAATTGTCTGGCATCCAAAAATACCAAGAATGCATAGAAGAAGTAACTTATGCCTATAATGAGAATAAAAATAAATAAATTGAAACTGACATTCTGTATTCTACTCTGGTCACTAAACACTATATTTTAATGATTTATCCATGTTGCTATCTTGCATATATTCTGTTGCTTCTAACTGTTGTTTAATACTTCCTAGTGCTCATCTAACATGTTATGTCTACCCTTTATCTCGGTGGTGCAAAATAGATCATCACCAAATCACTACCACCACAAACAATGTTGCAATGCATATCATTGCATATATCATCGCATTCACCTGTTCCATAATTGCTCCTTGATTCTTAGTAATCTATGCTCATAAAGAAATCATTCTTCATGTGTATTTCTTCAGTGATTTATTTTATAGTCTTTAGAGCTCTTGTTCGCCCAATGTTTTAAATCTCTCATTATATAATCAATGCTTGTAAAATTTCAATGGAATTTTTCTCATTGAAAATAGAAGATAACTATATGCCAAATCTGATTTTCTCCAATCAAAATAAATACATGAGTCTAAAAGTAAGTCATGGTAAATAAAATTAAAATGTGTCATTTAGAAAGAAGGTAGTAAATTCAACCAAAATTTACAAGAACAGCTAATGTATAAAGCACTTAAATAATCTATGGGAAAAGGCTGACACTGAAAATTATCTATGTGAGGGGTATTTAATGTCTTTGTGTTCTGCAGTTAAACTTAGGTTTGTGCCATGCTTTATATTTTTAATACCTTTCATAATAAAATTTACAGAAAAGCATTTCCAATCATCAGAGAAACTGTCATCTTTTCTCCAATCTGTAAATATTTCTTACAATAATGGAAATTGCCTTAAAAATTCATTTAATATTCATATTGGAATAAAGCATCTGTTGTGGCAGATGGGGCAAATGACATCAAGTTCAGCTGTTTAAATAACCCTTAAGGATTAATGTGTAGTTTACAAAAATAATTTGTAATTCATCTTGGATTAAATTAATTTGAAATTATTGTGTTCCATAAAGGCATACTGCAGCTGCTCCCAGCACTGAATTGATTGTTTTCAACTGGTTACTCCTACTAAAACATGCATTTTGACAGCAAGAAAACAATGTTCCCCATTATTCATTCTGTATCTTTACCAATAAACACAATCTTCAAAACAATCTGAAAATATAACATACCTGAACTGGATGACTTATTTGCATAATTAACTAGCGATTTACATTTCTATTCTGTGAAATTTCATCAATTCAAATGCAGCAGAAATAGATACAGATACAAGTGAGTTTATTCAAATATCTCTGAATACATGTTTGTTTGTTTGTTTGTTTTACTTTTCCCATTGACCTCTATCCCTGTACAAGATGTGGAGAAAAATAAATGTGTATTTTGCACTCACAAGAAAAAGACTTAAGCCAATTTAATTCTATTTTTGGATGAGGTTTAAGAGGAATGATAGCTATAATTCAGCTCAAGATTTATAAGATACAAATGCAATCGTATGTAAAAAAGACACTGTTGGCTCTTGTGAAAATTCATAAACTATTAGATCCACTTTTCAACCCTCGCTGGCAGAGGTTAAAAACTTCACAAAATTCACAGAAATTTATTTTCACATGATAATTCAACTATTTTATTGAAAAAGAGTTCTGTTGGATAAAATAAATAATTTGACTTTTGATTGAATGTTTATAATAATTATTGGCTGGATTCTGCAATGAGTTTTTTCATATTTTTATTACACATTTTTGGCAGGTTTATTTGTTTTTTTTTCTTTCTCTCTATTTTGTATTTCTACTTAAAAAATAGAAATACTTTAGTTAGATCAATTCCAAACAGAGTAAATATTTGAATAAAATGAAAAAACATGTTTCAGTTTCCAGCAGTACTAAAATTTGCCCCTGATGATTCTCTTGCTAGGACATTCTCAGAATATTCCAAGCAGGTCATAATCATAAATGCAGGAGAGTATATCAGTTAGTGGCTTACACAATAGCACAGAAATTCTTATTTCAGGGGGAAAAAAGAAGTTCACCATACCAGTATTATTACAATCATTTAAACTGTCACAGTCTTTTTACTCACAAAGCCTGCAGGGCTACTGGGAGCATGTGTGTAATTTTTATTCTTTTTGGAGCTATAAAATTCATATCTGCCCTGAAAGAGGCCCTTTTACAGAATCCCAGTCCCTTTGTCATAAAGATACACAAGAAAACAACTCACAGCTCCTTGTAGCTAAGCTTATTTAATAATGTAGACTTCATTTTCTTCACAGAGTTTTGTTTCTGTTTTTGTTTTTCCAGTTAGACTCTTTTATCTGATAATGAAAAGGATTAATATTAGTATCCAAATCAACAATAAATCACCACTACCTCTGATTTGTTCTAGAAGTATATGAGGATTACCTATCTCAGAAGATACTGTTTCACATTGAGATGACTCTTGCTATGGACCCAATTGTAATTACTTGGTTGTGGTTTTGCAATGGCTGGTTTATTGCCATTCTATATGCTAATTTTTCTAGTATTGCTAACCTCTTGTGTGCCCATAGACACAGTCTTTTATATATATATCCTTTGGCTAGGTCTTTGCTTCTGGATCTCAAACATTCCACAATTGTCTGTGCATATTTAGCTGTTAAATCCTGGCTTATAATCTTATCTAAATCCTCCTTTTTTTTTTTTTTTCCTGTCATTCCCTACAGCAATTTTCTAAATTTTCTCTCCTCCTCTAGAGTTTTAACAGCAACAGTTCTCTTAGAGATCACCTTTGATTCTATTTAGTGAAAAATTACATATAATGTGGCTGTAAATTTCATTTAGCAGAACACATAATTTATACATAAAATAGTCTTTCTATTCAAGTACACACGAACCTCACAAGAAATTTTGTTATTTTTCAGGTCACAAAGTAAATCTAATTAAAGTCCAGAATCTAGTCAACATACATATGACATTTATTTACAACAATTCAATAAAATGTTTAAATTAATAAGACAAAATGGGCAAAGATTATAAACAGACAATCTAAAGAAGAAGGGACTGCAAATGCCTAAGAATCAGATACAAATGTTTTCAACCTCCAAAATCATCTGAAAAGTTAAACAAAGAAATATTTTTACCCATCAGTTTGGTAGAAATTTAAAAGAAAAATATATCAATTATGTTCAAATTTGGTGAGAATGTGAAGAGATAAGTAATTCTATACACTCTGATAGAAGCAAGACTTTATAGTCTTTTAAAAATAATTTGGTGGTATCTACTGCATACACCCTTTAACTCAGCAGTTCTACTAAGAATCTTTGTTCTACAGAAATATTTGTTTAGGTACACTATAACTGTCTACAAAAATGCTCATTACAGACTTGTGCATATTAATAAGTAACTGGAAATAACCTAATGAGTACCAATAGAAGAATTATTAAATGAGTTACATCCATGTTATGGAATATTATACAGTGATCAGAAAGTACTACATGCACTGACAGAGGTTGATCTCCATGGCATATTTTTACATGAAAAGAAAATTCTGGAATGATACATGTGACTTGACCCTATTCACGAAAAATAATACAAACACATAAGTGTATACAAGCATATATTTTCTGTACATATTTGTAGGTACACACCCATATATAGTCAATAGATAAATGATAGATAAATAAACATGTTGAAAGAAAACATATCTGGAAAGATACAGAACTGGCAATGCTGATTATCCTTGGGAAAGAAGGTGTAGAATTGGCTAATAGGAGAAAAGAGGTAGTGGTTCAGAAAAGGGTACAATTTTAAATACTATTTTATTATTTTTTAACAAGGCAAGTATATCTATTCTCACCATTTTTAAAAATTTATTTATTTATTTATTTTTGGCCACGTTAGGTTTTCATCGCTGCGTGCAGGCTTCCTCTAGTTGCAGCGAGTGGGGGCTACTCTTCATTGTGGTGTGCAGGTTTCTCATTTTAGTGGCTTCTCTTGTTGTGAAGCATGAGCTCTAGGCTCATGGGCTTCAGTAGTTGTGGCACACGGGCTCAATAGTTGTGGCTCGCAGGCTCTAGAGTGCAGGTTCAGTAGTTGTGGCACACGGGCTTAGTTGCTCCGCGACATGTGGGATCTTCCCGGACCAGGGCTCAAACCTGTGTCCCCTACATTGGCAGGTGGATCCTTAACCACTGTGCCACCAGGGAAGTCCTTAAATACAATTTTAAAATAAACAAAAAAAAAAGGAGATAATGGGTCCTTGACTCAGAAAAAGATTTTTAAAATATGAGACAGAGAGAAAGAAATACATACATTTATCATTTCCTTGGAGCTCCTTGCTCATTACATGATACTTGTGCTTAAAATGAGTGATATCTTCCTGATCACTTTTGGCGGAAGACCTATCACTGTTGAATGACAACAATATTTCCCTGGCACAGGAAGGCTTGCATGTGTAAATGTCTGCCCCTTGGTGGTGCTGTATGCAGGGATCATGTGCAGTACCCTGCTTTTGCTCCTGGCACCTCAGAAATGGCAGGTGGTTTGTGGCCTTTCTATATCTTATTGTTCATAATTTGCCCCAATTGCCACAGAGTGCAGTTATTTTTGGTCCCTCATAAATTTTTTTGTATTTTATTGCTCGAGGAGACATTTGTCCAGGTGCAAGCACTGCAGCAAAAGGTCCCACATCCCAGGTCCCAGCCTGTCTCAGCTTCCTACCAAAACACCAGCTCTGAACACAGAACATTTGCCTCTCATGTCCTTTTCTCTCCTATTCCAGGTGCAGCTAAAAGTCAACAGTGATTATTCTAAAAATAGTGAGATTGCTTTAGAAGGTCCAAATATTTTACCAAGAACCCACTAGGAATCTTTGATTTTCTCATTTGGCATAGCTATTGTATCTCTGGACTGAGAGATGTCTATTTCTTGTGTAAATGCCTGCTGGTTGGGACGGTTGCTTTTGCTTTTGGCAAAACTCTAAACAAGAAGAAAAAACTCACGGGGTCTGAAGGAGAGGGATTAGGTCAAATACTGAAACCAAATCTTGACTCTTAGTGACAAGGAAGAAATTAGAAAGGAAGTTCTTGCTGCTGTGATTTACTTAATAGTTCCTGAAAGGATTCTATATTTAACTCCAACTCTTAACCACATTTGCCGACAATGGTCCCTTGCCTTTATGCTGAAAGAAAAAAATCTACAAACCATATTGTTTCAAAAGATCAGACATAAGAAAGAATACATAGTCTCCAAAAGAACACCATCAATGCTCTAACCTTCAGTGTACACACAACAAATATTTTTGAAGCTATAGAATTAAAGAGGATTTATTCAGTCCAAGCCTCCTCAGTTATATTGATTGCAAAGCAGCTCCATTTTTTAAGACTCATTCCTCAACAAACACTAGCGCTGCTGCAAAAAAAGTACTCTCTGCCAATAATTCTGTTAATCTTTAACTGGTACTCTACTAGCATTGCCATCTAACTATTAGAAATATCTACAATATTATCACTTCTATGTGAGAATTTGACATGTGTCATCTTTGGGTAACTGATCATCATTTAACTATTTTGCTTCTCTGAATTTGAATGTGCTGGGACAAATCATGATAACAAACATTTTAACCCTTCTTTCAGGAAAAATAAACATTACTGGAAATGCATTTCCCACTCTAATCTTTTCCACATATAGAAAGTTTTCTTTTTAAGGTACCTTTTATGTGGATGTCCTTTATCCTAGACATTAAAGTCAACATTTCAAACTTAGATACAAATCTCCAAGGGAAATTAATTTCTTTAGGACTCTCCAAGGTCTTTAGACCGAATAACTGCTAAATGTCCTTTGTTGTACTCCTATATGGATAATGGAATATCATTTGCGATCATCCCATTTGAGGATTCAAAGGCACAAGTATTCTCCATCTACTAGTCCCTCCTAATAACAACTTTGTTCTTTTAAAATTTCCAATTTTAGAAATCAATTTCATCTTCTCTACTATAGACACTCTTTTATTTTTTAATATAATCTTCACAGGTATATACAGTTTTTAAACAGAATTCAACTTAGTTGTATACTCTCCGACATTAACATAATTTATTATCCATTTATAATATATAGCCTAGATTGGGATTTTTACTAAGTTCATGTTCTCTAATGATTGTGAGGAAATGAATATAACCAAAAGCCATAGTATTGAAATAGGATAAGAGGATGAAGTCTTGAAAATATTAATTGGTCTTATTATGTCAATCACTTCAAAAATTTTAAAATCACCACCTATAGTTTTCTTTATTACTTGGTAGAAAATATTGCTCATTCCCAGTTTCCTTTATGTTTGTCCTTTTCATCACAAAAACTCCAGTTGCTTAATGTCTGTATATTTTAATCTCTAATTTTTTAGTGGAATTTCTACTGCTCAATTTAATATATTAATATTTGATTACCAAAGAAGAGCTGAATCTGACTAGTACTCTGTTGTTATATATGTATTCATTTTTTATGAAGTGTATGTGTCAAATAATATTTATTATTTTATAGATATTACCTTTTTTTAATTTTAAGCAAGACATTTACTTTCCTGGTATAACCTTATTTTGACATATTCTCAGTTGCACACCAATTTGTGGGAAGTAAATTGGGACAGATTTTTTTTTCCATTTCAGTTGTCTCTTTTGGTTCCTTAGTTGTTCTGAGCTTCTTTTACATTTCTACCATCAGTAATCTTTTAACATGCTGACAGAGGAAGCTATTAAGAGGTATTTTTATCTATCCTTATATGATTGCATTTATTATGTGCTGTGATATAGCTGCAGTAATATGCTTGTGCATCATTTAAACTTTTGCTGAATATAAAAACAGAGATTCAGAACCCATAGAAATATCTCATATTACATTTCATTAGCTATTATGACATTAAATGTAAAAGTTCTACATTGCTTAAGATATTGATAGGCCACATTATAACAGATGGAACAGAATACAATTTCACTCTAACAAGATCTTCATGTGAAAAATGTGCCTATTTCTTTCAACACATTTAAGTAGTACTCCAGAAACTGAATTTTAATAAATATTTAAGAAGAAATTTGTAGACTTACACAAATAGGGTTTACTGACGTTATGACACCAGATTTTATAATTTTGAATTTTTATCTTATATGTACTCATTATTATATTTTTGTTAGCACATACAAAAATCAGTACCTTTGATCATTAGCTATAAGTGTTAAAAGCTAGCATGTACATCTGAACTACAAAGTAAAAATTGTTAACATGTTTATAACAAATTAATTATTTATTGAGTACTCATTTATTTGAGAACAGCTCCACATACAGCTTCTGATTATGTTGACTTTATTCTCCTCTTTGATTCATATTTGTGTCATTTGAACTAAGATTCAACAAACCCAGGACATTTCAGAGGTGAAAATGTGGAATTAGCCAGAGAACATTGAGATGGTCAAGAATTATTTTTTAGCATAACAAAGCTATAAATTATTGTTGTATGATTACATTATCATTAAAAATTACATGCTTATTCTGGCCCTCAATGGACTTACTCTCTAGCAGGGGAAACACAGTACACATATGCACATTGTTTTACCAGACAGAAGTGACTTCAATTCATTTAAACTGTGATCACATGCATAATTTGTGCACTTAATTTAGGAAAACAGGACAGATGACTTCTAAACCACATGAACACAGCACAGGCTAAAGGAAATAGTTTAAGGACCTCGGACACTAATATGGTACAGCAACTGTGTCTTCGAACTCTCATTTTTCTCAATTTCTATTGCAAAGCTCATTTTTAGGTCACCACCCAGAAGATACTATAATTTCTTCCACTTAGAGATATTCAGATACATTCATTTTTTCTTCCTCCGTATTTTCTCTAGATCTTGCTTTCTCCTTTTCACTCTTCTACTCTCTTCAACCCTAGCTTCAAAGAACATAAATAATGGCATGTATATGTGTATTTTTTTTCTAATGGAAAAGACAGATTAGCAAGCACAGATGGTCTTATATATGCTTAAAGAACTCAGGATAAACACATGTAGTCTCTCTCTCCCTGTCTCCCACGTAGCTCTAAATACAAACAAGAAAATGAAGAATATTTTTCAATTAAGAATCTATTTTTAAAATTAATTCCTATTACTTCCTACATCTACCTATCATCTCTCAATTATCTTCTCAATTATCTATCATTATCATTCAGTCAACCTATCATTGCACTACATATTATTTGTCTTTACTTTCCTCCTGACCACTCACCTATACACAACAGTTATCTCCTCATTACTTTAGTAGTGCTTTAATTAGTAGATTTATTTCCTGGAGATTGTTTAAGCATGCTTTCCCAATGCTTTAATTACTATAAATAATTTTTTTCCATTTAAACATAATTTTCTGTACATCTACAAATATGAATTTATTTTCTTATAGAACTTACATTTTAAAACTCTGTAATTTGTGTCTTCAGTATCCTATTACACTGATAAAATTAGCTGCATGGACAAACTAAATGGACTATAAGTATAAAATAGATAATGTAAATGTACTAAAATGTACAATGTAAAAATATAGTGAATGGATCAAAATTTTCCACATATTTCTTTTTATAATCTTATGCTTGATAAAGGAATTATTCTTGCCTTTATGTCTACATGAACAATGGCATGAATCACTTGTAATAGTTTCAAACAATAATTTATACTTACATGGATTGCTATTTGTCAAAACATTGGAGAATAGGTACATGTGTTACAAATAACATACCAGAACTGGAAGATATATTGATTTCTGTATTTCAAAGAAATAACAGGCTGTATTTCTAATATAGGTAAAATCTTACAGTGACAGGGATTGGCTGATTTTAGAAAAAAACAAACAAACAAACTCAAAATCACTCATATTAATAGGGCTGGCAGTTTGAGTCAGTCAGTAAGACAACTGAAGACACCAAACTTTTCTGTAGTTGAGAACATTTCTAAACAAAATAGGCAAACAGTACGTGTTGCATTAATGACTATATGAACATGCTATTCAAAACCAAAGGACTTTGCTTCATTAGGTCAGCCAATGCTTACCATTTTCAAGGCTTAATTTCCAGTGTTTAGTTCCATAATTATTAGCTCTGATACAGAAGTTCTGTAAGTATTTTCTGGTGTGTTTATTTCAACTTTTTCCTAAGAGATGGCACCTCTGCTAATTGTATCATTCTTGCTAAAACAATAAAAATCGTAAACATATTTATATCAATATATCCATATGTAATAAATGAGAAAATTGTTGATGTTCAATCTACTGGACTACAAAATGTTGAAGGAATATCTCTCACCAAAATGTTTGTTTTGAACACAGACCACCACTGCATATCTAAGTAAATATCTGACAATTACCAGTTTAAAGGAATTGTCAGATGCATGCCCCATAACACACCTCTCCTGGAAAAAAATCAAAAAAGTTAAGTATGGGAATTCATCCTAGGTTGAGCTGCTCTTCTCCCAATGGTGTACCAATCACCAGGGTAAAGGCAAAACCTGCAAACACACACATATTGTCAGAGCTGGTGTTTGAATGTAGACACCATGTTCTAGATGTTAGGTTTAACTTCCATGCTTTGCTGTGTGTCTGAGCCTTAGGATCCTCCTTTGTTGCTGGAAATGAAATAATAGCTCCTTCCTTTCCAGGTTTATGGTGAACATTCAGCAATATTTCCCCCCAGGACAGTGTTAATCACATTGAAATAAATAAATGATTGTTAAATCAACCTAATTTTGTTGTTAAAACAAACATTACATTTTGAGACACTTTATGCATATTTTTCAATGCATGAGAATAAGTCCCCTATTATATGTAGGTTTCTTTCAAGCTGCTGAGCTGCAAAAAAGACTTACTGCTCTGGGCTCCCAAACATATCTACTGAAACAATATCTGAACTGTAGCCAAATATGCTTATGTAGATTCCCACCTCTAAATCTGTTAAGTTACTAACCTCCCTGTGACTTCTCTGCCCTCACTTCATGCACGCATAACATTCTTAACTTGTGTTTTTATGCCTTTAGTAAATTATCTATTTTGTAAAATCCACTTATTTCTTCCACACAATAATTGAATTTGAATAGTTTTCATACATTCCCTTGCATTCTTAATCGGGAAACTGTAATCACTTTGAAAACAGGATTCATATCATATATTGTATTAGTTCTTACACACAGCACATAGAACTGTGTCAGAAACAATAGGTGTCAAAATATTTTGCATAAGGGAACAAATGAATACCTGAAAAGAATTGATGGGAGATGTTGGTTTGCAATAACATAATATGGCATTATGTAAATTACTTACTTAAAAATCATTTAAAAACAAAACATTTTTAAAATAAGCAGACATCACTCTTATATAAAACAAAACATGAGGAGTTCTTTACTATCTTAAATATATTTGGAATTAAATTAGTTTATTAATCTTGTCTTTTTTTAATACTTACTGGAAATGGACATTTTTTTAAACTGAGTATATTGTAAACATATGGACATTTTTCAATATTATAAAATTATGAAAGAGATTAAGCCATTTGGTGCACAAATTCATATGTTCATAATACAAGTCCATCAATATCCAGGGTCATCTATACCAGAATAAATATCTATCTATAATGATCTATTTATGTATCATTCTTTTCAAAAGAAATATGTCCTAAAATTCAAAAAGTTTAACTTTCTTAGTAACAAAGACACACTGATCAAAATGAGAATGAAATAAACAGTATACTGTAATAACATAATGACAAATCTGAGCCTATGAATAAAAAATATGAAAATAAAACTACAAACTGTGATAAATAAGACCATCTTATACACAGTCTTAACATCGCATAGATACACCTGTCATCAAAATGACTATTTAGTGTATTATTGATATTTAAATGTATGTTTCCCCTAAAAAAACACGTTTTTAGTTTTTTTGGTTTGTGTTTATAAAGACACTTCTAATATATTTTTGTCAGTATTTAACCCGCTCATTATTATTTATTCTGCTTGTAAAAATGGATTAATGAGTGAGTGGTTAAGAAATATATTTAAAACCAATGAAGTACATTCTTTATATTTGTGGGTCTATTTCTCTTTTGTTATATTCATTTGTTTTATTTTCTAGATTCCATGAATAAGTGATAACATACAGTATTTGTCTTTTTTGGTAAATCAACTATACTTCAATAATAACAAATAAAAAATAAAATCAAAGCAGTGGGGATTTTTGAGGTTCACCAAGCTGACAAAATTACATGACAGCCAACCTCTTACAGGAACAACTCTCAGAAATAAAAAAAAAATAAAATAAATAAAACCTCAACTACTTGAGGACTCTGAAAATTAAGCAAAGCAGATGCATTGGTTGCAGGAAGGGGAAACTTGAATTAAGTGACTTGTACTGGGGAGATTTTCATCTTTTGTTTATTTTTGTTTTTACTTTCTCTTCAGGCATTGACCCAAGGGTGAGCCCCATGCCAAGTAATGACAGACTTTAAAGCACCAAAAACTGATAGAGTTGCCAGCCTCTATGGGGAAAACATGGCTATGTTAGCTGCAGACTGTAGGAAGAATTCTTCTTCTTATTATTATTTTAATAAATAGAATTTATTTATTTACTTTTTAACATCTTTATTGGTGTATAATTTCTTTACAATGGTGTGATAGTTTCTGCTTTATAACAAAGTGAGTCAGTTATACATATACATATGTTCCCATATCTCCTCCTTCTTGCATCTCCCACCCTCCCTATCCCACCCCTCGAGGTGGTCACAAACCACCAAGCTGATCTCCCTGTGCTATGCGGCTGCTTCCCACTAGCTATCTATTTTACATTTGGTAGTGTATATATGTCCATGCCACTCTCTTACTTTGTCACAGCATACCCTTCCCCATCCCGATATTCTCAAGTCCATTCTCTAGTAGGTCTGTGTCTTTATTCTTGTCTTAACCCTAGGTTCATTATAACCTTTTTTTTTCCTTAGATTCCATATATATGTGTTAGCATAAGGTATTTGTTTTTTCTCTTTCTGACTTACTTCACACTGTATGACAGACTCTAGGTCCATTCACCTCACTACAAATAACTCAATTTCGTTTCTTTTTATGGCTGAGTAATATTCCATTGTATATATGTGCCACATCTTCTTTATCCATTCATCCGTTGATGGACACTTAGGTTGCTTCCATGTCCTGGCTATTGTGAATAGAGTTGCAATGAATATTTTGGTACATGACTCTTTTTGAATTATGGTTTTCTCACAGCATATGTCCAGTAGTGGGATTGCTGGGTCATATGGTACTTCTATTTGTAGTTTTTTAACCTCCACACTGTTCTCCATAGTGGCTGTATAAATTTACATACCCACCAAAAGTGCAAGAGTGTTGCCTTTTCTCCACAGCCTCTCCAGCATTTACTGTTTCTAGATTTTTTGATGATGGCCATACTGACTGGTGTGAGATGATATCACATTGTAGTTTTGATTTGCATTTTTCTAATGGTTAATGATGTTGACCATTCTTTCATGTGTTTGTTGGCAATCTGTATATCTTCTTTGGAGAAATGTCTATTTAGGTCTTCTGCCCATTTTTGGATTGGGTTGTTTGTTATTTTGTTATTGAGCTGCATAAGCTGCTTGTAAATTTTGGAGATTAATCCTTTGTCAGTTGCTTCATTGGCAAATAATTTCTCCCATTCTGAATGTTGTCTTATGGTCTTGTTTATGGTTTCATTTGCTGTGCAAAAGCTTTGAAGTTTCATTAGGTCACATTTGTTTATTTTTCTTTTTATTTCCATTTCTCTAGGAGGTGGGCCAAAAGGATTTTGCTGTGATTTATGTCATAGAGTGTTCTGCCTATGTTGTCCTCTAAGAATTTGATAGTGTCTGGCCTTACATTTAGGTCTTTAATCCATTTTGAGTTTATTTTTGTGTATGGTGTTAGGGAGTGTTCTAATTTCATACTTTTATATGTACCTGTCCAGTTTTCCCAGCACCACTTATTGAAAAGGCTGTCTTTTCTCCACTGTATATTATTGGCTCCTTTATCAAAGATAAGATGACCATGTGTGGTTTTATTTCTGTGCTTTCTATCCTGTTCCATTGATCTATATTTCTCCTTTTGTGCCAGTACCATACTGTCTTGATTACTGTAGATTTGTACTATAGTGTGAAGTCAGGGAGACTGATTCCTCCAGCTCCAATTTTCTATCTCAAGATTGCTTTGGCTATTTGGGGTCTTTTGTGTTTCCATATAAATTGTGAAATTTTTTGTTCTAGTTCTGTGAAAAATGCCAATGGTAGTTTGATAGGGATTGCATTCAATCTGTAGATTGCTTTGGATAGTAGAGTCATTTTCACAATGTTGATTCTTCCAATCCAAGAACATGGTGCGTCTCTCCATCTATTTGCATCATTTTTAATTTCTTTCATCAGTGTCTTATAATTTTCTGCATACAGGTCTTTTGTCTCCTTAGGTAGGTTTATTCCTAGATATTTTATTCTTTTTGTTGCAATGGTAAATGGGAGTGTTTTCTTAATTTCACTTTCAGTTTTTAAATCATTAGTGTATAAGAATGCCAGAGACTTCTGTGCATTAATTTTGTATCGTGCTACTTTACCAAATTCATTGATTAGCTCTAGTAGTTTCCTGGTAGCATCTTTAGGATTCTCTGTGTATAGTATTATGTCATCTGCAAACAGTGACAACTTTTCTTCCTCTTCTCCCATTTGGTTTCTTTAATTTCTTTTTCTTCTCTGATTGCTGTGGCTACCACTTCCAAAATTGTTGAATAAGAGTGGTGAGCATGGGCAACCTTGTCTTGTTCCTGATCTTAGTGGAAATGGTTTCAGTTTTTCACCATTGAGGACGATGCTGGCTGTGGGTTTGTCATATGTGGCCTTTATTACATAAAGTTCCCTCTATGCCTTCTTTCTTCAGGGATTTTATGATAAATGGGCATTGAATTTTGTCGAAACATTTCTCTGCATCTACTGAGATGATCACATGATTTTTCTCCTTCAGTTTGTTAATATGGTGTATCACGTTGATTGATTTGCGTATATTGAAGAATCCTTGCATTCCTGGAATAAACCCCACTTGATCATGGTGTATGATCCTTTTAATGTGCTTTTGGATTCTCTTTGTTAGTATTTTGTTGAGGATTTTTGCATCTATGTTAATCAGTGATATCGGCCTGTAGTTTTCTTTCTTTGTGACATCTTTGTCTGGTTTTGGTCTCAGGGTGATGGTGGCCTCATAGAATGAGTTTGGGAGTGTTCTTCCCTCTGCTATATTTTGGAAGAGTTTCAGAAGGATAGGTGTTAGCTCTTCTCTAAATGTTTGATAGAATTCATCTGTGAAGCCATAAGGTCCTGGGCTTTGGTTTGTTGGAAGATTTTTAATCACAGTTTCAATTTCAGTGCTTGTGATTGGTCTGTTCGTATTTTCTATTTCTTCCTGGTTCAGTCTTGGCAGGTTGTGCATTTCTAAGAATTTTTCTGTTTCTTCCAGGTTGTCCATTTTATTGGCATAGAGTTTCTTGTAGTAATCTCTCATGATCTTTTGTATTTCTGCAGTGTCAGTTGTTACTTCTCCTTTTCCATTTCTAATTCTATTGATTTCAGTTTCTCCCTTTTTTTCTTGATGAGTCTGGCTAATGGTTTATCAATTTAGTTTATCGTCTCAAAGAACCAGCTTTTAGTTTTATTGATCATTTCTATTTATTCCTTCATTTCTTTTTCATTTATTTCTGATCTGATCTTTATGATTTTTTTCCTTCTGCTAACTTTGGGGTTTTTTTTTTTTGTCCTTCTTTCTCTAATTGCTTTAGGTTCAAGGTTAGGTTACTTATTTGAGATGTTTCCTGTTTCTTAAGGTAGGATGGTATTGCTATAAAATTCCCTCTTAGAACTGCTTTTGTTGCATCCCATAGGTTTTGAGTCGTCGTGTCTGCATTGTCATTTGTTTCTAGGTATTTTTTGATTTCCTCTTTGATTTATTCAGTGATCATTTCATTATTAAGCAGTGTATTGTTTAGCCTCCATGTGTTTGCATTTTTTACAGATCTTTTCCTATAATTGATATCTAGTCTTATATCACTGTGGTCAGAAAAGATACTTGATACAATTTCAATTATGTTAAATTTACCAAGGCTTGATTTGTTACCCAAGATATGATCTATCTGGGAGAATGTTCCATGAGCACTTGAAAAGAAAGTGTATTCTGTTGTTTTGGGATGCAATGTCCTACAAATAACTATTAAGTCCACCTTGTTTAATGTATCATTTAAAGCTTGTTTTTCCTTATTTATTTTCATTTTGGATGATCTGTTCATTGGTGAAAGTGGGGTGTTAATGTCCCCTACTATGATTGTCTGACTGTCAATTTCCCCTTTATGGATGTTAGTGTTTTCCTTATGCATTGAGCTGCTCTTATGTTGGGTGCATAAATATTTACAATTGTTATATCTTCTTCTTGTATTGATCCCTTGATCATTATGTAGTGTCCTTCTTTGTCTCTTGTAATTGTCTTTATTTTAAAGTCTATTTTATCTGATATGAGACTTGCTACTCCAGCTTTGTTTTGATTTCCATTTGCATGGAATAACTTTTTCCATCCCTTCACTTTCAGTCTATATGTGTCCCTAGGTCTGAAGTGGGACTCTTGTAGACAGCATATAAATGGTTCTTGTTTTTGTATCTAATTAGCCTGTCTGTCTCTTTTGGTGGGAGCATTTAATCCATTTACATTTAAAGTAATTATCGATATATATGTTCCTATTCCCATTTTCTTAATTGTTTTGGGTTTGTTATTGTAGGTCTTTTCCTTCTCTTGTGTTTCTTGCCTAGAGAAGTTCCTTTAGCATTTGTTTTAAAGATGGTTTGGTGATGCTGAACTCTCAGCTTTTGCTTTTCTGTAAAGGTTTTAATTTTTCCATCAAATCTGAATGAGATCCTTGCTGGGTAGAGTAATCTTCATCACTTTAAATATGTCCTGCCAGTCCCTTCTAGCTTGCAGAGTTTCTGCTGAAAGATCAGCTGTTAACCTTAGGGGGATTCCCTTGTGTGTTATTTGTTGTTTTTCCCTTGCTGCTTTTTATGTTTTGTTTGTATTTAATTTTTGATAGTTTGATTAATATGTGTCTTGGTGTGTTTCTCCTTGGATTTATCCTGTATGGGACTCTCTGTGCTTCCTCGACTTGATTAACTATTTATTTTCCCATATTAGGGAAGTTTTCAACTATAATCTCTTCAAATATTTTCTCAGTCCCTTTCTTTTACTCTTCTTCTTCTCGGACCCCAATAATTCTAATGTTGGTGCATTTAATGTTGTTACAGAGGTCTCTGAGACTGTCCTCAGTTCTTTTCATTCTTTTTTTCTTTATTCTGTTCTGCAGTAGTTATTTCCACCACTTTATCTTCCAGGTCACTTATCCATTCTTCTGCCTCAGTTATTGTGCTATTGATCCCTTCTAGAGTATTTTTTAATTTCATTTATTGTGTTGTTCTTTGTTGCTTGTTCTCTCTTTACTTCTTCTAGGTCTTTGTTAAATGTTTCTTGCATTTTCTCTATTCTATTTCCAAGATTTTGGATCATCTTTACTATCATTATTCTGAATTCTTTTTCAGGTAGACTGCCTATTTCCTCTTCATTTGTTAGTTCTGGTGGGTTTTTATCTTGCTCCTCATCTGCTGTGTGTTTTTCTGTCTTCTCATTTTGCTTATCTTACTCTGTTTGGGATCTCCTTTTTGCAGCCTGCAGGTCCATAGTTCCCGTTGCTTTTGGTGTCTGTCCGCAGTGGGTCAAGTTGGTTCAGTGGGTTGTGTAGGCTTCCTGGTGGAGGGGACTAGTGCCTGTGTTCTTGTGGTTGAAGCTGGATCTTGTCTTTCTGGTGGGCAGGTCCACGTCTGGTGGTGTGTTTTGGGGTTTCTGTGGCCTTATTATGATTTTAGGTGGCCTCTCTGCTAATTGGTGTGGTTGTGTTCCTGTCTCTCTAGTTGTTTGCCATAGGGTGTCCAGCACTGTAGCTTGCTGGTCGTTGAGTGAAGCTGGGTGTTGGTGTTGAGATGGAGATCTCTGGGAGATTTTCGCCATTTGATATTATGTGGAGTTGGGAGGTCTCTTGTGGACCAGTGTCCTGAGGTTGGCTCTCCCACCTCAGAGAGACAGTACTGAATTCTGGCTGGAGAACCAAGAGCCTTTCATCCACACTGCTCAGAATAAAAAAGAGAATAAGTAGAAAGAAAGAAATAGAATAAAATAAGATAAAGTAAAATAACGTTATTAAAATAAAAAAATAATTATTAAGAGAATTTTTTTTAAAGTGAAAAAATAAAACCAAAAAAAAAAAAGCAAAAAAATGGATGGACAGAGCCCTAGGACAAATGGTGAAAGCAAAGCTATACACACAAAATCTCACACAGAAGCATACACATACACACTCACAAAAAGAGGAAAAGGGGAAAAAATTAATACATCTTGCTCTCAAAGTCCACCTACTCAATTTTGGATGATTTGTTGTCTATTTAGGTATTACACATATACATGTGCAGGGTACATCAAGTTGATTGTGGAGATTTAATCCGCTGCTACTGAGGCTTCTCGAGGAGATTTCCCTTTCTCTTCTTTGTTCGCACAGCTCCAGGAGTTCAGCTTTGTATTTGGACCTGCTTCTGCATGTAGGTCAACTGAGGGCATCTGTTCTTCACTCATACAGGATGAGCTGATGTTTCAGGGGCTCTGGCTCACTCAGGCCAAGGTGAGGGAGAGGTATGGATGCCGGCTGAGCCTGCAGCAGCAGAGGCCAACATGACATTTCACCAGCCTGAGGCATGCTGTGCATTCTCCCTGGGAATTGTCCCTGGATCATGGGACCCTGGCAATGGTGAGCTGCACAGTCTCCCTGGAAGGGAGGTGTGGAGACTGACTTGTGCTGCACACAGGCTTCTTGGTGGCAGCAGCAGCAGCCTTAGCGTCTCATGCCTGTCTCTGGTGTCCGTGCTGTTAGCCGCAGCTTGTGCCCGTCTCTGGAGCTCCTTTAAGCAGCACTCTTAATCCCCTCTCCTCGCACACCAGGAAACAAAGAGGGAAGAAAAAGTTTCTGGCCTCTACGGCAGCTCCAGACTTTTTCCCGGATTCCCTCCCTTCTAGCCGTGGTGCACTAACCTCTTCAGGCTGTGTTCACGCCACCAACCCCAGTCCTTTCCCTGGGATCCGACTGAAGCCCGACCCTCAGCTCCCAGCCTCCACCCACCCCAGCGGGGAAGCAGACAAGCCTCTCAGGCTGGTTAGTGCCAGTCGGCACCGATCCTCTGTGCAGGCATCTCTCCGCTTTGCCCTCCACACCCCTGTTGCTGCGCTCTCCTCCGCGGCTCTGAAGCTTCCCCCCTCTGCCACCTGCAGTCTCCGCCCATGAAGTGGCTTCCTAGTGTGTGGAAACCTTTCCTCCTTAACAGCTCCCTCCCACTGGTGCTGGTCCCGTCCCTAGTCTACCCTGGTACATGGGGAGTGCTTGCCTTTTGAGAGGTCTGAGGTATTCTACCAGCATTAAGTGGGTGTTCTATAGGAGCAGTTCCACGTGTAGATGTATTTCTGATGTATCTTTGGAGAGGAAGGTGATCTCCACGTCTTACTCTTCCGCCATCTTCCTCAACTCCGACTTTATATTTATAGCAGGTTAAGTCCTCCTCCTCCCATGGTCTCTTCTATTATTAACCTCTTGCATTTGTGTACTACCTTTTTTATAATTGATGAGTCAATATCGATACATTATTATTGACAGAACTTCATAAATCACATTTAGGTTTATTCTCTGTGTTGTACATTATATAGGTTTTGACACATGTTTAATGACATATTTCAGTTATCATACAGAATAATTTCACTCCCCTAAAAATCCCCTGTGTTCTACATATTAATTGCTTTTTCTCTCCCCAACCCCAGTCCCTGACAACCACCAGTTTTTTTCAAGTCTCCATAAGTTTTCTCTTTTCCAGAATATTACATAATTGGATTCATTCAGTATGTACCCTTCTCAAATTGGCTTCTTTCACCTAACAGTATGAATTTAATGTTCTTCTACATTTTTTGTGACTTGGCAGTCCATGTCTTTTTTATGACTGAATAATATTCCACAGTATAAATATTCCTCCGTCTATACATTCACCTGCCAAAGGACATTTCAGTTGCTTCCAAGTTTAGACAATTATAAATAATGCTTCTATAAACATATGTATGGGATTTTGTGTGGATATAAGTTTTCAACTTATTTGTGTAAATACCGAGAAGACTGATTGCTAGAGACTATTATAAGGGTTTGTTTTGTTTTGCAAGATACTGGGAAACTGTATTTCAAAGTGACTATAACATTTTGCATTCCTTCCAGCAATGACTAGTATGTCTTTATGTTTCACATCCTTGCCAGATTTTGGTATTGTCAGTGTTTTTGATTTTAGCCATTCTAATAAGTGAATAGTGATATCTCATTATTGTTTTAGATTGCAACTCCCTGGTGACATATAACGTTGAGCATATTTGCATATGCTTAGTTTCCATCTGTATATATTATTTGGTGAAAAGTCTATTCATATTTTCTGCCCACTTTTAAACTGTATTGTTTGTTCTCTTATTGTTGACCTTTAAGAATCTTTGAATATTTTGGATACCAGTCTCTTATCAGATATGCACCTTGCAAATATTTTCTCCCAGCGTTTTTATTATTTTAAAAGTGTCTTCTTCAATTTTTATTAGTTTTTTCTCTTAATTATTCTTGCCTAATCCTGTCATAAAGGCAGGCCTTAGTTATGCACTGTAGCCAGTTATAGCCATGAGAGGAACTCCAGGATTTAAGCTAGTAAACTGGAAAAGAGGTCCCCAGTGAGCAGGATATTATGCAGTTATTCACAGAGAAGAGAAAACAGAAGTTGAGACAGATCCAAAACAACTAGCAAAACAGAGAAGTTCAATATACAGTTTGAACTGTATAAGTTCAAACTACAATATAAACTATTTAAGCAAGTCACACGTTAATCTCTGAATGGCATATATCAAGGACAAACTCATAGCATCATAGAAGAGTCATTGAAATCACATCTACCAGATGAGACCGAAATTATATGTTCAGCCCAAATGGATTAATTGCATACTAAAACAAACAAGCAAAGAAACAACAGTCAGTGTTTTTCAGATTTTAACAGAGCCCAGTATCTCAAAACATAATATTAAAAATGTTCATGATAAAATTCATAACATCATTTAAAGAAACAAGAGAAAAGACAATGAGCATGCTAACACTTTAATGACTCAAAATTGGGGATTATAAGACAAACATATTAAAGCAGCTCTTATAAGAGTACTCAATGAGGTAAAAGTAAAGGCTCTCAAAATGAATAAAAAAGATAGACATTCTCAGAAGAGAAATAGAAATTATGTGAAAAAAGAACCAAATAAAAATTTGGAATTGAATTATATAATATCTAAAATAACACATTTACTCAGTGGACTAAATAGTAGAATGGAGATAAATAGAAAAAATGGAAATGACAGGAAAAGATTCCATTAAATAAAGGAAGATAGATAATAGTAATTATCTATTAAGAAGAACAGAGAAAAACAACTGAAAATATTGATAAGAAGTTATGGGACAATATTAAAAGATCTAATATTTATATTGCATGAGGACCAGAAGGAGAATATGAAAAGACAGGTTCTGAAGGCAATAGTGGAATAAGTAATCTCCAACGTTTGTAATTTTTTTGTGAAAAAATATAAAGTTTCGGGTAACTCAGCAAACCCTAAATAAGCTCAACTCAAATAAGTACATTCGCATGTATCACAAAATAAAATTTCTGAAAGCCAAAGATAAGGAAAAAGTCTTGAAACCAGCCAGAGAATAATGACGTTTTACATAGAAAGGAACAAAATTTCGATGAGTAACAATTCCAGTGACAATGGAACAACAAATTTAAAGTGTTGAAAAATAGAATTGTCAATGCACAATTCTGTATAAAATGATAATATCATGTAGAAATGAAATTGAAATATATTATCAAATAAAGGAAAACTAAGGAAATTTTTCCCCAGATGAAGTGTTCTTTCTCTCTCCACAGACACACATACACACACACAGACCCTACTTTTCAGACAAAAGGCAAATAAAACCAGAGATAAACTTGGAACTTGAAACATAAAGCATGATATGATATAGTAATATCTGTGTAAATATAAAAAACTGATTTTCTTGTGGCTAAAATGTGTACAACAATTGAAACAAAAAAATTCAAACACAGGTAAATTTCCAGTGTGTATAAATACAATAATTATGACAACTATAACGTAAAGATGGGATGACGAGTGCCGATATGGTTTTAAGGCTTTATATTTTAATTATTTTGGTAAAATATTAACTAAGAAATCTGTGAATGATTAGATATTTATATTGTGAGGCTTACAGCAACCACTAAAAACACACATTACTAATTTATGCAAATAGAAAAATTATAATAATAAAAATATCCAAATAATCCAAAAGTAGGTAGGAAGGAGGAACCATAATAAAAACCAAAGGGAACAAACAAATTTAAAATAATAAAATGGTAGCCCCAGATTATATCAATAAACAGGATGTATTAATTGTATTTGATTAACTATAATATTTAAATGCAACTTATGTAAATATACCAAAATAAAAGAAAAATTACCAAATTACATAAAAATTACCAACTATAGGCTATCTAGAATAAACTACTATATATATATAAAGACCTACATTAAAATTACAAGCTTGGAAGAAGATACACCATGCAAACACTGGTCAAAAGTAAACTGAATTGGCCATACTAATATTAGACAAATTTTCTTCAAAACAAGGAATGTTTTCAAGGATAAAGAGGGACATTACAGATTGATAAGAGAGCAAGCTCAGTAATGAGACATAATAATTCTAAGCCATTTGCACCTGACCACAGAACTTTATAAAGAAACAATTGTTAGAACTAAAAGAGAAATAGATATATTCAAATTAGAAGGTCTGATTGACATTATGCACCAATGTGAAACATATAAAATTTATATAACACACCACCCAACAATAGCAGAATATATATTCTTTTCCAGTTCATATTCTGTACATTAAAATTTATAGCATGCTGATATTCAATGCTTATATGCATGTATTAAAACTGAAATAAGTTCTCAAGTCAGTGATATAAGCTTTTAGCTTAATAAGCTAGAAAAAGAGTTAAATCCAAAACAAGAAAATGATAAATATAAGAGCAGATTTCGATGAAAGTGAAAACAATAGAGAAATCAATGAAATCAATAGGTTATTGAAGTCCTTAGCTAATATTGTTGAATTTTTCTTATCTCCCTTCCATTCTATTAGCTTTTGCTAAATGGTTTTTATTATTTATGTCTCTTTATTGATATTGTCTATTCGGTGAGACATTGTTCTCTACTTTCATACTGTGACCATGATTTCCTTTAGTTCTCTAACCAAGTATATAACAGCTGATTTAGATCTGTCTCAATCAATTTAACATCTGGGCTTTCTCAAGAGCAGTCTCTACTGACTGATTTTTTGCCTGTGTATTGATCATATTTTCCTATTCCTTTAAGTTACTCTTGATTTTCGTTAATAGGACATTCTAAATAATATAATATGGTGACTCTGGAAATCAGATTTCCCCTTGCTCACAGTTTATATTTGTTTTTTGTCACTATTACTATTTATTTGTTTAATGATTTTACTAGAATAATTCCATAAAGTCTGTGTTATTTCTCAGTGTGATCACTGCAGTCTCTTCTCAGTTAGCAGAGTCAGTAATAATTGGACAGAAATTTCCTTTAATTCATTGACTTAATAAATCTCCCATCTTTTGAGGGGGTGGGTGTAGAGGGACTCTGTGTATGTATAGTGACATATGTTCTTTGCTCCAGCGGGTACTTTACAACTGTGACTTAGACCTCACTTTCTGCTTGTGCATATTCTTAAAGTCAGCCAAAGGTGAATAATTAGGATTTTCTCAAGTCTGTCCTAAGCATGTGCACAACCCTGCAAATTTGTATGGTCTTCTAGATTCAATAAATATTATAAATATTTTCCAAGCTTTCTATGCCCATCTTATTCTCCTATTTTTTTTTTTTTATTTATCTTTGTTGGTCAGCCTCTTCTTAGCCCCAACTGGTCTCACTGTTTCAGTCAGATGTGATTTTGAACAGTTGTCTCTGATTGTTTTTTGACAAGTGCCAGAGAAATGGGGCCTTTTACACAGATGTGATTCTAAATAAAATCAAATAAAGACAAATTCTGAAAACAGAGCTTTTCACAGAGCTGCCAGAACAGTGAAATAGTGACAATCTGTGTATGCAAATTTGCATGAACTTAAAACCCATTTATCCCCTCCTGTGGCTGTCAGGTTGTTCTTTTTCACAGTCACGGATGTTGAAAAATTATTGATTTTCAAAGCTACCATGAATCTGGATAGAAGGAAGTGTTAATCTGACAAATTAATAATTCCACGAAGCTCACTGTTCTTACAGCAATTAAACCATTTTTCTTAACTAATCATTCTTGGACTGTGACAAATCTGGTTAGTTCCCAGGTTTCTTAAAATGTTGATGATAAAAATTGTTGCCTATGTTTTTATTTTTATGCAGTAGCAATTTTAAAGGATATTTACTCCACTACTCCAGAATTGTTTATGACCAATTAATTTTTGAATAATTTGAAAAAAAATAGTGGAGGCTGTCTGGCTTTTTAAAATTGTGCTGAAAAAAATGACTATCTATATGCATGGAAATTAATCTCTAATTAAATCACACACCACTTAAAGTTATTTCACCAAATTATAGATTCACTCAGTAAATAAATAATTTTGTTAGTTGTGAAGATGGTAAATTTTATCTACCTACTGAAATGCAAAAGCTATGGACTTTCTTCCTTTAAAAGTTTCTTATATTTTTCAAAAGCCTGAATTTTAAACCAAAGTATTGTAAAAAGTAGTGACTATAATAATTGACAATCATTGAATGCCTTTCATCTGTGAAGCACCTTGGTATGTGTATTTCATTCATTAATGAATTATATAGACACCATCAGTTTCCTCACTTTATAAAGTGAGTTTAGAAAGGTTATGTAACTAGCCAAAGGTCACACAACTAATCAGTTACTGTAGTTTAAAATTTAAAACATAAAATGTGTCTTGTATCAAAGTTTATGCTCTTAAAAATGGTGCAAATTTCCTCACTAAAATAAATATTACCATATGTGTTCTCAGATTTCACATATATGAGCAGTTCTGCTAATCCTTGTTGCTTTACTCAGTGAGGTTTTGTCAAATACTTATGCATTATCTATAAAGAATATTCTTCTTTCTAAATTTCTAGAAGTATTTCCTAACCCTATATTTAAACTCTGTTTTTCTGCAAAACAAACTAAATGAGACAACTTTTTATCTAGAGGATAATACTAAAAACTTAATTGTGTTATTAGAGAAAATTGTTATAATGATTTTAGAAAACTCCATCCTTCACTTGGAAAACATATGAACTTATAGCAATTTTTAAAAAAGAATGATTTTGAATATATGTCTAAAATTTCAAAGAAAGACACATGAAAATGTTGCCTGACTGAGTTTTTGTTGCTGCCTATTTATAGAGGCTACTAATGGAACTCGTTAAATTGGAAGTGGAATATATGGAGCAAAGATATTAGAAATAGGAAAATATGAGAGTCCTTGGGCCTGATTAGGAGAATGCAATGAATAGGATCAACCTATTCAACCTTTTTATTTTATGACAGAAAATAAATGTCAACATTAATTGACTAGCTCAATTTTTATTAATCAGGGTCTCATAGTGATGATGTGTCTGAAGTGTTCATTTTCCTTAAATCATAACTTTTGCCTTTTAACCTCTTTCAGCTCATTTATTGTCATTATGAGTGCAAGAAATCAATAAGTGACATCTAATAAGAGATTATAATGTTTTGACTTCATATACAGATCATTAAATTGGCTAACAAGTTTGTTACATTTTCATGGAGGGGTCAGTTTTAAGGTCATTGGTCTTTTTTAATGTGAAAATCAAATGGAATTTGCCTTTATTTAAATGAACAACCAGTATAAATAATCATAATTAATTATAGATTTAATTTGTGTCTTTTTTGCAGTTATGGTTTCTTTTATATTGCTGCCTGGTATTTCAATTCCATGGAAATTTTCTTTCAGTTTCAAATTCCTTAATGTAGTATATTTCATAACATTTTATTCTTATATTATATATGATGCCTTACATCACTTAATATATTATTTTTCTTGTCAAATCAAATTAACTTTACATTTACAACTCCTTTGAATGTTTTGATGCCCCCAGTTCTGATTAGCTTTTTTACATAATTTCAATAAGCACACACAAAATTAAACAGGTTTAGTTTAGCTTATTTACATATCAAGCCAGGACAAACTTTCTCTGTCCAGCTTACATATGTCTTATAGGGATAAAGGCAAAGTGCTATAAAACTTATATTAATTTATAAACACGAACTGGTTTAATAAACTAAGGTTTCAGTGAAATTACAGGTATCTGATATTTATTTTTTATTATATGATTTTTAAGTTTTTAAACATAAGGAAACATTCATGTGTAATCTAGAATTAAATAACATGAAATTAGTTGGCTGTTATTCTTATAATGTCTTATGGCAGAACAGGTGATATTAATAATTATTTTTTCATCCAGGAGTAAAGATGTTTTAGCAAGTCCAGAGTGGCTTGATTTAGCATATCTTGAAACTTTTCTCATAGTCTCTTTAACATTACAACAGAAAAATACGGTTCATATTGAGTGTTAAAGCTTATTGGTAATTTGCGACTGCATAGACTGTGGTGCTGAGGAAAGTTCTTATGTCTTAGCTGAGTTTAATGGGCCATAGATTAATTAATACTTTGAGCACAGAAGAGGCAAAAGTCAGTTCATATGTCACATATTTGGGGAGCATATTCTCAGGTGAATTACATCAGGTAATTACACTAGATAAAATCTAAATAGACAAAGTTTAAAAATTAATTCACACATAAGAACAATGATAGTCTCTTTCCTATTGGATACACAGCAATTGATAGGTTGGTATGTGGGCAGGCCCTATGAGTTACCACATAGACACTTTTTTGTGTTTGAAAAGATGTTTATTACTAGACTGAAAATAAGCCTGATAGATAATATGATCCTTTTTTGCCTCCATTAAGAACTATATTTAAATTATTAGGTCTAATCCATCTTTTGTTTCTTTAACAAGTGGAATACATGAAAGGGGAATACTTACCTAACACCTGGGTTAAGAGAAGCAGAGCTCTGTACACAGTCGCCCTCCATGTGGGTCTTTCACATGGATTAGATAGTTCATCAAATCACATGTCACTTACTTATGGAAAAATAATTAATTTTATATGGGCACTCAAACCTAGCATTCTAAAGGAGAAGTATCTACTCTGCTCTGCTTCATTCTAAAGTGTTTGAAGTCAATTATACATATAAATCCCTTAACAAAAGTGCTTTGGATCTAAAACCTTATAGATAGCAGTTTCTAGAAATGTGTTCCAGTGTAATTACTATACAAATTTATTTACTGATTTCACAAAAATTCCTCATGAAGAGAATGTAACTGAGAGGCAATTATAGAAACAAATGTTAGGTCCTATTCCAAATGTTCAACTTAGAAAATTCAGGTAATATAATTTAATCTCACTATTAGCCTTCATTTCCCATATTCTTATTACAAATAAAGAACACAGGTTGCAAGTTGAAAGATTTTCCTTACTATAAAATCTTATTGTACTCTACTGTCAAATTCCCTTTTAGAAAAATATCTCAGAGTAAGGAACATAAAATGATATTCTCTATGAGGATTGCTATTTACTAAACCAGTTAATATATTACTTTTCTCTGCAAATTTAAGGAAGCAAGATGGACTAGATGTTCTGTGTTTTTATTCATTCAGACTTCTTCTTTTATCTCATTACTGCACAGGTGTTCTTTTATACCAATCCTCCATTTACTTTATATTGCATTCCAAGCTCTGGAGGAAACAAATGCCCTGCTTTAAGGAGGCTAGTGAAATGTAACATATCAAGGAAATACAGATAGAAGGTGAGAGGTAAGAAAGAGAACAGTTTTTATGAGGCCAGTGAATTAGGAACAGTTGATTATAAATTGCATGGCAAAATAATTTTTGAGATGTTTAAAATAGAATTGGAAACAGAGGAAATGTTACTAAAATATAATGAATCTTTAGATTAATAGAAATATACATTTCATGCTGCTCAAGAGATTGCTCATATGTATAAATGCATATTCTTTATAAATATACTGCTTATTTCATTCATTTTTTCATTCCTTTGTGGTACACAGATAGCAGCAGTTATATCAAGTGACTCCTTTATAACACTGTTCATTGGTAGTTACTCATGCGAGCATCCTGTGTTACTTTTGATTTAGCCAATTATTTTATTAGGTTAAAAAAATAAAAATATGGCAAACTTTTTCTATAAGTAAAGTTGTGATTATCATAAAATTATTTTATGCAATGTACAAAATACTATTAGTATAAAATCCTCCAATATATATATGTTTTAGTTTTGGCACAATTTAATATGAATGATATGCATCAATACAACTCATTGTTGTATTGATGCCTTTCAATCAACAATGAGTTGTATTGTAGGGAAAGGCAAAAATGCCTTTCCCTACTCATACCCTCTGCTTTAAGCCAAGTCTCTCACTTTTGCTAGAGTTACTGTCTTAAAAAATAAACTGAGACAGGAAGATGGATCAAGATGTCAGAGTAGGAGGACACTGGGCTCATTCCCCCTCACAAACACATCAAAATTACAACCTCATATAGAACAGCTTTTGCTGAGAACATCCTGTAGACTAGCAGAACAGTTCTTCTACAATCAAGGTTGTAAAGAAAGATCCATAGGAGGTCTGGTAGAAGGAGAAATAATGTAGTCAGGACCCACACCACTAGTAGGGAATATAGAAAAGGAAGGTGATAACAAAGGCTCATGGATTCTCCCTGGGGGGTGAAGGATTTGAGCCACATATTAAGCACCTCAGCTCTGAGGTTCAATACCAAAATATGAATACCCTTAGTTGGTTTGGAAACCAGTAGGTTTTACCAGAGGGCTGGAAGAATCTGAAACTTCACTCTTGAAGAATGAATGCACAGATTTGCTTATGTGCAGTCCCAGCAAGGAGGCAGCAGATTGAAAACCAGTGTTCTGGCTGGCCTGCAAGGACCACTCCTTCATACTCCTCAGTCTGCACTGGGTTTCTGCTTCAGCACTTCCTGCTCCAGGACTACTTCTTACTAAAATGGAAGCCACAATTGCCAAAAAATGTGCACATACATGGAGGAAACTAAGCCAGCTTGGGTCCTGGCCCTGCCTCTGGCCAGGAAAGAGATTGACATTTCTAGGAGGTGTGTACATGTACACACTTAGGAAGGAGCAGAAGCAGTTCAGTGTTGCAGCTCCAACCCCTGTGGCCATTATCCAGTCTCAAACTAAGGCAGACATGCCACAGAAAGAGTGGAACAAGCTCAGAATTGTAGCCCCAAGACCTGGGGCCCTGTCCACACCCCCAACCAAGGTAGAGACTGCTGTTGTACCACGGAGAAGTCAATTCCCTCAGGGCTCCTGCTCCAGTGGCTTGGGACCCAGTCCCAATCCATATAGGGCAGTGACTGGCAATAAGCCTAAGAGAAACCCTTCTTTACAACTGGCACAGGTTCCAGCACCTCTATATCCAGCTCTACTCCAAGGCAGCAGCCACCAGTGCACACCAAAGGGGGACTCAACTTGTGATCATATCAAATCCAACTTTCTCCCACCAAAGATACAAGGCACAGGCAGATTGTGTAGGGATGGTCCCACCCAAGGGCATGCCTTCAAGACCTGGAAAGTTAACAGTTTCACCTAATTTCATAGAGAAAAACAGAAAGTTAAACAAAATGAGAAAATAGAGGAATATGTTTCAAATGAATGAACAAGATAAAACCTCTAGAAAAAACCCTACCAATAGAGAGAAATAATTTACCTGATAAAGAGTTCAAAGCAATAGTAATAAGAATGCTAACTGATCTTGAGAAATAATAGACAAACAGAGAGAGAACTCAGCAAAAAAACTAGAAAATATAAAAAAAGAGCCAGCCAAAGATGAAGAATACAAAAACTGAAATGAAAAATACACTAGAAGGAATTAATAACATTAAGTGATACAGAAGAAAGCATAGTTATCTTGAAGATTGAATAGTGGAAATCATCCAATCAGAACAACAAAAGCAGAAAAGAGTTGTTTAAAGTGAAGATAGTTTAAAGGACTTCATGGACAACATCAAGGGTACTAGCATTCTCATTATAGTGGTGCCAGAAGGAGGAGAAAGAAAAAAAGGGGCAGAAAATCTATTTGATGAAATTATGGCTAAAATCTTCCTGAACCTGAAGAAGGAAACAGATATCAAGGTACAAGAACCACAGAGAGTCTCAAACAAGATGAACCAGAGAGATCTTCACCAAGACATAAGTAAAATGGCAAAAGTGAAAGAAAAAGAAGAGAATTTTAAAGGCAGTAAGTGAAAAACAAATAGTAACATGAAAGGGACACCACTCCCCAACAATAAGGCAGTCAGCTGATTTTTAAGCAGAAAATTTGAAAGAGAGAAGTGAGTGGCATGATATATTTAAAGTTTTAAAAGAAAAATCTTACAATGAACAGTACTCTACCTAGCAAGGTTATCAATCAGAATTAAAGAAGAAATAAAGAGTTTCCCAGAGCAAAACACAAACAAACAAACAAAAAACATAAAAAACTAAGAGTTAATCACTACTAAACCAATATTACAATAAATATTGAAGGGTTTTCTTTGAGTGAAAAAAGAAAATGACCATAACAAGAAATAAGAAAATATAGAAAGGGAAAATCCCATGGGCAAAGGCAAATAATAGTAAAGGCAATGGATGAACCACCTAAGTAAGTTAGTATAAAAGTTAAAAAATGTATAAACTTAGTACAAAAGTCAAAAATTGTAAAATCAACTGTAAAATAAATCATTAAGGGACAGGCACGAAGATGTAAAATATGACAGTAAAAACACAAAATGGGGGCTTCCCTGGTGCTGCAGCAGTTGAGAATCTGCCTGTTAATGCAGGGGACATGGGTTAGAGCCCTAGTCTGGGAGGATCCCACATGCCGTGGAGCAACTAGGCCCGTGAGTCACAACTACTGAGCCTGTGTGTCTGGAGCCTGTGCTCCACAGCAAGAGAGGCCGCGATAGTGAGAGGCCTGCACACCACGATGAAGAGTGGCCCCTGCTTTCCACAACTAGAGAAAGCCCTTGCACAGAAATGAAGACCCAACACAGCAAAAATAAATAAATTTATTTAAAAAAAAACCACAAAATGGGTGGGAAGGGAGTTTAAAAAATATACATTCTTTAGAATGTGTTTGAACTTAAATGTCTATCTGTTTAAATCAAGTAGGTATAGTTACAGGTAATCACTTTAAATGGACTAAGTGCGCCAATCAAAAATATATTCCTTCCAGAAAACAGCAGAATACATATTATTTTCAAGTGTTTATGTAACTTTCTCCAGGACAGATCACATGCTAGGCCACAAAAGAAGTCTCAACAAGTTTAAGAAGATAGAAATGTTATCAAACATCTTTTACAACCACAAAGATTTGAAATTAGAAATCAATTACAAGGAGAAAAGTGGGGGGAAAAAAAGCCCCACAAACGTGAATACTGAAGAACATGTTACTAAAAAACAATGGGACAATGAATAAACCAAAGAAAAGATCAGAAAATATTTTAAGGCAAGTGAAAATAAAACACAACTTTCCAAAATCTATGAGAAGCAACAAAAACAGTTCTAAGAGGGAAGTTTATAGCAATACAGACCTTCCTAAAGAAATAAGAAAAATCACAAATAAACAACCTAACCAATCATCTAAAGGAATTAGAAAGAGAAGAGCAAGCAAATCCAATAATTAGTGTAAGAAAGAAAATAATAAAGATTAGCATGGAAATAAATAAAATAGAGACAAAAAAAAAACCAGGAAAGATCATAGAAACCAAAAACTGTGTATTTTATTTATTTATTTATTTTTGTGTGGTACACAGTTCTCTCACTGTTGTGGCCTCTCCCATTGCAGAGCACAGGCTCCGGACATGCAGGCTCAGCAGCCATGGCTCACGGGCCTAGCTGCTCTGTGGCATGTGGGATCTTCCTGGACCAGGACACGAACCCATGTCCCCTGCATTGGCAGGCGGACTCTCAACAACTGTGCCACAAGGGAAGCCCAAACCAAGAGCTGTATTTTGAAAAAAAATAAATCAATAAGCTCATTAATAAAAATGAGAAAGGACACAAATAAACAAAATTAGAAATGAAAGAGAATTCACAACTGATATCACAGAAAGCTAATCAATTATAAAAGAACACTAAGAGCAGGTAAACACCAACAATTTAGAAAACCTAAAAAAGATAGATAAATTCCTAAAAACACACCACTTTCCCAGACTGAATCAGGAAGAAATATATAACATGAACAGACTTAATACAAATATTGAAATTGAATGAGTAGTCAAAAATCTGCCAACAAACAAGTCCAGGATGGGACAGCCTCACAGGGGAATTCTACAAAGTATATAAAGAGGAATTAATACCTATCTTTTTCAAACTATTCCAAAAAATAAAAGAGAACAAAGCACTCCCAAACTCATTCTATGAGGCCAGCATTACACTGATAAGAAAATCACAGACACTACACATAAAAAGGATCATATACCATGATCAAGTTGTATTTGTCCCAGGGATGCAAGGATGGTTTGATATATGCAAATTGATCAATGTGATACACCACATTAAACAAAGGACAGAGAAAAATCACATGGTCATCTCAATAGATGCAGAAATAACACAAAATTCAACACCTCTTCATTATAAAAACTCACCAAAGTTTGTATAGTGGAAATATATCTCAACATAATAAAGGTTATTCATGATAAACATGTAGCTAACATCATACTCACACAATGAAAAGCTAAAAGTTTTTCTTCCAAAATCAGGAATAAGATAAGGATGCCCACTCTCACCCTTTATATTTAACATGGTATTAGTAGTCCTAGCCACAGCAGTTAGATAAGAAAAAATAAATAAAAGGCATCCAAATTGGAAGGGAAGAAATAAAACTGTCACTATTTGCAAACAATATGTCTGATAAGGGGTTAATATGCAATATATAATGAACTTGTACAACTCAATATAAAAATAACAACCCAATTGAAAAATAAGCAAAAGCCCTGAATAACCATTTTTCCATAGAAGATATACAGGTAGCCAACAGGCACATGAAAATATATTCAACATCACTAATCATCAGGGAAATGCAAATCAAAACCACAGTGAAATATCACCTCACACCTGTCAGAAAGACTATCATCCAAAAGCCAAAAACATGTATTGGTGAGGATTTGGATAAAAGGGAACCATGGTACATTGTTGGTGGGATTGTAAATTGGTACAGTCACTATGGAAAACTGTAAAGAGTTTCCTCTAAAAGTTAAAGATGGAACTAAATATGATCCAGCAATTCCACTGTTGTGTGTATATCTGGAGAAAATGAAAACACTAATTTGGGAAAATATATGCACACCATTGGTCACAGCAGCTTTATATACACCAATAAAATATGGAATCAACTTAAGTGTCCATCAACAGATGGATGGATAAAGAAGATGTAGTAGATACATTGATATATGGATAGATAGATACATAGATATATAGACAGATATGGATATAAAAAAGAATGAAATTTTGCCATTTGCAACAACATGTATGGATGTGAGGGTATTATGTTTAGTTAAGTAAGTCCAAAAGAGAAAGACAAACACTCTGTTTTATTTTATATGTGGAATCTAAAAAAATAAAACAAATGAATGAATAATAAAATAGAAACAGATTTACAGAGAACAAACTGGTGATTACCAGTGAGCAGAGTGGTGGGGAGAGGGACAAGATAGGTGTAAAGGAGTAAGAGATACAAACTACTAGGTATAAAATAAATGTTATACAGGATGTAATGTACAGCACAGTAAATATACCCAACACTTTATAATAACTTTATATGGAGTATAATCTATAAACAAATCAAATCACTATTTTGTACATCTGAAACTAATATAATATTGTAAGGCAATGCTATTTCAATTAAAAAAAACATTTGATTACATTATTTAAAATAATTCTTAAAAGTTAACTGCAGTGTTTCTTCTTTTCCTAATACCTTATTTTAGTGTTATATACTGCTATTATCTTATATAATTTATAACATTATTTTATCTCTCTGAATTGTTACACAGATTCTACTCTCTGCCTCCCCATCTGCATTCTCATTCATTTTACATAATTTAGGCAAAGTGGTTCTTCTCAAACATGAATGTGATTTATTTTCTTTGGCTGCTTGGCCTCATGATAATGCTCATGATTATAGTATGACCTATAAGACCTATGGTACTTGTCACTTCTTTACCTTCTTTGTTTTCAATCTATTTATGTTTATCTTTCACATACTATATACAAGGCATAGTTAGCGTTTCTTTTGCAGAGATATATCATTTCTGGTATAATTTTGTTCCTTCTTCCAAGAGTGCTATTATTCTCTTCTACATAGATGTTTGGAAAACTGTTTTCCACTGGTCATATTCCAAATTTGATAACTTTTCTACAAGATGACTGCTACACTGTCTTGTTAGATCATTGAATTGCAACTTCCTTCTTCCTTTCTATTCATTCCTTGCATTGCAACATCCTTGAGGTAGGGATTGGTATGTTGGTAGGAAATTGGGAAGGAAGGTAGGCTGATCCTCATCTCTATCAGTGTGCCCCAATCCACTGCAAAAACTAAATATAAAGTCTAAATAAAAGTGGGTGAAAGTCAAATAAATTATGTTCTAGACAAGTCTCCTTTCTTTCCTATTCAATCAGACTGGTACTCTAAGTCCTTCTTGCATTGCAATGCTGGATTCATTGCTTCCCTTTATCCTGGGACTATACATTTTTCATTTCTATTTTCTAAACCAAGTATAGTAGGTTATGAATTAATATTTCTGAATAAATTATAAAGGACTTAATAAACATGGTGTGGAATTTACAATGGGAATTTAACATAATTAATAATACAGAGTGCTTCTGATGATTAACACAAATAGTATTATGACCTACCATAATTAACCTAAACAGCAAATGGTATTGAAATAGTTCATTCTACATCATAGAAATCAAGTCTTTATATCCTCTTCTCAGGAGTCCCAAAGCCATAAAATTATTCTGCAAGATCTTTTGGTAGCTATTGACTAAACTGCAATTATAGGTATGAAAACTAAAGACAAATATTTGCTACATAAAGCAGAAGATAATTTTCTTCCAAATAATATTTCTGATGGATTTGTCTCCCTCAGAATAAACAAGATTGAGTAATGATGTGACTAGGAAGAGATAAAAGTAAAAATCCTACAAGATCACTCCATTTAAAGGGTATTTGATGATGCAGTGAGCTAAAAAAATAAAACTGTGAAGCTACCATACCGTTTTTATTTGCAGTTTTATTACTTTAATATTTTTCAATTTTGCCAGGAGACTTCAAAATGAATAATGGTTAACCAAGTGATTGAAATGAATCAACACACTTTATTAATGTTTTATGTGTGAAATGTGAAAAACAGTCAAGATTAACTCATCTGACTGGAAATGTCATCTTTTTTCCCTCCAAAACAGTTCCTTGAAATCTATGTTTAAAGCATTGTCTTTATAATCAGTGACTGGACAATCCAGAACATATCATTATTTTTAAGATAATAGTTCTTTCATATTCAGAAGAACTTCTATTGTTAGAGAAAAGAATGATGATAGAGTTCACACAATAACAGCTTCCCCAAACCTGAATCTTGTCATACATTTTGCAATAAAACCACACAGAACAACATGTAGAGTATCACCCACACTTCAGACATAACAATACAACAGAGAATATTACAAGTTTCAAATTAACTGTTAATAGGGAAGTAAATCCAAATTCAGCAGAGCCAATTCCAATAACCAAGGAAGGGGCTGGGACTAAATATTCCTATAGTAAAGAGAAGGCTAAAATTCTAGATGATAGTGTTGGAAGAGTATCATTCTTTGGGAAAGTGGAACAATTTGCAAGAGGGGGAAGATCATTGGAGTCTGTGTAGGAAAGAGAAAGAAGAAGAAAAAAAAAAGACAAGAAAATTAAAAGGCCTATAATATGCACCACAGCCAAACAAGACTAATATTGATTATTAATTAATAGAAAGAATTTCAACTAAGAAATAATAATTAAGCAACCTCAAACCCTACACCTGCCCAAATACAACTGTTATTGAAAGTCCAGGAAGATATAATATTTCAAAATAAAAGCAAATAATAACTATACAATGATTGTCTATGGATAAAACAGAAAATTGAAATACTTCAGATGGCAAAATTATTTCCATAATCAAACGTAGTAGATAAAAATGATATACAATGTCCTAATATGATTATCATTTAAAAGCATTTGTTATTAAAATAAAATATTTTAAACTTAGAAATGCAAGCTGACAAAATGAATGAAATTTGATTTAAAAAAATGGCAAACTTTACATTGGAGAAACTGACAAGAACTGCCTTGACCAAATTATCAAAGCTGACACCACCAGGAATAGGTCATGTTAATATTATGTACCTCTTGATATAATGTGATGAAAAGAGCACTTCAGTTCTCTTGTATTGTTCTAAAAATCTATAACACCAGTCTAACCATGAGTACATATCGGGCATAGCCAAACTGAAAGACATTTTTCAAAATACCTGATTAATATTTTTCAAAATATTAAGGTTGAGGGGGATGTAAAATGGTGCAGACTTCATGGAAAACAGTATGGAAGTTCCTAAAATATATAAAAAATAATACTGTCATATGATCTAGCAATCCCACTTCTGGATATTTGTCCAAAATAATTGAACTCTGGATCTCAAAGAAATATCTTTACTCCTATGTCCAATAAAGCATTATTCCCTATAGCCAAGATATGGAAACAACCCAAATGTCCATTGACAGATGAATTAATAAATAAAATACAGAATATACACAATGAAATATTATTTAGACTTAAAAAAGGAGGAAATCCTGCCATTTATGACAATGTGGATGAATCTAGAGGACATTAAGGTGAGTGAAATAACCCAGTCATAAAAGGACAAATACTGAACGATTCCACATATGTCAGGTATCTAAAATAGTCAAACCCATAGAAATAGAGATAGACTCAAATGATAAGTGTAATTAAAAATATTGAGGAAAAGCATGAAATAGGTTACACATGAGATCCTCAGACCTTATTTAGCTTATAACTGAAAGTTTTGTACCCTTTTACCAGCTTCTCTCTATTTGCGCCATCTTCCAGTCTCTGGTATTCATTTTTCTATTCGCTTTCACTTTCTATGGGTTTCTATAATTTCCACTTTTTTTATTTTTAGATTTTACCTATAAATTATACCATGTAGTATTTTTCTTTCTCTGGCTTATTTTACTTGGCATGATGCCCTTCAGTTTCATCCATGCTGTTGCAAATGATAGGATTTCACTTTTTCTTAGGGCTGAATAATATTTCATTGTGTTTATATACCACATCTTCTTTATCTATTTATCTGTGGATAAACACTGGTTGTTTCCATACCTTGGCTAGTACAAATAATGCTGCAAAAACCATGGGAGCACAGATATATATTCAATGTAATGATTTTTTTCCTTGGATATATACCCAGAAGTGGATTGCTGAATCACATGATAGTTATATTTTTAATTTCTTGAGGGACCTACATACTGTTTTCCATAATGATTGTACCAGTTTAAATTTCCACCAACAATATGCAAGTGTTCTCTTTTCTCCACATCCTGTCAGCACTTATCTCTTACTTTTTGTTAAAAAAAATACCCTAATAGGTGTCAGAAGATATCTCATTGTGGTTTTGATATACATTTCCCTGATGATTAGTGATGTTCAACACATTTTCATTTCCCATTTGGCCATTTAGATGTCTTTGGATAAATGTCTATTCAGGTCCTTAACTCATTTCTAATTGGATTTTTTTTTGAGTTGTACAAGTTCCTTTTATATTTTGATATAAACCACTTATCAGATATGTGGATTATAAATATTTTCTCCCAGTCCATAGGTTGCCTTTTCATTTTGTTGATGATTTCCTTTGCTATGCAGGAGCTTTGTAGTTTGATGTAGTCACTTGTTTATTTTTGCTTTTGTTGCCTTTGCTATGGTGTAGAATCCAAAAAATTATTGCTGAGACCAATGTCAAGGATCTTACCCCCTATGTTTTCTTCTAGGAGTTTTATGTTTTCATCTTTTATGTTCAAGTCTTTAAACAATTTTACTGGATTTTTATCTATGGTATATGATAGGAGTCTAGTTTCATTCTTTGGCATGTGGTCATCCAATCTTCCCCACATCATTTGTTAAAGAGACTATCCTCTTTCCCCATTGTATTTTCTTAATTCTTTTGTCAAAAAAATGTGACCATAATGCCTGGGTGTATTTCTCGGCTCTCTTTTCAGTTATATATATCTACCATATCACTCAATCACTATACTTCTGTGTATTTACCCAAGAGAAATGAAGGCATAAGTCTGTACAAAAAACAGCATATGAGTATTCATATCAACTTGCAATAGCCAGAATATGGACATCACCCAAATATCCATCAACAGATAAATAGATAAATTTTGAAATATAGCCATAAAATGAAAGATGAATCATCAACATGGATGACTCAAACTAATTGTAAGTTAAAAAATCCAGACCAGGCTTCCCTGGTGGGCCAATGGTTGGGAGTCTGCCTGCTGATGCAGGGGATGTGGGTTCGAGCCCCGGTCCGGGAAGATCCCACATGCTGCAGAGCAGCTGGGCCCATGAGCCATGGCCGCTGAGCCTGTGAATCCGGAACCTGTGCTCTGCAATGGGAGAGGCCACAGCAGTGAGAGGCCCGTGTACCACAAAAAAAAAAAAAAAAATCCAGACCAAAATAAATGCGTACTGTATGATTTTATTTATAGCACAATCTTAGAATATTCAGACTAATCTGAGACAAACTAGACCAGTGTCTGCCTGAGGAAGAAGGGAGTGATATTTGTAAAGGAACATGAAGAAAATATAACAAAATGGCACTGGGAAACTTTTATAGGTGATAAACATGTTTATTTTTGTGATTATAGTGATATTTCACTACAAATTTATACTTTATACATGTGTATATGATTGTATGTCAGTTATAACTCAAGAAAGCTAGTTATCAGTGTACTGAGAGGTAATAGATTTCTGGAGTCACTCAGAAGAAATATATGGACTTTTGTAATTAATTTTTCAACTTTAAAACATAAAGACACTTTTGGGAAATTTATAATGATTGTAATTAATTCATAAGCATAGGTAACATGCCCAATATAAAACTAAAATCTATGCATTTTGAAACATCATTGTTTATACTACATTTTGCCAATAACACTTTATGGAAAAAAATATAACTCCAAATATCAGGGTGCTATTTCTAAATGCAAATAACTATTGGCAGAGCCTCAAGGGGAATTGCTAAACTATTTTGTATCTTGTATATCTATGATTAAACAGTTCTTCTAACAATACTGAATGAAGTAACAGGGTATGAGTTTTAAATTTGAAATAAATGCCATATTATTGTTACAACATCCAATGGACATAAAGCTAATTAAGTATATGTTTAACACCTAATTAATTTTTCATTATTTGAACATGACCAAAATATTGGCTTTTATTCAGTATACCGACCGGATTATTGATCACACCGTTTGGAGTTTTAGTTTGGTAATGTGCAGTCAGTCACATGCAAACAAATTAATTTCATGTGGAAAATAACAATTATAAAATATATTAAAATTATATCTAAGTGAATGACTACTGAACTATAAAATTATTTTTCTTTTTATTTATTTATTTTTTAATGTTTTTATTGGAGTATAATTGTTTTACAGTGGTGTGTTAGTTTCTGCTTTATAACGAAGTGAATCAGTTATACATATGCATATATCCCCATATCTCTTCTCTCTTGCGTCTCCTTCCCTCCTACCCTCCCTATCCCACTCTTCTAGCTGCTTACAAGGAACTGAGCTGATCTACCTGTGCTATGCAAAACTGCTTCCCACTAACTATCTATTTTACATTTAGTAGTATATATATATGTCCAAATATACGCTATCAATCTCACTTTGTCGCAGGTTACCCTTCCCCCTTCTCGTGTCCTCAAGTCCATTTTCTACTAGGTCTGCATCTTTATTCCATCTTGCCCCTAGGTTTTTCAGACCATTTTTTTTCTTAGATTCCATATATATGTGTTAGCATATGGTATTTGTTTTGCTCTTTCTGACTTATGTCACTCTGTATGACAGACTCTAGGTCCATCCACCTCACTAAAGATAAGTCAATTTCATTTCTTTTCATGGCTGAGTAATATTTCATTTTATATATGTGCCACAACTTCCTTATCCATTCATCTGTCGATGGGCACTTAGGCTGTTTCCATGTCCTGGCTATTGTAAATAGAGCTGCAATAGATATTGTGATACATGACTCTTTTTGAATTATGGTTTTCTCAGGGTGTGTGCCCAGTAGTGGGATTTCTGAGTTGTATGGTAGTTCTATTTTCAGTTTTTTAAGGAACCTCCATACTGTTCTCCATAGTGGCTGTATCAATTCACATTCCCACGAACAGTGTATGAGGGTTCCCTTTTCTTCACACCCTCTCCAACACTTAGTCTTTGTAGATTTTTTGATGATGGCCATTCTGACCGGTGTTAGATGATATTGCATTGTACTTTTGATTTGCATTTCTCTAATATTAATGATGTTGAGCATCCTTTCCTGTTTTTGTTGGCAATCTGTATATCTTCTTTGGAGAAATGTCTATTTAGGTCTTCTGCCCATTTTTGGATTGGGTTGTTTGTTTTTTTGATACTGAGCTGCATGAGCTGCTTATAAATTTTAGAGATTAATCCTTTGTCAGTTGCTTCATTTGCAAATATTTTCTCCCATTCTGAGGGTTGTCTTTTGGTCTTGTTTATGGTTTCCTTGGCTGTGCAGAAGCTTTTAAGTTTCATTAGGTCCCATTTGTTTATTTTTGTTTTTATTTTCATTTCTTTAGGAGGTGGGTGAAAAAGGATCTTGCTGTGATTTATGTCATAGAGTGTTCTGCCTATGTTTTCCTCTAAGAGTTTGATAGTGTCTGGCCTTATGTTTAGGTCTTTAATCCATTTTGCGTTTATTTTTGTGTATGGTGTTAGGGAGTGTAAAGTTGTTTTTATTTGAAAGAAATAAGTACATGTTTTGTTTGAAAAAATTAATAGGCCAGTTTATATTTCTTGCAATAAGAAGAGAAAACCTGTTCTCAAACATGGTGTTAACTTTAGCTGTCCTACTTTTGATGGCATTGATCCTTGTTTTCAACTTTTCTGGTTGTGGTAGCAACAGTCAGCAGCTGTCTAAGAACAGAGAGTCTATCCATGTAAAGTTTCATATTTGAGAGATAATCCTGCTATAGATGAATTTCTGAACTTTATAGCAAGCAAAATGGATTCAGTTAAATATCAGTATGTACAGTACTTAATATTCTCTTGATTAATTGAGATGGGGTTATTAAGTTCTGGATATTCATTTTAATATTATTTCATACAATTTAAGAATTTATATGTTTTCTTATTTGAACATATAGGTACACCAGATTTCTTAAAAATATTACATGAAGACTAAATTATTTTCTATAGGACTTTTTTTTCTTGTACTACAATATGGGTAAACACTGACCTCCTGTTTTATGGGTTGACACGTAACTATGTGAGGCATTTAAGAACTAGGACATGGACAGTCACTACTTAGTAAATGGTATTTTGATGATAATCGGGGTTAGCATGACCACTAGTCCTCAGAACTTGGATTTCATGTTGTATGGACACCATAAGAAGTCAACATGGCATGACTATCTTCTATGGTTTTCAAGTGACTAGAATTTTTAAAAATTAATATTCACATAAATATTTACCTCAAAAAAAGCATTTGTCCAATCCCCAATAAAAGCCAACATAATATCAGAAAAAAGTATATACCCCTCATTAGTTCTAGCACTGATTTATGCATGCGTAGTGCACAATCACACTTGTAAATTTAAATTTGCTTTTGGGAGTGATTGACTAATGGATGTCTTTCCCAGAAACTTGTAAACTTTATATTGGTAAGGATTTTTTGTTTGTTTGTTTTATTACACATTTTATTACTGAGCTAAATAGCTTGGTATATATCAGGAAATCAATAAGTTATTGTTGCAAAGTAAATTGTTGGTAATAAAATGAATAAAAAATAATTAAATAAAAATAAATAATTAAATAAAAAAGACTATAATAACTTGAAAATTAGGCACTATTTAAAATTAAACTTGAGTTTTATTAGACAATAAGAAATTACTGTAAAAGATATATATATATATTTATATCTTTATTGGAGTATAATTGCTTTACAATGGTGTGTTAGTTTCTGCTTTATAACAAAGTGAATCAGTTATACATATATATATGTTCCCATATCCCTTCCCTCTTGTTTCTCCCTCCCTCCACCCTCCCTACCCCACCCATCTAGGAGGTCACAAAGCACTGAGTTGATCTCCCTGTGCTATGCAGCTGCTTCCCACTAGTTACCTATTTTACATTTGGTAGTGTATATATGTCCATGCCACTCTCTCACTTTGTCACAGCTCACCCATCCACATACCCATATCCTCAAGTCCATTCTTTAGTAGGTCTGTGTCTTTATTCCTGTCTTACTTCTAGGTTCTTCATGACACTTTTTTTTCTTAGATTCCATATATATGTGTTAGCATATGGTATTTGCCTTTCTCTTTCAGACTTACTTCACTTTGTATGACGGACTCTAGGTCCATCTACCTCAACTACAAATAACTCAGTTTCGTTTATTTCTATGGCTGAGTAATATTCCACTGTATATATGTGCCACATCTTCTTTATTCATTCATCTGATGATGGACACTTAGGTTGGTTCCATCTCCTGGCTATTGTAAATAGAGCTGCAATGAATATTTTGGTACATGACTCTTTTTGAATTATGGTTTTCTCAGGGTATATGCCCAGTACTGGGATTGCTGGGTCATATGGTACTTCTATTTGTAGTTTTTTAAGGAACCTCCATACTGTTCTCCATAGTGGTTATACCAATTCACATTCCCACTAGCAGTGCAAGAGTATCCCCTTTTCTCCACACCCCCTCCAGCATTTATTGTTTCTAGATTTTTTTGATGATGGCCATTCTGACTGGTGTGAGATGATATCACATTGAGTTTTGATCTGCATTTCTCTAATGATTAATGATGTTGAGCATTCTTTCATGTGTTTGTTGGCACTCTGTATATCTTCTTTGGAGAAATGTCTATTTAAGTCTTCTGCCCATTTTTGGATTGGGTAGTTTGTTTTTCTGTTATTGAGCTGCATGAGCTACTTGTAAATTTTGGAGATTAATCTTTTGTCAGTTGCTTCATTTGCAAATATTTTCTCCCATTCTGAGGGTTGTCTTTTGGTCTTGTTTATGGTTTCCTTTGCTGTGAAAAAGCTTTGAAGTTTCATTAGGTCTCATTTGTTTATTTTTGTTTTTATTTCCATTTCTCTAGGAGGTGGGTCAAAAAGGAACTTGTTGTGATTTATGTCATAGAGTGTTCTGCCTATGTTTTTCTCTAAGAGTTTGATAGTTTCTGGCCTTATATTAAGGTCTTTAATCCATTTTGAGCTTATTTTTGTGTATGGTGTTAGGGAGTATTCTAATCTCATACTTTTACATGTACCTGTCCAGTTTTCCCAGCACCCCTTATTGAAGAGGCTGCCCTTTCTCCACTGCGCATTCCTGTCCCCTTTATCAAAGATAAGGTGACCATATGTGCGTGGGTTTATCTCTGGGCTTTCTCTCCTGTTCCATTGATCTATATTTCTGTTTTTGTGCCAGTACCATACTGTCTTGATTACTGTAGCTTTGTAGTATAGTCTGAAGTCAGGGAGCCTGATTCCTCCAGCCCCGTTTTTTGTTCTCAAGATTGCTTTGGTTATTTGGGGTCTTTTGGGTTTCCATACAAATTGTGAAATTTTTTGATCCAGTTGTGTGAAAAATGCCTGTGGTAGTTTGATAGGGATTGCATTGAATCTGTAGATGGTCTTGGGTAGTAGAGTCATTTTCACAATGTTGATTCTTCCAATCCAAGAACATGGTATATCTCTCTTTCTATTTGCATCATCTTTAATTTCTTTCATCAGTGTCTTATAATTTTCTGCATACAGGTCTTTTATCTCCTTAGGTAGGTTTATTCCTAGATATTTATTTATTTAACTTTTTTTTTTTTTTTTTTTTTTTTTGCATTACGTGGGTCTCCCACTGTTGTGGCCCCTTCTGTTGCAGAGCACAGGCTCTGGATGCACAGGCCCAGCGGCCATGGCTCACGGGCCCAGCCACTCCGTGGCATGTGGGATCTTCCCAGACTGGGGCATGAACCCGTGTCCCCTGCATTGGCAGGCAGACTCTCAACCAGTGCACCACCAGGGAAGCCCTATTTCTAGATATTTTATTATTTCTGTTGCAATGGTAAATGGGAGTGTTTTCTTGATTTCACTTTCAGACTTTTCATCATTTGTGTATAAGAATGCCAGAGATTTCTGTGCATTAATTTTGTATCCTGCTACTTTACCAAATTAATTGATTAGCTCTAGTAGTTTTCTTGTAGCATCTTTAGGATTCTCTATGTATAGTATCATGTCATCTGCAAACAGTGACAGCTTTACTTCTTCTTTTCCAATTTGGATTCCTTTTATTTCCTTTTCTTCTCTGATTGCTGTGGCTAAAACTTCCAAAACTATGTTGAATAAGAGTGGTGAGTGTGGGCAACCTTGTCTTGTTCCTGGTATTGGTGGAAATGCTTTCAGTTTTTCACCATTGAGCACTATGTTGACTGTGTGTTTGTCATCTATGGCCTTTATTGTGTTGAGGAAAGTTCCCTCTGTGCCTACTTTCTGCAGGGTTTTTTATCATAAATGGGTGTTGAATTCTGTTGAAACATTCTCTGCATCTATTGAGATGACCATATGTTTTTTCTCCTTCAATTTCTTAATATGGTGTATCACATTGATTGATTTTCGTATATGGAAGAATTCTTGCATTCCTGGAATAAACCCCACTTGATCATGGTGTATGATCCTCTTAATGTGCTGTTGGATTCTGTTTGCTTGTATTTTATTGAGGATTTCTGTGTCTATATTCATCAGGGATATTGGCTTGTAGTTTCCTTTCTTTGTGACAACCTTGTCTGGTTTTGTTATCAGGGTGATGGTGGCCTCGTAGAAGGAGTTTGGGAGTGTTCCTCCCTCTGCTATATTTTGGAAGAGTTTGAGAAGGATAGATGTTAGCTCTTCTCTAAATGTCTGATAGAATTCATCTGTGAAGGCATAAGGTCCTGGGCTTTTGTTTGTTGGAAGATTTTTAATCACAGTTTCAATTTCAGTGCTTGTGATTGGTCTGTTCATATTTTCTATTTCTTCCTTTTTCAGCCTCGGCAGGTTGTGTATTTCTAAGAATTTGTCCATTTCTTCCAGGTTGTCCATTTTATTGGCATAGAGTTTCTTGTAGTAATCTCTCATGATCTTTTGTATTTCTGCAGTGTCAGTTGTTACTTCTCCTTTTTCATTTCTAATTCTATTGAGTCTTCTCCCTTTTTTTCCTGATGAGTCTGGCTAATGGTTTATGAATTTTGTTTATCTTCTCAAAGAACCAGCTTTTAGTTTTATTGATCTTTGCTATAGTTTCCTTCATTTCTTTTTCATTTGTTTCTGATATGATCTTTATGATTTCTTTCCTTCCGCTAACTTTGGGGGTTTTTTGTTCTTCTTTCTCTAATTACTTTATGTGCAATATTAGGTTGTTTATTCAAGATGTTTCCTGTTTCTTAAGGTAGGATGGTATTTCTATAAACTTCCCTCTTAGAAATGCTTTTGCTACATCCCACAGATTTGGGGTTGTCATGTCTCCATTGTCATTTTTTTCTAAGTATTTTTTGATTTGCTCTTTGATTTACTCAGTGATCACTTCATTATTATGTAGTGTATTGTTTAGCCTCCATGTGTTTGTACTTTTTACAGATATTTTCCTGTAATTGATATCTAGTCTCATAACGTTGTGGTCAGAAAGGACACTCGATACAACTTCAATTTTCTTAAATTTACCAAGGCTTGATTTGTGACCCAAGATATGATCTATCCTGGAGAATGTTCCATGAGCACTTGAGAAAAATGTGTATTCTGTTGTTTTTGGATGGAGTGTCCTATAAATATCAATTAAGTAGATCTTGTTTAATGTATCATTTAAAGCTTGTGTTTCCTTATTGATTTTCATTTTGGATGATCTGTCCATGGGTGAAAGTGGGGTGTTAAAGTCCCCTACTATGAATGTGTTACTGTCGATTTACCCTTTTATGGCTGTTAGTATTTGCCTTATGTATTGAGGTGCTCCTATGTTGGGTGCATAAATATTTACAATTGTTATATCTTCTTCTTGGATTGATCCCTTGATCATTATGTATTGTCCTTGTTTTTCTCTTCTAATAGTCTTTATTTTAAAGTCCATTTTGTCTGAGATGATAATTGCTACTCCAGCTTTGTTTTGGTTTCCATTTGCATGAAATATCTTTTTCCATCCACTCACTTTCAGTCTGTATGTGTCTCTAGGTCTGAAGTGGGTCTCTGGTAGACAGCATATGTATGGGTCTTGTTTTTGTATCCATTCAGCCATTCTGTGTCTTTTGGTTGGAGCATTTAATCAATTTACATTTAAGGTAATTATCAATATGTATGTTCCTATTCCCATTTTCTTAATTGTTTTTGGTTTGTTATTGTAAGTCTTTTCCTTCTCTTGTGTTCTTGCCTGGAGAAGATACTTTAGTATTTGTTGTAAAGCTGGTTTGGTGGTGTTGAACTCTTTCAGGTTTTGCTTGTCTGTAAAGGTTTTAATTTCTCCATCAAATCTGAATGAGATCCTTGCTGGGTAGAGTAATCTTGGTTGTAAGATTTTCTCCTTCATCACTTTAAATATGTCCTGCCACTCCCTTCTGGATTGCAGTTTCAGCTGAAAGATCAGCTGTTAACCTTATGGGGATTTCCTTGTGTATTATTTATTGTTTTTCCCTTTCTGCTTTTAATATGTTTTCTTTGTATTTAATTTTTGACAGTTTGATTAAAATGTGTCTTGGCATGTTTCTCCTTGGATTTATCCTGTATGGACTCTCTGTGCTTCCTGGACTTGATTAACTATTTCCGTTCTCATATTAGGGAAGTTTTCAACTATAATCTCTTCAAATATTTTCTCAGTCCCTTTCTTTTTCTCTTCTTCTTCTGGAACCCCTATAATTCGAATGTTAGTGTGTTTAATGTTTTCCCAGAGGTCTCTGAGACTCTCCTCAGTTTTTTTCATTCTTTTTTTCTTTTTTCTGTTCTGCAGTTTTTATTTCCACTATTTTATCTTCCAGGTCACTTATCCATTCTTCTGCCTCAGTTATTCTGCTATTGATCCCATCTAGAGTATTTTTCATTTCATTTATTGTGTTGTTCATCATTGCTTGTTTCATCTTTAGTTTTTCTAAGTCTTTGTTAAATGTTTCTTGCATTTTCTGTATTCTATTTCCAAGACTTTGGATCATCTTAACTATCATTATTCTGAATTCTTTTTCAGATATACTACCTATTTCCTCTTCATTTGTTAGGTCTGGTGGGTTTTTATCTTTCTCCTTCATCTGCTGTGTGTTTTTCTGTCTTCTCATTTTGCTTATCTTACTCTGTTTGGGCTCTCCTTTTTACAGGTTGCAGGTTCTTTGTTCCCATTGTTTTTGGTGTCTGTCCCCAGTGGCTAAAGTTGGTTCAGTGGGTTGTGTATGCTTCCTGGTGGAGGGGACTAGTGCCTGTGTCTGGTGGATGAGCCTGGATCTTGTCTTTCTCATGGGCAGGTCCACATCTAGTGGTGTGTTTTGGGGTGTCTGTGAACTTATTATGATTTTAGGCAGCCTCTCTGCTAATGCGTGGGTTTGTGCTCCTGTCTTGCTAGTTGTTTGGCATAGGGTGTCTAGCACTGTAGCTTGCTGGTCGTTGAGTCAAGCTGGTTCTTGTTGTTGAGATGGAGGTCTCTGGGAGATTTTTGTCATTTGATATTATGTGGATCTGGGTGGTCTCTTGTGAACCAGTGTCCTGAAGTTGGCTCTCCCACCTCAGAGGCACAGCACTGACTCCTGGCTGGAGCACCAAGAGCCTTTCATCCACACGGCTTTTGGGAGGTCTGAGGTCTTCTGCTAGCATTCAATAGGTGTTCTGTAGGAATTGTTCCATGTGTAGATATATTTCTGATGTATCTGTGGGGAGGAAGGTAATCTCCGCACCTTTCTCTTCTGCCATCTTCCCCCCTCCTTTTCTTTTCCCTTTGTGCCTGGTCTAGATGCACTTGCTCATATGGGGCTGCATGCGGAGGTCTCGTGCCCAGCCCTTCACACCAGAGCTCTTAGTTGAAACCTAAAAGAAATTTTAAACCAAATACGAGCAGACCAATTCCAATTATATCGAATTGGAAATAATAAAATTTGAGAATAAAAATAATTAAAAATAACCCAAGAATTTCTATGTGTTTAGTATTACATAATAATCAATAACTTTACATTTTAAAATTTATAATTATTATATTAAAGTACATTTAACAATGTATCAATTGAATACATTTATTGTATTTAGTAAGCAAAATTAAGCTAATAGTATTAATAAATAGAAGTGAATTTAATCTCTAGCTGATTTAAATATTTATCAGTATCATTATTTACTGAAATATATTTCACTGACCACATTGGATATTTTCAGTGTTATATTTAAGTGCTCTAATCTCCACTAAATCATTTTCCCCAGGTGTCACCCCTAAGGCAATGATTAACAACATAGTATTAAACTCACTTTGGCAGACTGAAACTAAAACGCCGTTCCTATGGGTAAGAATAATTTTCTGCTAAATAGAGCTTTCTGTCAGTAATGAGATGCTTACTGAAGTATTTAAAAGCAACCAAAAGCAAAAATGGCATGTTAAAATTATGTAGATGGTAGAGTGATTTGGGTTTTGTTTTGTTTTGTTTTGCTTAAGTCTTATCTTATTCTTGGTGTAGAAGTGTCAGGGGAGATAACTTTTATCAATCACCAACTATAATCAGATTTTTTCTTTGGCAAAGGAAAGCCAAACAATCATGTGGGTAAACAAATATATCTCTCAAGAGATAATTTTCCCACCCATTTTTTCTTTTTTCCTTGTCTTTAAGAAATCTGCCTTTATATAAACCAAAATGACCTGTTTTTTTGGTCACTAGACATTTTTGGTCTAATGGACTGAAATTGAGTTTATTCACATTAGTGGCACCTACTTTAATTGAAATAATGTTTATTTTGTCTTTTTGTTTTTAATTTCTAAAGTATAAAAAACATATTATTCTTTATTTAACTTTGAAATAACATGATCTTCCTTGTAAAAGCTAATATGCTTGTTGTTATTTATCACATAAAAAGTCTAGATAGCTTGTCACAAATGTTAGAACATTTTGTACTGAATACTGAGGATGTATTTATTTTTATCTTATTGCCAATTGTGTTGAATAAAATATTTTATTTTAGGTCTCTACAGTTTGTACGAGTTTTCTTTATTTATTCACATGTGTGAAATGCTTACTGCCACCTATACACACCACACTCCCCAGTATATGGGACTAATTAGATACATCTAATTAGTCAAATGGAACTGCCTTCTTACTGAGTGGTTTCTTTAAATTCTATCCTTCCACCTTAAAATAGAATTGATTTAAATGTACAGCTACCAATCCCTGACAGAGACCCTGTTAGCTTTTCAATAAAATCCTTATGAAGATAGAAAATAAATATAAGCACAACACAGAAATTTAAGACAATCATTTAACTAATTTTTAAAATATGAGAGTATTTTCTGTTAACTGCTAGAACTGATGGCGTTAGACTGAAATATACAAAACTGTTTTAACCTCTGAAAGGGAGAAATCTTACCTGTCTGGAAGCAGGTAAGAATCATTTTGATTTCCTCACTATGGAATTTTGTTCAGATATATAAGGTCTGAACCAATTTTTTTGTTGGTCAGATACTGCATATTATTACAGAATAGCGATTCAAACCACTTCAGCTTTCCACTTTTAACATTCATTTAGCAAAAAAACCAGAAAGCTTAGTTTCTAGTAGAGGCATATATTATTTTGGGAGTTGTCAATCTTGACATAGTGGATGGCAGAAAAGCAATTTAAAATAGTAATAATAATAATACCTGAAATTTTCCTAATTCAAGACTAGAAAACTTAGATTGGAAAAGTACCACATGTGATAACTACATATTTAAAAGCATCATAATAGAACTCAAAATTATCAAGGATAAATAAAATTTTAAAATACCATAGTTAGAGATATTATAGAGATGTATAATAAATATCTCATCAAAACGTATGGATATGAACACAATGGAAAGATAAGTTCAAATTAGTAATAGAAAGAACTGAAAACTAATATTTTATACCTGAACAAAACATTATTAAGGAAAGAAGACATTTTCAGATTCATTTACATTGATATTTTCCCACACCAACCACCTCTAAGGGAACTACTGAAAGGAAGAAGAAAAATGAATGAAATGGAAGATATGAGATTCATGCAACGAACCTGAAAATATTAATTGATCCATATACCAATTAATTTATGTTAGAGTTATTATAAATAACATATGTTTAAAATCTCCTTACACCCAAAGTAAGATATTGTCACTGTGTATGAAGTAGTAAGGGAGAAAATTGGAGCCTTGTTCAAATGTAATTAAAGTGTGCTACATTTCCTTTTATAATTGGGAAGAGAATGGAATTAAGGAATAACTAGAGTATTTTGTGAGGCTAATTCACACTTGTTTTCATAAATTACTGATTTAAGAAAAATTACTAAAAGAATAGTCATAATACCATGTGGCTTCCCAACCAGCAGTGACAACCAAAAGGTGTTTCTCAAGAAAAATTATTCAGTTTAACAGAAAGCAAGAAAGAAAAAAGGATGAAAGAAGGAAAAAGTGATATACAGAAATGTAAAAAAATAATTTAAAATAACCAAGAGACTAACAATCAATGCAGAGGTTATTAGATTAGTTTACAAATTTAAATCCAACTTTCTGCTCTTTACAAGTGATTTAAGTAAAGCAAATTCCTCGGAAAGTTTGAAAATAAAGAAAGGGGTTTCACTGTGTAAATATTGACCTAAAAAAGCTGAAGACATTATATTAATATCAGAAAAAAAAGATTTTAATACAAAACACATTGATGGAAATCTAGGACCCTACATATTAACGAAAACAAGAATGTGTAAAAGATGATTTTGCCAAACAACATGCCACTGATCCTTACACCGAGTTTTTGCTATGATACATTATCATGAATTGATAATGTGGCTATTTGTTATACATTAGAGATCCATGTAATCTTTCTACTTTATTATGTTAATGTGATACATTGATTTTTACACCAAAATTGCATTTCCCAATTATTTTTACATGTAATTGGAATTGGTCTGCTAGTATTTGGTTTAGAATCTCTTTACATGGCTATGTTCATGGAAAATACAGAACCGTAATTCTTTCTTGTATTATCTTTATTTGATTTTATGATGATTATTATTCAGACCTCATCAACTGAATTATTTCAAGCTTCTTAGTCCTTTTGTTGTTGTGAAAATATGTCCATTTATTTGATCAATATATAATTCACCTGGGCCTAGAATTTTCTTTAAAAGAAGATGTGTAATTTGAGCTTCAATTTCAGGTAAAATATTTTCTAATTCTTCTCGTGTCACTTTTAAGTTGTGGTTCCAAGCATTTGTCCATTTTATTTGAATCTTCAAATTTGTAGCATAAGGTAGATTATATGGCTCTCTAAGTATCATTTTAATACTTACAAGATTTATTAATGAACCTCATTTACTACTGATTTTGGTAACCTGTGCTTTGTCAATTTTTTCAATTTCATTAATATTTAAAAACAAATCATCTTGGTTTTGCTTATTTTCTATATGTAGTTTTCTCTTTTATTTATGTTTACTCTTATAGTCACTTTCATTTTATTTTCTTTATTTTAATTTGCCACACATTTTTTGACTCCTTCAGATAAATATTTAGCTCAATGACTTTAAATATTTTATGTATTTTCAAACTTTTTGATTTTGTTTTTTATGCTGGATTTCTGTTGTCTTATCTTTCAGTTCTTTAGTCCTCTAAACTGCTATGTTCATTTCTCTTTTTAAACACTCATTTAATACTTATTTCAGATTTTATTTTTTAGAATTTTATTTGTAATTTTAAAGTTATTTCATGAGATATAATTGACATATAGCATTGTATTAATTTTATGAGTACAACATTATGATTTGGTATATATTGTTAAATGATTATGACAGGAAGTTTAGTTAATATCCATCACCACACATAGGTACAAATTTTCTTTCTTTTCTTGTGATGAGAACTTTTAAGATCTACTCTGTTAGCAATTTTGAAATATACAATATAGTATAAACTATAGTCTCCATGCTGTAAATTACATTCCCATTGTCTTATATCTGGAAATTTATAACTTTGGACCAACCTCGTTCACCACCCCCCACCTCGGGCAACCACCAATCTATTCTTTGTACCTATGAATGTGTTTTGCTTTTGTTTTTTTTATTTAGATTCCACATATAAATGAGGTCACACAGTATTTATCTTCCTCTGTTTGACTTATTTCACTTAGCATAATGCCCTCAACATCCATCCATGTTTTTGCAAATGGCAAGATTTTCTTTTTTTATGGCTGAAAAATATTTCATTGTGTTTTTGTACATATATAGATGAATATTAAATAGAGAAAATATAGATATATCTACTACCCATTTTCTTTATCCATTCACCCATTCATGGACACTTAGATTGTTTCCATGTCTTTGTTATTGTTAAGTAATGTTGCGATGAACCTGGGGGTGCAGATATGGCTTCCCAGTCTCTTAGACTCTCAGCCTTCTGCTACTCAATGTGCTTTATTTTCATTCCAATATCTTGGCTCTTCCTGTCCTGACTACCATGGCAAACCGCAACTCAAACATATACATATTTTTCATTCCCCAATCATGAGAACTCAGTGGAGCCACACAACTTCTCAGCTCCTACAAACTTCTTGTCTTATCAACATATCTATCCTGAGTCATAAGAAATGCCTAGAAGGGAAAGTACAGGTGGTCAAGGTCCCTTCATGCATTCCTTTCCTCTCTTAGATTTCACATTTTGTCTTAGCTGCATTGATAGCTCTCTTATGCTTTAAAATGGATGCTTTTGAATTTTAGTTCGGTACACCAAATGGATTGCAGTAAACTATATCACCATGACTAAAAAAGAAATCTCACAGAAATGATTCTTAAGGAATAGGAAACAAAGCTATGGCCCTGTGCAAGGATAGAAATTAGAAACAGGACTCTCACTCAAAAAATTGGGACTCTAGGGGCTTCCTGGGTGGCGCAGTGGTTGAGAGTCTGCCTGCCGATGTAGGGGACACGGGTTCGTGCCCCGGTCCGGGAAGATCCCGCATGCCGTGGAGCGGCTGGGCCCATGAGCCATGGTCACTGAGCCTGCGCGTCCGGAGCCTGTGCTCCGCAATGGGAGAGGCCACAACAGTGAGAGGCCTGCGTAACGAAAAAAAAAAAATGGGGACTCTAAAAATGGCTCATTCACAGCCTGAGAGCAACCTAGACAAATAAATAAATCCTGCTATTAATAAAGGGAGAAAAATAGGTATGTTGACTGATTTGATTCTGGTGCCAGGTGTAGGGGGACCCAAGAGAGTATGTAAACAAATCTCTGTCCTCACTATGGATTAGGTTCAAGTGAACAAAAAGCCAAAACATTAATCAAACTTGGTCTAATTTAGGTAATTTCTTCTTCACAGTACAATGTCAGCTCCTTAGGTGACATACTTATGCAAAAGAGCAGATTTCCATATAGAAAAGAAATATACCTATTCATCATTCAATAATAAATGAGTACTTGTATTCTCCTATTCAAACAAAAATCACTTAATATCCATTTATAAAAGCAGAAAATGTATCTAAATGTCACAATTAAATTTGTTGAACTTAACTCATATTACATGCTTAATAAATTTTCATACTGTACCTCAGAGCTTATTTATATTTAGAAATAATTGTGAAATAATTAGTTATCATATTTCCCAATCTAAAAAACTTAAAAGATGAGCATTAATTGAGAAGAGAAAAGTTGCTAGAGGTTAAGAAAGAAGGGCTAACAAATCTGACAGCAAGGAATGAAACTCAAGAACTTTGGTTGTTATGTAACACATGGGTTAATAAATCATTAATCTGTTTAATTATAATGTGGCACAGCACCGCAATCGTTAATAAATATGGCCACAGTTCAACAAGAACTGCATACGTTTGGTAAATGTAAATTTACCAAATAAATATCATGGGGAAAATTGAATATAAATTATTAAGAATCCTATTTTTAGTGTTTACAATGAAACGAGAGTGTGAGTTTAAAATTGTCCTCAAATTCAACAGTGTAATTTTTTAAAAATCGGAATCCAGATACCTATTCTGATATTTCACTGGAAAAATCACTTTAGTCATCCCAGAGGTTGTACCCTGATTGTAGGAACTCACATGTGCCAAGATACCTGTAGGAATATGAGAACTGATTAAGGCTCCAGGCATTGATCATCAATTTATACATGAGTTTACTGAGACTTCTGCTGCAGATTTTTTTTTTTTTTTTTGCGGTACGCGGGCCTCTCACTGCTGTGGCCTCTCCCGTTGCGGAGCACAGGATCCGGACGCGCAGGCCAAGCAGCCATGGCTCACGGGCGCAGCCGCTCCGTGGCACTTGGGATCCTCCCGGACCGGAGCACGAACCCGTGTCCCCTACATAGGCAGGTGGACTCTCAACCACTGCACCACCAGGGAAGCCCATCTACTGCAGATTTTAATGTGGCCCTTTAAGGAGTTGCTATTCTCTGTGACTTCTGAATTCTATCTGGGTTGAAGAAATCTGATGAAACAAACTAAGGTTCTATCTTCACATATACACTACGCAGTCATTTATCTCTACTAAAAGTTCAGTCCTATCTTCCCTTTGCTCCTTCTCACTCATTTCTCCCTGTCATTCCCCAGGTTTGTAGTTTTGTTTGTTTATAATCAGTATTACTGCCTGGATGGGAAATTCTGCTCTTTCTATCACTTCTGTCCAATATGTTTACATATGCCTAAAAGATTCCTTTTGCCAAAGTAACACAAAAGCTGTCAAAACTCTGTCTTTTCTCCCCTCAAATATTCTGTCTCTGAGGCAATGTGTCTTCCTATTTAATACAAGGGAAGAAGAATGGGGAAAAACAGGAAGAAAACTAGAGACAAATATACACATATATGTTTATATAAATGAGATAATCCTCCATTATCAGGAAAATAGATTTCCTGGATACCTATCACTTTCTTATTGATAGTATACATGAAAATATATAGAGAGATTATAATTACTATTTTATTAGTCAGTTATATAAACTAATATATATGTATAAATGTGTTAATACATATACTTAAAAATAGGTTCACTCATATGTAGACAACTGATGGATGTTTAGACCAATAATAGACACTGAATAATATAGACACAATAGATGGTTAAAGTAAGTGGGTCAAACAGGGTTGAAAATAGACCACATAAATGTATGTAGTTAAAATTATATCCAGTATTTAAGAACATTTACTGTTCTACTGATAGTATATAAAAGTTTAAAAATAAAGCAAGTAATAATTTAGGAATGCTAAAAATTGCATAAATGCCTTAATAAAATTAGCAAACATGATTCATCTGTTTAAAAAACGTCTGCTATGGCATTCTGTTTCTAAAATGATTTTCTTCTTTACCAAATTTAGAGATGTGGGAGAGGAAAGCAGTGTCAGCTGCACAATCCCTTCTCCTTCTCTGTCTCTTCCATCACCAAATTTTCAATATTCACAACACTGACTTTTATTGTGGGAATATAGAGCCAAATTAGCTCTCTAATTTCTCCATTTTTGGTAAGCCAAAGAATTGCTCTCTCTCTCTCTTTCTTTTTTTAATTAAAGTACTCCTTCATTTCACCATCTAGAAAAATCTTCATACAAAAATTTGGTGCATTAGCTGGTTATGAACATTTCGGTGTATAACATTTAAAACAGTTCACAATACATTTTTTTGAATAAATGTACTGTCATTTAAATGGGACCATACTATTGATTTTTAATTTTTTTCATCTGCCTTCTTAACAAAATTTTACGTGTATGATACATTATTGTCAACTACTGGTACAATGTTGTATAGCAGATCTCTAGAGCTTAACTGAAAATTTATGTCAGTTGATTAGTAACTCCACATTTTCCCTCTCCCAAACCCCTGGCAAACAGCATTCCACTCTGGTTCTGTGAAATTTAACTATTTTAGATACCTCGTGTAAATGGAATCATTCAGAGCTTGTCTTTCTGAGACTGACTTGTTTTACTTAGCGTTATGTCCTCATTATGCTTCATCCATGTTGTTACATATCATGGCATAGCCTTCTTTTTTTAAGCCTGAATAATATTCCAATATCCATATAGATTATCTATATTTTATATATATACATACATATATATATATATATATATATATATATATATATATATATAATCTATTCATCTGGCAATGGATGTTAGGCATTATAGTATCACTTAGAGATCCCAATTTCAATTATACTATTATAATTCAATTATTCTCCACACTATTTTCCATAGCAGCTACACTATTTTGCATTACCACTAAAATGTTCAAAGCTTCCAGTCTCTCCATATCCTCACCAACTGTCATCTTTTGATTTTTGATGATAGCCACTCTGACAGCTGTGCAGTGATATCTCATTGTGGTTTTGATTTTCACTTTCCTTTGATTAGCGATATTGAATATTTTAAAAAATACACCTATAGGTCATTTTCATGTCTTCTTTGGAAAAATGTCTATTCAAGTCCTTAGCCCATTTTCCAGTCGGGTTATTATATTTTTTGTTTGTTTGTTTAGTATTGAGTTGTAAGTGTTCCTTACATATTTTAGAGATTAACCCTTTATCAGATAATAATTTGCAAATATATTCTCCCAATCCATGGGGTGCCTTAAACTAAAATCTTCATGAGACATGTATGTAGAAGTTGCATGCTCCTTATCTGAATATAGTCATTTATTATAAGCCAATATAGAGGTTCAAAAAACCATCTAAATGAAAGCTAGTTGTTTAAAACTCATTAGTTTAGCACAACAATAAATGAATAGAAACACAGTCACTTTAGTTTCCATGACTACTTATACTACTTTTTTAAAATGGCCTCTTAAATAATAGCTGACATGTATTTTCATTCAGCAAAAGCCAGAAATTGTCCAAGGAATTTTACATATATTACTCACAGTAGACTTAACAGATTTATACAATGACTATCTAATTTATTTAGGATAAAAACTTTGGTCACAGTTTTTCACCTCTCACAATTTTTCACAATTTTTTGGTCACAATATCCACACAATTTGTGATATAACTTTTCAGACTCACCACAAAACATGTACTGTCTCTATACCTTTGCAAAAATATCACTGTGTGGTAAGTTTGCTCCACCTAGTTTGGCACCCAAATCATCTCCTTTGCAATAGACCTAATCAGTTAAGTTCCCCATCTCCCAAACTGAATTGAAACAGAGCTTCCCCAAGTGATCTACTCTAATCAGATTAGTGAGTATATAAATGCTTTTTGTGTGCTATGCTACTGAGATTTCTGAGGTGTTTATTTTGCACCAGGAGCTGATAAATGCATAAATTAATAACTACAAGTGGAGCATCACCATAACAAATGTTTAAAACATGCAGCAGTGTATTTGGCATTGGGTGAGAAATACCTGGGAAAAACTGTTATGTAGTGTTGAAACATTGGTAAAACTGTCATCTGAAGGAAATTGTAATACAAAAATTATATCTAGCTATGTATGGACTTAGGGAAGATGATGTTCATGCAGAATGTGGAAAGCTTGACTTTGCTACATTTAAGGTCTACATTAAACAGATGAGCTCAGAAAAATAAAATTTAAAAACTGGCTAGCCTGCAGCTGGAATATACAGGAAATATAGACAATATAGAATTTGCATTTACCGGTAAAAGGTATCACATTGAGACATTTCCTTGATCAAGGATTAAACCAAATGGCTGGCCATTAAGATATAGCCTGAATATTTCCAGTTTCAGTTCTCATATAGAAAGAGCTTAGAGGTCACCACTCCCTCTTTCTAATAAGAAAAATACTGAAAAACTGAAAATCAATGACATTTCTTATTCAGAGAATTAAGGTCACATGAAAAAAAGCACTAGTCTAAAATCTAGAAAGAGGGGCAAATACAGAAAATCACAGGCCATATCAGCTTATGTGGAGCCATGGACTGGTAGGTACAATTAAACAGTAACTTGACTTCCTGCTGAGGCTAGTACAAAGGCTGGAGTGTAGAATAGTGAGAGAGAAACTCCTGGAGACTGGGGTTTTGGGAACCCCTACATTTTTATGTGTCTTTCCTCCAGTAATCCCAGCAGGTTCTGTTGGTGAATAGCTAAGAATAACTCTTATGTTTCTGAAATAGATAAGGGAAAAGTAGTTATTTTATAATTTACCCAATATTCTTTATAAGAAAGACGTAATCATCAAGTAAAAAGATTTATTACAGATTTATCATATGTGAAAGAAAGAATGTTACCCAACTAACACCACTTTTAGCTCAACAAAAGAAGGAAATAAAAGATGACATATAATTGCATAGGTCATAACTTAGGAACACAGACCACTAAACACTAAGACTTAATCAAAGGATTATAGAATATTTGTTTCCCTCCCACACACAAATATTACCACCACATCAGCAGAGCTTCTATGATTCAATCATGTCAGACTTTCAACAAAATTTTACAAGATCAGCTAAAAGGCAAGAAAAACATAGTTGGAAGTTATAAATCAAGCCTCAGGACCATATTCAGATATGGTAGAGATTTCACGAGTATCAGAACAGGAATATGAAATAACTGTGACTAATATTTTAATGGATCTAATGGGAAAAGTAGGCACTATGTAAGAATGAATGTATAATGTAAGCAGTGAGATGAAAATCCTAAGAAAGAATCAAAATAAAATGCTTGAAATTTAAAAAAATAAATAAATAACAGAAATAAAGGATGCCTCTGACGTGCTCATCAGTGGACTGGACACGGCTGAGGAAAGACAGTGAACTTGAAGATATGCCAATAGACATTCCCAACACTCAAATGTGTGTATGTAGTTATGAAAGATCTCAACTCTGTTTCCTCTGACTTAACATAATCCTGAATCTTTGATTATCATTTCCTAGATTTATGCCTCATATAGTTCATTCTCTTCACCATGTATTCCTAAATAATATATTTATGATTTTTTTAACCTTATAAAACTGAGATTATGCTAAATATCTTTTGGAAATTAAATGTGTTAATAGTATATTGTTACATTCATCATTTTTTCTCTGGATGTGGTTCAATTGTTCAGACTACTGGCATATTAATGCCATTCTCTGACTTTATTAATGTATATTTGTGTCCTCTCCCATCAGTGAGGATTTGGGTTGTTGCCAGATTCTTGTTCTTATGAAATGTTCTACTATGAATGATCCTGTACATAATCTCTACATTGTAGAGGTGTGACTAATTCTCTTGGGTATATATCTAGGTGTGGGTTTGTTGAATCATGAGATAAGTGAGGTTCAAGTTTACCAGATAAGTCAAAATTTCTAAAAGTGGCTCTACCAAGTTATGCTTCCTCAGCAATTACAGGAGATCCTGTTGATGCACACCCTCTCCAGCTTCTGGTATTGTCAAAATTTTTTTTTGTTTTTGTCAATAAAATGGATATAAAACGGTATACTACCTGATTTAATTTTTAATTTTCTCATTATTACTAAGATTAGTAATCTCTTATATGCTTATTGCCCTGATTTGTTTTCTCTTCTGCAAAATGTCTGTTCAGTTCTAATGCCCATTTACCTCTCTATTGGATTTCTCATTTGCTGTAGGAAATTTTATGCATCAGTGCTGTTTTCCAGAACCTGTGGGTTTGTTATTGCTTCTGATAAGGACACTAACCTCATTTGCTGAATGACAGAGACATGGAGGAGAGCAAAGCCCTGTGTTCTAGAGTGGCCACACCAGAACTCACAAATCAATTTTAAAATACTAAGAAAAAGCCTATAATTAAACCACTTTCTATGAAAGGTGACTGTCAACTGCTTCAAGGTAGGCTTAGAGACATGTGGCTCTTCACTCTCTGCCTGAACTGAACAGTGACATCTGATTCTTTCTCTTTTTTTTTTTTAAATTGAGATATAACTGACATATAACATGGTATAAACTTAAGGTATACCACATGTTGATTTGATGCACTTATTCATTGCAATGTTATTACCACCATAACATTAGCTAACACTTCTATCATGTCACATAATTATTTTGTTTTTGTGATGAGAAATTTTAAGATCTAGTCTCTGGGCAACTATGAAGTACGAAATCCAGTATTGTTGCCTATAATCACACTGCTGTGCCATAGATTGCCAGAACTTATTCGTCTTCCAGTTGCAAGTTAATTTTCTTGTTACTTTACTTTTTAATGTGTTAATTTCATCTTTAAAAATTAAAAAAAAAATTATAGTTTACTTAAATATTATATTATTTTCATGTGTACAACATACTGCTTTGATATTTTCATAGATAGATATTTCATTTTATATTCATATAAAGTTATTGTAAAGTATTAGCTATATTCCCTGTGCTGTACATTACATCTTTGTATCATACTTATTTTATGCAAGGTAGTTTGTGCCTCTTAATTCCCTTTACCTATTTTGGCCTTCCACCTGCCACTCTCCCCACTGGTAACCACTAGTTTGTTCTCTGTATCTGATAGTCTGTTTCTGCGTTGTTATATTCACTCATTTATTTTATATTTTACATTCTATACATTAATGAAAATATACTTTATCTGTTTCTTACTGTCTTACTTATTTCACTAAACATAATACCCTCCATGTCTAACCATGTTGTTGCAATTGGCAAAATTTCATTTTTTTATGACTGAGTAGTATTTTGTTTTATATACGTATATGTGTATATACCACATCTTTATCCATTCAACATTTGATGGACACTTAGATTGTTTCCATATCTTGGCTACTATAAATAATTCTGCTACGAACAGTGGGGTACATATATCTTTCTGAATTAATGTTTTCATTTTCTTTGGAACATATCATAGTGTTATTTTTATTTTTTTTTTGAAACCTTTATACTGTTTTCTATAGTGGCTTCACCAATTTATAATCCCACCAACAGTGTACTTGTGTTTCCTTTTCTCCACATCTTCACCAACACTTGTTATCTTTTTCTCTTTTTGATGTAGTCCTTCTGACATGTGTGAGGTGATATCTCATCATGGTTTTGATTTGCAGTTCCCTGATGATTAGTGACTTTGAGCATCATTTTTTTCCTTTGTTTTGAGATATGGTGTATCACATAGATTTGCAGGTATTGAACCATGCTTGCACCCCTGAAATAAATCCCATTGATCATTGTATATTATCAATTTATATATTATTGAATTTGGTTTGTTAATATTTAGTTGAGGATTTTTGCAAATATGTTCATCAGGAATATTGACCTATAGTTTATTTATTTATTTATTTTTTAGTGTCTTTGTCAGCTTTTGTAATCAGGGTAATGCTGGCCTCATGCAATGAGTTTGGTAGTTCCCTCCTTTTAAATATTTGAGAATTGTTTAAGAAGTATAGATATTAACTCTTTTAAAAATATTGGATAGAATTCCCCTGAGAAGCCACCTGGTCCTTCACTTTTGTTTTTTGGGAATTTTTTGATTATTGATTCAACTTCAATATTAGTAATCATTCTGTTTGGATTATCTATATTTTTACTAGTGGAAATTTTCCATTCTTATAAATTCTTACTTCTTGTTGTAGACTTTTCTTTCCCACTTAGAGAAGACCCTTTAACACTTCTTTTAGGGTCAGTTTAGTAGTGATAAACTCTTAGTTTTTGTTCATCTGAGAAGTTTTTAATCTCTCCTTCAATTCTGAATGATAACCTTATTGGGTAGAATATCCAGGCTGTACATTTTTACTTTTAAGCACTTTGAATATACCATGCCACTCACTTCTGTCCTGCAAAGTTTCTGCTGAAAAATCAGCTGATAGTCTTATGGGAATTCCCTTGTGTTGACTAGGAATATGCAACTGTTTTATTTTCTTCCTGCCTTTAAAATTCTTTCTTTAACTATAAATTTTGCCATTTTAATTATGAAATGTCTTGGTGTGAGTCTTTTTGGATTCATCGTGTTTGAGACTCTCTGTGCTTTCTATATGTCTCTTTCCTTCTGCAGGTTAGGTAAGTTTTTGGCCATAATTTTATCAAATACACTTTATGCCACTTTCTCACTGGCTTCTCCTTCTGGGATCCTATAATGTGAAAGTTAGCATGCATGATGTTGCCTATGAGGTCCCTTAAACCATCCTTGTATTTTTTTTAATTCTTTTTCTTTGTGTAGTTTTGATTGAGTGACTTCCACTATCCTGATTTCTAAGTCACTTATCCATTCTTCTGTATCAGCTAATCTGTTGTTGTTTCCTGTAGTGTATTTTTAATTTCAGTTATTGTATTTTTCAGCTCTGATTGGTTCTTTCTTATATATATTATAGTTCTCTATTGGGGTTCTCACTTTTTTACTCTATTCTTTTCCTGAGTTCAATTACTATTTTTTGATCTCTTTATCAGGTAAATTATTTATCTCTGTTTCATTAGAATTTTTTCTGCTGTTTTATTTTGTTCTTTCATTTGAAATATATTCCTATATCTTCTTAGTTTTGTTTGACTTTTTCTGTTTTTGTCTATAGATGTAGGCAAAACAGTAACCTATCCTGGTATTGAAGGTGTATAAGTACATGGGCAAGGAAGGTGTGTCAGAATGTCCCTATTCAGTCTGCATGTTGCCAATTTCTTTGCTGGGAGAGCTGGATCTGAAGTGAGCATGGATGGCCTGCATCTTCTCCTGAGGTGTGCTGCCTTGGTGGAAGTTGAAGTGGCTAGAGCCAGAGCCTAATCTGAGCTGGAGCTTCTCTCTGGCATAATGGCAGTCTCTGTGGTGGTAGGGGCAAGGCAAATACTCATTCTGAATTTTGGCTCCACCTCCACCTTGGTCAAAGTTGGGGTCGGGGATCTAGGAATTGGAGCTGTACTTCTAGCTGGCTCTGGGTCTCTTCCCTGGCTAGTGGCAGAACAAGTTGTGAGCTAGCTCCATCCTTCCCTGATGAGGGCACACACATTGACAATGATGGTCTCTGTCTTAGTGGGAAGCAGTGCTAGGGCTGGAGGGGTTGAAGCAGGAGCCTAGTGCAAGCTCAATCTCACTCTGGGTGGTCCTGGAAGTTCAGCCAGAGCACCAGATATTTTTCAGTTTGTTTCCTCTGCACTGAGACTGGGAGCAAGTAAGTCTGTGGGCATGTTTATCAAGAGCAGAGTCTTGGTTACTTACACCCCTCAGATAAGCCGCACTGTTTTTCAAACTTACTAAGGGGGCTCCTTTTCCCAGTGTTAGACCTCAGGGCTGTGACGTCTAATATAGGACTTAAACCCTTCAATCCTAAAGGAGGAACCTCAAACCTGTGATATACCTCTCCTTTTCTGGGTCACCTGCTAAGGGTGTGGGTCCCAAGTAGATTATTTCTCCTCCCCTACAACCAGACTCCTTGTGGTTCTTTCTTAACAGCCTTGGTTGTAGAAGAGCCATTCTGCTAGTCCTCAGGTCATTCTCAACAAGAGGTTTTATATATATATATATATATATATAGGTGTAATTTTGATGTGGTCATGGGGGAAGGTGAGCTTTGGGTCTTCCTACCCTGCTATCTTGATCCTGTCTTCTTTCTTTAGTTTAAAATTCATGGCATGCACTTTAACAAAACAGATGTTAGGAAGTATTCTATGACTGTAAGTCAGCCTCTCTATGAGCACTGGTTGGCCCAGCTCTCAACTGCAGCTTTTGGGGGTGGGGAGTAGCAAGGGCACAAAATGTTCAGAGCCTACTTCTACATTGTCCCCTTCTGACTGATCACCTTAATCCCCGGGGCTTCTTCAGATACATGCACATTGTCCCCAGGCTGGCTGGACCTTTATTTTTCTTTAGTTTATCAAACTGGAAATTCACAGGATAAGGATGAAGTCTCACAATGTGACCCTTTTGGTCTTGGCTGGTCTTGAACTTTTCTGTGCAGCCTAAAACCAAGCCTATATATACCCTACCTCTTTGTAGGTATCTGGAAGAATTCATTGTGTCACTCTAGGATGTACCTATACAGCAAGTGTCCAGAAGGAAATGCACATTTTCAAAAGGAGCTGCCCTTTCTGTACAGCATGTACCACTGGTGATCATCACCCTCCAAGGTATAAAATACCTGGCAGGATCCTGTCACTTAGCATGTAAAACTGGACACCCTGTGCCTCTAGGGTGCCTCAGCCTCCTGTAAGAGGTGCCACTGCATGTCCCTGTTCTTTAAAATTCCCCTCTATGATCAATGGCTCAGCCATCCCAAGCAGCCATTCCACTTATTTCTACTATTTTGTACTGTAAGATAATATATTTCAATAAAATGTTTATATGTGAGATATATGTGTACCTATGTATGTATTAATATATATGTGCAGATATATTATGTATACATATATATCCATATAAGAATACATAGAGATATATTTTTCTCCCTTAAAAAAAAGCTGCATAGCTTTCATTGTGTGGATATATCATTCCGTATTTAACAAGTCTCCTGATTAAGTGGGTATTTGAACTATTTCCTATATTTTCCTATTACAAATCATCCTGCCGAGAATAGCCTTAAGCATACTTATTTGTCATAATTGTGTTAAAGGGACTTTGGAATAGAATGTTGGAAGTTGAATTGCTAAATTAAAATGGTGTATTTAATTTTAATTTCCCTAGAATTTTCAATTTTTCCTCCATACTGTTTACACCATTCTGTATTCTTACCAGCAATACCAGCAATATGAGAAAGTGTGCCCATTCCCCACAAATTCACCAACAAAGTCTTTTGTCAAACTATTATATATTGCCAATCTGATTGTTGGGGAAATGGTATCTCTGGGAGTCTCAAAAGGCATTCCTTATATTAGAAGGAAAGTCATACACATTTTACTTCCATTTTACTGTTATTTTTCATTTCTTTTTCCTTTTTGTCCATTTTCTTATAGGGTTTTTGGTTTTCATTATTCAGAAGGTCTTCATTTGTTAGTGATAGTAATCCTTAATCTATTTACAAATATTACCCCCAGTTTAGACATTTTCATCTAAGGTTAGTGAAGAATCAAGATATAAATCCTTGCTTTTCACTTCCAGTTAATGTTACTGCTGCTGATGCTGTGACCACCAAATTATTAGCTGCTAACTTACCCACATTTTATTATAAGACTTGAAGTTTATTGATGGTAATGACTGAATTTAACCAAAACCATCACATAATCTGAAGTCTTGTGTTATCATCTGAGAAAGAAATTTCTGATCTCTGTAGATTGTTACTTAAAATATTTTCCCTCACTTGTATTTTTATTTGTAATGTATTTGCATATGCTGACTTCATCACACAATTATTTGAGACAATGTTTCCTTAAATGTTGAGTTTAGAAATGTAAACAAGTAATGCACTTTCAAGAAAATAACATCATATTAAATTTCCAAGTGATTTTGCCTTCATTGTATAAATGCCAGTTTTATTTTTTTAATCACACAGTAGAAAAAATTTTAAAACATGTATCGTGCTATGTATGAATATTTTCACTCTCAAAGAACATCCATTATTTATTTTTTGAACAATCAGATTGATAGTAAGCTCTGAATGTTGATATTGTTATGTGAAAAGTGCAGTAAAGGTTTTATTTTCTTTGAGCACTACTGATTAACCTATGATAACCATTGTTCCATCTTGTTTGAGCATCATGTATTAAAACTGGACAAGGCAGTTCCAAAATCTCTTGTAACTCATATAGTTTACCTTCAACTAAAAAAGAATGAAAAAGCTCCATGAAGTTATCTTGACTATGGCTTGTTAAGGTGCTAAAATATGAGCTGTTATAATTATTTTCTGGTGCACATGGAAGCATGTGAAGAAAATAGCACATGCTTGTGATTCTTAAATTACTTATAGCCATATGTGTTCTTTTGTCAATGGCAATTGTATGACAATTTATTGGTTATTCATTATAGAAATATTTTTCAATTTGATTTGTTATATTTATGAAAGACAAAACCCAGAAATTCTCACAATTTCAATGCACATGGAAAGCTGTTCATATATTTAAAATAATTAAAAATGACATATATTTTTCATAGCATACATATTGCTTTGCCTCTGAGATATAATATTGATTGTGCAGAAGTTGAGGAATGCTATAAAATATGTTGAAATAATCATTTTGTCTTGAGGTCTCTAGAGGCTGAATTTGAAATCTATTTGAAATTTTGGGGCAAACATCAAGGCCAAATCCAAAATTTACTGTTATAAATTAGATAAATTATCTCCCTTTAAAAGTTGATTATATAATAAGCAAATATGTTGACACTATTTTATTATTGAACTAGTTGCTAACTGACATATTTTGAATTTATTTACCTCTATTTTAAATTCTGACTAACTTTAAGTTAAAACAATCATTAAAGAATAATATATAAATTGGAATTAAAGGTAAATAAATATTGGTGACATTAAAGAGGAAGCATATAGTAAGTTTAAAAAACTGGCAAAAAAGTAAGGTTACAAAATGAAATGATGGGTGAATTTCTAGTAAGGATTATCAGGATATAACAGCCAATTTACAGCCAGTTTCAACTACTAGAGACTAAAGTTAACTTTTTCATCAGCTCAATCGAACAAATCTTATGAAAAGAAATAGGGTACAGTACAGTAAAAATATAAAAATTGCATATTTTACATGTAAGAACTAAATGATGTGTTTAAGTGTAGTATCTCAATAGAGTAGAACAGAATTCAATTTATTATAAGGCAGAACAAATTTAAAAGAATACCACTTTTAGGAGGCCACTCTAACATGTCATACAGGGAAAACATATAATAATGTGTAAGGAGAATTTAAATGAGATCATCTAAGAGAGAACTTTGGTTTATAACCAGTGAACTAACAGTATATAAAGCCCTGATGTCAACACGAATCATCCTATGTTTTCAGGTTTATATTAAATTTTGTTTGAAATGTCATTCTATGTGCCATAACACATCTGATTTCTCTGAGGGAATCTTGCCATGAGGCTGGCATGTCTCTTGGCTCTGATTTCTTGTTTTGCTAAATAAGTTTCACTTGCGGTTTGTTTTCCTCTTTTTGTCTCATACTGGACACTGAAAATGCCTTCATATTCCAAATTGTGTCTATGGATATTCAGTACTTATTGAGAAGTTCATACTACTGAATTGGAATGAATGAATGAGACATACATAGATAAATAAATAAATAGTCTTGACTGCATCTTGATTGTCTGTCTGCTTCCTGCTAAGTGGGGATTCTTCAATAGGTTTATTCCATTGCATTCCTCTTCCAGCTTCTCAGCTTATTGCTTCATCCATTCTCTCTACTACTCTGCCTTGCATATCCTTTACCAAAGTTCTTTCCAGAGCAGTGTAACTGTATCATTATTTTAGGGTGTTCCTACTGATAATTTCATCAGAGTTTTATTTACAGATATCTAAGTTTCTTTTAAAACAATAACAACTTTGAAATTCTATTTTTTTTTTAAGCAGAGCTCTGGCATTACTTATTAAAATAAGATTACCTTCAGTTCACCCCATTACACCCATATTTCACCATCTACAGCATTAATGTGGAAAAGAGACATTATGGTGCCATAGAAATCCATACAAAATGAAAACTTTTCCTGTGTCAAGATGTAGAATTTGAAAAAATTTAACTCAAGTGAAATGACCACATCATAAAAATATGAATAAAAAAGTATATGTTGGATTTTACCACACATATTTTCACAAACATAATGTAAAACTATGAAAAATACAAATAAAATTTTAGGGTGAAATATGTAACTGATTTCATAGCACTATCAGGTTTCACTATTAAAGTTAATAATTTTGTAAAATCTGCAACTACAATTCATATTTAAATATAACTCTATTTTATATAGGATTAAAAAGTTTATATTAAAGGAGTAAAAATCATAATTAAACTTTATCTCATTGGTGGAAAAAACAATAGGTAAAATAAATTATTATATGTTTAAAATGCTATCTTTATTATTCATATAAAATTATACAAAATGACTGCAAATAATCAAATAATAAAGGCATTATGAGAATTTCCACAGCTCTTATTTTAAATTGATTCTTATTTAATTTTACCCTGTGAAACTTTGGCATTACATAATCATCTAAAATTGTATTTCTGAGCTAAGGCTGGGCTGTCTGGAAAATGATTTTAAAAGCAGACACTGATTGTGTCTGAGTTGGGACCTAGGTATTAGTATATCTTTTTCAATTTTATATCTACATCTATCTACCAATCAAATAGATAAATACATAGATATTTTGTAAAGCTCCCAGTGATTATGGTTTATTATCTTATTTTTAGTCACATGTCTAACATACTTTCTTAGTTTTTTCTATCTCTGTGAGCACTACTCACCTGTACTCTTAACCAACACCATTCTCATTTATCCTAAAGGCTGAACATTGTTCTCAGACAACTCTCTGTCTCTCCTCTAATACTAATAGTAGTAGTAGTAGTATTACTACTGATAATGATGCAACAATCTTAATTTTTCATATTATATACTACTCCTATAATAATCCTCTAAAACTTAAGTGTTTCAGTTACTATTTTATATCCAAGAGGCTTCAATTAATACATTATTCTCTAGACTAAAAAGAAAAACTTCAGGACTCAGTTTCAATAATTTCATTCTATATATATTACTATTTTATTCTATATATTTATTCTATATATTTTATTCCTGATTTCTAAAAAAAAAATGTTCTCTGCTACAATCAACAAATAAAGTGTTTTTTTTCACCTACATACTATTTTATTCCTATATTAAAGATTTTTGCTGATGTTGTCTGGCTCCTTTTACCTTAATTTCCCTCTCATCCCCCAAATACCCAATACATACTAGAATGGACACCCAAAATGTTGAAATACTTAAATAGCTGTGAATCTAACCCATTTCCCTAGAACCCACAACTCCTTAGGATTCAACAACTAAAGAGTTGATACCCTACATTTCAGGAAGCTTCAAGAACGATATTTCACAGACAAAAGAACTATCTGTTTTAATAAGTTGACACATATGCCATTCCAGGGCAGATGATTGACTACTTCCTCTGTGCTCCACCCTGGAAGGCAGGCTATATCTTTGCTATAATCCAAACTGGGGTTGTTTGAGGTGGGTACTGCTGGGGGACTATTTTGCCATTTGCTAGCCACCCCCCTGTGATCCAAATATGACAATTCTGATCACCAGATTTTCCCCAGGCAAGAGTGTGCTCAAACCAAACAGGGGAGTTGGCACAGTTGATGTTGGCACGGATACTTTGAATGGTTGTGCTACTATCCCTCTAGGCAAATGCCTGTATATACAAATGCATTTTTTAATATTTTGAGTATAACTTCTGTCCTCTCCACAACTAACCCAAACCAGTAATGATGCTTTGACACCTTGCCATTTATGTGACATAATTCTTGTGTTGGTGCATGCCTTGCAAGAAAGGCACTAACTGTCCTTTGTTCAGGATTATCTTTTCAAAGACATTTGGATAGCAAACAATCTTTGAAGGTAGAAATACTGTCTCCTTCTGGAATAAAGAGCAGGCATGCTTGCTGTCATTATAAAGGATTCAACTTTTCTAATTTCTGGATTGCTCTTCTACAGCACAACCCACTGTATGTGTATGTGTCATATGGCCTTCTTTATTCACCCTCTGAGAATTGAGGCTCAGAGGATCAGCACCAAAAATACCAATATTCTGACTACTGTTATTTCTGTGAGTTAAAAACTCTTCTTTGCCTCTGATACAGGAGTCTCACATATTCTCCTAGCATCCCTGAAACTATGTCAGGTTAATATGTTAGCTTAAAGATGGGTAAAATTTTGCCAACTATTAAGAATCTGACAAAATACATCTCAAGTTCTATTTTCCACTTGAGGTCCCACTAACAGAGCTCTGTTGGCTTAAATTTTTACAAAGCATCCAGATTATTTGTTATCTCTTCTCCTTAATCACAATATAGTTACTTGCTGCTTAATACTCTTGCATTATGTGCACATCTTCACTCTCCAGTAAAATTATGAGCAACTGAATGACAAGAGATTAGTATTTTACTTTCCAACCCAGTTTTGAATGAATACCTATGAAAATTTGCAACAAATACTACTCATATTTCAAAGTGAGTTTCTATCTAGACTATCTCAATAATGCATACAGAATATATGCTGTAGAACTAGTTAGAAGTCCATTAATTAACAAACTATAAATGATATTAAAGAAAGTAAGGACTTTCAAGGCAAGACATGTGGATGCTGTGAGTTTCTGGAGCTAGAGTGCTAAGGAGTGGGGCCATTCAGAAAGCTTAATATGAGTAATTTAGAGCTTGAGAGACATATTTTTCTTATGTCTGGAAAGTACGATGCTGAAGAAATGGTAATTTGCCCCCTGACTTTGGAGAAAGAGAGTTGGCTGCCTTAGTGGTGACATCACTACACAATTTATCAACACAAAAGGTGGACATTTCTGTTTGAGAGTGAATAGAGCAAAAATCAGTCAGGGTTCTTATCATAAAATAAACATCATATTAACTCCCCGAAATCTGTCATACTTATGTTTCTATACACAATGATAGTACTCTTCACATATGAGTTACTTGTTGGCTATAAAACTTAAGCTGATGTGACACCAGCAGACATTCTCTATAAGAAATGCTGAAGGAAGTTCTTTAGAGCAAAGAGAAATTAAACCAAACAGAAACATGGATCAACAAGACAGATTGAAGGGCAGAAGAAACCATAAACGTTTAAGTAGATAGAAAATATTACTTTTTTTTTAAATTTTTTCTAATTTTCTTACCAAATACAAGACCATTAATAGAAATTATAATATCATTGCTTGGTGGGATTTATAATGTAAGTAAAAATAATATATATCACAATAAGAGTAAATAAGGATGTTTGAAGGAAATGGAATTTTACTCTCATAAGATTCTTATATCGTGAGGAGTGAAGTAGAGTAAATGAAGTTGTACATTATTAATTCTAAATAGACTGTGACAAATAAGCATAGATACCATACAGCCTAAAGCATCAATTAAAATAATAAAAGAGTTATAGCTAAGTAGTCAGCAGAGGTGATAATATGGAATAATTTATAGAATTTAAAAATCAGCTTTACACATATTATTTTATTTTCAAAATATTTCTGATATGATAAATTTTAATATTCCTAATTTTAAATTAGCAAACTAAGCTTCCGGGATATTTAAATGACTTTCTCAAGTTGTGCAGGTGGCAAAATGTAGAGATTAAAATCAGGAACCCAAACATCCTGACTCCCAGTTCTATTCTTACCCAAGTACTTTATACTGTCTGTGAGGCATCCCAATTTACTGGAGGCGGGTACAGAGGGTAAAATCAAAATTTTCCTTGATGTCTTCTTTACAAATAAATAAATAATGTTTAGCTAACCTATTGAAAATGGCAGAAAGGACAAACCAAATATCACTGATTTACTCAACATTTATTTTTTAATTACTATGTAAGAAGTATGGTGACAATAGGAATTATAAAAAAATAACTTTCTGGACCAAGCATCTACACAGTGTCAGTCCCTCCAATCACTTAAATTAAAAACGTGTCTGTACTTAAGAAAATAAATATAACATTCTAAATCCTTGAACTTTACCTTTCACATGTCCTTTAAAAAAGGAAGGTTTTCATTGAGATCCATTTGCATTTTCATATCTTAACAAGGTAATTTTTTTTTTTTTTTGTGGTACGCAGTCCTCTTACTGTTGTGGCCTCTCCCACTGCAGAGCACAGGCTCCGGACGCGCAGGCTCAGCGGCCATGGCTACCGGGCCCAGTCGCTCCATGGCATGTGGGATCTTCCCGGACCGAGGCACGAACCCATGTCCCCTTCATCGTCAGGCGGACTCTCAACCACTGCGCCACCAGGGAAGCCCTAACAAGGTAATTTTAATGTGTAATAATAGCACATGGAGGGATCGTTTTATGAACTACTGCTCTGTGAGTGTGTGTGTATTTAACCAAAGACTGTTTTCACAGAAATTATTAAAAATAAACTCAAATTATTATCTATGATTTAAAGATTTGTAAGATCATAAATAATATTGTGCTCAGTATTCACATTATGGGAAGAATGCCATGTAATCTTGATTGTCCATGAACTGATATACTCAAAATTCTTTAGTTTATTAAATTAAAACATTGTACAAAGTAATATTATTACTACAGAGAAAAAAAAAACAGTGGATATAAATTACCCTTAATTCTATTCCCTAAAGGTAGTGTGTCTTAATATTTTATTATAGCTATTTGCAAACCCATGCATGCATATTTACATATGTATATGTTTCAGATGGAAATGTATTTTTATAATTTTAAAATTAAATTATATAACAACTTTATGACTTTCTTTTGTGTTTAATAGTACAATATAAATATTTTCTTAGTTTATTAAATATTTTACAACACTAATAACAATAATCATCATCATCATTGCATGAATATTATTTGCATAATATATTATACTTTCTTTACTCACTTTCTCTTCCTTTGATATTTAGGGTTCCAATTATGAATAATGTTATGATATATATTATTGGAGAAAAGTAATTTTATTCTTATAACTTTCTTTGTATAAATTCATATATATATACAATATTTGGTTCAAAATATTTTTTAGGTAACGTACCATTTAATTAAAAATTGCATGTGTTGTATGCTTTTTCAATATTCTGGTGATGGTTATTATTGTGTTTATATCTTCATATATTATTTACTTATTATTTTGCTTACTACATGAATACTTATGGCTTTGGTATTATATGTACTTTTCAGTATTATATTTAATGTGTGCTCTTGCTATAAAAACCTGTGGGATTTTTTGTTCATAGAAGCCTTCAATAATTTCACTAACTTTTACATGTGTTTATGTGAGTCTATGAGATGAAAGTTAATTGAAATAATGTGTATTTATATTGGGGAAGCCTATGAGGAGGTCACATGAAGGAAGGACAATAGCAGGTGGAATTTTATATAAAAGAATAGCTCCAAGTGATTTGCTCAGCAACAGTTTGGATTTTATTTTTAAATACATTATTTTTAACTTTCAGAAATTATTCTGAGAGATTTTCTAATTAATATAAAAACTTATGCCAGAAATAACAAAATGAGGAGTTGTGTTTGGTCAGAATCGTCTTAATCTTTTTAAAAGAAGAAAATATTTTGAATGTGTAGGTAGTTATAATCTAAAAGGAAGCAGAATTTGCCACACCAAAATATTTCTCCTTGGCTTCCCACCCCTCCCCAACATCTTCTTTTGTCTTTTGCTGGAGATGGTATTTAAGGTGGTGGCTTGGGCTGTTTCAGGGAGTTACTCTGTATTCCTGGATATCTTCCATGTATACAGGAGGTATACATGTTCTTAAACTTCAGTTTGTTAATCTATATTTTTTTACAGGGGGGTATCAGCCAAGACCCTAGAAGGGTAGATGGAAAATAATTTTTCCTCTCTTACAAGTCATAGGTTTCAAGTCTTTAAAGGCCTTTGACACATCAAAAATGTTGGCTCTCTGTTCCAATTTACTATGGAATAATAGTTTCAATTACATTAAAATTTGATTGATTTACACATGTATAATAAACATTTTTTTCTAACAATAAGATGTACAAATACGTAGGAATGAGAAACCGGGCTCTATTTTTCTTGAACACTGGGTGAGTTGGAGCATCATTTAAGTCATGAGAAGTTTTTATTTCTGTTCGGTGTGCAATCTTCCCTATTTACAAACAGATTATCTTCTAGGTAACCCTTCAAGTTTTTTTCAGATTTTAAGTTTCAAAGGGGATTGTTAAGTCTTAATTTCATAATGTTTATTAGATGAAATTATCCATGCAAAACACATGGTTGAACAAGAAACTAACAGGCTTTTGGAGCAGTGGCTGCTCCTTTGCTCTAAAAACATCATTACACAAATATTGCTGCAGAATGCTTTGAAATTTTTGGAATCCATGCGTCATGCAACTCTGGAAATATTTACTATGAGGGTGAATTTTAAAATAATTGCATCTTGATTTTATCACTACTAATTTTAGTCTAATAATTTTTATGAATAGGTGGGCAGTGAAAAAGCAGTGTACTTACAAGAAGTATGTGAATTGATGAAAAATATTTTTCCTATTTCAGTATTTTGCCCATAAACACAATTTTGACAGTAAAATTACTCTCTGCTTCTTTAATTTTCCTATTTTACAAAGCATATTTTTACCAAGGCTTTTACTTTTAATATTTCTGTATTTCATTTTATGTGATTATCTTGTAAAGGATATTTATTTAGTTGAGTTTGGCTTTTCAACTTATCTAAATTTATTTTAATTAGCGCCTTATTTTAGTACTAACAATTTCAATGAATTAAAGTAGTTTAAATGTGTGGGTAAATAATTTTAAACAATATATATTATTTGGCCCTCTATATAATATACTGGAATTTTATATTTTCATGTCTTATAATCTATGATTTGATTCTCAACAGGGCAAGGACAAAATACTATAAAAGTTTTATTGCTAATGTCTACAAAACTATACTAATCCTGCAGCAAATAAATAAGCACCCCTAACCGGCAATGAGTTTACTCCCCCACACCACTACCGGTTTTTCTCTTCCAGAATCTTCCTACCTGAATGCAACGCAGTGTCAAAAGCAGAAGTGGTCCTAAGCATGAGCAGAGAGCTCCAGGAGAACTCTAGTCCTGACATATAAGATCAGAGAAGGAAACCCCTAATACTGGGAGAGAATTCACAAATCCTTTTTTTTTTTTTTTCCTATTCTTCATTCTCAGGTCCACTTGTGGGGAGGCAGCAACAAAATCATCCTGAGCCCTCAGAAGTCCCATAGGAGTCCACATCTTAAGACTCCTAATATTTCAGAAGAGTGTATTTTCATTGTACAGGTATGGATATTAAGACTTAGAGAATTTGAGTAGACAGAGTGATAGAAGGGGCCATTGAGGGATTTGGATTTTCAATGTTTCTTCTGAAACTATATTTTTATTTCTTCTGCTTTTGTTTTGTTATTGCATGAGGCTGTCATCTCCATTTTTACAGCTCTAATTTGAGATTTTATTGTTCTGTATTTTTTTCATTGGTGAGAATACAATGTTTATTAGTATATGCCTTTTACCTCTCTGTTAAAAGAAAAAAAATCCTCTCATAAAAACTGTCTTGTGTTGTATGTGGGGCTATGGAATAAAGGTTAAACCTTTCCCTCACTCTCATACATACCTTTAATTAGATTCATTGGTAGTGACTATTTAATTCAACTACTAATTGGTTCCTTGAGAAAAAATAACTGGAATTTTTGAATCAGCTGTACCTTATGGCACAGATAGATGTATCAAAACTATTCTAATGAAATCTAACAGTTTGGAATTTCTTTAAAAGGCTATTCTAGTTAGACTATATATATTCTAGTTATATATATTCAAATAAGTAATAGAGATCCTTGCAAATTATGTCATACCTGTGGAAGAATTACATTAAACACAAACTTACTCATGTGATGTTGCTGTATTTGACCAATATCTTTCAGAAAATTGTTTCTGATTAGTTCATTTTTGCAAGCATATGTTTAATTTTTAAACCTGTGTGATTAAAATTGAGATATCTAGCTTCTTATTCCCAAGTCTCTGTTATTGCTATTTCATAGGACTTAAACTTTGCTCTGTTATTTTATTAAAATAAAAGAGGTGGATAAATTATCTCATACATTGACTTTGTTAAAAATGTGATGTTGTGAATTTTTCCAATTATTCTTTCACTATCAATAATGATACACCTTGAATTCTGTCCTAGGTCTCAATTATTAGCACCATTTGTTTTAGTGTCTGTAAGTTACACATGACTAATAATATTCAGTATCATGGCTTGAGGTGTTATTATGGAGTAATGCTCAAATTTATTGTTCTATTTTCCTGATATACTCAATACAACCCAGTCTAGTTGACAGAAATTACATTATTGATGCTTTAAAATATCTGTCTTAACTCAATTCTGATAAGATTGAAAATTTATTCTTGCTTCTGAACATTAGTTTAATATACTCACCATGTCTATAATTTTTCTTAGAAGGAAATAGTTTTCTCAACTCTACTATAAAAGGTTTGAGGTAATGCTTGCCTCTATTCATCCTTGGAAGAACTATAAACATCCTACATAAAATATTTATGAATATTTTATTCAAAGTAGGCCTGTGAAAAAGCTTAGGACATTTTGGAAAATATTCCTATGAATTGTCCACTTGCCCTTCTAATCTCAACACTCCAATTGTGCAATGCTAAAATACTTAGATTCACAGTTTATTAAATTTATTTATACATCGTTACATAAACTTTATCTAGTACACCCAAAATGAAGTGAATATGATTGCTCAGTATACCATGTTTAATCATGATATACTGAGCAATCATATTCATGTGTATCAGTATATCATGCTTAATCATGTTTAATAGCTACTCTCTTTCAGTTTTTCAAACTTGCAATGTTTCTAAGCACAAAAGTGTTGACACATATTCTGCTTTTACATTTATATATCCATGCTTCATATCATTCTTCATCTCTTTCGGCTCACAAACAAATTTAGCACAGTTAAACACTCTATTTTATGAAACATTTTCTTCACTTAGCTCACAGGGAACCAGATTCTCCTTCTACCCAAGATGTGCTGCTGTCAGTCTCCTTCCCTCTTGCTGACTTTTAATCATTGCAATCTCTTATGGCCTGTTATTGTGTCTCCTTCTTTTTGCTGTCTATATACACTTCCTTGACAATCTCATCCAGTGTCATCAATCTCAAATACTATCTAACTGTGGACAACTCCTAAATTAATACCTCCATCTCAGACCTCACTTTTGAACTCCAGCCTACCACATCAGACTGCTTATTCAATATCTCTATTTTGAAATCTTAATATGCCCAAACAGCAAACATGTGATCAAACCCTCAACATCTGCATTTCAGTCTTCCCCATCTCAGTAAAAGGCAACTCTATCCCTTGAGTCATTTAGACCAAAAGTCTTGGAGTCATTCTTGTCTGCTTTCTTTCCTTTGTATTCCATATCTAATCTGCCAGTAAATTCTGTCTGGTCTGCCTTCAAAATATATACAGATTCTCCCCAGCTTCCTATTGCTTCTCCTCTACCACACTGGTTGAAACTGCTATCACCTCTGGGCTTATTATGTCACAATAGCCTCCTAACTATTTCCCTAGCCACTTCCCTGTTCCCCAATCCTCTCAATAGAGCATACATAGTGTTCCAGTTTATAACTGCTCAAAGCTCTGCAAATGACTTCCCAATTTTTAATTGGAGTATAATTGCTTTACAATGTTGTGTTAGTTTCTGCTGTACAATGAAATGAATCAGCTATAAGTATACATATACCCCTTCCCTCTTGGATCTTTCTCTCACCCCCCATACCACCTATCTAGCTCATCACAGAGCACCAAGCTGAGCTCCCTGTGCTATACCATAAGTTCCCACTAGTTATCTATTTTACACATGGTAGTGTATTTATGTCAAAACTAATTTCCCTATTCATCCCACCCTCCCTTCCCTCCCTGTGTCCACACATCCATTCTCTATGTCTGTGTCTCTATTCCTGCCCTGCAAATATGTTCATCTGTACCATTTTTCTAGATTCCACATATATGTGTCAATATATGATATTTGATTTTTTCTTTCTGACATACTTCACTCTGTATGACAGTCTCTAGGTCCATCCACATCTCTACAAATGACCCAATTTAATTCCTTTTTATGGCTGAGTAATATTCCATTGTGTATATATACAACATATTCTTTATCCATTCTTCTGTTGATGGACAAACAACCCAATCAGAAAATGGGCAAAAAACCTAAATAGACATTTCTCCAAAGAAGACATACAGATGGCCAAGAGGGACATGAAAAGATGCTCAACATCAATAAGTATTAGAGAAATGCAAATCAAAACTACAATGATGTATCACCTCACATGGGTCAGAAAGGTCATCATCAAAAAAATCTACAAACAATAAATGCTGGAGAGTGTGGAGAAAAGTGAGCCCTCTTGCACTGTAGGTGGGAATGTAAATTGATACAACCACTATGGAGAACAATATGGAGGTTCCTTAAAAAACTAAAAATAGAACTACCGTATGACCCAGCAATCCCACTACTGGGCATTTACTCTGAGAAATCCATAATTCAAAAGGACACATGTACCCCAATGTTCACTGAAGCACTATTTACAATACTCATTTCTTTTTGAGTAGAGCTGAAGTCTTTTCAATAGTTACCTCTATGTCTGCTTTTCTGGTTTGCTGAATTGTAGCCAAACCATCCTTTGGCTCTTCCTCAACCATCAGAGTCTAGACACACTTTCAGTTCAAAACTTTTACATTTTCAGTTTCCTTTCCCAGGAATAGAACTAGTCTTTCTCCAGTTGTATTCAATACATGTGAGAAATTTCATCAATCCCCTCAACCTCTTCTGTTCTTTGCCAAAATGTCACCTTTATAAAAGTGAAGTTTTCATGACCAGTCTATTTAAAACTGCACCATCTGAAGTACTATATAGTCTACTTACTATGAGTTTTGTCCATCTCCCCTGCACTGGATTTAAGTTCCTTTGAGCCAGGAGTTTCTAATTGCTTTTGCTCACTGGTAAATCCTAAGTCCCTAGAAGAGAAGTTGGCCCATGGCAGGCTCTCAGTAAATATTTGTTGAATGACCAAATAAGTGAATTTAGGCATATTCTTATTCCATAGATTAAATTCATTTCCTAAGTATTTTTTTAAAGTTCATGTTACTTTCTACAAAAAGTATACATTTTATTTTTTCTGTGTCTTTATGTGATTGCTTTTAATATTTTTATTCAGGTTTTCTTTATGCCAGATGACAAGGCTGCATAAATGGCTGCTTAGAAAATGGCTAAGAAGAAAATAATGATATTCTACCTTAAATCTGTATTTAGGCTCCAAAATGTGTTATTCAAACCAGGAGATAATCTGTTGTTAGCTTTTTGGCATTCTCTAATGTAAGTAATAATGCTTAATATATTGTCTGTAATGTAATTAAATAGTAAAAAGGCTATGTACATTCAAAATGCTTACTGTATGGTAGGTATAGTAATTAGTATGGCAGTCTCTATCATTCTTTAAAAAAAAACTACTTAAATGGTTGATGTCTTTCATTTATTCCCCTAGAATATGGTCTGAGTTTCCTTAAGCAAGATAAATGATATGAGAACTACAATTTAAGACAAGCCTACAATGTACACTAGAGTTTACTAGGAAGTACTGGGGGTAAGAAATATTCATAAAATACCATGTTCTTTTTATGAAGATAGGTTTCTAGACCTATTGTTCAAAATATAAATATTATATAAACATAAAAAGTACTGTGGGATAATATAGAGAGACTATAACATTTATGAGTACCTTCAAATCACATGCATTTTTGATAATTTGAGAGCTATAAACACAAGTCAAAGTGACGTTGTTTTAGAAAACTAAAGCTTACAAATAAGAAAGCCATTTATAAATCAGCAAAATTGAGTAATTTCAGAATCAATCTATATTCATAAAATTCTAGAAGTTATATACAGACAGAAGTTTATATAAAGCACTGAAAGTGGATTATGAATAATAAAGTTGGGCATAAGATGAATGTAAATAAGATAATGCATTACTGGAGACGATAAAACACATTTTATCTGTATAACTCGAGTGTAGTTAGCATTTTATTATTAGATGATCAGACTTTTGAAACTGCCTTAAACCTGAGGAATAATATTTTAATGTACTTTGTATATATTTCTTACTTTATTTTGTATTTATTTAATAACAAAATATGTCATTATAAAATAGCAAGCAGTACAATATGGTATACAATGGAAACTGAATGTCCTGTCTATCCTATAACTCAGCCCTATTCCCCAGAAATGAAAATTCTCAATAGTTTGTTTTTTTAACATAGTCAGTATTCCATAAATATGCAAATGTACAGCTATATATGTAGCAACATATATATATATATATATATATATGAGTGTGTATGTGTGTTCATGCCATATATAATCACTGTTTTTAGCAAAAAAAAAAAAAAAGAACAAACAGTATAAACATTGTTGTCTTCCTTGGCTTTTCTTTTCTATTCATTGTATATTTTAAAGATTTCTTTTAGCAACAGCAGATATAGAGCTATCCCTTAGCTTCAACAATGGTATATATTTTATTGTGTTTTGGTACCATAATTCATGTGCAAAATTTATTACTTATGGCCATATAGGTTGTTTAAGTTGTTATTTTAGTATATTACAAATTATACTTTCAGGACCATACTCTACTTACCGGAATCTGTGATGAATTAAATTCTATCTTCTAGATAGTCTATATCACCAAGGTAATTATCCTCCAGATTTTAATAAAGTGTTTTCACCCTATAAATCTCTTTTATATAATATAGCCATTTAAATTTTATTTACTAAAATTTGAAGTTTTCAGCTCAGTTTCAAACTTCTAAAAATTATTATTATTTAATTCCATAGCATAGAATAATGGAATCTAAATATATATTAGAAAAACCCCTCTTTCATCTTTATTAAAAATCACTTAAAATTCTACTTTATAGGCTTGAAAAATTTAGTCAAATTAAATGCACATGCAGGAAAAATACAAAGCCTATCCTTTGTTGGTTTTGACACTAAAATATATAGTAGGTTTTGAAAAAGTGTATGTATGTTAAATAACTGAGAAAGAACTACCTGCAGAGCAATCATTTACACTTACATAAGAGGATTTAAAACTAGGTTATATTTAACAGCACATGCTCTGTGATCTTACCAGCAAATATGGTACATGAATTTTCAATAAGAGAAAACTCAATTTAAAATAAAGTGATGCAGACACACGTTCTCCTTCAAGTTCTCATTAAAAAAATTAATGAGTCTAACCAATGTCAGTGTCTGTGATATACAACTTGGGATATATCTTCAAGCCAATGAGTTGTTCAACAATTTGGCCTAATCATTATACAGGCTTCCTCTCATCCTGTTTGGATATTATAAAAGACTTCTAACTAACATAGTGAAATTAAGATACACTGTATCTATAAAGTGTCACTAGAGAAGTTATTTAGGATGAAAAGAGACTCTAATTTGGCAAATTTGTTCTTGAACCTGTATTGATTCTTGGTGAACACTCCCATTTCTAAGGCTCATAAAACACCTTTTTCAACTCTGGTTTTGTGATTTTAGGGGAGACTAATTTCTTTTTTTTTGAATTTTAGTAATTCATTTTTATCTTTTGGAAATTAAGATAGCCTGTTTTTAAGTCAATTTTCTTTTTGCTTTTAACTACTTTTTTATATTTTACCCTCTAAAGATGTCAACTTTGTTACTAACATAACAGTAAAGTATTTTAGGTTCTTAGAATGTAATTTTTCTGACCATAGAGAACACTGTAAATTTAAAATAAAAACATGTTACATTATTTTACTTTTAATTACTTTATGCCTCAATTTTAATTTGATGAGGACTGTCTTTCCAGTATAAACAAAGGAAACTAGATTATCAGTTCTTTTTTCTGTCATCCACTAATATTTAACTTTTCCAGGGTGAGGACTTCAGGTTTATTTATTCTTCCATTTCTTAACAAATAATATGTTTGTTTGTTTGTTTTGCTTTAACTTACTGTTTTTAAAGTCACATAATGGCTACTTGTTTATTTTAGCAAGCCAGACATTGCAGAATTTTATTAAAAAGTTAATAATCTTTCCACAACTTCCCCAAATCTTATTGCTCTGAGTTGGGGCATTTTAACATTTTGTCATATATCATATGTATTTATGCAAATGCAAACATGTAGAAATTCATACAGACATATAAATTGTTGTCTTAAAAATAGAATCACAATTATTAATTTGCAACTATATATTTAAAACTAACTGTATATAATAGATTTCTTACAGGAAAAAAAATTATAGATCTAGCATTTGATTTATAACTACATAATATTCCCTAGGCTGGGTACATCAACATTTCAATCATTCACTTTTATCTGCTTGTACATACAATGATATGTCTGTAAGAGGAGTGAAAGAAGTCATCCACAAAATATATACGTTGTATGATTCTATTTATATAAAGTTCCAAAACAGGCAAAACTAATAATTTGTGCCAGTAAAAATCGGTATTGAAGTTACTCTTGGGGATATTAACTGAAATGGGAAATATGGAAGATTCTGAGCTTCAGTTAATATTATATTTCTTGATCTGGGGGCAGATTAAATGGGTATGCTGATTATGTGCACTTTTCTGTATGTTTGTTCTTTTCCATAAAAGTGAATAAATAAAAGTAACTATGTTTTGTGAGCACATAGAGCAAAGTTCCCAATTATTTAGGCTATTTCAAATGAGTCTGGGAAATGAAATAAAGGATTTGGTTAAAAGAGAAAGAAAAAAACAGTTAATGAAACTTATGAATGTCTTTAAGAAGAATAATGAACAAATTTAACAACTTGCCATAAATTAAAGAATGTGATTAGGAACTCTCTGTCTCTGAGGCTAAAAACAAAAAAAGCAAGAATAATAAAATCAACAAACAGAAAAGCAGAGACAGCAGAGTGGGGTAGGGGGAGGGGAAGAAATCTGAAGTTCTAAATTGGCTCCAGACTTGAAAATTAAAAGGAATAAATTCAAGGAACCAGAACTCATCCCAGACCATTTGATAATCTATATTTTTAATGTATTTAATTTAAGACTATGCTAAGATGTGCTAGATGTTCTACAACTATATTTTTGCTGAAGTACAATATATTATTAGTTGAGTTAAACCTTTTTATCATAATCTATAATAAAATTTTGCTCTCAAATTTCTTCTTCTCTTACCTATGTAACCTGCTTAGCATCATTTATGAACTAGGCTACATTGTTTCCAGAAGACAATGGGTAGAATATCCCAGGGAAACGTCCTATTAAATCACTAATATTCTTAGATAAACTGTAAATGTTGACCCTGAGGAGGTTGTTGAAGGAAAATATACTTTGAACACCAAATCTCTCACCAGCCGGAAAGGGGAAGAAGAGTTGATAATCCCTACAGTAAAGCTATTTTCAGATGATTCACAGTAAATATTTAGGGTGATGTTAACAAAACACTAAAACCACAGCCATAAATAATGTATTTAAATGGAGCGTAGAATTGATTAATGGGGAATCACTTAATTTATTTTAGAAGTCTTAATGTACACAAGTTTTCTAAACATAAAATGATAACTGAAAGTGTCTAACAGCTGTGCAGTTTAATATTTTCCTCCAGGAAGGTATGCTTTTCAGCTCTCATTGGAGAACTACTCCATGAAGTTGTTGTTAAACAGACTTGTCAAATATTTAGAAAATAAATATCCCATAAACTTTAGAGAAAGTAGCCCCTCATACACTGAAAACCTGATTGCCACAAACTAAAAAATAGCTTAGAGGAATTTTTGTGAAATTAAGTGGTGAACAGAATCAACAAATATAACTCATGGCTGAGCTCTTATGATAAACTTCTGTTAGTTTCACAGGCCTATTGGAAAGAATGACAACAGCAAGTAACCTGGATAACTCACATAGCCATTTATCTGCTGCTGAATAACTGCAGAGAACACTACCACAAATCACGTTTGACTTATATATACTTTTAACATGATTCTTTTTATATTAAAACAAAAGATCAGTGATGTGACATTGGCAAGTTACAACATGTTGATATTTTATTTTTCTCATTTCTAATGTATATTATCACTTAAAGATAATATTGCCAAGGTTTATTTTAGCAAAAAGAAAGTAGAGGTGTGTGGAAATTATTTACAAGTGGATTTTAGTCCATTTATTATTAAATAAAAAATATAATCCATTTATGGAAGTACTGTATAGTTGGTCTAAAACTGTATTTGGTGCAATAATTCCTAAGTATAATCTTGAGTTAGAAATATTTTTGTAAAGAATTTATAATAAAATCATATAAGCCCAAATACATATCATCCTCTAAAATATTTCCATGTTAAAATGTTAGGTATTCGAGGTGACTCTAGAAATGTTACATCCAAAAAATACTTGTCATTCGCCAGTGATTCATATTGAAACATCATTTTAGTCCTACAAAAATGCAGTAATGTTTTAGATTCTTAGAATTTTAAGTGCTTTGAATTTTGTATGCTCTGAGCATGTTCTTAGAAGAAATTTAATTTTTAAAGTGGATGTAATAACAGTGAAAATCTAAAAGACATTTTTTGTATGCTACTGCAGCTTTCATTTAAGAGGAAAACTAGGTCTCATTGAGTTGCAGCAAATGAGAGGGTACCTTGTTTTCTATCTTCAGCTGAACACTAATATGAAAAACACAAAAGAAAATGCACTTAACTTTCCTCATGTTATCATTCAAGCTAATAGTTCCCCCAAAATTCTAGTAATCAGTGTGCCAACAATGTCCTGGATATAGATATTCAGTCAGGTTTGAACATTCCACACCTAGAATTTATAAAGGATCTCATGGAAGGAAAATATCCAAATTAAGTAGTTTACAAGCCATCATCATCGTCTTGCTGAGTGATATTAGATTCTCTATTCATTTGTGTAAATAATCATAAAAACCCTTTTTTCCTCTTACCTCTTTTGCTAAATGCATTATTTTGGAGAGACATTATGATTACACATTTTTTCCTTTGAAGCACATTAATGATACATAATCAAAAATGTGACTAAAAAATTAAGCTAATTTCAGGATTGCTTTTGATACTATATTGCTCTAATATTGTTTCTTAAAGGAATGTGTGCAATATTACATTTTTAAAGAGGTGATATTATATGTGAACATATCATGTTTATACATTCCAAAACTTCTATTTTCAAAATATGGCAAATAATTGACAGATTTAAAACTCAATTTACATAAAGCGTCATTAAGGAGTATTGGGTATATTGAGTCTTCAGGTCTATTCTAATCGATGGCCCTAGGCCAAGGAATACATGTAGTAAATGAACAAAGCACAATTTTAAGCTTCAAAGAGATCATGATGGAGAATTTTTGATTATCAATAACTTTAATAGAATGTGGTAAATGCTGTAAAACTCTGTGTGAACCATTATGTGGGACTTGTTTTGTTTGAATCATAATATATAATACCTAAATTTCACACCCTCTTCAGTATTTTTCTTTTGTACTTAGCCTTTTTAAGAAGATAAATTATAGGACATGGTAATTATTGCATACATTCATGTTGCCATATGAGCATTTTATCCAAATTCTTGTCAGTTTTGTACTTCAGCAAACCAAATTAATGTTCCTTTAATTTTTACCCCTAAAGTTTACAAGCCATTTCTGGGCAACTAACTGAGACATACTTTGTCAAAAAAACATACATATATGTTTCTATATGTTTCCACAGAGTTTCTATACAGAATTTGTGACAGCTCAACTGTGTCTTCTGTTTGTATTATTTTTTTTAAACTTTTGTTTTATTGGAGTATAATTGCTTTACAATGTTATTTTGTATATGTTATTGATGCAAACCAGATTTCTTGCTTGATGTTAAAATGAGCAAGAGAAGAGGTAACAATTTCTCCTAAGCCATCTATGGGAGTCTGTTGAAAGCCAGAAAATTGTCATTCAACCATGCATGCTTTTTTTTCTTCTGGAAACATCAACAAACATTTGATGGATAAGTAGTATATGTACTTTATCAAAAGGAAAATAACTGTAACTCAATTTGGACTTACATTCTAATATTAGGAGGAAGGTTGTTAAGGTAATTATGTAACAATTATGTTGAAGTTTCATATATATTTGACTAGAAACCATAAAATGTAAAAACAGTGATTAAAATTATATTCATTTGGCATAGTCCAATAGATGCCAATGCTATAAACTGCTATAATTATCTTTTCTGGAAGTACTTTTTTCCCAGCCACTGGAAGTGTTCAACTATGAATGAAAGGTAGGCCTAGCAGCTGTGATGAAGAGCATCCAATAGTAAATGTGCAGTTGTACCAGATGACATTTAAATGCCCTTGCAATATTAGTATTCTATAATACTTACAAGTCTACATGGATGGTAGTGTTGAATTTCCTTTATATGTGCAAAATATTAGGCTATTATCAGTTTTCTTAAAACAGTGATTTTTTTATTTTGTGTTTTTTAAAGGCTATCTTCACTTATCTAATGGAAAACTAAAAAAAAGTAGTCCATGAACTCCCCTCAAGCCTTTAACAGGAGCTGATGATATTGAACAGAGCCTAATTATAAGAGAGAAAAATAATGGCAAGCACAGGTGGAATATGATGAATATAGGAGGGAAAATTTAGGAGTTAGGCTTTGGTTTAAGATCAGTATTCAAGAGTACATAAAATTTATAATAATTTTCTCTAACTATTCAAGACAAAAAATCAGTAGAAACTAAGTTGAGGGAGAAGGCTAATGAGAAAAAGCTACAAGTTTTTAATTACCCCATAATGATAAATGGCTTTCATTGTAAATTACCATCTGTGATTTTTTTTCACTCTATAAATTGTAATTAAAGTTGCTAAAAATAACTAGTTTATAAGTGAAAAGTTTAGGCAAAAGATTACTTGGTATTACAGCCTAACAAAACAAAATGAATAAGTTTGTGATTAAGTCCAATTGCATTACTTAATATTATTTTTGGCCTTCCCAAAATCACAGAAAATCAGTCAGAGTCAATTGATACAGATTCAGTCGTGACCATTTGCCTAAGTCCACGTGAGGAAGAAGTATTTAACATGTTTCTTGCCCTCTTGAAAACTCACAATTTATTTGTCAAAATTATGAAACATATAAAAGTAATAAAATAGCTAACTGTTAAATAATATATTGCTCACCTTAATTTACAGAAGATGTCAGCAAGTAGTGCCACAAGTATAACAAAAATAGCCTGTGTAAAGTGAAACAAAAAGCAAACTTTGAAATCAAAAAGAATTGGGTTCGATAAGAAGCAAAGACAGGGACTGACCCTGTTGAAATGATTTCAACTCTTTCATCACTCTGTATATTGACTCTGAATTGCCACTGAAAATACACTCTTGTGTTTTCCAGTTGGATGTTTTGCAGTTCTCTTTGGAAATATCAGAGTCAGCTCTTGAGTATCAGTCAAGCTCTGTCAAGATTCATATTCATAATATTTTGTATCACTCCTCTCTCCAGCTTCAAATTAGAACCTTCAAGATGGTGGAGGAGTAAGACTTAGAGATCACCTTCCTCCCCATAAATACATCAAAAATACATCTACATGTGGAACAACTCCTACAGAACACATACTGAATGCTGGCAGAAGACCTCAGACTTCCCAAAAGGTAAGAAATTCCCCACGTACCTGGGTAGGACAAAAGGAAAAACAGAGACAAAAGAATAGGGATGGTACCTGCCCCTCTGGAAGGGAGCTGTTAAGGAGGAAAAGTTTCCACACACTGGGAAGCCCTTTCACTGGTGGAGATAGGGGCTAGGCGGGGAAGGAATCTTTGGAGCCATGGAGAAGAGCACAGCAACAGGGGTGCAGAGGGCAAAGTGGAGAGTTTTCTGCACAGAGAATTGGTGCCAACCAGCACCAACCAGCCTGAGAACCGTGTCTGCTCACTTGCCGGGGCTGGTGGGGGTTGGGAGCTGAGGCCTCTATTTCAGAGGTCAGATCCTAAGGAGAAGACTGGGGTTGGCTGCATGAACACAGCCTGAAGGGGGCTACTGTGCCACAGCTAGCCTGGAGGAAGTCCGGAAAACTTTGGACCTGCTGAAGAGGCAAGAGACCACTGTTTTGGGGTGTGCGAGGAGAGGGGATTCAGAACACCACCTAAATGAGCTCCAGAGACAGATGTGAGCTGTGGCTATTAGCGGGGACACCAGAGACGGGCATGAAATGCTAAGGCTGCTGCTGCAGTCACCAAGAATCCTGTGAGCAAGCACAGGTCACTATCCACACCTCCCCTCCTGGGAGCCTGTGCAGCCCACCATTGCCAGGGTCCCATGATCCAGGGACAACTTCCCCGAGAGAACACATGGCACACCTTAGGCTGTTGCAAAGTCACGCCGGCCTCTGTTGCCACAGGCTCATCACACATGCCGTATCCCCCCCTCCCCACAGCCTGAGTGAGCCAGAATCCCTGAATAAGCCTCTGCTTTAACCCCCTCCTGTCTGGGTGAAGAACAGATGACACAGGGTGACGTACATGCAGAGGCGGGGCCAAATCCAAACCTGAACTCCAGGAGCTGTGTGAACAAAGAATAGAAAGGGAAATCTCTCTGTGCAGTCTCAGGAGCAGTGAATTAAACTTGCACAATCAACTTGATGTACCCTACATCTGTGGAGTACCTGAATACACAACAAATCATTCCAAAACTGAGGTAGTGGACTTTGGGAGGAACTGTAGACTTGGGGTTTGCTTTCTGTGTCTAATTTGTTTCTAGGTTTATGTTTATATTAGTTTAGTATTTAGAGCTTATTATCATTGGTAGATTTGTATATTGATTTGGTTGCTCTCTTCCTTTTTCTTTTTAAATATATAGATATATATGTTTCTTTCCTTTTTCTCCTTCTGTGTGTTTGTATGTTTATGCTTCTCTGTGTGATTTTGTCTGTATAGGTTTGCTGTTATCATTTGTCCTAGGGTTCTCTCTGTCCATTTTTTTTTAGTATAGTTTTTAGTACTTCTTATAATTGGTGGATTTCTTTTTTGGTTTGGATGCTCTATTCCTTTTTTTCTTAAGTGCTTTAACATTTTTTTAAATTTTTTATTTTAATTATTATTTTTTTTCTTTCTTTCTTTCTTTTCTTTATTTTCTCCCTTGTCTTGTGAGCTGTGTGGCTGACAGGGTCTTGTTGCTACGGTCAGGTGTCTGGCCTGAGCCTCTGAGGTGGGAGAGCTTAGTTCAGGACATTGGTCCACAAGAGATCTCCCCGGCCCTTGTAATATCAAACAGCAAAAGCTCTCACAGATCTCTGTCTCAACACTACGACCCAGCTCCACTAAACGACCAGCAAGTTCCAGTGCTGGACAGCCCATGCCATAAAACTAGCAAGACAGGAACACATCCCCACCCACTAGCAGAGAGGCTGCCTACAATCATAATAAGGCCACAGACACCCCAAAACACACCACCAGACGTGAACCTGCCCACTAGAGAGACAAGATCCAGCCTCATCCACCACAACACAGGCACTAGTCCCCTCCACCAAGAAGTCTACACAACCCACTGAACCAAACTTAGCCACTGGAGACAGACATCAAAAACAGTGGGAACTATGAACTTACAGCCTGCAAAAAGGAGACCCCAAACACAGTAAGATAAGCAAAATGAGAAGACAGAAAAACACACAGCAGACGAAGGAGCAAGATAAAAACACAACAGACCTAACAAATGAAGAGGAAGTAGGCAGTCTACCTAAAAAAGTATTCAGAATAATGATAGTAAAGATGATCCAAAATCTTGGAAATAGAATAGACAAAATGCAAGAAACATTTAACAAGGACCTAGAAGAACTAAAGATGAAACAAACAAAAATGAACAACACAATAAATGAAATGAAAAATACTCTAGATGGGATCAATAGCAGAATAACTAAGGCAGAAGAACGGATAATGACCTGGAAGATAAAATAGTGGAAATAACTACTGCAGAGCAGAATAAAGAAAAAAGAATGAAAAGCACTGAGGACAGCCTCAGAGACCTCTGGGACAACATTAAATGCACCAACATTCGAATTATAGGGGTTCCAGAAGAAGAGAAAAAGAAAGGGACTGAGAAAATATTTGAAGAGATTATGGTTGAAAACTTCCTTAATATGGGAAAGGAAATAGTCAATCAAGTGCAAGAAGTTCAGACAGTCCCATACAGGATAAATCCAAGGAGAAACATGTCAAGACACACGTTTGGTTCTTTGAGAAGATAAAATTGATAAACCATTAGCGTGACTCATCAAGAAAAAAAGGGAGAGGACTCAAATCAACAGAATTAGAAATGAAAAATAAGTAACAACTGACACTGCAGAAATACAAAGGATCATGAGAGATTGCTACAAGCAACTATATGTCAATAAAATTGATAACCTGGAAGAAATAGACATATCTTAGAAAAGCACAACTTTCTTAGAGCCAGGAAGAAATATAAAATATAAACAGACCAATCACAAACACTGAAATTGAAACTGTGATTAAAAATCTTACAACAAACAAACGTCCAGGACCACATGGCTTCACAGGCAAATTCTATCAAGCTTTTAGAAGAGAGCTAACACCTATCCTTCTCAAACTCTTCCAAAATAAAGGAGAGGGAGGAACACTCCCAAACTCATTCTATGAGGCCACCATTATCCTGATAAGAAAAACAGACAAAGATGTCACAAAGAAAGAAAACTACAGGCCAATATCACTAATGAACATAGATGCAAAAATCCTCATCAAAATACTAGCAAACGGAATCCAACAGCACATTAAAAAGATCATACACCATGATCAAGTGGGGTTTATCCCAGGAAGGCAAGGACTCTTCAATATACACAAATCAATCAATGTGATAAACCATATTAACAAATTCAAAGATAAAAACCATATGATCATCTCAATAGATGCAGAAAAAGCTTTCAACAAGATTCAACACCAGTTTATGATAAAAACCCTCCAGAAAAAAAAAAAAAAGAACCCTCCAGAAAGCATAGAGGGACTTGCCTCAACATAAGAAAGGTCATATATGACAAACCCACAGCCAACATTGTTCTCAGTGGTGAAAAACTGAAATAATTTCCACTAAGATCAGGAATAGGACAAGGTTTCCCACTCTCACCACTATTATTCAAAATAGTTTTGGAAGTTTTAGCCACAACAATCAGAGATGAAAAAGAAATAAAAGAATCCAACTCGGAAAAGAATAAGCAAAACTGTCACTGCTTGGAGATGACGTGATACTATAAATAGAGAATCCTAAAGATACTACCAGAAAACTACTAGAGCTAATCAATGAATTTGGTAAAGTATCAGGATACAAAATTAATGCACAGAAATCTCTTGCTTTACTATACATTAATGATGAAAAAAGAGAAATTAAGGAAACACTCTCATTTGCCACTGCAACAAAATGAATAAAATATCTAGGAATAAACCTACCTAAGGAGACAAAAACTTATATGCAGAAAACTATAAGATGTTGATGAAAGAAATTAAATATGATACAAACAGATGGAGAGATATACCATGTTCTTGGATTGGAAGAATCAACATTGTGAAAATGACTCTACTACTCAAAGCAATCTACAGATTCAATGCAATCCCTAGCTAACTATCAATGGAATATTTCACAGAACTAGAACAAAATATTTCACAATTTGTGTGGAAAAACAAAAGACCCTGAATAGCCAAAGCAATCTTGAGGAAGAAAAACAGAGCTGGAGGAATCAGGTTCCCTGACTTCAGACTATACTACAAAGCTACAGTAATCAAGGCTGTATGGTACTGGCACAAAAACAGAAATATAGATCAATGGAACAGGATAGAAAGCCCAGAGATAAACCCATGAACATATGGTCACCTTATCTTTGATAAAGGGGGCAGGAATGCACAGTGGAGAAAGGGCAGCCTCTTCAATAAGTGGTGCTGGTAAAACTGGACAGCTACATGTAAAAAATGAAATTAGAACACTCCCTTACATCATATACAAAAGTAGACTCAAAATGGATTAAATACCTAAATATAAGGCCAGACACTATAAAACTTTTAGGAACAAAACATAGGCAGGACATTCTATGACATAAATCACAGGAAGATCCTTTTTGACCCACCTCATAGAGAAATGGACATAAAACAAAAATAAACAAATAGACCTAATGAAACTTAAAAGCTTTTGCACAGCAAAGGAAACCATAAACAGCATGAAAAAACAACCCTCACAATGGGACATAATATTTGCAAACGAAGCAACTGACAAAGGATTAATTTCCAAAATTTACAAGCAGTTCATTCAGCTCAATATCAAAAAAAAACAAAAACAATCCAAATATAGGCAGAAGACCTAAATACACATTTCTCCAAAGAAGATATACAGATTGCAGCAAACACATGAAAGGATGCTCAACATCACTAATTATTAGAGAAATGAAAATCAAAACTCTAATGAAGTATCACCACAAACCAGTCAGAATGGCCACCATCAAAAAGTCTACAAACAATTAATGCTGGAGAGGGTGTAGAGAAAAGCCATCCCTCTTGCATTGTTGGTGGGAATGTAAATTGATACAGCCACTATGGAGAACAGTATGGAGGTTCCTTCAAAAACTAAAAATAAAACTACCAAACGACCCAGCAATCCCACTACTGAGCATATACCTCGAGACAACCATAATTCAAAAAGTCATGTACCACAATTTTCATTGAAGCACTATTTACAATAGTCAGGACATGGAAGAAACCTAAGCATCCAATGACAGATGAATGGATAAAGAAAATATGGTATATACATATATACAATAGACAATTACTCAGCCATAATACGAAACGAAATTGAGTCATTTGTAGTGAGGTGGATGGGCCTAGAGTCTGTCATACAGAGTGAAGTAAGTCAGAAAGAGAAAAACAAATACTATATGCTAACACGTATATATGGAATCTAAGCTAAAGTAAAAGGTTATGAAGAACCTAGGGGCAGGACAGCAATAAAGATGCAGACGTAGATATTGGACTTGTGGACACGGAGAGGGGGCAGGATAAGCTGAGACGAATTGAAAGAGTGGCATGGACATATACATACTACCAAATGTAAAGTAGATAGGTAGTGGGAAGCAGCCTCATAGCACAGGAAGATCAGCTTGGTGCTTTGTGACCACCTAAAGGGGTGGGATAGGGAGAGTGGGAGGGAGATACAAGAGGAAGGGGATCTGGAGATATATTTATACGTATAGCTGATTCACTTTGTTATACATCAGACACTGACACAACAATGTAAATATATAGTACTCCAATAACGATGTTAAAAAAATAATAATTGGGTTCAATTTAGGCTCTCCCACTTATTTTGTTAAGCAGTACCTTAACATCTCTGAGCTTAAATTCTCCAAACATAAAAGAATTGTGCTAACTCCAATTTCAGTTATGAGATAGTCTGTAATAAAAATTAGCAAGCATCTATCACACAGTTGTGTTCTAAATGTTATTTATACCAACAAAAACATATCTTTCTTACTAGTCAGGGAAGATCATGTCCAAGTATCAAAGTACAATTGAGATAAAGTTACTTTTTTTCCAATGAGAGCTCCAACTGCTTGAAAGATTACAAGATAGTTTCAATTAGTCTGTGCATTTTTCTTCCTGTAGAAGAATAAACTGAAATATAAACTATAATCAGAAAGTTTATTACATGGCATCAAATCATAACAAAGGAAACAATTGGATCTTCTTTAGTATTAAGTTATGATAGCCTGAAGTGACAATGCTATTTATAGACATAGAGCAGAAAGGGAACAGTTTCTTTAGAAACATTCATTAGAGACACTTCACCCTTGGTGATGCTGGAGATAGAAAGAGTTCTTGTTATTTAACCTTCCCATTTACCACTTACATGATTTTTATCTCTTTCCTCTCAAATTTTTACTTCTCTAGATATTGTTCTTTTTATTCCTTTTTTTACACACACACACACACACACATACATATATATATATATATATATATATATATATATAATAGGTTATTATGAGATATTTCCCTGTGCTATACAGTAGGTCTTTGTCAGTTATCTATTTTATATATTTATAGTAGTGTTTATATTTTAATCCCAAACTCCTAATTTATCCCCCCTTTCCCCTTTGGTAACCATAAGTTTGTTTTCTATGTCTGTGAGTTTATTTCTGTTTTGTAAATAAGTTCATTTGTATCATTTCTTTTAGATTCCACATGTAAGTGATATCATATGATATTTGTCTTTGTCTGAGTTACTTCATTTAATATGATAATCTCTAGGTCTATCCATGTTGCTACAAATGGTATTATTTCATTCTTTTTTATGGCTGAGTAATATGATCTAAATAGACATTTCTCCAAAGGAGACATATGGATGGCCAAAAAGCACATGAAAATATTGTTATCATTAATTATTAGAGAAATGCAAATCAAAAATACAATGAGATATCACCTCACACTGGTCAGAATGACTATCATCAAAATGTCTACAAATAATAAATGCTGGAGAAGGTGTGGAGAAAAAGGAACCCTCCTATACTGTTGGTGGGAATGTATATTGGTATAGCCACTATGGAGAACAGTATGGAGTTTCCTTAAAATAAAACTAAAAATAGAGTTACCGTATGATCCAGTGATCCCACTCCTCGGCATATATCCAGAAAAAAAACTATAATTCAAAAAGATACATGCATCCCAATGTTCATAGCAGCACTATTTAAAATAGCCAGGACATGGAAGCAACCTAAGTTTTATTGACAGATGAATGGATAAAGATATAGTATATATACCCAACGGACATTGTTCTTTCTTACTGAGAAGTTTTAGTCAACTGAATTCTTTCCATGTGGCTTCCCATGTTTTTACTAGGATATAAAAATTCTTCAGGCTCATTTGTTACCATGTACTGATTTAAAAGGACTATTTATATGTTTGGCACTTTTGCTTTCTTAAATTCTTTCCCACAAATTAGTTCCAAATTCTGCCTCTATATTTCTGTTACACCTTATAAAGCATCTACGAATGAACACTCTTAAAATCTTGCAATTTGTAGTTCCAGTAAGTAAAATTAACTAATCCTTTCAGCAAATTTCACAGTAGAAAGTTTATTTATGATGATCTGTGAAATAAGTGAAAAAAAGACAATAATTATCTAAGCTCTCTTAAAGGCCTAAATATGTTTTTGTGTTTATTTTTTTGCAGATGATATTTTCTGTCATTGTTTAGTAAAATTTCCAAATGAAGGGGATGTTTTGAAGGAATATCCTTTCCTCCCAAAATGAAAGACCTAAACGCCAACAAATTCATTGACTAGCAGTTTAAATGCTGGTACATGATAATGTTTCCTTTTCTTTTTTTCTTTTTTCCTCTTTCTTCTCCTTCTTCTCCTCATTCTTCTTTGAGTTTCCTATTTGATTTACTTTTAATAGTTTGACCTAATAAAAGGAAATTTGGCAATTATATTACACACTCTCCTAGTTTCTTTATATATTTTTTTGAAATCCAAAACTCTGACAAGCATTATCTTATGTCATTCTCTTAATATAGTTACTAAACTGTTATACAGGGGATAAAATATTAGGAAAAAGTAATTTATTATTGTAAGATTAGATATGTCATTTATTTTACAATGTGTCACCACAAGATTTTTAGGCAAACTATTATCTAAGTTCATACATGAAAATATTTTGGCAATTACAGCTTTCCTACTTATTTAAATACTGCTTGTGTTAAACAAAAAATATGTATACAAGTATGTCTAATAAGGAAAACAATTACACATTAACCTTTTTTTTTAAGAAAGGTTGATTTTAGTCTACTTTCCCTTTGTGGGAGGGAAAAGTCCACAGGGAAAAATATTCAGTAAAGTGTATGATTTTATCTTCTACCTTTGACCAGAGCAGAACTGTCAGAAAACACTTTCTTTTTAGAGAATTCTGAATATAATGAAGACCAATTATTTTCTTCAGCATCTACCTCAACCACTAGAGGGTTTAGGTAATTAAACGTATGCAGTCATTTTAATTTTTCTATTTAACACTGATTTAACTAATTTAAAAAATAATACAATTGTATTGGACATTTTGAAGGCAGAGGTATTTGCTTCACTTCCATAGTTTCAAATGTCACAAAATGCCAGTTAATTATTTGCCTTTATTCGCACCATGTGATTGCATGTTATTTTCAACACATAATATTAGTCATATACATGTGTATAGGTGTGTGTATTAAAACTCTATTATAAATCAGATATAAGTTATTCTAAGAAAAAAAAATAGTGGCTTCTGGAATATAAGAACTGATGCTTTTTTTAAAAAAAATATTTATTTATTTTAGCTGTGTTGGGTCTTCGTTTCTGTGCGAGGGCTTTCTCCAGCTGCGGCAAGCTGGGGCCACTCTTCATCGCGGTGCACAGGCCTCTCACTATCGCGGCCTCTCCTATTGCGGAGCACAGGCTCCAGACGCGCAGGCTCAGTCGCTGTGGCTCACGGGCCCAGTCTCTCCACGGCATGTGGGATCCCCCCAGACCAGGGCTCGAACCCGCTCTCCCCGCATTAGCAGGCAGACTCTCAACCACCGTGCCACCAGGGAAGCTCCTGATGCATTTATTCATGTTTTGATTAGAACAAACATACAAACAAACAAAAAACAAGTCTCATCAATATGTATTGGAATTGCAATACATTGAGATTGCAAGGTGTTTCTGAACATGGAATTGTGATATAGATTATACAGCATTTCCAGATACCTCTATCCTTCAATTCTGCATAATATCTAAACACCTTACTATAAAAATAATAACTTTACTTGTCCCTTCCCTGTAGTGCTTGCCAAACATAGAGGCCGTGATCAAGGTAAGAAAAACGTAGCATGAGAGACCAAAAAGTATAGCTAATTAATTTTATACATCAGAAGGTTTTTAGTGAGAGCTGCTATGATCAATTCACTTTTTAATATATCAAGATATAAAACATGTGTGCATCACTTTTCAAGGAAAAAATTTATTCACATTTAAAGAAAATTATTTTGTATATGTTAAAGTGTACACTACCAACACACAGTAAAATCATGGAAAATTTAGAAATTTCATGTTAAAGTTCACCCAAAATGCATTAATTCAGACATTCAGGAAATACATTAAATATATATGCCAGACACTCTGTGTAGAGATGAGTGGATAGAACTGATTAAATAATAATTGAAGCCATGGAAGCTCACAGTCAGGTATATAAAAGAAAGAAAAAAAGGTATGACTTTAGTCTAACAATTACACTAATCTTCTTAAAGTAAAGAAAATTTACTGTGAGAAACCACAAGAAAGACAGTTAATCCATTTTGTGGTAAACAAGAAAAACTTCTTATAGAAAGGGGTACTTCTACACTTTGAAATAATTTTAGCAATTAGGCTAAGAAATAATTTAAAAAATGGATTATGTACATGCAAAAATACCTTGTGTTGTGGGTACCATTGTATGCTTACTAGTCAACATTCCCTTTCATTGTTCAGAGAACCTCAATTTTGTTCAGATATTGCTCAACCAACAAAATGCATGAGGACAAGCAGAGAGAAGTTATTCTTCCACTCAAACCCCCTTAGAAATAATTCAATTGGTTCTTGTCCACTCTTAGTAAAAGGACAAGCTTTTTATTCAATAAGTTGTTAAAGCAATAGATTTGACCTTCATCGGTGTTTAACAAACTCAGATGGGATAGAATATATAACTTAGAATTATATTATTAGAGTTATATGTATGTATATACATGTTATAATCATATCATTTATAATATAGATTATAGTCAATAATAGTATTGCATCAATAATATAATATTAATGTTAATATTCTATATCTATAATATAATGTTAATATTCTATATCTATATAGTCTAAATCTATATCAATATTGTAATATACATATAATATAATGTATATATCATAGAACCCCTCAGATACATCAATAATATTAAAGAATTTCTTCATGAAGATCACATGGAAAATAAATTTTCTTCTGAAGTTTATGATAAAAATGTTCCAAAAATCTCTAGTTAAGCAAATTTTAGTAATCTTGATTTTATGGTACGTACATGATTTGTCTAGATGTAGACATGTGATAAAATATAAGGGAGAAGCTACATGTGCCAACTAGGAAAGATTAATTTTCCTGATAAAATAAGGGAGCCCATGTTTATGCTACTTCCTCTTCTTCCTACATGGGATATTTTCATGAAGATGTAGTGACTCTTATCCTTGCCTGGGGATACAAGAATAAGAACAAAAAGCCAGCATACTAAGAATGTTAAAGCAGGAAGCTATAAAGCACCTGGGTCATTGTTGATATTTTGGAGCTGCTGCACTAAACTTGGATTATTTATTGCCAAATTTTCATTATGAGAGACAATCAAATGTCTAGCTTTTAAACTGCATTTGGCCATCATTCTCTTTCTGGCAGCCAAAAACATCTTAACTGATACACCATGAGAATACATACTAATTTTCAGGGAAAAAAATGATTGAGAAAGTTAAGAAATTCAGGTTGATGTGGATTTGAAGCAGAAGAATAATAACTCGCACACTGAGAATTTTGTTCTGTTTGTAGAGGAAGAATTAGTAAAGTTTTGAAGTCAGTTTCAAAGGGAGCAACTAGAATATGTTTAATCTATGAAAGATATGAGAACAAATGTTAAAGAAATAACTGTGGATTGAAAACAATTTGAGGACAATTTGGAATGGTAATTGAGGTAAACAAATGTGCCGCTAGAATAGCTACCTGCTTTCTAGATATATTAGCACTTTATTAATATATAAGAAAGAAGAAAGGAGAGGCACATTTGAGAACTTGATCGTGGGTGATAATTTGAACAAGTAATTTAGGAAATGCTTGTGAAATTTCTAAATGGATCTCATTTATTTTACAAATACTTATTAGGTGCCAATGTGTGCCTGGACTCATTCTTATGTGCTTATACATATTAATGAGGAAAAAATAGCAACCAAAGATCATCCTTAGTTGGGCATATATTTTTTGAGTGAAGACAAAAAGTGAATAATAAATACAAGAAATCTATAATATACTACTTATTAAAAGCTAGTAAATGCTATGGAAATAAGAGACAAACATAGAATAAAAAGGAGTTAAGAGTGCCTGCTTGGGCTGTGTGTTTCTGGTGTGTGTGTGTGTGTGTGTGTGTGTGTGTGTGTGTGTGTGTGTGTAGCATAGTCAGACCTATGAGAGAATTTTACCATTTGATCAAAGACCAGAAGGAAGTTAGAAACCCAGTGATACTGGAAAAAGGGTATTCCTTCAGATGTTAATAAAGACCTTGACCAAGCCTAAGGTGGAACTATCTTGTTTCCAGAAGAACAGAGAAGGATAGTGAGTTGGGGCAAAGCAAATGGATGGGGGAGAGTCATAGAATAGATTAGTAAGTAAAGGGGGTAGAGTATGATTTTGTCATGGGCTGAGGTCCCTGGGAAACTGGCAAAAAAATGGAAATTAGAGACAGATATTAATCAGGGAGTGTTCTCATTATAACTACCTGTATGAAGTGACAAAATCAGAATAGTGCAGAAGTTAGGCCATGGTGCAGTCACCTATGGGGTTTAACCAACCTTGGGTGGAGCTGGAAAGCTGAGACAGACCATCACAGTATTCCCCCATTGTATAGTGGACCTGCTTTATATTCCCTCAGTAGTCAGTCATTGGATGCAGGCTGCCCCTAGAAAGGAGTGTGACTTTAAGTGAAGCAATTCTCTTTAGCTGAGACACTTCCCAGAAGTCTGACATATGAAAGTTGTCAGACAAGACAACTTACCAGCAGCTGAATGAATAATTCCTTCTATCCTGAAAGAGAAATCTAGGCCATGTAGAACAGTACCCACCATACCACAGAGTTTGATGTGCTCAGTTATTCTCTTGTTTCATTTACATTCTAGGATCATCTCTTTCAATACTCTAGTGGAAAACTTTTCTTGAAGGAACATTGTAAAAAGGTTATGGAAATGAACTTCAGCCCACACCAGTGCTACTGGACTTGAGACCTCAGCAGATGAACATCATCTCTATTCTCTATTATCCATCCTAGATGACCCTCAATGTCTACCAGCACTACTGTTGGACCAGGTGGCAAACATGGTAGAATGACCTACAGCCCTATCCCTGGTATGGTCTAAGACCTTCATTCTCCCATTCTTCTCAAAACATGACACTTGGACCTGTCTATTTACAATCAAATTGGGCAAGGGGATACCAAGAGGCATCTAAGTGGGTCACCTTAGTCTGAGTCATATTTGTCCATGCCCCACTATGTAACATCAGCCTTACCTCCTCCTGATAGTATGAATTATCCCAGATAGATGGAATAGTTTTTCTTCTTGTCTGATAATCCTTTGGTACGAAGAGCCCAATGCGTCCATGTTTATTGTTGGTCACATAGACATATCTTTTGTATTCTTTTTTATCCTCATTCCTGATAGGGATGGAAAAGAACATACCAGGTTATTGGACACATATCATGTACCTGAGGCCATATTAATCTACTGTAGCGAAGATACTACTACTGGCCACAGAGCTGATATTGGGATTACTACTTGTTTGAGTTTGTGATAATTTGTAGTTATTCTCCAGAACCTGTCTAGTTTTTATAGGGGCCAAACTGATGAGTTAAATAGAAATATGATGGGGACCACAATCTCTGCATCTTTCAGCCCTTTAGACTGGTATTAGTCTTTAATTTCCCCTGGGATCCAATATCTTGGCCAAATTGGGAGAGGAAAGGGCAGTTTCAGAAGCTTCCACTTGTCATTTCTTATTGCAATTTTTCTTACCTCATAAGCCAAAGAACATATGTGCGGATTGTGTCAACTTCCAATGATGTTTGTTCCGATTATAGCTTTGGAGACCAAATATGTCATCACCAGATGATGTGTAGACTCAGTGAACACACTGTGATCTGGACATTATTTGTGCCAGTGAGGCTTCCTCTCCATGTTGATGGATCTGAGTGTGACCTGGGAAATACTTTCAGGTCTGTCTCATGTTCTGCTCTAATTGCAACAAATGCGTGCAGCCTAGCACATGTGTCCCGGCTTCCTGACACACAGATTTGACTGTGATCCTTAATGACTTATTAAATAGTTTCCCCCACATCCTCCTACAAACATGGTCAGAAGATGGGTGTCGACCCTTACACATTACATCTACAATACCATGACTTTTGTACCCATTTCCAATGTATCCTATAGGAAATCTGAACTTTTCTTCCTCACTTAACAAGGGTAATCATTTTCATAGTTATTCTAAGAGTTTGTTAGCATTGTTTCCTTGAGGTCTTGCCAGAGCATTTGATTCTGTATACCAGGAGACTTCTCCCAAATTGATGAAATCTCCCTTGTTCAATTTTGTGATCTGCCTCCTTTGGTCTGAAACCCCAAGCAGCATTTCCATATATACTCCCTTCTCCTGCTGGTACTGAAAATCCTTCTTGATATGGTCCCTTTCCTTCTTTAACAGGTTTGAGGTGTTAGTTATATTATTTGACCCAAGTTATAGATAAATGGACAAGAGGTCAATGGAGATAATATCCTGAGAGAGCTTATATTACCTTGAAGACGGAGACCTTTAATTATCTTCAAGCAAGGTAGAAGTGCAAACCATTAATAGGATGGAGTGGATCATTTCTGTAACTCAATTGTATTAACCTAGATGTACCTTTGTCACATTGGGACACATTCTAGGAAAATTGGAGAACTGAAAACATCAGAAGCTGAAATGATTACTTCAGTCCTGAAGGGTAGATCTGGATCACAGCATTCATGACAGGCTTGCAGGTCTTTGTAAGCACTTTGCATTTCACTTGGAATGAATTGGGCAGTTTTAATAGAACTGTATGAAAAGAAGAAGGAGACTGAGAACAGAAACTTGAGAAAAATTGAGTTTCAAGTGTTGTGGGAAGATCGGAAATTCCATAAAATCACCTAAGAAGTAATAGGCAAGAATGATATAATTGAATTAAAGAAAACAGAAAGAAAATTTCAATTAGGAAGTTATTAGCAGTACCAAATGCAACCATAGGCAAGACTGGATTTAATAAGTAAGAGATAAGTTGTGACTTAGGTGAGTTAAATGTAGTGAGTTTGCAGGGATGGGAATATATATTGAAGAAATGAGAGGTAAGAAAGTATCCATTGACAGATATTTTTCTCAAGAAATCTGAGCATGAAGAGAAGAAGGAAGATAGCTAAAGAAAGTTATGAAATATTAATCTTTTTACTTTGTTTTGGTCTTTTGGAAGAGGCTGGAGTGCATTTCTATTCTGACAAGAGCAAGAAATTAAAGAGTGGGAAGCTGAAAATGAGGAGAGAGAATAATAGCTGAATGGACTAAAGAGGATGGTATCCAAATTTGCTTTAGACCAAACTCTACAGTAGTTGAAGAAATGGAATCAGCCTGGAAAGAAAGAAAAGGGAAGACAAAGAGAAATGAAATAGAAGTGCAAAATGAAAGGGTACAGTGCTTGGTGCTTTCAATGAAAATAAACACAAGAGAGTGAAAAAAGCAAAAGATCATTTGTGAAGAGAATGAAAGGCATTATAATTGAAGATTTTAGACTTAGGATATTTCTGAGTTAGACAATTTTATAGAGTGGGTTTGGAACTAATTTTGCAATAGTTGAATAAAAAATAAGTCACTTTTTTTTAACATCTTTATTGGGGTATAATTGCGTTGCAATGGTGTGTTAGTTTCTGCTTTATAACAAAGTGAATCAGTTATACATATACATATGTTCCCATATCTCTTCCCTCTTGCATCTCCCTCCCTCCCACCCTCCCTATCCCACTCCTCCAGGAGGACACAAAGCACCGAGCCGATATCCCTGTGCCATGCGGCTACTTCCCACTAGCTATCTACCTTACGTTTGTTAGTGTATATATGTCCATGACTCTCTCTCGCCCTGTCACAGCTCAGCCTTCCCCCTCCCCATACCCTCAAGTCCGTTCTCCAGTAGGTCTGTGTCTTTATTCCTGTCTTACCCCGGGTTCTTCATGACATTTTTTTTTCTTCTTAAATTACATATATATGTGTTAGCATACGGTATTTGTCTTTTTTTTCCTGACTTACTTCACTCTGTATGACAGACTCTAGGTCTATCCACCTCATTACAAATAGCTCAATTTCGTTTCTTTTTATGGCTGAGTAATATTCCATTGTATATATGTGCCACATCTTCTTTATCCATTCATCCGATGATGGGCACTTAGGTTGTTTCCATCTCTGGGCGACTGTAAATAGAGCTGCAATGAACATTTTGGTACATGACTCTTTTTGGATTTTGGTTTTCTCAGGGTATATGTCCAGTAGTGGGATTGCTGGGTCATATGGTAGTTCTATTTGTAGTTTTTAAGGAACCTCCATACTGTTCTCCATAGTGGCTGAACCAATTCACATTCCCACCAGCAGTGCAAGAGTGTTCCATTTTCTCCACACCCTCTCCAGCATTTATTGTTTCTAGATTTTTTGATGATGGTCATTCTGACTGGTGTGAGATGATATCTCATTGTAGTTTTGATTTGCATTTCTCTAATGATTAATGATGTTGAGCATTCTTTCATGTGTTTGCTGGCAATCTGTATATCTTCTTTGGAGAAATGTCTATTTAGGTCTTCTGCCCATTTTTGGATTGGGTTGTTTGTTTTTTTGTTATTGAGCTGCATGAGCTGCTTGTAAATTTTGGAAATTAATCCTTTGTCAGGTGCTTCATTTGCAAATATTTTCTCCCATTCTGAGGGTTGTCTTTTGGTCTTGTTTATGGTTTCCTTTGCTGTGCAAAAACTTTGAAGTTTCATTAGGTCCCATTTGTTTATTTTTGTTTTTATTTCCATAGGCAAGTTCCATAGGAAAGTTCCCTCTATGCCTACTTTCTGCAGGGGTTTTATCATAAATGGGTGTTGAATTTTGTCAAAAGCTTTCTCTGCATCTATTGAGATGATCATATGGTTTTTCTCCTTCAATTTGTTAATATGATTTATCACATTGATAGATTTGCGTATATTGAAGAATCCTTGCATTCCTGGAATAAACCCCACTTGCTCATGGTGTATGATACTTTTAATGTGCTGTTGGATTCTGTTTGCTAGTATTTTGTTGAGGATTTTTGCATCTATGTTCATCAGTGATATCGGCCTGTAGTTTTCTTTCTTTGACATCCTTGTCTGGTTTTGGTATCAAGGTGACAGTGGCCTTGTAGAAGGAATTTGGGAGTGTTCCTTCCTCTGCTATATTTTGTAAGAGTTTGAGAAGGATAGGTGTTAGCTCTTCTCTAAATGTTTGATAGAATTCGCCTGTGAGGCCATCTGGTCCTGGGCTTTTGTTTGTTGGAAGATTTTTAATCATAGTTTCAATTTCAGTGCTTGTGATTGGTCTGTTCATGTTTTCTATTTCTTCCTGATTCAGTCTTGGCAGGTTGTGGATTTCTAACAATTTGTCCGTTTCTTCCAGTTTGTCCATTTTATTGGCATAGAGTTGCTTGTAGTAATCTCTCATGATCTTTTTTATTTCTGCAGTGTCTGTTGTTACTTCTTCTTTTTCATTTCTAATTCTATTGATTTGAGTCTTCTCCCTTTTTTTCTGGCTAGTGGTTTATCTATTTTGTTTATCTTCTCAAAGAACCAGCTTTTAGTTTTATTGATCTTTGCTATTGTTTCCTTCATATCTTTTTCATTTATTTCTGATCTGATTTTTATGATTTCTTTCCTTCTGCTAGCTTTGGGGTTTTTTTTTGTTCTTCTTTCTCTAATTGCTTGAGGTGCAAGGTTAGGCTGTTTATTCGAGATGTTTCCTGCTTCTTAAGGTGGGCTTGTATTGCTATAAACTTCCAACTTAGAACTGCTTTTGCTGCATCCCATAGGTTTTGGGTCGTTGTGTCTCCATTGTCATTTGTTTCTAGGTATTTTTTTATTTCCTCTTTGATTTCCTCAGTGATCACTTCATTATTAAGTAGTGTATTGTTTAGCCTCCATGTGTTTGTATTTTTTACAGATCTTTTCCTGTAATTGATATCTAGTCTCATGGCGTTGTTGTCGGAAAAGATACTTGATACAATTTCAATTTTCTTAAATTTACCAAGGCTTGATTTGTGACCCAAGATATGATCTATTCTGGAGAACGTTCCATGAGCACTTGAGAAAAATATGTATTCTGTTGTTTTTGGATGGCGTGTCCTATAAATATCAATTAAGTAGATCTTGTTTAATGTATCATTTAAAGTTTGTGTTTCCTTATTGATTTTCATTTTGGATGATCTGTCCATGGGTGAAAGTGGGGTGTTAAAGTCCCCTACTATGAATGTGTTACTGTCGATTTACCCTTTTATGGCTGTTAGTATTTGCCTTATGTATTGAGGTGCTCCTATGTTGGGTGCATAAATATCTACAATTGTTATATCTTCTTCTTGGATCAATCCCTTGATCATTATGTAGTGTCCTTCTTTGTCTCTTCTAATAGTCCTTATTTTAAAGTCTATTTTGTCTGATATGAGAATTGCTACTCCAGCTTGCTTTTGGTTTCCTTTGCATGGAATATCTTTTTCCATCCCCTTACTTTCAGTCTGTATGTGTCTCTAGGTCTGAATTGGGTCTCTTGTAGACAGCATATGTAAGGGTCTTGTTTTTGTATCCATTCAGCTAATCTGTGTCTTTTGGTGGGAGCATTTAGTCCATTTACATTTAAGGTAATTATCAATATGTATGTTCCTATTCCCATTTTCTTAATTGTTTTGAGTTCATTATTATAGGTCTGTTCCTTCTCTTGTGTTTCTTATCTAGAGAAGTTCCTTTAGTATTTGTTGTCAAGCTGGTTTGGTGGTACTGAACTCTTTCAGCTTTTGCTTGTCTGTAAAGGTTTTAATTTCTCCATCAAATCTGAATGAGATCCTTGCTGGGTAGAGAGGTCTTGGTTGCAGTTTTTTCTCCTTCATCACTTTCAGTATGTCCTGACACTCCCTTCTGGCTTGTAGGGTTTCTGCTGAGAGATCAGCTGTTAACCTTATGGGGATTCCCTTGTGTGTTATTTGTTATTTTTCCCTTGTTGCTTTTAATATGCTTTCTTTGTATTTAATTTTTGACAGTTTGATTAATATGTGTCTTGGCGTCTTTCTCCTTGGATTTATCCTGTATGGGACTCTCTGTGCTTCCTGAACTTGATTAACTATTTCCTTTCCCATATTAGGGAAGTTTTCAACTATAATCTCTTCAAATATTTTCTCAGTCCCTTTCTTTTTCTCTTCTTCTTCTGGAACCCCTATAATTCAAATGTTGGTGCGTTTAATGTTGTCCCAGAGGTCTCTGAGACTGTCCTCAGTGCTTTTCATTCTTTTTTCTTTATTCTGCTCTGCAGTAGTTATTTCCACTATTTTATCTTCCAGGTCACTTATCCGTTCTTCTGCCTGTGTTATTCTGCTATTGATCCCACCTAGAGTACTTTTAATTTCATTTATTGTGTTGTTCATCATTGCTTGTTTCATCTTTATTTCTTCTAGGTCCTTGTTAACTGTTTCTTGCATTTTGTCCATTCTACTTCCAAGATTTCGGATCATCCTTACTATCATTATTCTGAATTCTTTTTCAGGTAGACTGCCTCTTTCTTCTTCATTTGTTAGGTCTGGTGCATTTTTATCTTGCTCCTTTATCTGCTGTGTGTTTTTCTATCTTCTCATTTTGCTTATCTTACTGTGTTTGGGGTCTCCTTTTTGCAGGTTGCAGGTTCGTAGTTCCCGCTGTTTTTGATGTCTGTCTCCAGTGGCTAAGTTTTGTGTAGGCGTCTTGGTGGAGGGGACTAGTGCCTGTGTTGTGGTGGATGAGGCTGGATCTTGTCTCTCTAGTGGGCAGGTTCACGTCTGGTGGTGTGTTTTGGGGTGTCTGTGGCCTTATTATGATTGTAGGCAGCCTCTCTGCTAATGTGTGGGTTTGTGTTCCTGTTTTGCTAGTTGTTTGGCATAGGTTGTCCAGCACTGTAACTTGCTGGTCGTTGTGTGAAGCTGGGTGCTGGTGTTAAGATGGAGGTCTCTGGGAGATTTTTGCCATTTGATATTATGTGGAGCTGGGAGGTCTCTTGTTGACCAGTGTCCTGAAGTTGGCTCTCCTACCTCAGAGGCAGAGCCCTGACTCGGCTGGAGCACCAAGAGCCTTTCATCCACATGGCTCAGAATAAAAGGGAGAAAAGTAAAGAGAATTAGTAGAAGTACGAAGAAAGAAAGAAAGAAAGGAGGGAAGGAAGGAAGGAAGGAAAGAAGAAAGAAAGAAAGAAAGAAAGAAAGAAAGAAAGAAGCAAAGAAGGAAAGAAGGCAAGAAGGAAAGAAAGGAGGGAGAAAGGAAGGAAGGAGAGAAAAGGAAAAAAGACAGAAAGAAAGAAGATACAGTAAAATAAAATAAAGTATAATAAAATTATTGAATTAAAAAATACTTATTTAGAAAAAAAAAAAAAAGGACGGATAGAACCTTAGGACAAATGTTGGAAGGAAAGCTATACAGACAAAATCTTACACAGAAGCATACACATACACCTTCACAAAAAGAGGTAAAGGGGAAAAAATCATAAATCTTGCTCTCAGAGACCACCTCCTCAATTTGGGATGATTCGTTGTCTAAAGGAGGGAAGGAAGGAAGGAAGGAAGGAAGAAAAGAAAGAGAGAGAGAGAGAAAGAAAGAAAGAAAGAAAGAAAGAAAGAAAGAAAGAAGAAAGAAAGAAGGTAAAGTATAATAAAGTTATTAAAATTAAAATTAATTATTAAGAAAAAAATTTTAAAAAAAACCATGGATGGATAGAACCCTAGGACAAACGGTGGAAGCTAAACTATACAGACAAGATCTCACACAGAAGCATACACATACACATTCATAAAAAGAGGAAAAGGGGAAAAAAATCATAGATCTTGCTCTCGAAGCCCACCTCCTCAATTTGGGATGATTCGTTGTCTATTCACGTATTCCACAGATGCAGGGTACATCAAGTTGATTGTGGAGCTTTAATCCGCTGTTTCTGAGGCTGCTGGGAGAGATTTCCCTTTCTCTTCTTTGTTCTCACAGCTCACAGGGGCTCAGCTTTGGATTTGGCCCTGCCTCTGCGTGTAGGTCGCCGGAGGGCGTCTGCTCTTTGCTCAGACAGGACGGGTTCAAAGGAGCCGCTGATTCGGGGGCTCTGGCGCACTCAGGCCGGGGGGGGGGGGGGGAAGGGAGGGGCACTGCGTGCGGGGCGGGCCTGCGGCGGCAGAGGCTGGCGTGACGTTGAACCAGCCTGAGGCTCGCCGTGCGTTCTCCCGGGGAAGTTGTCCCTGGATCCCGGGAACCTGGCAGTGGCGGGCTGCACAGGCTCTCCGCGGAAGAGGGGTGTGGATAGTGACCTGTGCTCGCACACAGGCCCCTTGGTGGCAGCAGCAGCAGCCTTAGCGCCCCATGCCCGTCTCTGGGGTCCGTGCTTTTAGCCGCGGCTCGCGCCCGTCTCTGGAGTTCCTTTAAGCAGCACTCTTAAACCCCTCTCCTCGCGCACCAGGAAACAAAGAGGGAAGAAAAAGTCTCTTGCCTCTTCGGCAGGTGCAGACTTTTCCCCGGACTCCCTCCCGGCTAGCCGTGGTTCACTAACCCCTTCAGGCTATGTTCAAGCCGCCAATCCCAGTCCTCTCCCTGTGCTGCAACCGAAACCGAAACCCGAGCCTCAGCTCGCAGCCCTGCCCACCCCGGCGGGTGAGCAGACAAGCCTCTCCTGGTGAGTACTGGTCGACACCGATCCTCTGTGCGGGAATCTCCCTGCTTTGCCCTCCGCACCCCTGTTGCTGTGCACTCCTCTGTGGCTCCGAAGCTCCCCCCGCCGCCTCCTGCAGTCTCCGCCCGCGAAGGGGCTTCCTAGTGTGTGGAAACTTTTCCTCCTTCACAGCTCCCTCCCACTGGTGCAGGTGCCGTCCCTATTCTTTTGTCTCTGTTTTTTCTTTTTTTCTTTTGCCCTACCCAGGTACGTGGGGGAGTTTCTTGCCTTTTGGGAGGTCTGAGGTCTTCTGCCAGCCTTCAGTAGGTGTTCTGTAGGAATTGTTCCACGTGTAGATGTATTTCTGGTGTATCTGTGGGGAGGAAGGTGATCTCCGCGTCTTACTCTTCCTCCATCTTCAAGGTCCCCCTCTAAGTCACTGTTTTGAGGATGAAAAGTACTTGTGGCTAAGCTTCTAAATTGGGGTATTGAGACCAAAGTCAGCTTGTCATCAAGGATGGGACCCATCTTGGAGAGATCTTTCAAGAAACAGGAAGAGAAACCAGAGAGTTAGTAAATAATTCTGTTGAGGAGAGATAAAATGATGGTATAAATTCAGAGGTATACTTGAGCCTCAAAGGAGGGAAATTTATGGAAAAATAGAGACTACCAACTCAGAGCTAAAGAATATCAACTTTCCTCCCCTCTGTCTGGGCATGTGAGAGAAGAACATTTCCCTCTGAGGAGAGTGCAAGAAATAAATCTCTCTTCTCAAGTTAAAGTCAGGCTTCAGTGAAAGAAAGGAAGTGGCAAGAACATCTTGTCAAGACTTGGAGGGGCTTCTCTGGTGGTGCAGTGGTTGAGAGTCTGCCTGCTGATGCAGGGGACACGGGTTCATGCCCCGGTCCGGGAAGATCCCACATGCCGCGGAGCGGCTGGGCCCGTGAGCCATGGCCGCTGAGCCTGCGCGTCTGGAGCCTGTGCTCCGCAATGGGAGCGGCCACAACAGTGAGAGGCCCACGTACTAACAAAAAAAAAAAAAAAAAAAAAAATGTGGAGAATTGGGGTAAATTAATTTATTGTGAAAAAAATGCTCATAGATTGAAGGATTATGCAATTGGCCATTGAAACCTGGGTGTCTTTGCAAGTGTAAGGAGCTAATACTGGTAATTGCGAAGCAGCAACACATGTAACATGGTTCATCTCTACCTGGGATGCTGAGTCACCTTAGATATAAAGGATACAGTTAAAAATATTTTAGAGAGATGTTAATGGTAAAAGATAAGTGTAAGATGAAGAGATGAAGTTGCATGGGATTTGAATGAGGAAAAAGAGACTACTATGCATAGTATCAGAGAAATAGAAGGAGAATGAGAACTACAGAGTGTGGTTTCAAGTGAATTTTTAAAACTTTAAGAAGCAAACAGCATGAAAGTTTTTTTTTTCCCCTCACAAATGTAAAAAGCCGTTTATGAACTCAGCCAATTACATTAACAGAAAAGAGAAATTTCATGTTATTAGCTAAAAGTATACTGGAGATTATCTTGCTCAAACTTGTCATTTCTGACACAATGGAACAAGACAAAGGGATTAACATACTTGCAGAATATCCATAGCCAGCTGGTCAAGAATAAGACTTTCTAATTTTTTTTTACCAGGTTGTATAAAAATGTAATAGACATATAGCTCATGGTAAAATAATTTGTAAATTATGTAAAGTGAGCTTAAAAATACTTTCTATTTTTAATATTTAGTAGAAAATAGATATATGTGTATTTTAGGAGATAATCCCATACTAGGCAAATGTTGAATCCATCTGTGGGATTGTACACCAACAGTGCCTTGAAACAGTGATATATCTGTGATAGTCCATAGATTTTTGTGTAACGGGAGAGCTTATTAACTTTTTATATATGTACCAATACACTTCTGTATATCTATATCCACATGTGCATCTGTAATGACATCTATATTCATATCAAACTTATCCCTATCCCTATATCTGTACCTATAACTATACTAATATCTACAAGATAATCTACCTGGCATTATAATTATGTCTCATATCTCATATTCTCAGTAGTATAAACCAAGTTCATTAACAATTATAAAATAACTCTTTATAATTGATGATGTATTTTGCCTTTCAAAGTGTTTTACCTGACAGAGCAATCTTCAAATACTTTAAGATTTAATATCATCAATTTTGACTTCTACACAGCTTCCAAATCTCCCTGGCTGTGGCCCTCATACATCTTGCATCAGCACACTTCTGCAACACATTAATTTAAAATAATTATAATGATATAAAAATAATAAAACACATTACAGTTAAAAATAAGCCTCTTTTGCAAAAAAAGAATTGTGTAAATGGCAGTGATTTATTTTAAATGTTTAAGTTTAATGTGTGTGTGTGTGTGTGTGTGTGTGCGTGTGTGTATGTGAGAGAGAGTCAGAGACAGGGAGAGAGAAAGTCAGAGTTGTGTTATTATTATGTTTATTTTCTATGTGGACAATGACTCTGAAGGACAAAGCTGTTAATTGTTCAAGCCACTTTGTACTTTCAGGAAAGGAGCTCCAACACACATATAAATCAAAGCATTTTTGTTTATTGTATTTTTTGTATTTTGACACTAGAAAATAAGGAAAGAGCTGAATAGCTTTATAAGTTGAGCTATATATTAATCTATGAATATATATTTAGTTATAAAGAGGTGTAAAATAATGAATTACCTATGCTGATCCCTTTTTTCTATTTGAATGCTAGATAAATCGATGATACAGAGAAGGGTGATAAATAGATAGATAAAATATATCTGAGGATTTTTCTGTGTTTTGAAAGCATTTTTTTTTCTTTTTTTTTTTTTTGAGGTATGCGGGCCTCTCACTGTTATGGCCTCTCCCGTTGTGGAGTACAGGCTCCGGACGCACAGGTTCAGCTCATGGCTCACGGGCCCAGCCGCTCTGCGGCATGTGGGATCTTCCCGGACTGGGGCACGAACCCGTGTCCCCTGAATTGGCAGGCAGACTCTCAACCACTGCGCCACCAGGGAAGCCCTTGAAAGCATATTTATAATACTATGAAGCTGTGAGTTGAATTTTCTCCACTGACTTTTGTTGATAGATTAATATTACTATCTTTCCCTGGATACTCTATATATTTCACATTTAATTATTGCTTTTTTCTTTCTTAGAGGTTAAAATAATTGTTTTAAAATATTTTAAAGACATTCTTTTTAAGTATGAGAGCACATTTTAATTTCTAACAAAGGACTCATGTTTCTTTGTATAATGATCTATGCATTGTGTACTTATGCATTTTTTCTCACACTTTTTCCAATGTAATTTCACTCTAGACCCTCTACTGTATTATAAGTCATGTAAATTTCTAATTTAGGCATGGGTAACTAAGTTGAAGAAAATAAATACGATTGGAGGCTATTATCCCAATGGGTTATTAAATCAATTTGGTCTCATTAAAAAACTTTGCACACCGGCATTGTATTGGGCACTGTACTAAATATGAGGAATACAAATAAATATATGCTCTAATCAGTCTTCCAAAAAGTTTATATTTTAATATGGGAAACATAAATAAATAAATGCCTGTAGTATAGTTATGAATATTTATGAGAGGCCCTAAGCTATATAAAACAGGATGAGCATATTCATGTAAGCATTTCTATATTACTCACAATCACGCATAAAGTCCCTTGCATAGACTATACATATATGCTATGTTTATGTATGTAATATTTATTGAGAGAAAGCCTAAATGAATAAGTGCATGAATGAAGTAAGTTATGCACTAAGTTAAACAGAGGCACCAAGGAAGCAGTAATTTACTGTATTTGAGTGAATCAGGGAGGGTGTACTAGTGGAAGAGATGATTAAGTTCAGTCTTCCAAGACACAGAAGCTGTTCACCCTGATTGATGCAGGACATGGAATTCCAAGCAGAATGCTGAACCTGAGCAAAAGCTCAGAGGTCAGGGATGGAAGAGCTCATTCAAGAGCTGAGAGCATCCTCACATGACTAAGGGACAGTACGATAAGAAGAAGAGCTAAGGCTGAAGGGTTTGCCAGCGAGATGCAACCACACATTTATGTACTTTTAAAAGGTATTCAGATATCCCGCTCCATTCTGATTTCATTAAGCAAAAATGGCACATTTTCTGTTTATCCTGTTCGTTGCCTCAGAGCCCTTTTCATCACATCATTCCAAAGAGCCACTAATACTATTTTTGAGTAGCCATATGAGAAGATACCTAATTGGCAATTCTATTATGCTAAATAATTAAGGAATATTAATGAAATGTATAAAATGATGACATTGGCATTTTGTAAAGATTCCCTTGGGGCAGCATCCAGGGTGAACTGGAGAGAGCAGATGATAAATATTATTTCTCGGGCTTTCCTGGTGACACAGTGGTTGAGAGTCCACCTGCCGATGCAGGGGATGCGGGTTCGTGCCCCCGTCCGGAAGATTTCACATGCCACAGAGTGGCTGGGCCCGTGAGCCATGGCCGCTGAGCCTGTGCGTCCGGAGCCTGTGCTCCTCAACGGGAGATGCCACAACAGTGAGAGGCCCGCATGCAGCAAAAAAAACAAAACAAAACTATATATATATATATATATATATATATGTGTGTGTATATATATATATATATATATATATAATTTCTCTTTCTCTTTATGTGTTAAAACTTAGGTCTTGTCAGCCCCATGTTGATTTGCTTAGTCAGAAAATGTCCTGCGTACTGAAAGGAATATATTTTTCCAAGAAGAGATTTAAGTAGCAGAGGGAATATAATTAGATACATATGGTATTCACAACTGCTAAATTGACAAAGGGTATATTTTAAGTATCTTTAAATTAGGTTTCTGCATTTTCACTCCAAGGCAATATTTGTGTTTTCAACCTGCAAGAGTGGAGAATAAAATCAGTTCAGTGCCTCTCCAGTTTGTCTTTACCAGCTACTCTAATCCCTAACAGCCAGATCACTCACTGTAAATGCAACAGTACATTAGATGAGAGTATGTGACAATAATCACAAAAGTTATATTCAAAGAATATGAACCTACCTAAGGAAATCAGCCCTGAAATCTTAGAAGTCTTAGTGAAACCAATTCATACTGCTTCCTGTTCCGATTAAGTTCTTACATTTTCTTCTTAATTGGAATTTCATCTAAACAGAATTTTGAATATCAGAATTCCAGGTTTTTATTTCATTATCATGGAGTGTAAATGATTAATATGCACTGAGAAGAGAGGGCTTGCAGTGTGAGTTATGGCTAAGGGTCAGATAAAGTGCTATATGCCCTTTACAGTTTGTTATCCAATATGCATCATAGCTGAGTCAGAACATGTGATCAAATTTTATACATGTTCACTATGTGACCCTCTAAATTAAGGACAACTCATTGTTAGCTCTAACACTATTAAGATCAGTTTCACATATAGATTAAAATATATTCATTTAAAATATACTGTATTCAAAGCACAGGCTTTTAGAGCTGTATCTACTCATAAGTGTACTCACATAAGTAGCATATACCTTAATGACAATGCACATAAATTAACAAATGATTACTGTTGAATGATTGCTCCATTCAGTTCACATAGGTTTCCCTAAGAAAGCTGTAGAATTAAGTGGATGGCAAACACAAAGATTGATGTGATTTAAAGGCAAGAGAATAGGTTTTGGAGTCAATTTCTAATGCAGCATTGTTCAAGCTACAATAGCGTAGTGAAAGAATGTAAACTCCTGCTTTAACACTGAAACCAAATAAGTTAGTGTTAGTAATAGTACTTCCTCATAGCTATAGGTAACTACAAATATTAGCAGTACTGTTGCCATTGGCTACAGCTGAGTCCAATGAAAATCAATTAATTGAAATTTTCCTGTTTACAGTTCTACCACACATTTAGATAATTCTCCATGACTGAGTCACTCTGTCAATATCCTGGAATTTAAAATAGAACCTTGGTGTTAGTGGCATAAATATTTGCCATTTCAACGTTTCATGAATAATTTCAAAGATCAATGGTAAGTGTTATGTACATGACATGTACAAAATTATAATTTTGTTGGAATTCACATTTGAATTATGGCTGTTTAGGTTGGTCCCATCCATATCCATAGTGAGTAAAATTAGTCACATTAAAAAACACATCTCCAAGTTAGCCTGGGTTGTCCTGAAAACAGAGCCTGAGACAGTGGCATGCATGCCGGCAGTGTATTTGCAAAGTGACCCCAGGTATCAGGTGTAAGGGACAGAGAGGAAGAGGAGGGCTGTGAAGTGAACTAGGGGAAGTGGAATGTACAAGGAGGGAAATCAGTCCAAAGCTGTGCTGTACAGTTTGTTACAGATGAGATTTCCTGAAACCTGACCCTATGAGATCTGTGGAAAAATCTGTGAACTGTGTTCTCAGATTTCTACCCAGGGCAGGAAAAAGAGGTAGGATTTATCTGTTGACTCCAGATCCCTATTGGTCAAATGTGAGCATTAACGGCCACAAATACAGGTCATGCTTGTGTGAGGGATGAGCATTTATCAGGGCAGAGCTGATTTCCTTAGGCATCCCGTGTTGCAGCAACAGAGAAGCCCAGAGCAAGAAGGAAGTAGTAAGTGGCATGGTTCGGAGGTGAGGCACTGTTGGATTGCACCTGCATGAAACTGATTGAAGCCCTTTGTGTGATCGGTTGTCACACACTGAGTGAAGTAGCAGAGAGGCAAGGAGGATTTTGAAGTTGTATACAGGAAGTTTCCAATATATTAAACAATTTTCTCCTCTAAAAAGTAGTTATTTTTTACTCCTGACATATCTGGTGAGAATCTGAAAATCTACTGCATATAGCATTTTCTGCCTTGAATGGAAGATGAGAATAAATGTAAAAATTTGTGGAATGAAGTGAAATTTATGTAGAAAATTGTCTAATATGAATGGTTCTCTTTTGTAAATTGATAATATCAAATTTCCTTCGTGGCAAAAGAAATTGACCTGTGAAACTTCATCAGTTTATCATAATTTCTTACACGGCCATATTGTGATTTAAAAATTCTGAAGCAACCAATTATGTGTGATATAAGAGAAAATGTAAGTAATATTAAACTCAAGAAGAAATCAAATTAGCCCATTTGCAATATGAACATTCTTTTGATATTTAGTTATTAGCCATCTAACTTCTATACAATATTTTGAAAGTTACTCTTCAATTTAATTCAATTTAATCATCTTAATAAGTATTTACTGAATGATAGCATTATGTTTGTAGACCTCCAGGAGGTATATTGGTCAAATGCTAAGGGTTAAGACTGAGAAGATGCATTTTGGACTCAATTTTTTTTTCTCATATACCTTTTTGTGACTTTGGAAATCAATTTTGCTTTTGGGGGATTTAATTTTCTCCCCTTTAAATGAGAGATTCAATAAAATGGACTGAATACTCCTTTAATTTATGCAATGCAATGAATCTTCTTGACATAGATCCTCTAGTATGGCCATCTATACTCATCCCAGTATGAAACAAATCTCATGTTCTGTAAGACTTTATCCTATGTCTTATATTGCATATAATTTTAGAACCAAATTTCCAAGCATGGGCAACCGAATCTTTACAGAAATATAAATGCCTGTATTGCTATAACTATTACTAGCATACCCTTGCCTTTTCTAGTGACAGTTACTGTCCAAAAGATTCTGTTTGAATCTGAATCATAAATGTGTTCAAAGACCCTCATAGTTTTTCTCAAAAGCATATGTAAATGACACTGACTTTCTTGAGCTTATCACTGTAAATGTTAACCTTATAATAATGCTTTGTAGGTTTTCGTTTTATACTCAGCTACAGGTAATTAAAACTACTGATTTATATCATTTATTTGAGTCAGAAATTTTTTTTATCATTAAAAAAATTCTGTTTAAATTGTGGAACTGAAATATTATACAGCTTCTTATTGCTTGTTGTCATTTTTAGAGACAGTTTTATAAAATATTGAATTAAGTTCAGAAATAGCATTAGCGATGCAGTTTTTCTGTGCCTGCATGACAACTAGTAGTAACTTTACTTGTACTTAAAGATTGCTCTATGTGCTGTCAGTTTTATTGGTTAATTTCCACAGTTACCACTGCTTGAAACTGAACTATTATAATGTCATTCTATTAGAAATTCAGTCCTCGCAAAATTGCAGGTTTTTACATTTTTTCGTTGTTTTTTCCTTACTTAAAGCTGAAACTTTTTAAAGACTAGGCAAGTGTGACACTGACAAAGAAGAAACAAGCAATGAGCATGCCAGAGGAAAGGGATGATTAAACACTCCATACTTCCCCGTGGTACAACACTGTGATCACACAGCATTTTATGCATAACTTCCAAGGCTCAACAAAATTATTGAGTGTTTTGGCATCCATGTCATCACTGTTGTATATCCTTTTGGCAGCTGTTATGATTATTGGCCTTGTGATGTTGATTATACTCTGGATGCTCCTTTTGGCTCAACTGTTCTTGGCTTATTCTTCCTCAAGATGAGTGAAAGCCAAGCCAGAGCAGTGACCTGGGAGCAAGCCAGGGTGGAGTTTCGTCTGGCTCTTTCATGGAATGCATGCTTGATAATCACCACATTTTAAAGGCATAGAAACAAGAACCATTTAAAATTTTGTAAACCTGATAATCATTGTTTTTGGTATTGCTTAATATTATAGACGAAAATATGTTGGTACTTAACATAAAAATAAACAAAATGAACTAATTCAAATCCCAATTTTTCTACTGATTTCTTAATTTTTTTATTCTCATATTCAGTTTGCTAAAAGTGGGAACAAGCATACTTGGCCATTCAAGATCATTGACTTGTGAAGATCAAAATTTGAATGAGGTATTACAATGTGAAAATATGTATAAACCACATGCTTTTAGAAATGTGTCAGACATTTTTTTTTTCAATATTGACCTAGTCCATCCTAGCTTTATATATATATAAATATGTTCTGGAGAAAGAAATTAGATTTTTCAAGTCACAGACTTATTGCTTAAAAATTAGTCTGCTTTAACTCAAAGAATAAGTTTAAAAAGTTTCAGTGTCAATAGTTTGAAGCCTCAAAAGAAAGTACATATAAACAGAATATCTAAGATGAAACTAATATCATTCATGTCAATTCAGTGTGTGATTTTGTAAATTGAATTATAATTCATATGCATGAAATCAAGTACACGATGTCATCCTATGTAAAGTAAATAACTTTGAAGTCAAATTACCTGGAGCCAAATCTTTCAGGCTTGGGATTCTTTTGTTTTTCCTCATTCATTTAACAGTGGCCAATATTAAGTTTCCTTGAGAAAGCTTATTAATCAGAATCCCAATGGGGCATACACTCATCTTCTTTATATTCTGTGCAAAATTTTGGAAACGTTCGTACTTCATAAACGTTTATTAGACGAACTGATGAATACTGTGAGTGTGAGTCCATATAAATGTCATTGTGGTTCTTCATAGTGTATGTGAGTTAGTATAGCTCTGTTGGAGCTAAACAACTTTTCAAGAGGAATGATGAAATACAAAACATTAACAAAAGTGCTTTAATTAATTGTCAATTTTTTGTTTCATTGCTTATGTAGCTGTACTTTACGATATACTTTATACAAACAGTTAAAACCTTGGTTTATGCATTCTATTGATTTTAACATTTTTTCTTTCATTAACATGAGAGATGTTAATGAAACATAATGTTTCATTATGAAACATAATGAAACATAATGAACATAAGATGTTAATGAAACATAATGTTTCATGTTATTAAACATAACATAATGTTATGTTTAATAAACTTGGGCTTTTCCCAAAATTTATGAAAGTCTGGGATTATCAGCCTATTTATATAATACTACAGTGTAAACTATGTGTGTATATATGAATATGCATATGTTTTATGTATATAATACTTTTTCTCACACTTAAAATGTGGGAGTAAATAATATGCATATTATACATATATAAAATTAATATATACATACATCTGTGTGTGTATATATATAAATATATATATATATATATATATATATATATATATAGTCTCTTTCTCTCTGTATGTGTACATTGAAGAATTGGACTGTTCATAAATTACAGGGGGCTTTTAAAAATATGGTGGATAACAACTTTTTATCAGGACTTTAAAATATAAGGAAAAACTATCATAAGTTTGTAGATCCTTTAGAATCTGTATACCTAGTACATCAGGATCCAGAAATAAAAGTCAGTTGACTCTAACCAAAGAAACATCTTAGCAACACCTAGATTCCTAGGAAGATAAAATTGGATTGCCTTATTTTATTACTAAGAGAAATGGTTACCATAGGGTGAAATCCCCAAGTTCTACTCTACTTGCCAATAGGCAAGTATGTGACAATTCTATCTAAAATTACTACTGTGTTGTGATTTCGAAGTGTATCCTTTGTTTCCTCTTGGAAGTCCTACACCATTTATCCCTGATATTCTTGTCTGACTTATCGCCTTGATAAAATTGTACCTCAGACAGATATGAAGATTTGCAGGCCAAGAAAAAAGAGTAAAAGTCCAAGAAAAGATTCTATGTGTAGTAAATATATCTTTTGGATCATAGTATTTCCATATAAGTATTTGTATTTTATAACTGGAATACTAATGTAAGAATGTTATTGGCTATAAGGATTTGATAACCATATTAAGATAATATTTATCAAATTTTGTTCTGTTCAATCCAATGCAACTGTGCCAAACTTTTATTCAGTTAATGTAGGAGGAAAATAAAACATAATCCTGAATCAAAATATGGACAGGTAAATAATATCCATGCATAAGCTAGCCTCATACAGGCATTAAGTACTAAAATAGATGTTCAAAATGTGTCATTGTTGCTTAGAAATATATATATATATATATATATATATATATATAGTCCCTTAATACCCTCTAAAATTTGACAGTAAGTAACAGGTTTATAAATTTTTCCCTAGAATATCCTTATAGTCCTCACAGATTAAAACCTTAGTTATGCTTGGAGTTGAAGGAGAGACAAATCAGTTGGTCCAAGCCCTGGAATTAAATAGATGATAGATAATAGAGAGATAGATAGACAGATAGATAGATAGACAACAACTCTATTTTTGGTCTTTGCTTAATGAAATTGTTCCAATAATAAACATACTTGAAAATACCTGTTTTAGTTTTAAGCCACAATGATATTTAGAGGTCAACCAATGTGTACCTTTCAAAAATGTAGCTGGCTATTGTTCAGAACATTTTTCTTCTGACCGATGTATTTGCATGCAAGATTTCACTTACAATGAACCAAATCGCCTACTATGTAGGCAGCAATGATAGCGATGTGTTAAAATTATACACTTTCGCACACTTTCTTCAAGAAAAGTGAGCATTAGAGTGTTAGAGACTAAATGTTTCTCTTTAATGCATGATGACCCTGTCAAGATGTTGACAAAATTGTAGCAGGTAAGTATATTGTGCACGGGTCAGCAAGCTTTGGGCTTGTCAAAAACATGATCCACTGCTGTGCCTACCTTCATTTCTCAGCAGGAGAATATCTGAAGTTTTAGTACAAGAAAATGTACAAAAAAAGGGGGAAAAATAAAGAAAATTGACAAAGAAAAATCCCTATGAGCTGTCTTAGTGTTTAGTTCCCTCATACTAAGTGGCATTGTAAACATTTAAATACAGATATTAGCTAGAGTTGATGCTGAATCACAGAAAGAGATTTGAGTTTCTCCATCAATCATCAGAAATTTGTTATGCTTATTTCTGTTTTGTTTTTTTTCTATGCAGTTTTTTTCCTTAGCATCAAATTGCTCAGAATCATTCCTTTACATATTACAAGTTAAAAGGTCAGTAAGTACATGTTTTTGCATTATTGTTCCCTGCCAGTGTTACATCGCTAATTCTGTATTTAATAAAATAAATAAACTCCCTGTGTAGTATAAATTCTTAATTCCACTATTAACTTGCTTCATGGTTAATAATACTTGCCCTAGCTACCTTGCACTGTTATCAGAACAAATGAGAATTGTTTATGGGAAAACACTGAAGCCATGTCTGTAAGGCACTACTGTTCAGATGCCCTTTCAGTACTAAAATCTTATTTTTTCTGCAGCTGGGATTGTTGCCACCAGACAGTCCTCAGCTGTCAGCTTTGGAATTGATTTGGCTGAAGAGATTCCTCAGCTTCATGGTCCCACCCCATTTGCAAGGTAGTGTGCATCAAATTACCAGTTGTTAAAGGTATGTGAAGGCCTGGCCCCTCAGTCTTACTCAGTACAATTACAGAGGCCCCTATGGAATTTGCTTAGACCTTTGTTGAGACTGTTACAGCCCAGCTTCTCTCTAGCATATCCTCTTCCTTTCTTTCCATTTACTGTTGTATTCACTATACACTTAAAATGGTTAAAATAGTAAATTTTATCACAGTTAAAAGAAAACAAACTACTGATTGGTGAAGATAATGTATCTTAATTTCAAATGTATGTTAGATACACAGGTTCCACTTCATAAAATAGACTAAACAAGCTTAGCTAATGTGAGTTTTGTTACACTGGATACTTTAAACCACCACATTAAAAATCTCCCAAAACAAAACTATTAACCAGTTTGGATTTATGAATTTGTGCAGTTCTTCCTCTTGTTGATAATAGCCTTCAATCCTTTCCTCAACTTTGATATACATACATATATAGATGATTATACAGGTTTCATTGATATTCAAAGTTCCATATATAAAATAAAAGAATATCAGAACAACTAGGGAAAAAACAGTGGCAAGAAAATGCTTTAGAACTAGAATATTTAAATAATATAAATTAGAAAAACAGATATTTTCTTTTATACTGTCTTTCTGTCCCTGAAACATCTTCCATCAAACTCCTTCTGCATTTCTAAAGCTTCCTTTCATTCCCCAGTCCTCCCTATTCCTTCTAATTTAAGATGCTGATTTTAATCAAATGTAGGTTGGAGGCAGCTGATAAAATGATGAAATATTGGTGTACTGACACACATGCACACAAACACACTGTCTCCTATATTTATACACCTATTTTAATTTGGAACCTTACACATGAATTGACTACTAGCAGTGTAATCACTGAATGTTGCCATTTGGAAGGTCAACCAAACAATTATAAAACTCCGAACTGTAAGAAAATAAATATTTCATAACCCCCCCATCATCAACCATTATTCCATTCATATGTGAATGTCTATCTTGCCTACTTCCTTATGATTTGATGCAGGTTTGGACTAGATATGATCTCATTTACAAGATTGGTACTTGAACCAATGAACTCCCAGGTGTAGTTTCCCTATATTCAAAATAGATTCATAGTTTTCAACCCAAGGGGTGATTTTGACTGTTGGGAGCAAGTATTTGAAATAATTAATGAAAAATAGATAATGATAATTTTGTAGTATAAGATTACCAATAGAAAAGTATCTGGCACTGCAATTTCAATATGAAATCATCTCAATAAGTTAGATCTATCATACAATGTAACTAATTATAATAGTGTAGCTAATCATGAATTGATTGCCTTTAGGAAATATTGAAACAGACTGAGACCTCAATTCTCAGAAAGATGATCTCATATTTGAATTTTCACATATTGTGTTGAAATTTGTTTAAAACCATATTCGAGATTGCATTATTAAACCTCATCATTTTTAAGGGAAATCTGGATGAACTCAAACCACAGAGTAGTGAGTAGGAGTCCAAATATTCCATAAAATGGTCCAAGGTTCCTCTGTGTTCCACCAATATTTGTGATCTGGAATTACTTTGCAGTCCAGGAAAAAGGGTAAAAAAAGAATTGAAATGGCTTCCTTTTCCTGTAATTCTCGTATCTTTTCCCATGATGATCAGGCAATTTGACAAGCCTGTCATAATTATCTGGAAGTAGATATGCCATATTTAAGGATGAACAGAAAGGTTAGCTTGTCTTTTTTCCATCATTCAAAACAAAATAAAAATATATAATTTTGAAGTGATAATATGTTCCACCTAACAAGGAACAAAAACAAAATGCACAAAAAGAACAACAGAACTCTAACCAGGGCCCTGTTCTCCAGATATTTAGATGGTTAAGACAATAATGAAATCCTTCTCCTTGGTCCACCCATGATCAAGATGCTGAAAAAATGTGGATGGTTGGGATAGGAATCATCCTGGCTGAGGGATAGGAGATAAAGAGGATACAGGGAGATAAGGCACATCCAAAGGTGACAGGAAAGTGATAAAGAAAGGAAAGGCAAGAGGACAAGTGTTGAAGAATGGACAGAGAAAGAATGTGGAAGAGAATGAGGAAAGGGGAAAAATAGAACAGACAAGGGAAGAAAAGAATGGAAATAATAGGGAAAGAGAGTGAGACAGAAAGATGGAGATAGAAATATTAAAGTACAGTAAGTGAGACTAGAGTTTGAAAAGACCAAAAAAACCCACAAGCTTAAGATAGAATAAAGGTTTGCCACCAAGCTTCCAACAGAAACCTGCTAATCCAGGCCCCTGAATCACACTGTCACCCTCAGGTTCCAGCACACTCAGGCAAGACCCACAGCTTCAGGAAGGTTCCTCATTTCCAGGTTTCCAAAGAGCCCTTGTGAACCTAGGGCCCTTTCCCACATGGGTACTGGCCATCTCCAGCAGCCCCATTGTGGCTCAGCAGCTTCCTCAGCTCCAGAGTGTCAGAGGGTTCCTGGGAACCTAGAGATCCAATCCATCTTGGCACCTGCTAGTTCCTACAGCCCCAGGTGGCTATTGTGGCCCCAGGTTCCCTCAGGCTTCCAGAAACCTAGGCTGCCAGCAGGCTTCCATGAACCCAGCTCCTGGCTTACCTTACCAATGTAGGCTCTCGTGGCATTGGGCAGTTTCTGTGGTACCGGGCTCCAAGCAGGCTGTTGTGCACATGGGCTTACAGCATATCCAGTACCAGCCAGCTTCAGCACACTTGAGTAGGTCCTGTGACCTCAGGCTTCCCATCAGAATCTGCAAATCTAGGCTGCGTGAGGTACCTGTGAACCCAGGGTCAAAACTAGGCCTAAGGCCAACTGACTACCACAGAACTAGGTTTTTGACCACCCATGCACCAAGACTCCCAAGGATTCCCACAGCCAGCCCACCCTCAGACACTATCAGACAGATCACTAGAATCTCTAAATGGTCTGAATGGTGAAGAGCTCTAACAGCTGAAGTCAGTCTATAAAAGGACTGGAAGGGGTGCCTAATCATCAAATGTGCAAACACCAACACAAAGCCACAAAGATCATGAATAAAATAGGAAAAATGACACCACCAAAGGAAAGTAACAAAATTTCAATGGCTGCTCATAAAGAAATGGAGATCTATGAACTGTCTGACAAAGAATTCAAAATAATCCTCTAAGTGAAATTCCATGAACTACAAGAAAACACAAATATACAACTAAATGAAATTGGGAAACCAATGTATGAAAAAAATGAGAAGTTGGACAAACAAAGAGAAAACATTAAAAACCCAAAACAGCAGAAACTCTGGAGTTGAGGAACACCATGACTGATTTGAAGAATTCAATAAAGAACTTCAATAGTAAATTCAACCAAGCAGAGGAAAGAACTAATGAATAGGAAGACAGGTTATTTGAAATCATCCAGTCAGGGGAACAAAAAGAAAAAAATAATGAAAAAGAGTGAAGAGAAACTATGTGATTTGTGGGATACCATTAAAAGGACCAATCTATGCTTTATTGGAGTCTCAGAAGGAGAAGACAGGGAGAAAGGGGGCAGAAAGCTTATTTAGAGAAACAAGGGCTAAAAACTTCCTGAATGTGGGGAGAGATTTAGACATTTAAGTTCATACAGCTAATAGGTTTCCTAATTTCAACCACAAACAATCTTCTCCTAGATACATTAATATTAAACTGTCTAAAATCAAAGATGGAGACAATTTTAAAAGCAGAATCTGAAAAAAAATCTGCCACATACGAGAACCCCTAAAAGTCTATTAACAGATTTCTCAGGAGAAATCTTGTAGTCCTAGGAGGTGAAGGATCTGTATACTAAAAAGTACAAGATATTGATGAGATAAATTAGACACACCAAAAATGGAAAGATATTCCATGTTCATAGATCAGAATTAATATAATGAAAATGTCTGTACTACCCAAAGCCATCTATAAATTCAATGCAATCCTTATCAAAGTAGCATTTTTCACAGAAGCATGAAAAAACAATCTTAAAATTTGAATGGAGCCACTAAAGAAGACCCCCTCAAAAAACAAAAACAAAACAAACAAACAAACCAAAAATAACCTGAATAACCAAAGCAATCTGAGAAATAATAACAAAGCTGGGGGCATCAAAATTTCTGATTTTCAACTTTATTCCACAGCTACAGTGATTACAATATGGTACTAGTATAAAAATAAACACATGTACAAAGGAACAGAAAAGAAATCCCAGAAAAAAAACCTCACATATATTTTCAATTAATATTTGACAAGGGAGCTAAAAATACTCAATGGGGAAAGGATAATCTTTTCAGCAAATGGTATTGGGAAAACTGGATAACCATATAAGGAGAATGAAATCAGATTCCTATACAGTATTATACCAATCATAAAAAAATAACTCAGAGTGGATTAAAGACTTAAATGCAAGATGCTGAACTCTGAAACTACTAGAAAAAAACAAAAGCTCCTTGACATTGGTCTTGGCAATAATTTTTTGAATTGAAATCAAAAGCACAAGCAGCAATAACAAAAATAAACAACTGGAAAACATCAAACTAAAAAGCTCTGCACAGCAAAAGAAACCATAAACAAAATGAAATGATAGCCTATGGAATGGGAGAAAATATTTGCAAATCATTTATCTAATGAGGAGTTAATACTCAAATTGTATACAACTCAGTAGCAAATATATATATATATATATATATATATATATATATATGATTCAAAAATGGGCATAGGAACTGTGGAAAACTGTATGTAGATTTCTCAATAAACTAAAAATAGAACTACCATATGATCCAGCAATTCCAGTCCTAATTTGAAAAGATATGCACCCAATGTTTATAGCAACATTATTTACAATTTTCAAGATATGGAAGCTACCTAAGTGTCCATTAACAGGTGACTGGATAAAGAAGACATGGCATATATGTACAGTGGAATACTACTCAGCCATAATAAAGAATTGAATTTTGCAATTTGCAACAACATGGATGGACTTGGAGGGTATTATGCTAAGTGAAATAGGTCGGATATAGAAATACAAATACTGTATGATATCACTTATAAGTGTAATTTAAAAAATAAAACAAATTAATGAATATAACAAAAAAGAAATGAACTCACAGTTATAGAGAACAAACTAGTGGTTACCAGTACAGAGAGGGATGGGAGAAGGGGCAACATAGAGCTAGGGATTTAAAAGGTACAAATTACTATGTATAAAATGAATAAGTTACAAGGATACATTGTACAACCCAGCAAATATAGCCAATACTTTATAATAAATATAAATACAGTATAACCTTTAAAATTTTTGAATCAATATGTTATATACCTGAAACTTATGTAATATTATATATCAACCAAACCTCAATTTAAAAAAGAAAATGGGGAAAGGAACTGAATAAACATTTTTCAAAGAAAAGATAAACCTCACCAACAGATAAATGAAAAGATGCTCTGCATCACTATTTATTAAGAAAATACAAATCAAAACCCCAATGAGTAATCACCTCACACCTGTTAGAATGGATATTATAAAAAAGACAAAAGGCAATAAGGTTTGGTAAAGCTGTGGAAAAAAAGCAACTCTTGTACACTATTGGTGAGAATGTAAATTAAAATAAACACTATGAAAAACAGTATGGGAGTTTCTCAAAAATTAATAATAGGACTATCATATGATCCAGCAATTTCACTTCTGGGTATATATATATATATATATATATATATATATATATATATATATATATATATATATATATAAATGAAGGGAATGAAATCTCTATCTAGAAAAAATCCATACCCCAATGTTCATTGTAACATTATTTATAGTAGCTAAGCCATTACTAGGTGTCTATCAACAGATGAATGTATAAAGAAAATGTGATATATATTCATATATGTATTAAATATATATTTATTATTTAGCCATAAAAATATTCTTCAGCCACAAAAAAAGGAAATCCTGCAATTTGCAACAACATGGATGGACCTTTATGGCATTATGCTAAATTAAATAAATCAGACAGAGAAAGACAAATAATGTATGTTGTCACTTGTTAGTTGAAACTAAAATAGATGAACTTGGGAATTCCCTGGTGGTCCAGTGGTTAGGACTTGGCACTTTCCCTGCCATGGGAAAGGTTCAATCCCTGGTTGAGGAACTAAGGAGCTAAGATCCAGTAAGCCTCGTGGCACAGCCAAAAAAAAAAAAAAAAAAAAATCAACAACAAGAAACCAAAGAAATGAACTCAAAGAAATAAAGAAAGAAAGTAGATTGGCGGCTCCCAGTGGCTAGGGGATACGGAAAATGGAGAGATGGTAATCAAAGAGTCAATCTTCCAACTATAAGATTAATAATTCTAAGGATCTAATGTATACCATGGTGATTATAATTAACAATATTACATAATTGAAAGCTTTTAAGATAATAAATCTTAAATGTTATCAACATACCCAACAAAATGGAAATTATGTGAGGGGATGAAAGTGTTAAATAAACTTATTTTGGCAATTTTTTCACCACATATACAGGTATCAAATTATGTTGTACACCTTAAACTTACATACGTTATATATCAATAATATCTCAATAACGTGGGGAAATTGTTAGCTAGAATTGTAATTTTAAAAGATAAAATAGGAACAGTCACTGACAGTAAGACACTGGAACTCACTAAAAAATACCCCACATCCAAAGACAAAGAAGAAGCCACAATGAGACAGTAGGAAGGGTGAGATCACAATAAAATCAAATCCCAGAACTAATGAGTGGGTGACTCACAAACTGGAGAACACTTATACCACAGAAGTCCACCCACTGGAGTGAAGGTTCTGAGCCCCACATCAGGCTTCCCAACCTGAGTGTCTGGCAACGGGAGGAGGAATTCCCAGAGAATCAGACTTTGAAGGCTAGTGGGATTTGATTGCAGGATTTCGACAGCACTGGGGAAAACAGAGGCTCCACTCTTAGAGGGCACACACAAAGTAGTGTGTGCATCAGGACCCAGGGGAAAGGGTAGTGACCCAATAGGAGACTGAACCAGACCTACCTACTAGTGTTGGAGGGTCTCCTGCAGAGGTGGGAAGTGGCTGTGGCTCACTGCGAGGACAAGGACACCAGCAGAAGTTCTGGGAAGTACTAGTTGGCGTGAGCCCTCCTGGAGTCTGCCATTAGCCCCACCAAGGAACCTGTGGGCTCTGGTGTTGGGTCTCCTCAGGCCAAAAAACAACAGGGATGGAATTAAACCCCACCCATCTGCAGACAAGCAGATTAAAGTTTTACTGAGCTCCACCTACCAGAGAAACAGTCAGCTCTACCCAGCACCAGCCCCTCCCATCAGGAAACTTGCATAAGCCTCTTAGATAGCCTCATCCACCAGAGGGCAGACAGCAGAAAAATGAACTACAATCCTGCAGCCTGTGGAACAAAAATCACATTCACAGAAAAATAGACAAGACGAAAAGGCAGAGGGCTATGTACCAGATGAAGGACCAAGATAAAACCCCAGAAAAACAACAAAGTGAAGTGGAGATAGGCAACCTTCCAGAAAAAGAATTCAGAATAACGACAGTGAAGATGATCCAGGACCTCGGAAAAAGAATGGAGGCAAAGATTGAGAAGATGCAAGAAATGTTTAACACAAACCTAGAGGAATTAAAGAACAAACACCTAGAAGGATTAAAGAACAAACAAATAGAGATGAACAATATAATAATTGAAATGAAAAATACACTAGAATAAATCAATAGCAGAATAACTGTGGCAGAAGAACAGATAAGTGACCTGTAAGACAGAAAGGTAGAATTCACTGCTGCAGAAGAGAATAAAGAAAAAGGAATGAAAATAAATGAAGACAGCCTAAGAGACCTCTAAGACAACATTAAATGCACCAATATTCGCATTATAAGGGCCCTAGAAGGAGAAGAGAGAGAGAAAAGACCCGAGAAAATATTTGGAGATATTATAGTTGAAAACTTCCCCAATATGGGAAAGGAAATAGCCACCTAAGTCCAGGAAATGCAGAGAGTCCCAGGCAGGATAAACCCAAGGAGAAACACTCTGAGACACATGGTAATCAAATTTACAAATATTAAAGACAAAGGTAAATTATTAAAAGAAACAACAGTAAAACAAAAAATATAACATAGAAGGGAACTCCCATAAGGTTGTTAACAGCTGTTTTCTCAGGAGAAACTCTACAAGCCAAAAGGGAGTGGCACAATATATTTAAAGTGATGAAAGGGAAGAAACTACAACCAAGATTAATCTACCCAGCAAGGATCTCATTCAGATTTGTCAGAGAAATCAAAAGTTTACAGACAAGCAAAAGCTAAGAAAATTCACCACCAGCAAACCAGCTCTACAACAAATGCTAAAGGAACTTCTCTAAGTGGGAACCACAAGAGAAGAAAAGGACCTACAAAAACAAACCAAAAACAATTAAGAAATTGGTAACAGGAATATACAGATCAATAATTACCTTAAATGTGAATGCATTAAAGGCTCCAACCAAAAGACACAGGCTTCCTGAATGGATACAAAAACAAGACCCATATATATGTTGTCTACAAGAGACCCACTTCTGACCTAGGGACACATACAGACTGAAAACGAGGGAATGGAAAAAGATATTCCATGTAAATGGAAATCAAAAGAAGGCTGGAGTATCAATACTCATATCAGATAAAATAGACTTCAAAATAAAGGATGTTACAAAAGACAAGGAAGAGACACCACATAATGATCAAGGGATCAATCCAAGGAGAAGATATAATAATTATAAATATATATGCACCCAACATAGGAGCACCTCAATATATAAGGCAAATTGCAACAGCTATAAAAGAGGAAATTGACAGTATCACTATTATGGGGGACATTAACACTTCACTGACACCAATGGACAGATCATCCAGAGAGAAAATTAATAAGGAACACAAGCTTTAAATGACACAATAGACCAGATGGATATTTATAGGGCATTCCATCCAAAAACAGCCGAATACACTTTCTTCTCAAGGGCACACAGAACATTCTCCGGGATAGATCATATCCTGAGTCACAATTCAAGCCTTGGTAAATTTAAGAAAATTGAAACCATATCAAGCATCTTTTCTGAAAAAAAAAAAAAAAAAAAAAACTCTATGAGATTAGAAACGAGTTACAGGGGAAAAAAACCTAAAAAACAAAAACACATGGAGCCTAAACAGTATGTTACTAAATAACCAAGAGATCACTGAAGAAATCAAAGAGGAAATCAAAAGTACCTACAGACAAATGACAACAAATACACGATGATCCAAAACCTATGGGATGAAGCAAAAGTAGTTCTAAGTGGGAAGATTATAACAATACAATCTTACCTCAAGAAACAAGAAAAATCTCAAATAAAAAATCTAACCATACACCTAAACAATTAGAGAAAGAAGAACAAAAAACACCCAATGTTAGCAGAAGGAAAGAAATCATAACAATCAGAGCAGAAATAAATGAAATAGAAACAAAGAAAACAATAGCAAAGATCAATAAAGCTAAAAGCTGGTTTTTGAGAAGGTGAACAAAATTTATAAACTTTAGCCAGACACATCAAGAAAAAGAGGGAGAGGACTCAAGTTAATAAAATTAGAAATGAAAAAGGAGAAGTTACAGTGGACACTGCAGAAATACAAAGCATCATAAGAGACTACTACAAACAATTCTATGCCAATAGAATGGACAACCCAGAAGAAATGGACAAATTCTTAGAAAGGTGTAACCTTCCAAGACTGAACCAAGAAGAAATAGAAAATATGAACAGACCAATCACCAGTAAAGAAATTGAAACTGTGATATAAAATCTTCCAACAAACAAAAGTCCAGGACCAGATGGATTCACAGGTGAATTCTATCAAACATTTAGAGAAGATCTAACACCCATATTTCTCAAACTCTTCAAAAAATTGCAGAAGAAGAAACACTCCCAAACTCATTCTACAAGGCCGCCCTCACCCTGATACAAAACCCAGACAAAGATACTACAAAAAAAGAATATAACAGACCAATATCACTGATGAATATACATGCAAAAATCCTCAACAAAATACTAGCAAACAGAATCCAACAACACATTAAAAGGATCATACACCATGATCAAATGGGATTTATTCCAGGAATGCAAGGATTCTTCAATATATGCAAATCAATCAGTGTGATACACCATATTAAAAACTGAAGAATAAAAACCATACAATCATCTCAATAGATGCAGAAAATCTTTTCAAAAAATTCAACACCCACTTATGATAAAAACTCTCCAGGAAGTGGGCACAGAGGGTAACTACCTCAACATAATAAAGACCATATTTGACAAACCCACAGCAAACATCATTCTCAATGGTGAAAAACTGAAAGCCTTTCCTCTAAGGTCAGGAACAAGACAAGGATGTCCACTCTTGCCCCTATAATTCAAGATAGTTTTGGAAGTCCTAGCCATGACAATCAGAGAAAAAAAAGAAATGAAAGGAATACAAATTTGAACAGAAGAAGTAAAAATCTCACTGTTTTCAGATGGCATGATACTATGCATAGAAAATCTTTAAGATGTCACCAAGATATTACTAGACCTAATCAACGAATTTGGTAAAGTTGTAGGATAAAAGAAATAATGCATAGAAATCTCTTGCATTACTGTACACTTATAATGAAAGATCAGAAAGAGAAATTAAGGAACCAATCCCATTCACCATTGCAACAAAAAGAATAAAATACCTGGGAATAAACCTGCCTAGGGAGGTAAAAAAACTGTACTCAGAAAACTATAAGACACTGATGAAAGAAATCAAAGATGACACAAACAGATGGAGAGATATACCATGTTCTTGGATTGGAAGAATCAATATTGTGAAAATGATTATACTACCCAAAGCAATCTACAGATTCATTGCAATCCCTATCAAATTACCAACTGCATTTTTTACAGAACTAGAACAAAAAAATCTTAAAATTTGTATGGAGACACAAAAGACCCCCAATAGCCAAAATATTCTTGAGGGAAAAAAAGGAGCTGGAGGAATCAGACTCCCTGACTTCAGACTATACAAAGCTACAGTCATCAAGACAATGTGGTACTAACACAAAAACAGAAATATATATCAATGGAACAGTACAGAAAGCCCAGAGATAAACCCATGCACCTATGGTGAACTGATCTATGACAAAGAGGCAAGGATATAGAATGGAGAAAACACAGTTTCTTCTATAAGTGGTGCTGGGAAAACTGGACAGCTACATGCAAAAGAATGAAATTAGAACACTCCCTAACACCATACACAAAAATAAACTCAAAATGGATTACAGACCTAAATGTAAGGCCAGATACTATAAAACTCTTAGAGGAAAACATAGGCAGAACACTCTTTGAGATAAATCACAGCAAGATTTTTTTGACCCACCTCCTAGAGTAAAGGAAATAGAAACAAAAACAAACAAATGGGACCTAATGAAACCTAAAAGCTTTTCACAGCAAAGGAAACTATAAACAAGATGAAAAGATGACCCTCAGAATGGGAGAAAATATTTGCGAACAAATCAACAGACAAAGGTTTAATTTCCAAAATATATAAACAGTTCATACAGTTCAATATTAAAAAAAAAAGAATTAAAAAATGAGCATAATGCTTCTGATAAACCTAGGGGCGGGACACGAATAAAGACACAGATGTAGACAATAGACTTGAAGACACGAGGAGGGGGAAGGGGAAGCTGGGACGACGTGAGAGAGTAGCATTGATATATATACACTATCTAATGTAAAATAGATAGCTAGTAGGAAGCAGCTGCATAACACAGTGAGATGGGCTCAGTGCTATGTGACCACCTAGAGGGGTGGGATAGGGAGGGTGGGAGGGAGACACAAGGGGGAGGGGATATGGAGGTATAACTGATTCACTTTGTTATACAACAGAAACCAACACAACACTGTAAAGCAATTATACTCCAATAAAGATGTTAAAAAAAAGATGGCAAAAGACCTAAATAGACATTTCTCCAAAGAAGACATACAGATGGCCAATAGGCACATGAGAAACTGCTGAACATCACTAATTAATAGAGAAATGCAAATCAAAACTACAATGAGGTATCACCTCACACCAGTTAGAATGGACATCATCAGAAAATCTACAAACAATAAATGCTAGGAAGGGTGTGGAGAAAAGGGAACCCTCTTGGTTGGTTGGTAGGAATATAAACAATACAGCCACTATGGAGAACAGTATGGAGGTTTCTTAAAAAATTAAAAATAGAATTACCATATGATCCAGCAATCCCACTACTGGTCATATACCCAGAGAAAACCATATTTTAAAAAGCACATGCACCCCATTTTTTATTGAAACACTATTTTCAATAGCCAAGTCACGGAAGCAACCTAAATGCCCATAGAGAGATGAATGGATAAAGAAGATGTGGTACATATATACAATGGAATATTAGTCAGCCATAAAAAGGAACGAAATTGGGTCATTTGTTGAGACATGGATGGACCTAGAGACTGTCATACAGAGTGAAATAAGTCAGAAAGAGAAAAAAACCTGTATATTAATACCTATATGTGGAATCTAGAAAAATTGTACAGATGAACTGGTTTGCAAGGCAGAAATAGAGGCACAGATGTAGAGAACACACATATGGACACCAAAGGGGGAAAGTGGCGGGGTGGGTGATGGTGGTGGGAAGAATTGGGAGATTGGGATTGACATAAATACACTAATATGTATAAAATATATAACAAATAAAAACCTCCTATTAAAAAAGAAAAAAAGGAACCTTCTGTATAGCACAGGGAACTCTGCTCAATATTCTGTAATGACCTATATGGTAATAGAATCTAAGAAAGAATGGATATATGTCTATATATAACTGATTCACTTTGTTGTACAGCAGAAACTAACACAATGTTGTAAATCAACTATACTCCAATAAAAATTAATTAAAATATATGTATGTAAAAAGGCACAAGCTGAAGAGAACAGAAAAACAAAATGGAAATAAAAGTAAAGAGATGGCTAGGATCCATATTCAGTAGATGAGGACAAGCTGATGCTGCCTTTTCTTTGAAGCTTTCTTAAGGATGGAAATCATATTCCAATTTTGTCTCATTCTCTCATGCAGGTAATTTTTAGTACACAAAAGTAGGGTTGTAATGTTGCTAGAGCTAAGCTGAAATATTAACCTAAAAAAATTAATCCACCAGAATTGCATAATAAACAAATAGATGGCAGTTCTTCATGGACCAGTGCTTCCAAAGCCCTTCTGTAGCTTGAGATGATTGTGAAGTTTCTAGAAATGACCATACAAAATATTACTAGTTTGGTAAGCCTTGACTTTTTCTGATAGTTCTCTACTTGTGAAGACAATCATAGATGGGTTGTAGTAAATGTACTGAGGGATGTTAGTTTGGTTCTCCACAGTCTTGCATTCACAAACCTAACATGACTGATCATTTAACTTCACTCTGCCATGCTTTAAACTAAAGAGGAAGCAAATAAGATTGTAAGAGAAATAGACTGGTTTTCAAAAGCAGTGTCCTCACCCTTGAATGAGTGACTTTTCTATACAACACAGTACAATTTAGTTTTCTGGAAACAGTAATTTATCAAATGGTGCCCTCAGCATGCTAGTTTATCTAATTGACAGGCACTTTACCGTCTGAAAAACTTACCTGCCTTATTCAGCGTTTGCCAGAATGACATTTTTTTTTTTTTGACAATGAAATCTTATTCATGTAATAAACTTTCCCCTTCAGGCTCATGCTACACAGATCAGCATGGCATGCCCCTTCCAAGGGTTTTAAATTAATTTCTATTAATTTGGCTTGTGACAAATACCCACTACTTAGCCTTAATTACAGAAAATGGACCATCTTCTTCAAATGGACAGTTTTCAATTATAGCTTAAAATTATTTCTTTCTAGCATATCCAGATGTCCAACTGTCACAGAGTTTACCAAATAAACCATAGAAAAAGTGTTTGTTCTTCTACGTTCAAGGTTTGAACACTGTCCATTGCTTTTTTGGCTGCCATCAAATGAGGCGTGCTTCTGAGCTGCAGTCTCTGACAGGCCATCTGCTCCTGTTGAAGGGCTCAGTTCCTCAAGTTTATGCCATTGCTACTTGGATGCAACAACGGTTAAAATGTCTTTAAACATTTAATATAGAGGAAGTCATAATTTTGTGTTTTAAAAGTTGACCATAATTAAAAGACAAAATAAACCTTTAAAATATTTTTAAAAAATCATTGGTCCAGAATTGTGGAATGCATAACTGAAGACTATTGGTGCTTCCCATAAATTTTCCACTGAGTTGAATGTCTTCAGAAACTGTTTTAAAGTCATGATTATGGTATGTCTGCTATGAGATACATTGGTCACTTGTATTATATATCAGCTAAAAGAAACATGCCTTTGATTTCTTAATCAAAGATTTGTCATCAACACAAACAAAACCAAAAACCTTTTGCAAAAGAAGAAATAGTATTATAATGCTAATTCCTTAAATGCTCTTTGATTAGATCTAGTGAGGAAAATATTTATTTATTTGTATAAATAAACTTGAATCCCAACATGATTTGTTACCCATTTTGTGACCTTGGGGTAGTTATTTTACACTTTTGTCATTAATCACTCTCTCTGTAACATGTAAATTTAAAATATGTCTATTGGAATACAAACTGTGCACATTAGATTATTTATATTTCAATTATATATTGCACATATATAAAACTATATACATCTAGACACAATGTATGTATAAGTTGATAGTGCAATTAGCTATGCATAGTCTTTTTCAAATATCTAATAAAACTTTTTTACTTAGTTTTAGGAGACAATTTATAAACAGACCTTACTTTCAAACTATTTCTACCTCTTCAAAATAGCTTTGCCAGTCTTAGATTAGGTGACCATAGGTATGTGGGTTTATCTATGGGCATTCTATCTTTTTCCATTAATCTGTATTTCTATTTTTGTGCCAGTACCATACTGTTTTGATTAGTGTAACTTTGTAGTATAGCCTGAAGTCACAGATCCTGATTCCTCCAGCTCCAATCTGCTTTCTCAAGATTGCTTTGGCTATTTGGGGTCTTTCGTGTTTCCATACAAATTGTAAATTTTTTTTTTTTATAATTCTGTGAAAAACGCCATTGGTAATTTGATAAGGAATGCATTGAATCTATAGATTGCTTTAGGTAGTATAGTCATTTTCACAATATTGATTCTTCCAATCCAAGAACATGGTATATCTTTCCATCTGTTTGTGATGTCTTTGATTTATTTCATCAGTGTCTTGTAATTTTTTGAGAGCAGGTCTTTTGCCTCCTTAGGTAGGTTTATTCCTAGGTATTTTTTTTTTATTTTTGTTGTGATAGTAAATGGGATTGTTTCCTTAATTTCTCTTTCTGATCTTTGTTGTTAGTGTATAGGGATGCAAGAGATCCCTGTGTATTAATTTTATATCTTGCAACTTTACCAAATTCACTGATGAGTTTAGTAGTTTCCTGGTAGCATCTTTAGGATTTTCTGTGTATAGTATCATGTCATTGGCATACAGTGACAGTTTTACTTCTTCTTTTACAATTTGTATTCCTTTTATTTCTTTTTCTTCTCTGATTGCCATGGCTAGGACTTCCAAAGCTGTGTTGAATTATAGCGGTGAGAATGGTCATCCTTGTTTTATTCCTGATCTTAGAGAAAATGCTTTCAGTTTTTCACCATTGAAAATGATGTTGGCTGTGGGTTTGTCATCTGTGGTCTTTATTATATTGAGGTAGTTTCCCTCTATGCGCACTTTCTGGAGAGTTTTATCATAAATGTGTGGTGAATTTTACAAAAGTTTTTTCTGCGTCTATTGAGATAATCATATATTTTTTATTCTTCAATTTGTTAATGTAATGTATCACATTGATTGATTTGCATATATTGAAGAATCCTTGCAACCCTGGGATAAATCCCACTTGATCATGGTGTATGATCCTTTTAATGTGTTGCTGGATTCAGTTTGCTAGTCTTTTATTGAGGATTTTTGCATCTATGTTCATCAGTGATATTGGCCTGTACTTTTCATTTTTTGTGATATCTTTGTCTGGTTTTGGCATCAGGGTGATGGTGGCCTTGTAGAATGAGCTTGGGAGTATTCCAAGACAGTCTCTTCAATAAGTGTTGCTGGGAAAACTGGATAGCTAAATGTAAAATAATGAAATTGGAACTCCCTAACACCATACACAAAAAATAAATTCAAAATGGATTAAAGACCTAAATGTAACACTAGAAACCATGACACTCCTAGAGGAAAACATAGGCAGAACACTCTTTGACATAAGTTCCAGTAAAATCTTTCTTGATCCACCTCCTAAAGTAATGAAAATAAAAATAAACAAATGGGACCTAATTAAACTTAAAAGCTTTTACACATCAAAGGAAACCATAAACAAAACAAAAAGGCAAGCTTCAGAATGGGAGAAAATATTTGCAGATGAAGCAACTGACAAGGGATTAACCTCCAAGATATACAAACAGCTCCTGTAGCTCAATATCAAAAACCAAACAACCCAATTAAAAAATGGGTTTAAGATCTAAATAGACATTTCTCTGAACATATACAGATGGACAAAAATACATGAAAAGATGCTCAACATCACTAATTGTTAGAGAAAATGCAAATCAAAACTACAATGAGGTATCACCTCATACCAGTCAGAATGGCCATCATCAAAAAGCTACAAACAATAAATACTTGAGAAGGTGTGGAGAAAGGTAACCATCTTTTGCTGTTGGTGGGAATATAAATTCATACAGCCACTATGGAGAACAGTATGGAAGTTCCTTAAAAAAATTAAAATAGAGCTACCATATAACCCAGGAATCCCATTCCTAGACATATACCTGGAGAAATCCACAATTTGAAAAGGTACATGCACCCCAGTGAGCATTGCAGCACAATAGCCAGGACATAGAATCAACCTAATTGTCCACCAACATACACAATGTATATGTATATACAATATATACATTGGAATATTACTCAGCCATTAAAAAGAACAAAATAATGCCATTTGCAGCAACATGGATGGACCTAGAGATTGTCATACTGAGTGAAGTAAGTCAGACACAGAAGGACGAATGTCTTACGGTATCGCTTATATGTGGAATCTATAAAAAAGTATACAAGTGAACTTATTTACAAAGCAGAAGTAGAGTCATGAATATAGAAAACAAATTTATGCTTACTAGGGGATAAGGGAGGGAGGGATAAACTGGGAGATTGACATATACACACTATTATATATAAAATAGATAACTAATAAGAACCTGCTGTATAGCATGGAGAACTCTACTCAGTACTCTGTAATGGCCTATATGGGAAAGGAATCTAAAAAAAAAAAAAAGAGTGGCTATATGTATATGTGTATCTGATTCACTTTGTTGCACACCTGAAACTAACACAACATTGTAAACAAACTATAGTACAATAATTTTATTTTTTTAAATAGCTTTGCCATGTGTGGGTGAATTTCTTAACTCTAAAATATTAGAAGCACTTGTGACACCAAACTGCAATCATTTCTCTATCTGTCCTTACAGTTGATGTGGAACTCCTATAGTGCATGAGAAGTGTTCTTGCCATCTTTGTACAATTAGCACCTAGCACAGAGCCCAGCACATACTAGTACTTAATACAGGCTTATTGAATACAAGTTAAAATAAACAAAAACCTCTGTCATCATCCTCTCCTTAATGGTACACAGGCACACTTAGATTGGGAAAAATATTGATTTGGGATATGCAGAATTTACTTTTGAATTCTAAAGACAGGAAGACTTAAACAGCAGAACTTAAATGTTAACATGCATTAGAATCATCTGTACCTGGGAGATATGAAAATGCCCACTCTGATTTAGGAGATATAAGGACCAGCCTGAGATTTTGAATTTTAACAAACTCCAAGGCAATGCAGTAACTGAACAGAGCATCACACTTCATGTAGCAAGTATCTAGACCATCCATGTATCTACATAATACTGAGTTAGCTGAAATATTTTGTATATATAAAAACAATTCCAGTGACTGCATGCTTTGAAGAATATTTGTTTTTCTCATATTTTTAATTTCTAAATTACTTTATTAACCAAAGATACATAACTAAGCACCATGTAGATATGGAAGAAGGAAGTATGACTAGATTTGAAATTTATAGTAAGCACCAACAACCTGCATTTTTAACTGCTTTTGTGTCTGCTGTACTTATGATGCTACAAGGATAGAGCTGCCCATTTTCCAAAATGAAATAGTCAGGAAATTAGCTAGCATTTTAACAGTCAAAAACTGATGCACCAGGTCATGATCTGGGCTGCATTTATCAATCCTATAAAAATAATTCAGCGCAGGTTAAGGAGACTGCTTGTCTGTTTACTCCAAACAAAGTAATAGGATGGAAAATGTAAATGGGTTTGTTGTTGTTGAGACTTTTTGTAGTTTAGCTTGAGCAATCCCCTTTTTGAAATGTGAACAGCTATTTAGAGCAAATCAATCTGTTTCAGAGACATCTATTCATCTTAATCACAATAAAGCTGACATTTGAGTCAAGACTCCATTTAATAATACCACAACATAATTAGATGTTCATCTTGTGAACAGACATGTAAATACATAGGTAAAAACTTGAAATAGAGTGACAAGTATGTTGATGAAATAAAATAGTCTAAAGTGTGAAGGAAAGTGAGATGATTAAAAATTGCCATTTAGTAAAGAAAAACTAGTTGGCTTGCTTTCTTTAGTACAGAGACAGAGATATGTAAGGAAAGACTTTATTTGAAACTTAGTCACAGGGCACCTCAATTGTTATTCAAGGCATCTGGAAGTCATTCACTTCAGTTTATGGAGAAACCAGTTCTCTAATATATTTCTAGAATTTCTTACATAGTCTATTTTTACACACAAAAGTGAATATAAATGTCAATTTATGTGCAAAGAGGATCTAATTAAGGCTTAAGTACTGGTACTTTGGACATGCCTAAAGATGTCTATATTTATGTAAATTTTAGTATCATAAATACAAAGACTTTTCAAGTTAAATATATATGTATATGTTTACTTTTTTACAAGAGAGGCAAAATATAATATTCATGCACTTATGCAAAATCCCATGTTTATGCCAAGGGAAAAACTGATCAGCACTACTAAAACTGAAGTATGTTTTGGCACATATCACAAGGAATGCCTAAGTACCAGCTGATACATGAAATTCACACTGCACACAGAAAAGGGTGATCAAAGGTATGTTCACATGTTTGCATTTTATAAAAATTGAGTATGTGAAATGTGGGAACCATAGATAAGTATCTAAGGAAACAAAAGTCTGAATACATTCTCTGCAAAGTTACACAAAATATTGATATTTGATTAATAGGGCTATGACAGGGAGATCAGCTCAGTTCTTTGTGACCACCTAGAGGGGTGGGAGGATGGGAGGGAGACGCAAGAGGGAGGAGATATGGGGATATATGTATATGTATAGCTGATTCACTTTGTTATAAAGCAGAAACTAACATACCATTGTAAAGCAATTATACTCCAATAAAGATGTTAAGAAACAAAAAAATAATAGGTCTAAAAATGAAGTTCTATTTTTCCATAGAATCAACTATTGATTTAGTCTGTGTTTCTCCAAAACAGAGTACTCTTTTGGTATAACACAGCAATTGGACAGCCATTAAATTTTGCCATTTAACTAATGACAGTTGCTCCAAATATTTTTTGTTTTAAACAAATCATAATTGCCTTGTTGAATCTGGATTATAAATTTATAAAAAAATAATTTTCAAAAGTCAATCGATAAATTTACAGTATTTTATGGCTGTAGCCCAAGGCATTATTATTTTCAAATTATCAAATAAAAGTACAAACAAGAAATGAGAAAGGTTATTTTTTTTTCCAAAAAACAAAAAAAAAATCTTTAGGTCTCCAGATGAAGTCTCTGGTAATGCTGGCTGGGAAATAATCTACTTTGCCCTATATAGGTGGGGAAAGGGATTGAATTGAGGAAATATTTGAGTGGTAAATTATTAACAGATTTAATTAACATATTCTGCTTCTCAAATGAGGCAAGTTTTCATGCAGTCATGTTCAGAAAAAGTTGTTTGCTCCCTGTGTATTTTAACAGTTAGTTTAAACATTCAATAAAACTTGATGAAAAATTTCTGAGGAACCAAGGTAAAAAATAAGGAGAATGCATTGTTGGTATTTAGGACACAAAAACTTAGCCCTAGATTTACCTCATTCTTATAAGGCCTCTACTGAATTCTAGTCACTAGAAAATATAGGCTGGTCAAGGTTAATCTGTGAGTGGCTTTAAAAACTTGCTGAGGATTTGATATGGAGTGTTTCATGCACTGTCAGAGAACAGGAGTGCAGAGAGATGGTAGAAAGAATGTGCACTATGTGATGAAACTTGCTGACTATTGGAGAGGAACCATGAGTCAATCAATGCAAAGAAGCTGAACAGTAAAAATCAGAATGACTGGGATAAACTAGGAGCATGGGCAGCTAAGTGGCTTTTGGAAATTCAATGTAGGGAAATGAAAGCTAACGAAGCTGGGACATAAAAAGAACAGGAAAAAGAAATCTTCCTTTAATGGCAATATTACCAATTTTGCAAAGTAAAAGATTTAGAAATCAGATAAAAATGTGTACTGTGGTTTCACAGAGCACTTTTATCAAGTTTCACTTTTCTATGCATACCCTGAGCACTTTCCGAATTGGGGCCTCATATTAAAAATTCAGTGCTAAACATTTTAACTTAAAAGAAATAAAATAGGAATAATGAAGCAAATTAAAGGGATACTATAATAAGATGTCACAGATGCACACAAATATGTCAAGAAACATGCTGCAAGCCCATGCTTGCGAAAATACTTTAATTAGGGGGCAGAAATCTCAAGGCTGTGGACGCAAAGCCAATTAGAACATTAATTAACTGCACATTTGGTTTACGCAAATTGATTAATGCAGTTAAGCGCATGATTTAAATTTATTTCATTTTTTGTTGATTCACTATTTAAAGTAATAGTATTAAGCATTTTTATCCATTTTGAAAAGCTGAACATAGACTCAAAATCAATTAAACAAATATTTTAAAACTATTTTAGGTAAGGTGAATAAGAGAATTTATGAACTGAATTCTAGATTATCATCTTTACTGTTAAAAATCAATAAAAATAAGTGTCAAGGGCTTCCCTGGTGGTGCAGTGGTTGAGAGTCCACCTGCCGATGCAGGGGACGCGGGTTCGTGCCCCGGTCTGGGAAGATCCCACATGCTGCTGAGCGGCTGGGCCCGTGAGCCATGGCCACTGAGCCTGTGCATCCGGAGCCTGTGCTCCGCAACAGGAGAGGCCACAACAGTGAGAGGCCCGCGTATCGCAAAAAAATAAAAATAAAAAAAAATAAGTGACAAAACAGAAATAGAGTCACAGATGTAGAAAACAAACTTACGGTTACCAGAGAGGAAAGGGTGAGGAGAGACAAACTGGGAGAATGGGACTGACATATACACACTACTATATATAAAACAGATAACTAATAAGGACCTACTGTATAGCACAGGGAACCGTACTCAATACTCTGAAATGACCCATATGGGAAAAGAATCTAAAAAAGAGTGGATATACGTACATGTATAACTGATTCACTTTGCTGTACACCTGAAACTAACACAACATTGTAAATCAGTTAAACTCCAATAATTTTGTTTTTAAATGTGAGTAAAAATAAAAAAGTGGATAAGTGATATAATCCCTTGATAGAACAAATATCTTCTCCAGTGTACCCATTTGTTAAGTTGAAACTAAAATATAAAGGTGGCCACACATCTAGACTTAACCTGTCATTTTTCTGAGTCATTATATATAAAGTACCTATTGGAGATCACAATTTAGATATCCTAATATTTTATGTTTAATTAATTAATTAATCTTTATTGAAGTATAGTGATTTACATAATTATGTTAATTTTAGGTATACAGCATAGTGATTCCGTATTTTTATAGATTATATAGATGTCCTTTTGACAATTAAAATCAGACTAGCTCAGGATCAAAATCAAAATCACATGGAAGACATAATGACTCCATAGCAAGATCCCCATGTAAATCTCCCACAGGGTATACAAATTTTGCAAATAAGCAGAAAGAGCAAAGCATTCTCATTTTCAATCACATTCCAGATCTTGGAGTTACCATCATTAAAACAACTGGTGAACAGCAGCAGAAGAGTACTATGTAGTCTTTACTGTAAGTTATTAAACCTCTTATTATGTTAAATAAACTTTCTTTAAGGCCCTCAAAAGATGGGAGTTTATATTAATTACTTTGGGCATGTGCAAGAAATAAAATCTCTAGCTTTAGATTTAAAAAAAATCAAATGTAATCTAAATTTTAATCAAATACATTAAGATATTGAATATAGTACATATCAAAGGTAAGTAAAACCAAATTCAGAACTCTTCAATTTCCTCATTTTAGTCAGTATTTTTATAGAGTCACCTTTTTTGTATTTACAACTTGAGATGTAATTATCCAATTTTAGTAAGCCTAGATATTTCTTTCCCCAATCTTTTATATTCACCATCCAAAAGCTGCTCCTCCCAACCAATCAATCAACACACACACACACACACACACACACACACACACACACACCTTAATTTAAATTTAAATCCATTTCTGAAGACTAATGGAGTCTAAACTTTTAATCACTTATTACCAGTAAGATCTGTTTCCCAAATTATACCCCTGTGCTAATCTACAAATAAGTCATTTCCATTACAAAACACAAGAGCTAAAAATATAAACAAAAGTTTTAATACAAAGAAATTATAATTTACAACCCATAACCAATAGAATCATCCTCCCTGTGCTATAAAGCAGAGGTTCTGAAAGTGTGGTCCAGCATCAGCATCACTTAGGAATTTTTAGAAATGCAAGTGATCAGATCCCATTGAGACCTATTAAATAAGACTCTCAGGTAGGGCAGCCAACAACCTGTGTTTTAACAAACCATCCATGTGTATTTTTGGCCAGTAAAGTCTGAGAACAACTGACATATAATCTCAAATGTTCACATTCTAAATATTGCTTTTGTTCTCCTGCAATCTAAATTAATAATGAAAAATATATAACATGCAACTACCTCCTGCAGCACGAAAACCCTGTTCCTATAAAAATATTCACCTTAATCTATCTCCTGAACTAATTCAATGACATATAAACAGGTCTCTCCAAGCACACACAGCTGCTAGAGTGATTTTGCCAAAACATAAATTAGATCATGTCTTTTATCCAGTATATTTCTATCCCACAGAATAAATTCCTATTAAGTCATGTTACCTGGCAGCTATTAACTTCTCAATCTCACCTCTTACCACTCTCCTGTTCCTTTTTTCATGTTCTTCTTCAAGGTATCTTCATGACTTTACACTTTATTTTATTCAGCACTTTGTTCAAATGTCACCTGTCCTCCATGGATACCCTCTAAGATAACAGATACTCCACTTTCACTGAAGAGTTCCATTTATCTTTCCTTTTTTATTTTTATATTAGTTATTTCTACCTGGACTTAATGTCCCTGTGCTTTTTTTCTTTTCTTTTTTTTTTTTTCTGCCTGTCTCATTAGAATGTAAACTCCATGAGAGCAGAGGCCTTTTTTTCACTATTGTATCCCCAGTAACTCTACAACTCTACATAGCAGAGGGTAGACGCTCTGTAATGTGTTGAATGAATAAATATAAAAATGGAAAATAAACCACTGACTAGGTCTTGGACTGCTTGTAACTGATCCGGCTTCCGTACATGTTAATATAAACAAATAATATTCTTAGCTCTAAAGAGATATATATATATATATATATATATATATATATATATATATATATATATATATATATAATAGCTGGCTTTGTAGATTGCTTGCTATTTGCTAGGCACTGTTCTAATACTTTTCTTATATTAATTCATTTAATCCTCACAATTCTATAATTAAGGTAATATTCATATTATTATTTTATAGATGAGGAAAGAATCACAGAGCTATTGAATATCCTGACCATGGTCACACAGGCATGATGTGTTTCTTCACGTGTTGGAACTGGAATTCCGGCCCTGGCAGTCCATGTTCTTAGCTGCTATGTAGCACTGTCCCTCTCTTAACTGGGAATACAATTTAATGACTACTTGGAAGTTTATTCAGTAACCAGAAAAAGCTTTAAAGCAACAAGAGTTATAGCAAGTCTGAGGGTTTTTCTGGGTTTAAGAGCCAGAAAATCCTCTAGTTTATCCCAAGAGCTGTCTTTTATACCCCTTCTATGTATGAGACACAAGTGATAACTATCATCAAATGAAGACACCTTGAGCACACCTAGCACCCTGATCTTGATTTCTAATACCATTCTCCAATAAAATAATCAGAGATTCTTGGAGAAATTCTGATTCTACTACTGGAGCAGAAAATTTACAACATAAGCCTGCAACATCTTGCAGTGCCAGAAACTAAGAAAGTACTGGCACACACACACACACACACACACACACACACACGCATGCACACACACAGGTACACATTGATGAAAATAAGTTAAAGGGATATAAAGCAAATTTTCAATTAATTAAACCAACATAACTGGAAATTTATCAGAGACTATCAGCTTCTAGTACATATGAAGCCATATTAACATTACTACTCAATTTTTGCTTGCTTGATATTCCTCAACTGTAGGTCCTCAAGCCACCTGAATATCTCTCTCAGTTATTTTGTGATATTCCTGTGGATAGTTTTGCTCTGACCTCCTCTTTCATATCTGTATACTAGGACATGACTTTAGACTACAGAACACTTGCTAATTCTCTTCCTAGAGTACTATCTCTTGTAGAGCACTATCCTATAAAGTTGGCAGCATCCTTTACACACCAAAGGAATACTGCATTCTCTTCTGTTATCACTGTATTGGAGGGAAATGAATTTCTGAAGAAATTGATCTATCCCCAACTGTGCCAAATTTGCCATCTGAGTCATAAATAAGAGCTGTTTATGTTTGTATTTTCAGTCTGGCAACTTCATTTTCTTTCTTTTTTTAATGTCCCTCCTCTTTATTTATTTTTTATTGGAGTATAGTTGCTTTACAATGTTGTGTTAGTTTCTGCTGTGCAACAAAGTGAATCAGCTATATGTATACATATATCCCCTCCCTCTTTGACCTCCCTCCTACCCCCCATCCCACCCATCTAGGTCACCACACAGCACCGAGCTGAGCTCCCTGTGTTATACAGCAGGTTCCCACTAGCTATTGATTTTATACTTGGTAGGGTATATATGTCAATCCTAATCTCCCAATTCATCCCACCACCTTTTCCCCCCATTTCCACACATCCATTCTCTATGTCTGCATCTGTAATTCCTGCTCTGCAAGTAGGTTCATCTGTACCATTTTTCTAGATTCCACATAAATGCATTAATATATGATATTTGTTTTTCTCTTTTTGACTTCACTCTGTGTGACAGACTCTAAGTCCATTCACATCTCTACAAATGACACAATTTTGTTCATTTTTATGACTGAGTAATATTCTATTGTATATATGTGCCACATCTTTATCCATTCATCTGTCGATGGACATTTAGGTTGCTTCCATGTCCTGGCTATTGTCACTAGTCCTGCAATGAACTTTGGGGTCCATGTGTCTTTTTGAATTAAGGTTTTCTCAGGGTATATACTCAGTAGTGGGATTCCTGGGTCAGATGGTAGTTCTATTTTTAGTTTTTTTAAGGAACCTCCATACTGTTCTCCATAGTGGCTGTATCAATTTACATTCCGACCAACAGTGCAAGAGGGTTCCCTTTTCTCCACACCCTCCCCAGCATTTATTGTTTGTAGATTTTTTGATGATGGACATTCTGACTTCAGCTTCTTGCTTTGTAGAGCACATATTTAGTTGCTGAAGGTGTCTCTTCAGGAGACACCTCCATCCTCTCTCCACTGCTTCTGTCTTTATCTCCAGACCTCAGGAACAAACAATCTTGCCAGTCAAGTGCCCTATGCTAGTGCTTCCTCCTTAGGGATGCTCAGATTATTTGAGGATGGTGGTATTTTTGGTTATCACAATGATCTGGGTAGAAAACTACAGGGAACTTGAGTGCCAATGTCATACATAATGTCATGCACTACAAAGAATCACCCCTTAACCCACGTGACTTTCACATGTCCTGCTGGGCTTTCAAATTTGTGAAAAATCTGTTTATAATTATCTAAGTCTATACCCTAACCACATTTTACAATCAACACATTTGCACAGTTTGCACAGTTGTAAACATCAATGATTTTTTCCTAAGTAAAAGCAAATACAATGAGTCTACCTAAGAGTATTATTTGGCTCTTTACCTTTACATAAACATGCCATGAACAGAAACACTTATTGTATGCGGGTCATCAACAAAACAAATCTATATCTGTCTACTTTTATTGACATCTTCTCTGTGGTGACTCTGCATATTGATGCAAGCATAGGACTACCTCATTAGGTCTTTTGTGGAGTTTTAACCAAGCATTAAATATTGAATACATATCAGTTCACTGTAAATTGCCTTTGTTGCATTTCTCCTTTGTATTACAGTTATATTATTCATTTTTAAAGTATATTTGTAGATACATTATACTATTGTGAATTTAATTTCGGGACAGTAAAGGTGGAATTCAAGAAATATGTTATAAAAATGGTGTGTTAGAATTACCAGAGTGGAAAACCAATGCTCTCCAATAAATCAACTCATGGAACTAGATTCTGCGGACAGTTTGAGATGGGAGAGGAATTAATAAATAAGTCCAGACTCTCAGGCACTGCTGGGCCAATGTTATATTGCAATAGAATATTGTTCTTTTCTGAATCTGTCAATGATGTTTCAGTATCATATTCAAATAAAATAGTTTTCAAGAGAAAATAAAATTTTAAGTGGCAGAAGGAAAAGTTCAGACTATTGTACCAAATAAATGAACAAAGCATTTTTTTAGAGGAGACCCAAAAGTTGCTAAGAATTTATATGAATATACAGCAAAAGTAAAATGGCTGTTCAAGGTGGCAGCCTTCCCTTCCCTCTCTGAGATAGCTTAAACTCTTCCCCCAATGCAATCCTCTTTTCCCACCCCAAGTAATGGTCATATGACATGGTGAAAAATCCTACTTAAACATTAAGTTGTCAGAAAAGTTTTTTTAAAAAAGCAGTAATTGCCTGAAAATATAGTATACATGCTAATAATTAGAAGTTAAACAGTCCCAAATGTCAGGCATTGAATCACTATTTTGTTTATATTCTTATCTATATTCCCAGGAAAAGTATACAAGCTACTAAAGATAAAATAGCTATCACAGTTATTATTTCTCAGGTTACTCATGTATACAGTTTAGAAAACATTATAATTCACATCAAATATATTTTAAAATGGTTGAGTGCTTTCCTTTTGCTTTGATGTTTTCAATGGAATCTCATTTAAATAATATTCTGTATTTTTTAGTGTTTTGTCAATATAACTTGATTTAGATCCCACTGCTCTAATTGCTACTTTCATGAATGCCTAATATTTTATTTGCTTCCTTGCAAGGCATCTACTTGATACTTGCTCTATTTGAAATTCCAATTCATTAACATGGTCCTCCTTTTTTAAATTATTTAGTCACATTGTAATTAAATTATTCTGGGAACTAAAAAGAGCTTCTGTGATAAAAATAGACTTCTATACTCTTGATTTTTGGGGGATCTTGAGATCAGCAAGCATAATAATATCAGCTTCAGCTGACATATAATATTTTTCTAATTATATATTAAGCCCATAGATTTTGACCTTACAAGCAAGCAATATTTATATTTATAGAACATGATTTTACCACACCATAATATTTTAAAACTTGTATATACCCATAAAAATCTATATTTGGGGAGGGAGGATTTTAAAAACAAAAATTAATTTGGAATTCACAGTAAAATTTTGAACGCTACATGTCCTCTTAAATTTTAATTATTAGGACAAAAGAAGCATTTATTTAAGAATTATAATTTGTTAATCTTCATGTGAAAATCACCTATTCTGATCCAGGTTCATGATGGAAAGAAAGGAAATGTATTAAGATGTCTGTTCATTCTTGACTTATAAATGAGAGAGAGAGAGTGAGAGAAGAAGGAAAATTCCATTAAATACCTTATAAAAATATTACTGCAAAGGAATGAGATTTGTAGAAGATGTATAGGCCAAAAAAAATCTAGTCATTTTCCATAATCTTAGGATATCACTGTTTTGAATATTCTATATTTGAAGTTTATATATTTTAAAAACCTGAAATTATTCTGATGTTGCCAGAATTAAAATTTATCTCCAGAAACTTACTATTTATTTATCTATCTCTCTTAAATTGGTATATTATAATGCCTCTGTTGAATATATATCATCTCTAAGAGGAATGAATAATGATTTTTCAATTAAAACAAGCTACTACTCTATTTTCTATGAAGGAGAATTTTTTGTAAAAGAATTATATTAGATATTATTAATTTAAAGTTTTCACTATTTGAAAATGACATCTAAAGATGCTATTATGAGATGAATTTTAAGATCAACACTCGATAATAGAACACTTTACAGAAATTTTGCTGGTCACCTTTTTTGTTCACATTTTTAAAATGTGAGATGTATTAACTGAATACCCTTTTACTGTTCATTTAAAGTCATCTATTTAAAAATAGTAAAGTAATTTTCAGGAAATAAACATATTAAAACAAAATTTTATAAAATAATTTTAATAAAATAAATGATTTTAGTAAATGTATGCAAATATACTGAGGGAGTGTAACTATTTTCAATGACTGTATTATCTGTTGAAATAAAAGATGCTTAATGACTTAGCCAATATTCATGTTATTGTCAATATTTGTGACATCATGATCATGTTAAAAAACTAGTCATAGATATTAGTTCAATTTCCAAGTTTTTTCTGATATTCTATAATTTTAAATCATTTTCAACAGAATTGTCAAATGCTATATTCATTAGGAGCATTCTTTTTCCATATAACAAGGTATGAATATCATTATGGATAATGAAATTCATTAAATTCATTAAAACCCATTGTGCTATGGGTGAGAAATTTTAAATTGAATATGGTTAAGAGTAATGAAAGTATTATCCAAATGTTTTGATTGAATTGAATTTCATGAATTAATTGAATGAACTTAAAGCATGAATGTATATATCCCCAAATTAGATTTTAAAAAGTTCAGTTCCCATCTTTCCCCACAAATATAATGTAATTACCCTTTTCTGAATTCCATTTGATATCACCCAACCTTTCCAATCCTTCAGGCCAACATCTGGACTCACTGATTTTTATGTTTACCTCATAATAAAACAGGAGTGAAAATAAGCCAATGGCCTATGAGTCCCTACATGTTCTGCCCTTGAAAATTTACCAGAATTATATCACCACAAAAATATTGTCCTGTTTTATTATTCCATATTCTTTCTCGAGGAAATTCAATTGTAAGTAAGTTGTCTACCTACACCTCATTTCCTCTAATACTTCCCAAATCCTTTTCTTTTTCTTTACTTGATTTTTCATATTTCTATCATGTATGTCTTTTAGTATTTTTAGCAAGGTATACTTATTTTTGTTTGTACTGTTACTATGTTTGCATACACTTATATAATATTTTTCTTACACTTTTGTGACCTTACCAGCTTACATTTTACCTACTCTTTCCTCAAAATATCTTTTCTTCATTTTTTATATTTCTGTTTCATGTTACTATTTTATATAAGCAGTGGCTTTGATACACAAACTGATATTTAAATTTTGGAGAAATATTTGTTCACGATTTTTAATATGCTTTATGCCAGGGGTGAACAAACTACAGTTTGCAAGCCAAATCCCTTCCATTGCCTGTCTGTTTGTAGCTTATGAGCTAAGAAAATATTTTACACTTTTAAATGGTTTAAAAATATTCATGATTGAATTGTATAATTCAAATTATATAAATCAAATTTCACTTTCCATAAGTAAAGTTTTATTAGAAACAGTCATGATTATTCATTTACATACAGTTTATGACTGCTTTTGTACTACGATAGCAAGAATGAGTAGTTGCAACAGAGATCATACGACCTCCAAAGTTAAAATATTTACTATCCTGTCCGTGAGAGAAAGCTTGTCAACCCTGCTCTATGGCAACATATTTTTTATATATAGTCTTACATTCTATTGATACTTGACATCTATTTACTTTTTCTAGTTTTTCAGGTGCTGCATCCTTTATAATGTGTTGAATTTGCATAATTGAGTGTAATTAGTCAATGGAGATAGAAATTTGTGTGAATATTCATATTACCATTTAGCTCTTCTCCCCAATATCACATATAATTGCTACACTACTTTCTACAAATGCAGACTGTCTGCCTCCATTATTAATTATCACTCTCCTCTCTGCATTACAGCTCAGAGTCAGTCCAGGGGAATTCATAAACAGTGCATCTCCTACTCCACTGCAAAATGGGTTCTTTTCTTTCTTCTTCATCCCTCATCTATGAAATGTATATTATGCTGATGCTTTCTGAGATCAGCACAATTGGTATTTTTCTTTTACTGTTTTTCTTAATAATATCTGCTTTTCACACATCTTTTCTTCTATTTTTTTGGCTTGGGGTTTCAAACTTCTCTGGATTTCACTGAAGATAAAGTTGTCATGTCTATTTTTTATTCTTCTTGTTGCTTGAGAGTGCTGAGAGCCAAAGGGAGAAACAGCAATTTTGCAGCCTTATCTACAAATTGTAAGTCTGATTGAAAAATCTTGTTGAGTGTTCTATGTCGGAGTAAAGATGAATTTACCAATATTTTCCACCATTCTTTGCTTTATCAATGATTCAGAAAGAAAGGGTTCATCAATAATACTTTATGTTTAAGCAAAAGAACAAAAAGCTTTGAAATTAACTTCATTTCTAACATGTATCATTCCATGATTACATGATAGTTGCCTTATGGATTATATTTGCAAAAAAACAAGTTCCATGTGATTGATTTTATCTGTTAGCTTTACATAGCTCAAACTCAAAATAACACTTTAATATAATTTGCACAATCCTTAAAGGTTTCAATTGTTTAGAGTAGATTAACAAGGAGTCTTGGGGAAAACAAATTGGCACAAGACCCACTAATTCATAAATATAAAGTTAGCTGACTTTATTATTGAGCAAGCAAATACCCTGAATGCATGAAGACTGTGAGAAAGTGGCTACAAAGCTGTCATGGTTATCCATCTCTATTTATATAGAACTTAATCTCCTTATATATTATGCTACTTTAAATAAATAGTAGTTACATTGATCAGTAGTTACATTGAGCTTACTCTGACATTCTTTACCAGATTCACTCTAACTTTTTGCTCTTAGTTATTAGTAACCACGGATGATTGCCCCTCGTAGTTACATCCTTAAATATTCAGGAATGTTAGCATATGTTCAGTTTCCTCACAGCAGACTACTTCTCTCAACTCACTAGAATATCATAATTTTGTTGTATTTTGAAAATACTGAGATTGCATACAAGTATCTATCTTTAAAAAATGCCTTGTATAAAGAATAGATGTATATAATATGGAGTACCTATTAAAATAACATTTTATTAAAAGTATAATAAAGCAAACATAGTAAACATCTCCTAAACATTTACTGTATTTTATTGAAGTATAGTTGTTTTACAACATGTTACTCAAATGTACAGCAAAATGATTCATATATATATATATATATATGTGTGTGTGTATGTATATATATATATATATATATGTATGTATATTCTTTTTCAGATTCTTTTCCACTATAGGTTATTAAAATATATTGAACATAGTTGTCTGTGCTACACGGTGAGTCCTTGTCAGTTATCTATTTTATATATAGTAGTGTGTATCTGTTCATACAAAACTCCTGATATATCCCTCCCCCACTTCCTCTTTGGTAACCATAAATTGTCTTCTATGTCTGTGATTCTGTTTTTGTTTTGGAGATAAGTTCATTTATATCATGTTTTAAGATTCCACATGTAAGTGATATTGTATGATATTTGTCTTTGTCTGACTCACTTAGTATGATAATCTCTAGGTCTATCCATTTTGCTGCAAATGGCGTTATTTAATTCTTTTTTATGTCTGAGTAATATTCTGTTGTATATGCACTACAATTCTTTTTTTTTTTTTTTTTTGCGGTGCACGGGCGTCTCACTCTTGTGGCCTCTCCTGTTGCGGAGCACAGGTTGCGGATGCACAGGCTCAGCGGCCATGGCTCACGGGCCCAGCCGCTCCGCAGCATGTAGGATCTTCCCGGACCGGGGCATGAACCCGTGTCCCCTGCATTGGCAGGGGGACTCTCAACCACTGCGCCACCAGGGAAGCCCTGCACCACAATTCTTAATCCATTTTTTTGTTGATGGACATTTAGGTTGTGTCCATGTCTTGACTATTGTAAATAGTACTGCTATGAACATTGGGGTACATATATGAATTAGCATTTTCATCTTTTCCAGATATATGCCCAGGAGTGGGATTGCTTGACCATAGGTTAACTCTACTTTTAGTTCTTTAAGGAACCTCCATACTGTTCTCCACAGTAGCTACACCAACTTACATCCCCACCAACAGTGTAGGAGTGTTCACTTTTCTCCACACCCTCTCCAGTATTATTATTTGTAGGTTTTTGATGATGGCCATTCTGACCAGTGTAAGGTGATACCTCATTTTAGTTTTGATTTACATTTCTCTAATAATTAGTGAGGCTGAGCATCTTTTCATGTACCTTTGGCCATCTGTATGTCTTCTTTAGAGAAATGTCTATTTAGGTGTTCTGCCTATTTTTTTATTGGGTTGTTTGGGTTTTTTTGATATTGAGTTGTATAAGCTGTTTGTATATTTTGGAAATTAAGCCATTGTTGGTCGCATTGTTTGTGAATATTTTCTCCCACTCTGTGGGTTGTCTTTTCATTTTGTTTATGGCTTCCTTTGCTGTGCAAAATCATATAAGTTTGATTAGTTCCCATTTGTTTACTTTTGTTTTTACTTCTTTTGCCTTGGGAGACTGACTTAAGAAAACAGTTCTATGATTTATATCATAGTGTTTCATAGTGTTATTCTTATATTTAAGTTTTTAAGCCATTCTGAGTTTATTTTTGTATAGAATGTAAGTGTTCTAACTTCATTTATTTACATGTGGCTGTCCAGCTTTCCCAACACCACTTGCTGTAGAGACTCTCTTTTCTCCATTGTATATTCTCGCCTCCTTTGTTGAAGATTAATTGACTGTAGATGTGTGGCTTTATTTCTATGTTCTCTATTTTGTTCCATTGAGTCGTATGTCTGTTTTTTTGCCAATACTACACTGTTTTGATTACTGTAGCTTTGTAGTAATTGTCTGAATTCTGGGAGGGTTATGTATACAGGTTTGCTCTTTTTCCTCAGGATTGTTTTGGCAGTTCTGGGTCTTTTGTGGTCCCATTTAAATTTTAGGGTTATTTGTTCTAGTTCTGTGTAAAGTGTCATGGGTAATTTGATAGAGATCACATTGAATTTGTAGATTGCTTTGGGCAGTATGGCCCTTTTAGCAATTATAATTCTTCCAATCCAAGATCATGGCATATCCTTCCATTTCTTTTAATTATTTTCAATTTTCTAATTCTTTCACCTCTTTAGCCTGGTTTATTCCTAGGTTTTTTGTTTTTTGTTTTTTTTTTTTTTCAATTTTAAAAGGGATTTTATTTTCTTATTTCTCTTTCTGATGTTTCATTGTTACTGTAAAGAAGTGCAACAGATTTCTGTATGTTAATCTTGTATCTTGCTAACTTGCTGGATTTGTTTATCAGTTCTAATAGTTTTTTGTGGAGTCTCTAAGGTTTTCTATATAGAATATCATGTCATCTGCATATAATGACAACATAGAAGGGAAGATCCAAAATTTACTATTTTATTTTTGTTAAAGTATTCAACAAGGACTCTGACCAAAGCATCATAAAAGTTATGAACACTGACAAACATTTTTTTTTGCAATAAGATGTGTTTCTTGATTTCTTTTTTAAAATCCTCTATTTGTACATCAATTTAAACAAACAATGACAATAAGAAAAATAAATCCACTCAGATTTCCTGCGCTGAATTAATTATTTAGCCATCATCATCCATTGCTCTGAATTCATTGAACACAGCAGGGAGGCACTAAAGCAGGAGAGATGATTACCTTCAGAAATCACAGATATTCACTAAGCTCGGTAGTTACTACTATAAAAAGTCTCCTCCAAATGAAGTCTAGAGAAATTTGAGCTTGATAAATATAGGTTGAAGAAATTCATAACCCTTCATTTGAAGTTTTCACAGTAAAATGTAGCCCCAGTTGAAAATTTAATTTAATCATCTCAGTCAATTCTTTTAAGATTGTTTTCTTAAGAAAACAAAGCTAAAGAAAATTATTCTTCTAGCTAGTATATCTAGATTGACTAAAATAATATAAGGATTTTCTAGCAATTATGTTTAGTTAAAATTTTGTTTAACATCTTATTCTTGCTTTATTGTTTATTTAATACAATTTAAATATTTAATAATTTATTGATAGGAGGAAAGATTCATATTTTGGTCATAATTTTGTATCTCTAACTTCTTAGAAATCAGTACTTGAGATACTATTATATAAAAATCAGCTGGAAATATTAAATTATATAGGTGTTATCTTGGATAAAGTTCCATTTGCTAAACCAGAGACAAATTGAGCTTTAAAACAAATTATTGCAGTAATGGATTTGAACCATTTTATCAATCCATGAGTCTACATTCATATAATCATATAAATAAACAAGGACATAGAAGAGAAAGAAAATTATTCATTATAATGAAATGCAGAATACTGAAGGAATTAGAAAATCACCTTTTGATAATCAACATAGTAACTAAATTTTCAGGCACATAAATCTTTAATGAATCTAAAACTAGTAAATGGAAATTTAGTTACAAATAACATACTTACATAGTCTTTAATTATCTCCCTACATGGCATTTTTTAACTACAAGGAGAAAAATAATAAATTTGCTGTTGAGAAATGTAACAGAGAAATAATTAAAATTAATATCACCATAAAGAAAAATAAATCTGGTAGCACTGGACATAATGTATCACTTCTGTACAATTCTTGCCAAAATTGTTAACCAAAATTTTATCATGGGGAAATATCAGACTAACCCAAATTGAGGGACAGTCCACAAAATAAAAGTTCATATAATTCAGAAATGACAAGATCATAAAAGAAAAAAAAAAAAAAAAAAAAAAGAAGGCTGTGAAACTGCTCCAGATTTAAGCTTACTAACAAAAACAATGTCATCAATGCAATGAGAGATCCCCAATTCAATCCTGAACTAAGAAATATTATTGTATTTTTTTGTAAAAGATATTATAAGAAAAAATTTGTAATTATAAATGAGGCCTATAGATTAGGTGGTGATATTTTTCAATTCAAATAAAAATGTTAATATTTATTTTGAGAAATATTATAAAATATATTGAGAAATCAATTACAAAAGTTTTTGGGAAGATTATTAAAAGCATTTGAGACAGGGAAAGAGAAGACAGAGAGAAGAAGAGAGAAAGAGAGAGGATGATAAAGTATAGTATAGTTACAAAATATGAACATTTGTGGATTTTGGCCTGATTTTAGAACTGAGGTAGAAAATATATAAAATGAGCCTTAATCATCTTGCAGTGCCAGAAAATATGATATGCTTAAAAAAATTAAAACACAACAATAACAATTATTTATGGGCATATCAAATATTTCTTGACACACCAACAAATGGAGCCAACTGCAAAGGCTTCCAATGGCCAAAACTGGAACACTTTGAACAATAAATAGTACTGGATTAAACCCAAATTATAAAAGGAATATCCAATACTGATATAAATAAATTATATAATAAATAAATTGGATGAAGAGACAAATCTGTGTAGAAAAATTCCAAATAATTTGTGTAAATACTCCCCACCCTTAAGGAGTAAAAGTATAACTCCCAACTTCCTAAGTGTGGACTGTGCATAGTGGCTTCCTTCCAAAGAGTGGAATATAGAAAGGGGTAAAAGAAAAAAGAATATCCTTACATTGGAGAAATCTGCCAAGCACTACCTCAGCCAAGTGATGTTTAACATTAACAGTGATAAGTCACACTGATAGCATGTGCCCTTGATATTATGTGACAAAAATGGCACTGTACCTTTCTAGTCTACTTCCCCAAAACACATCGCTCCAGGTTAATCATGAGAAAAATATCACACAAATCCCAATTGAGGGACATTCTACAAAATACATGACCATTAATCCTCAAACTTGTCAAGGCCATCAAAAGCAAAGAATGTTTATTTTTTAATTGGTCACAGCCAAGAGGAGCCTAAGGAGACAAGACAACTAGATGTAATGTATTTTCCTGGATGGGATCCTGGAAAAAGCATATTAAGTAAAATATAAAGGATAAACTCTGCTTAATAATAATGTGTTCATTAATTGATTCATTAATTATAACAATGTATCATACTAATGTAATTTGGTAGTACTGGAGGAAATTAGCTGCCAGACATATGGGGGTCTCTGTACTATCATAGCAATTTTTCTGTAACCTAAAACTGATCTAAAAATAAAATATATCTTAAACATAAATATATATAGTAATTATTTGTATTATAATTTCAACATTTTTGTAGGTCTAAAATTATTTCAAAGAAAAATTTAAAAATAGAATGATTTATTATCAGACATGAAATGGTTGCTGGCAAATTTTGAAGACTGGGCACTCAGAAACACACACTCCAATCTTGCCTCTGAAAACAATTAATTTTATTTTTAGCTCTTACTTAGCTATAAACAATTAGTATCTAAGTATTTTAGTTCACTCATTTGTGAAATGGAGGTATGAGCTTCATAACCTATGTATCAGACTGATATAAAGATGATACAAGATGTAAAAGTGCTCTGTGTTCTGAAAGAATTTTAAAAAAGCTTTTTAAAAGTAAAATAGAGTTACCAAATTAAAATGTAAATTTTAAGGAAATTGTTGATTTTCATTGTTTTAATATTTTCTATTAAACTATTTAATAGATATTAATAAATTTCTTAACCTAATGCCTTAAACAAAAACCAGAATAGAGCTTGATTTTGATCACTTTCTCCATTTCTTGGTGATGCAAAATTTCCTTCTTCTTTAATATGATAAAAAGTTAATAATTTTGCTGAAATGAACATAAATTTTTGAGTGTAAATCAAGCTTAATTAGTGTTATTTATAGGTTTGGCCACATCTTTTATCTGGGCTTTAAGAACTACATTAACTGGTGGTGGAAATCTCTTCTTTCATGGCTTCTCTGTTTCCAGCTTAGCTTCACTGTTGACTATTCTTTGATAAAACCACCTAACTATTTTTTGAATACAATTTTATCAGAGATAAACAAATTAAACTAAAATTCAGTTGGTTGATATGAAGTGGTATTATAAGTTAAACTCTTTTACTTAATGAATCTTGTCACTCAAAGTTCTATAACTGTGATCTTAGGACACTGGATGATAACTGTTGTAGGAATATCTACATAATTGAAATAGATGGTGGCAATCGGTAGAACTGAAAAACTGAAGAGAAAATACCATATATTGGGGGGTTGGGATAATTCTGTTCACTAAAGAAAGTCCATATTTTAACTTTAAAAAATACTGAAGTTACAAACTTGAATTAAAATAAATAAATATTCACTCTTTTCTTAAAATCAGGGAAAAAATACTCAGAGTTTACTTTATAAGAAATATGAGTTCCAACATTGCCAATGTAACAAATAAAAATTAAACCACACATAAGAATATATAAAAACTGGGGGAATGAAAATTTTGAATGTAAAAGGATGCTAAGTTCATAGTTTGTCTAAACATTCACTAATAGAACATTAATTAATTACATCATATCAATTTTTATAAGCTGGAGTTAGAAAACCTTTAAAATACTTGCAGAAGTATATACATATATGTAGATACAGGATTTTTTAAAGATATGCTATATGAAAAAATATATACAATACACTGTATATAAAGTACTACTGCTTACAAAAGGTAGTACATTATTTAAGTGTATATACATATATATATATATATATATATATATATATATATATTTACTACAGAATGTGACTAGGTAACTAAGCTGGTAGAAAAATATTTTTTTCACTTTTAACATCATGAGATAATGAGAGAGATTTTGGCTGGTAAGACGGCAAAGCAGAAGGATATTAGCTTACCCTTTCTTACAAAACCACCAAAATCACAACTAACTCCTGAACAACAATTGACAAAAAAAAAAAACCACTGGAACCTACAAAAAAGATACCCTACATGCAAAGACAAAGAAGAAACCACAACAAAATGGTAGGAGGGGGCACAAGCATAATAAAATCAAATCCCATACCTGCTGGGTGGGGACCCACATACCTGAAAATAATTATATCACAGAAGTTCTCCCAGAGTAGTAAATGTCCTGAGCCTCACATCAGGCTTCCCAGCCAGAGGGGTCTGGCAGCAGGAGGAGGAGGCCCCAGAGATTCTGGATTTGAAGACCAGCTGGGTTTGATCACAGGAATTCCACAGGACTAGGAAAAAGAGAAACTCCAACTTTGTAGGGTCTGCAAAAGTTCATGTGCACACCAGGACCCAGAGAAGAAAGCAGTGACCTCATAAGAGACTGGGCCAGACCTACCTGCTAATACTGGAGTGTCTCCATGGAGGCAGGAGGCAGCTGTGGCTCACCGCAGGGACAAAGACACTGGCAGTGGCAATTCTGGTGAGAACTCTTTGGAGTAAGCCCTGCTAGAGGCTGCTATTTCTTCCCCAAGGCCTAACTCCACCAAACAGCCTGTAGGTTCCAGTGCTGGTTTGCCTCAGGCCAAACCACCAACAAGGTGGGTACACAGCCCCATCAGTCAGCAGACAGGGTGCTTAAAGTCTTCCTGATCATGGTCCTGCCTACCAGAGGGACAAGACACAATTCACCCACCAGGGGTCAGGAACTAGACCTTCCCACCAGGAAGCCTGAACAAGCCTCTTAGACAGCCTCATCCACCAGAGAGCAGATAGCAGAAGCAAGAAGAACTACAACCCTGCAGCCTGCAGAACAGATACCACAATCACAGAAAGTTTTGTCTACAAACTGAGATGGCAGAGGAATATATCCCAGATGAAGGAACAAGATAAAACCCCAGAAGAACAACTAAGTGAAGTGGAGATATGCAGTCTACCAAAAAAAAAAAAAATTCAGAGTAATGATAATGAAGATGATCCAAGATCTCAGAAAAAAAATGGAGGCACAGTTTCAGAAGATGCAAGGAATGTTTTACAAAGACCTAGATGAATTAAAGAACAAACAGAGATGAACAATATAATAACTGAAATGAAAAATACACTAGACAGAATCAATAGCAGAGAAACTGAGGCAAAAGAACAGACAAGTGAGCTGGAAGACAGAGCAGTGGAAATCACTGCCATGGAACAGAATAAAGAGAAAAGAATGAAGACAGTCTAAGAGACCTCTCGGACAACATTAAACACACCAACATTCACATAATAGGGGTCTCAGAAGGAGAAGAGAGAGAGAGAAATGACCTGAGAAAATATTTGAGGACATAATAGCTGAAAACTTCCCTAACATGGGAAACGAAACAGTCACCCAAGTCAAGGAAGTACAGAGAGTCCCAGGCAGAATAAACCCAAGGAGGAACATGCCGAGATACATAGTAATCAAATCGACACAAATTAAAGACAATGAGGTAATGAGAAATTGTGTAGAAAGTAAATATTAACTAAATACTGAAAAATAGTGTGGTAGGTCATGACCAGCCCTATGGCACAAAATCCTCTTTAGGCAAACCTGTTGACACAGTAAGAAATAAAACATAAAATCATTTAGCTTATACTACTAGTTCATGAAATAAATTGTTATTATCATAATTGGGTAGAACCCTTGTGTGATGGATTCTCCTTTCCCATCCCTTTATATCAGTCTAAAAGGGTACAAAGGTCAGTAAGCTTGGGATTCCAGACTGGACTTACCCCGAAGTAGAGCAAGAGAGGCACCAAGAAACCCTGTTCTCTCTCAAAACTTATGTCCTTGGTTTAATTTGGTGGATTGTGGTAAACTACAGTGAAAGTAAAACTACTTAGCATGGTCTGAGTACAGACAAAAAAAGGGAAAACTGTATATGTAAAATAAGTACAGGGTATGCTAATACAGATAAAAATAATCTTTTACTCAGAAAAGTCCATTTTCCCACAGAAAAATCTCTGGAAAGAGCTGAATTTGAGAATTACCAAGAAAATACAGTGTAGCAGTAAAATACATACTTGAACTAAACAATTATTTGGGTAAGCATAGCTAGAGAGACAACATAGAAGCAGACCTGAATGGAATAGTTATTCCTCTACTCTGCCTTTCATATATCAAGAGATGGTTTAAATAAGTTAGAAAATGAGGTGTAGTCATACTAAAAACTATTCAGTTAAAATTCATTTAGTGTTAAATTATAGACATTATATTAAGAAATCAATTATTTTATTTCTTGCTTTATTTTATTTTCTCCTGGCCTGCTAAGTAAGGTTCTTTTGATAAGGGTTTACACTTAAGGAAAGGTAAAACAATGAACCCCTGTTACTGGCTAACCAGGTGCTTAAACTTGAGATCCTGAGAAAAATCACAATAAGGAGTGATAAAGAGTTCACTTTAAGCCATTGTTTCTGTCATGACAATTTTTATTTTGTTAAGTTTTTCAAATTCTTGTCTACTACTCTGCTCATTCAAATCTTTGAAATGTTTTGAAGAAGTATTTTTTGAAAGCACAATGGAAGAGTTAATAGAATCTGAATCTTTAGTCACAAACAGCAAGCAAAATCAAGCAAATTTAAGCAAAAAAGGATGCTTTCGTAAATATATTGTGTACTTCTAAACCATCAAATCTTCTGGGGGGCGGGGCTAAACATCAGTCTCAGACACAAGGAGAGTCAGTGAGAGAATTTGTTTGACAAGATACCTTTGCCATTATTTAGCACAGACACAAGGTAACCAATCAACACCAGTGACAGTGAGCCCTTAACAATGACATCAGTCGTACGACTATCTCTACTGCTGATTGTACAACAAAGACAAGTTGTTGGCATTATCAACATCAGAGGAGGTTCTGAGGATTCTTTCTTTTTTGGTGTATCTATTCCATATTTGTTTTTTGTTTGTTTGGTTTTTTTGTTTTGGTTTACAATGTTGTGTTAGTTTCTACTGTACAAAAAAGTGATTTGTGTATATATATATATATATATACTTTTCCATTATGTTTTAACACAGGATATTGAATATGGTTCCCTGTAATGTACAGTTGGACCTTGTTGTTTATCCATTCTGTATATAATAGTTTGCATCTGCTAAACCCAAACTCTCAATCCATCCCTCCCCCTTGGCAACCACAAGTCTGTTCTCTGTGTCTATGAGTCTGTTTCTGTATTGTAGATAAGTTCATTTGTGTCATATTTTAGATTGAACATATAAGTGATATCATTTGAGTTAATTCATCTCACTGGCAGACATGATCACATGTCACAGAGCACAGAAGATGATGAGAAAGAAAGTCCAGACAGATTTTTTTCAGCACTGTAGTGGAGAGTGGACAAAGAAATTCTCTGAACATAGAAACTGCATTCATAACTGGACTGCCACAAGATATGGGTCCCACAGCACAAGCTATATAACAAATATTTAACACACTGGACTTCTGGTCAATAGTAAAATAGAAAAGCTTTGAGAAAGAAAATAACAAAATTGCATTTTAGAAATCACATGGTTGCCGAGAAGAAATTTGGTTGTATGGTGCAAGATCATTAGACAAGTTAGAAACCTAATGCAAAATTTTCCTTGAAGTATATATTTTAAGGACACATGTTTTTTCCTCACAATTCTTTAAAAAGTGAATTCATGTGTATAGAATAATAGAAGAGGAATGTTAATTTGGTTTTCTTTCTTTTTTTAATATATCTTATTTGGCTCTATTTGGTTTTCAGTCAAGAAACTTACAGATTCTTTCTTTGTTCTTAGAAATGGAAATGTAACCACAAGGCATCTAGATTACCGCTTGAGTCTACACTTCCATGATGAGTTGGCCCCTAACTATTTTTTTGGATAATTTTAGACTTTTAGAAAAGTTGTAAAAATAATAAAGTCAGTTATATATATTTTGTTTGCTTTCCCTAATGTTAATATTTTACATGGAGATGATACAATTTTGGAAATCAAGACATTAACCTTAACCTAAGACAATTAACTAATCAATAGACCTTATTTGAATTTCTCTAGATTCCCACTTATGTATGTATGTATGTATGTTATATATATATATATATATATATATATATATATATATATATACATATAATTTGGTCTGTGAGCCAAACTAGGATCCCATTTTGTATTTTGTTTGCATATCTTTAGTATCCTTTGATATGTGGTGTCATTCATCACTGCTTTCCTTTCATGACCTTCACACTTTTGAAATGTTTAGGCCAGTTATTTTGTAGAATGTCCATTAGTTAGTGTTTATGTGATGTGCTCTCATGATTAGATTAAGGCTATTCATTTTTAACAAGAAATTATGATGTGCCTTTCTCAATGCATCATATCAGAGACAGAAAGTGTAGATATATCTTATTATTTTTAATATTAACTTTGCTGATTGCATTACTAATGTGTTATCTACTGTGATGTTCCACTGTAAATTTAGCATTTTCTCTTTATATTTAGTTTCCAAAATTCCTCATTGTTGTGTGGCCATTAATATTACCCTGAACATTTTTCCCACTTTCCTTATTTATATATTTCTTTGACAGTTTAATTAGGATTTTTAAACAAAGAGAGGTAAATGTGGACTCAAATAGCCCTCAATTGTCATGAATTGAATACCTACCATGAAGCAGGCATAAAAGTAGGTGAGACATACAGGATCTCAAAATCTATAGTGGTTATAGCTTCTAGAGAAATATAGTGAGTGCAGTGAAGAGTTATGATTAGGATAGTCAAATCTCAGTACTATTATGAGAAAACTATTTTATATATTAAGATATATAGATAGATATAGATATATATTCTATATATCATTTCACATATAGAAGATATTCAAATATTTACTGTGATACTTATCTTCTCTTAAACAATATCTATCAAAAAATTTATTATTTCAAAAACTTTTACTTAGTGCCTCAGAATACAATGGTAAGTCAGGAAGACATTGATTTCTGTTCAAATCAAATCAGGTAAGGTAAGGAATTCAAATCAGGCAAGGTAAGGAAACTGGAAAATAAAGGATGATAAATCCCATGGAAATATACAAAGCAATATAATATTTTTAAATTGCTACATATTATTGCACACTGCCATGGATTACTAGCTAGAAGGAAAAAAAAAAACTGAGGTAAATAAGCTTCCAGCTTTTGCTTAAACCCTGAGAACCGAATGTGTTCCAATGCAATTGCATTCTAGTTTTCAAGAAAGTATATGAGAGTGTGTGTGTGTGTGTGTGTGTGTGTGTGTGTGTGTGTGTGTGAGAGAGAGAGAGAGAGAGAGAGAGAGAGAGAGAGAGAGAGAGAGAGAGATCATTTGTATGTTCTGGGCATCCTTCCATGCCAAAGAAGCTGCAAAAGTCTATGAACACCTTCCCTCCAAAAACTAATAACTATTCCCCTAAATTTGATATTAGTATTACAATAAAAAGTAAAATAACCCTATGAAGTTTTTCTTTGTTATTTTTTAACATCATGTGTTTGTTGTGTTACAAATTACCAGTACTTAGTAGCTTAAAACAATGACCAATTATTATGTCACAGTCCTATGGTGACAGAAATGTAGATAAGCCTTAGCTTGGTTCTTTGCTTAGTGTCTCAGGAGGCTGAAATTAAGGTGTCTGCTGGGAATGCGTTCTCATTTGAGGCTCAGGGCTCTCTCCCAAACTCACATGTTTGTTGGAAGAATACGTTATCTTGCAGCTGTGGAACTCATGGAGACTACATCTTCAAAGACAGAAGTAAATCATGTCTCTTTCCAAAATCACCTGATTAGGTCAGACACACCTAGGATAATATCTCTTTTTTATTAACTCCAAGTCAACTGTTTAGTAACGTAATCTCAAAGGCAATATTTCAACGTATTCATAGTCTTGCCCACAGTCAAGGGGAAGTAAGTATACACACCATATAAATAGGAATCTTTTGGGCCACCTTAGAATTCTACCTACCACACATTACATGATGTATTAATTTTACTCACAAGTAAGGATAAAAATATTGCTTGCTTTCAGTATTTGAGCAGGTGCTAAAATAATCCAAAGTGTTAGCAATTTATTTATAAAATTGATGATTGCAAATAAGAATACTCCTGGTGTTATTAGTAAACTTTTATATAAATGGATACTTGTAGAATAGCAGATAAATAAGACACTAGAATTTGAATACTAATATTATATGAGAGGAGGAGTCATGCAAATGAGTATAAAATCTCCTTTCATCTTCTCAGTTCCTTTGAATGACATGGTTGACTAAGTCCTGTCATTCTACAGCAAAACTTCAGTTTGCTTTCCCAAACTGAAGTTTGCAGCCATAATGTATTTGCAGGAAATGTTAAAAGAAAAGCTTATGATCTTTACTATGACTCTCAGTCCATTAGAGAAGATCACAAGTTTGACAGGCGTCTTCTACACGTACTAATCATTTTAATACTGAGCTGAATTCAGAAAAAAAAATATTATTCTTCCAATGTCAACAAAATTGGTCAATAGCAAGTTAACTAACTGTTAATTTTTTGTTAGAATGAGTTTATGTGTGTGTGTGTGTCTATTTTAAATGTACATATTAGTCTCGATTTTTTTTTTACCTCCAATTTCTTGCTTAATTTTTAGTCCTTTGGCTGCCTTTCACATTTCTAACATTTTCACTCAGCTGCACAATGCCTTTGCAATTATTATTTTATTATGCCTGTTGTAAAAATCCATTTGGAGAGTAGGTCAAATCCAAATAGTGAAACCTGCAAAGCTAATTTTTGTAGATGCTGTGAGTGTAATTTTTAAAAAATAAGTGGAGTCTAGATTTTAAACTTGGCATCACTCTGCTTGAATGATATTTGCTCCTAGAGGTCTAGACCAATTTTTACTTTTTTTTTTCAAATCTTCATTACACAGATCTTGGTAAAGGGTAGAACTTTGTGAAAGAAAGCTGGTGAAGAGGAGATGAGCAAAATAAAATGAACAAACTCTTGTCACTTCATCTCTCATATTAATGGTGTTTATGCAACAAACTCCACCTCTACTTAACAGTTAATTTTATATTCAAATTAATTTAAATAACCATATTAAGTTTGAAAATTAATATTTGTAAATGCGACCTGTAAAGGAAAATGTAGTACTTATAAGACCAAATATAAATAGAAAAAACACATAATAACTTAAATAATCAAAATAGGCAAGGAAAAAAAGCTTTAGGTAAAAAAGACCAAAGAAGAATTTGATGATTCAAGGATAGAGAAATGTTAGTGAAAATGCTGATAGTGAAAACTGTACTGATACTGACATCAGGTCACTTTAATCAGCATGCTTTCCTGCCAATATCTGGAAATGTAAAATCCCCAGAAGTTATTGATGAAAATTATCCCTGGTGTAATATAGAATTGTTAATTTTAATAGGCTATATAAATATCTAAAATCCCATAAGTATTTTCTTAAGTTTTGTGTTTGGAGAAATAGGGGTAAAATATATAATGTAGTGTTTTCAACTTTTTTTTGAAGAGTATCATGATGTGCTATAGCGTATTTTCCTAACTTAGAAGAAAATTACACAATTACTTCTGCTGTCTCATAATAATCATGGGATAACTGGTCCATCAGCTGAGTCCTTTACATAGGGAAGACAGAAATTCATTACTTTAAAAAATTAGTTGCAATGAATAAGCCAGCAAGGTACAAGACCTTTATTGAATAGATTTTAACAAGATTTTTGAAAATGCAAAATGAAGATGTGATAATATAATGTGTTTCAGGAAATGCTATTAAATAAAATTTAGGTTTTCAGATGTCCTAAATTACAGACCAATTACTTTTCACATTGATTTTTATCTTTTAATTTCTAGCTCTTCTCTGTGAATGTTCTTTAAAATCCCATAAATGAAAAAAATAAAAACTCTTATTCTAGCAAACACTGTGGTCTCTATTGGAATCAAAGAAAGAAATTCCATTGCACATTATAAACATAAACAAATATAGTCCCTCTTTTTCTAAAATAGAATTCACTTAAAAAAATAAAGGCCAGATGACTCAAAGAAAAAAATAATATCCCACCTAATAGGTGTGCTTTTCATTCTGACATTGTTTGTCATTTTGAGTAACACTAGAATGAGAGGAAATTATATTTTAAGGTCACTCTTTGAAAAATGCTAACCATAATTATTTAATTTCAGGGCATCTTCTCTTTTTGGAAAGTGCATAGCACATTTAATTAGATTAAACCATCTTTTTTTCCTTAACTATAACTACTGGAATGCAACAGAAATCATAGCAATTTAGATATCACCATCAACCCCTTAAAAGATTTAATGCATTTCTTTGCATTTCACTTAGCCAATATGGTAAACTACATTTGCATTTTTCTTTAGGCTTCATTTCAGATGATTTATATTTTTAATATTTCTGACAGAATAATAAAATAATATCATACACATTTATAAACATATAAAATGGAAGTCACTTTGAATGGTTCTTAACATCTGGTAAAACCTCTCTGGTTGAATCTCCTTGACCTGAATTACATTAAAGATTTTCTCTAAATTAGCATACAAGATTATATTTTCTCATTCATATAAATACACCCATCTTAACTAAAATAATAATCAGACTGGAGAAGGTTTTCCTGTTTAATTTTACAATCTAGAAGAGAAAGCTAAATGACAAACAATGAAAAGCAAAACATAGCAAGAAAGCACACATACAATTTCCTGTCATTTCATATACTATATAGCTAGATGACAGAGATGCTGCTTGCAGACCCAAATATAAAGTTGTTTTCAGGAATTCCTCTAGTCTTGCCATTTGCCACTAACTTTTTTTTTTTTAACATCTTTACTGTAGTATAATTGCTTTACAATAGTGCATTAGTTTCTGCATTATAACAAAGTGAATCAGCTGTACATATATCGCCATATCTTCTCCCTCTTGTCTCTACCTCCCTCCCTCCATATCCCACCCCTCTAGGTGTTCAGAAAACACTGAGCTGATCTCCCTGTGCTATGCAGCTGCTTCCCACTAGCTATTTTACATTTGGTAGTATATTTAAGTACATGCCACTCTCTCATTTCGTCCCATCTTACCATTCCCCCTATCTGTGTGCTCAAGTCCATTCTCTACGCCTGCATCTTTATTCCTGTCCTGCTCCTAGGTTCTTCAGAACCATTTCTTTTTTTTTTTTTTTATTTCATATATATGTGTTGGCATATGGTATTTGTTTTTCTCCTTCTGACTTACTTCACTCTGTATGACAGACTCTATGTCCATCCATGTCACTACAAATAACTCAATTTCATTTCTTTTTATGGCTGAGTAATATTCCATTGTATATGTGTGCCACATCTTGTTTATCCATTCTTCTGTCAATGGACACTTAGCTTGCTTCCAAGTCCTGGCTGTTGTAAATAGAGCTGCAATGAACATTGTGGTTCATGACTCTTTTTGAATTATGGTTTTCTCAGTGAATATGCCCAGTAGTGGGTTTGCTGGGTCATATGGTAATTCTATTTTTAGTTTTTTAAGGAAACTCCATACTGTTCTCCATAGTGGCTATGTCAATTTACATTCCCACCAACAGTGCAAGAGGGTTCCTTTTTCTCCACACCCTATCCAGCATTTATTGTTTGTATATAATTTGTTGATGGCCATTCTGACTGGTTTGAGGTGATTCCTCATTGTAGTTTTGATTTGCATTTCACTAATGGTTAGTGATGTTGAGAATTCTTTCATGTGTTTGTTGGCTATCTGTATGTCTTCTTTGGAGAAATGTCTATTTAGGTGTTCTGCCCATTTTTGGATTGGGTTGTTTTTTTTGGTATTGAGCTGCATGTGCTGCTTGTAAATTTTGGAGATTAATCCTTTGTCAGTTGCTTCATTTACAAATATTTTCTACCATACAGAGGGTTGTTTTTTCGTCTTGTTTCTGGTTTACTTTACTTTGCAAAAGCTTTTTCATTAGGTCCCATTTGTTTGTTTTTATTTCCATTTCTCTAGGAGGCAGGTCAAAAAGGATCTTGTTGTGATTTATGTTATAGAGTGTTCTGTCTATATTTTCCTCTAAGTGTTTTATATTGTCTGGCTTGTATTTAGGTCTGTAATCCATTTTGTGTTTATTTCTGTGTATTGTGTTAGGGAGTGTTCTAATTTCATTCTTTTACATGTAGCTGTCATGTTATACCAGCACCACTTTTTGAAAGGCGGTTTTTTCTCCATTGTATATTCTTATCTCCTTTATCAAAGATAAGGTGACCATATGTTCATGGGTTTATCTCTGGGCTTTCTATCCTGTTCCATTGATCTATATTTCTGTTTTTGTGCCAGTACCATACAGTCTTGATTACTGTAGTTTTGTAGTATAGTCTGAAGTCAGGGACCCTGATTCCTCCAGCTTTTCTTTTCTTTCTCAAGATTGCTTTGGCTATTCAGGGTCTTTTGTTTTTCCACACAAATTGTGAAATATTTTGTTCTAGTTCTGTGAAAAATACCATTGATAGTTAACTAGGGATTGCATTGAATCTGTAGATTGCTTTGGGTAGTAGAGTTATTTTCACAATGTTGATTCTTCCAATTCAAGAACATGGTATATCTCTCCATCTGTTTGTTTCATCTTTAATTTCTTTCATTAGTATCTTATAGTTTTCTGCATACAGGTCTTTTGTCTCCTGAGGTAGGTTTATTCCTACATATTTTATTCTTTCTGTTGTAGTGGTAACTGGGAGTGTTTCCTTAATTACTCTTTCAGATTTTATATCATTAGTGTATAGGAAGGCAAGAGATTTCTGTGCATTAATTTGGTATCCTGCTACTTTACCAAATTCATTGATTACTTCCAGTAGTTTTCTGATAGCATCTCTAGGATTCTCTATGTATAATATCATGTCATCTGCAAACAGTGACAACTTAATTCTTCTTTTCCAATTTAGATTCCTTTTATTATTTTTTTTCTTGTCTGATTGCTGTGGCTAAAATTTCCAACACTATGTTGAATAAGTGGTGAGAGTGGGCAATATTGTCTTGTTCCTGATCTTAGTGGAAATAGCTTCAATTCTTCACTCTTGAGAACAATGTTGGCTGTGGGTTTGTCATATATGGCCTTTATTTTTTTAATTTTTTTTTTTTTTTTTGCTGTACACGGGCCTCTCACTGTTGTGGCCTCTCCCACTGCGGAGCACAGGCTCTGGACGCACAGGCCCAGCGGCCATGGCCCACAGGCCCAGCCGCTCCACGGCACGCGGGATCCTCCCGGACCGGGGCACAAACCCGCATCCCCTGCATCGGCAGGTGGACTCCCAACCACTGCGCCACCAGGGAAGCCCTATATGGCCTTTATTATATTGAGGTAAGTTCCCTCTATGCCTACTTTCTGGAGGATTTATAAATGACTATTGAAGTGTGTCAAAAGGTTTTTTCTGCATCTTTTGAGATGATCATATGGTTTTTATCCTTCAGTTTTGTAATATGGTGTATCACATTGATTGATTTGAGTATATTACAGAATCCTTGCATTCTTGGGATAAACCCAACTTGATCATGGTGTATGATCCTTTTAATGTGCTCTTGGATTCTGTTTGCTAGTATTTTGTTAAAGATTTTTTCACCTATATTCATCAGTTATATTGGTCTGTAGTTCTCTTTCCTTATGTCATCTTTGCCTAGTTTGGGTATTAGAGTGATGGTGGCTTCATAGAATGAGTTTGGGAGTGTTCCTGCCTCCACTATATTTTGGAAGAGTTTGAACAGGATAAGTGTTAGCTCTTCTCTAAATGTTAGATAGAATCCTCCTGTGAAGCCATCTAGTTCCGGGCTTTTGTTTGTTGGAAGATTTTTAATCACAGTCTCAATTTCAGTACTTGTGATTGGTCTGTTTATATTTTCTATTTCTTCTTGGTTCAGTCTTGGAAGGTTGTTGTTTTCTAAGAATGTGTCCATTTGTACCAAGTTGTCCATTTTATTGGCATATAGTTGCTTTTAGCAATCTCTCATGATCCTTTGTATTTCTGCAGTGTCAGTTGTTACTTCTCCTTTTTCATTTCTAATTCTATTGATTTGAGTCTTCTCCCTTGTTTTCTTGATGAGTCTGGCTAATGGTTTATCAATTTTGTTTATCTCCTCAAAGAACCAACTTTTAGTTTTATTGATCTTTGCTATCCTTTCCTTCATTTCTTTTTCATTTATTTCTGATATGATCTTTATGATTTCTTTCCTTCTGCTAACTTTGGTTTTTTTTTTTTTTTGTTATTGTTGTTCTTCTTCTTTCTCTAATTGCTTTAGGTGTAAGGTTAGGTTGTTTATTTGAGATGTTTCTTGTTTCTTGAAGTAGGATTGTATTGCTCTAAACTTCCCTCAGAACTGCTTTTGCTGTGTCCCGTAGGTTTTTGGTCATTGTGTTTTCACTGTCACTTTTTTCTAGGTATTTTTTGATTTCCTCTTTGATTTCTTCAGTGATCTGCTGGTTATTAAGTCGTGTATTATTTAGCCTTCATGTGTTTAGATTTTTTACAGATTTTTTCCTGTATTTGATATCTAGTCTCATAGTGTTTTGGTCACAAAAGTTACTTGTTACAATTTCTATTTTCTTAAATTCATCTAAGCTAGATTAGTGACCCAAGATATGATCTATCCTGGAGAATGTGCCATAAGCATTTGAGAAGAATGTGTATTCTGTTGTTTTTGGATGGAACGTCCTATAAATATTAATTAAGTCCATCTTTTTTTTTTTTTTTTTTTTGAGGTACGCAGGCCTCTCACTGTTGTGGCCTCTCCTGTTGTGGAGCACAGGCTCCAGATGTGCGTCTCAGCGGCCATGGCTCATGGGCTCAACCGCTCCACGACATGTGGGATCTTCCCAGACCAGGGTACGACCCTGTGTCCCCTGCATCAGCAGGCAGACTCTCAACCACTGCACCACCAGGGAAGCCCCAAGTCCATCTTTTTTATTGTGTCATTTAAAGCTTATGTTCCTTTATTTATTTTCATTTTGGATGATCTGCCCATTGGTGAAAGTGAGGTGTTAAAGTCCACTACTATTCTTGTGTTACTGTCAAGTTCCCCTATTATGGCTGTTAGCATTTGCCTTATGTATTGAGGTGCTCCTATGTTGGGTGCATAAATATTTACAATTTTTATATTTTCTTCTTGGATTGATCCTTTGATCATTCTATAGTGTACTTCTTTGTCTCTTGTGATACTCTTTATTTTAAAGTCAATTTTGACTAATATGAGAGTTGCTACTCCAGCTTTCTTTTGATTTCCTTTTGCATGGAATATCTTTTTCCATCCCCTCACTTTCAGTGGGTATGTGTCCCTAGGTCTGAATTGGGTCTCTTATAGACAGTATATCTATGGGTCTTGTTTGTGTGTGCATTCAGCCAGTCTATGTCTTTTGTTTGGAGCACTGAATCCATTTACATTTAAGGTAGTTATTGATATGTGTGTTCCTATTACCAGTTTCTTAACTGTTTTGGGTTTGTTATTGCAGGTCTTTTCTTTCTCTTGTGTTTCCTGCCTAGAGAAGTTCCTTTAGCATTTGTTGTAAAACTGGTTGGTGGTGCTAAATTCTCTTAGCTTTTGCTTGTCTGTAAAGTTTTTAAGTTCTCCATCAAATCTGAATAAGATCCTTGCTGGGTAGAGTAATTTTGGTTGTAGGTTTTCACCTTTCCTCACTTTAAAAATATCCTGCCACTCCCTTCTGGCTTGTAGAGATTTTGTTAAAAGATCAACTGTTAACCATATGGAGATTTCCTTATATATTATTTGTTGTTTTTCCCTTGACGGTTTTAATTTTTTTCTTTGTATTTAATTATTGGTAGTTTGATTATATGATAATCAATTTGATTATTTGATAGCATGTGGCTTGGCATGTTTCTCCTTGGATTTGTCCTGTATGGGACTCTCTGAACTTCCTGGACTTGACTAACTCTTTCTTTTCCCGTGTTAGGGAAGTTTTCAACTATAATCTCTTCAAATATTTTCTCAGTACATTTCTTTATCTCTTCCTCTCTTCCTCAGTACACCTCTTTTTCTCTTCCTCCTCTCTACTATAATTTGGATGTTGGTGCATTTAATGTTGTCCCAGAGGTCTCTGAGACTGTCCTCAATTCTTTTCATTATTTTTTTCTTTATTCAGCTCTGAGGTCTTTTTTTTCACTATTTCATCATCCAGGTCACTTATCTATTCTTCTGCCTCAGTTATTCTTCTATTGATTCCATCTAGAGAATTTTTAATTTCATTTATTGTATTGTTTGTCATTGTTTCTTTGATCTTTAGCTCTTGCAGGTCCTTGTTAAACATTTCTTGTATTTTCTCCATTTTATTCCCAAGATTTCAGATCATCTTTACTATCATTACTCTGAATTGTTTTTCAGGTAAACTGCCTATTTCCTCTTCATTTGTTTGGTCTTGTGGGTTTTTACCTTGCTCCCTCATCTGCTGTGTGTTTCTCTAACTTCTCATTTTGCTTAACTTACTGTGTTTGTTGTCTTCTTTTCACAGGCTGAAGGTTCATAGTACCCATTGTTTTTGGTGTCTTCCCCCAGTGTCTACATTTGGTTCAGTGGGCTGTGTAGGCTTCCTGGTGGAGGGGACTGGTGCCTGTGTTCTGGAGGATGAGGCTAGATCTTGTCTTTCTGGTGGGCTGGAGCACATCTGGTGGTGTGTTTTGGGGTTTCTGTTACCTTATTATGATTTTAGACAGCCTCTCTGCTAATGAGTGGGGTTGTGTTCCTGTCTTGCTAGTTGTTTGTCATATTGTGTCCACCAGTGTAGCTTGCTGGTCGTTGAGTGGAGCTGGGTCTTAGCATTGAGATGGAGATCTCCAGGAGAGCAGTCGCTCTTTAATATTACATGGAGCTGGGAGGTCTCTGGTGGACCAATGTCCTGAACTGGGCTCTCCCACCTCAGAGGCACAGGCCTGACACCCAGTCAGAGCACCGAGATCCTGTCAGCCACACAGCTCAGAAGAAAAGGGAGAAAAAAAGGAAGAAAGAAAAACTAAAATAAAATTAAGTTTTTAAAATAAAAAAATAATTATTAAAAATAAAAAAAGTAAAAAGTAAAAAAAAAAAAAAAAAGGAAAGAATAGAGCAACCAAACCAAAAAAGAAATCTACCAATGATAACAAGCACTAAATCCATACTAAAAAAAAAAAAGAAAAGAAAAGAAAAAGAAAAGTGGATAGACAGAACTCTAGGACAAATGGTAAAATAAAGCTATTCAGACAAAATCACACAAAGAAGCATACACATACACATTCACAAAATGAGCGAAAGGAAATAAATGTATATATCATTGCTCCCAAAAATCCACCGCCTCAATTTTGGGATGATTCGTTGTTTATCAGGTTTTCCACAGATGCAGAGTACATCAAGTTGATTGTGGAGGTTTAATCCGCTACTACTGAGGCTGCTGGGAGTGATTTCCCTTTCTCTTCTTTGTTCACACAGCTGCTGGGGTTCAGCTTTGGATTTGACCCTGCCTCTGTGTTTAGGTCACCTGAGGGCGTCTGCTCTTCGCTCAGACAGGATGGGGTTAAAGTAGCATATAATTAGGAGGTTCTGGCTCATTCAGGCCGTGGGGGAGGGAGGGGTACGGAATGCAGTGCGAGCCTGCGGTGGCAGAGGCCAGTTTGACATTGCAACAGCTTGAGGTATGCTGCGTGTTTCCCCCGCGGAAGTTGTCCCTGGATCATGGGACCCTGGCAGTGGCAGGCTACACAGACTCCCAGGAGGGGAGGTATGGATAGTGACCTGTGCTTGTACACAGGCTTCATGGTGACTGCAGCTGCAGCCTTAACATTTCATGCCTGTCTCTGATGTCTGCGCTGATAGCCGCAGCTTGCGCCCATCTCTGGAGCTTGTTTAGGTGGTTCTCTGAATCCCTTCTCCTTGGCACCCCGAAACAATGCTCTCTTGCCTCTTAGTCAGGACCAGTATTTTTCCCGGACTTCCTCCCAGCTAGCTGGTGCACTAGCCCCCTTCGTGCTGTGTTCACACGGCCAACCTGAGTCCTTTCCCTGGGATCTGACCTCTGAAGCCAGAGCATCAGCTCCCAGCCCCCACCCTTCCCAGCCAGCGAAGGAGCAGAGAAGCCTGTCAGGCTTGTGAGTGCTGGTCAGCACTGATTCTCTGTGTGGGAATCTCTCCACTTTGCCTTCTGCACCCCTGTTGGCTTGTTCTCCTCCGTGGCTCCAAATCTTTCCCCCTCAGCCACCCGCAGTCTCTGCCCACGAAGGGGCTTCCTAGTATGTGGAAACATTTCCTCCTTCACAGCTCCCTCCCACTGGTGCAGGTCCCATCCCTATTCTTTTGTCTCTGTTTTTTCTTTTTTATTTTACCCTACCCAGGTACGTGGGGAGTTTCTTGCCTTTTGGGAAGTCTGAGGTCTTCTGCCAGTGTTCAATAGGTGTTCTGTAGAAATTCTTCCACATATAGATGTATTTCTGATGTATTTGTGGAGAGGAAGGCAATCTCCAGGTCTCACTCTTCCACCATCTTGAAGGTCTCCCTTGCTACTATTTTTTAACTTAATTATTAATTAATTAATTAAATTAAAAGTGTACTATATAGTTTTTTGACTAGAGTACTTGTACCCTGGAGGTTACCTGAAGAATCTCCAATGGATTTGGGGGTGCCAATAATTAAGTAGTCAGTGCCCAAATAATTAACTTTTGTGTAAACTCTTCCTATAATTGATCTGCCTGAATGTGTGCCTTTTAGACGTTCTTCAAATTGCTCTTTTCCATATCTCATTTCCTTCCTCCTACTTTACTTTAGAAAAGAAAGGTATGACCCTCACTAAACCTGAACCTTGGTACCATGCATTGCCTCAAAGTGTAAAAACTCTTTGGGCACCAAAGAGACAAGTTTAAATGATTGTTCTGGGGAACCCGCCTTAAGGGTAAAGGCCCCAGAATAAACTACAATTAACACTGCATAGTGGAAAGTGATGGCCTGACTGCCTGTCATTTTGTCATGCCTTCATATGAATATCTTTAAAATGGAGATATTAACAGTACTTATTTCAGAAGGCTGATATAAGAATTAAGAATTTGAATAATGTTAAAAGTGCTTAAAACAATGCCCAGCCTATAATAAATTCTATATAAGTATTTACTAAAATCATATATGCACCATAAGAACTGCAAAAGTCTTTGACTTCCTCAATCTTGCCTACATTTCTGAGTCTATGTTTCTGAGCAGAAGGAAGCACGAGTACTAGAAATAAGAGGTTAGAGGAATCATTTAACCATCTCAGCTCTTCCATTTTCTATTTACAAGGAATATAGGCTCTTGAGGGAAAGTCCCAGGGAAACAAAGATAACATCAAATGCTTTATTAAAATACTCCCCACCCCCACACACACCCATTTAGTTCTAAATATTATTTTGTGAATTATCAGAACACATCTGTAGGATATAGCATTTTATGGAAAGGAAATCCTTCTTTAACCTCCAAACAGTAGAGGTAAAATAAGCCAATGCCTTAAATTAAGACTTGAATATTTTCTAGGACTATCAGATATCTAAAAATTCACTGGATGCAAAAATGGATAAAGTTCCCATTATTTCTTTCAGACTCAGTTTGAAGATAAAATATAGATATATACAGACATAGAGTTTGATATAGATGAGTTTAGAACCAATTTTGCCACAACCTTTCAAGAAATATTTATTCAACATTGTATCAATCCACATCAAATTTCATCCTTTAAAATCTTTTGATGTTTTACCACCTATTGACAATAAACAAATGACATTATATACTAAAATATACTGATATGTTTTACAGTACATAATTAATTAACGTTTCTTAAACATCTGTATTGTAATATAATTGCTTTACATTGGTGTGTTAGTTTCTGCTTTATAACAAAGTGAATCAGCTATACATATACATATACATATATCCCCATATCACCTCCCTCTTGCATCTCCCTCCCACCCTCCCAATCCCACTCCTCTAGTTGGTCACAAAGCATTGAGCTGATCTACCTGTGCTATGCAGCTGCTTCCCACTTACTATCTATTTTATGTTTCATAGTATATATAAGTCCATGGCCACTCTCTCACTTCGTCCCAGCTTACCCTTCCCCCTCCCCATGTCCTCACATCCATTCTTTATGTCTGCATCTTTATTCCTGTCCTACCCCTGGTTCTTCATAACTTTTTTTTTTGATTCCATATATGTGTTAGCATATGGTATTTGCTTTTCTCTTTCTGACTTACTTCACTCTGTATGACAGACTCTAGGTCCATCCACCTCACTACAAATAACTCAATTTCATTTCTTTTTATGGCTGAGTAATATTCCATTGTATATGTGTGCCACATCTTATTTATCCATTCATCTGTCGATGGACACTTAGGTTGCTTCTATGTCCTGGCTATTGTAAACAGAGCTGCAAGGAACATTGTGGTACATGACTCTTTTAGAATTATGGTTTTCTCATGGTATGTGCCCAGTAGTGGGATTGCTAGGTCGTATGGTAGTTCTAGTTTTTTAGGGAACCTCCATACTGTTCTCCATAGTGGCTGTGTCAATTTACATTCCCACCAACAGTGCAAGAAGGTTCCCTTTTCTCCAGAACTCTCCAACATTTATTATTTGTAGATTTTTTGATGATGGCCATTCTGACTGGTGTGAGGTGATACCTCATTGTAGTTTTGATTTTGATTTCTCTAATAATTTGTGATGTTGAGCATTCTTTCTTGTGTTTGTTGGCAATCTGTATATCTTCTTTGAAGAAATGTTTATTTAGGTCTTCTGCCCATTTTTGGATTGGGTTGTTTGTTTTTTTTTCATATTGAGCTGTGTGCGTTGCTTGTATATTTTGGAAATTAATCCTTTGTCAGTTGCTTTGTTTGCAAATATTTTCTCCCATTCTGAGGGTTTTCTTTTCCTCTTGTTTATGGTTTCCTTTGCTTTGCAAAAGCTTTGAAGTTTCATTAGGTCCCATTTGTTTATTTTTGTTTTTATTTCCATTTCTCTAGGATGTGGGTGAAAAAGGATCTTGCTATGATTTATGTCATAGAATGTTCTGCCTATGTTTTCCTCTAAGAGTTTTATAGCATCTGGCCTTACATTTAGGTATTTATTCCATTTTGAGCTTATTTTTGTGTATTGTGTTAGGGAGTGTTCTAATTTCATTACTTTACATGTAGCTGTCCAGTTTTCCCAGCATCACTTATTGATGAGGCTGTCTTTTCTCCATTGTATATTTTTGCCTCCTTTATCAAAAATAATGTGACCATATGTGTGTGGTTTAATCTCTGGGCTTTCTATCCTGTTCCAGTGATCTATATTTCTGGTTTTGTGTCAGTACCATACTGTCTTGATTACTATAGCTTTGTAGTATAGTCTGAAGTCAGGCACCCTTATTCCTCCAGCTCAGTTTTTCTTTATCAATATTGTTTGGGTATTTGAGGTCTTTTGTGTTTCCCTATCAAACTACCAATGGCATTTTTCACAGACATAAAACAAAAATTTCACAATTTGTATGGAAACACAATTTATTTAATAATGTGGAAAACGTTGTCACAAAGCCTGACTAAATTTTTAGAATTATATCTAACTTTTGTTTTAATTCTTATATAAAATTACCAAAATTTTATATGTTTAAAACTTTCACTCAAACATGATTCATAAATGAAAATCCTCCCTTTGCCAAAATTCTTATCTGATATAAAACGTATTTTTTTCCTATTTAATACATTGAATTATTTTATATTAAGGCATAATAATCAGCACATTGACTTTTTTCCTTTTTTAATTTGTCATAGAAGTGAATAAACCATCATATGGCTTATTTTAACAAAAACAGTTCAATTTCATATCAGTTTTTCATATCACCTTATATCATTGTTTCATATCATTTATTAAAAGTGTCTCCTTTACCTCTTAAAATTGGTCTGATTTGGATGATAAATTATATGGCCAATCTAATTTTTAATCATATTCATCTTGGCTTGAGTGATTTTAACAATATGTCACAAAAAACCTTCTTTAATTCGTTTCCAATGTGTTTTATAAAATACCTAAAAATAAATATTAGCATACCTAATTAAAATGAAAAAATGTTATTGGAGTTTTCCTAACTGAATAATCCTGGCTTGGTATCAAAGATTGACTTTGCAAATTTATTTATATTATGGACATTTTTCATAAGTTAAATGGCCTAAGTATGCAGTTCTACATATATGATTAAATATTTTTATTAAAATGCACTTACGTAAAAATTTGTATTAACAAGTATGTGTTGAAATTAATAATATCTCCATGTTGCCAACTTGTTTTGAATTTTTGGGTTAAAGAGGGTGATACTTCAGTGAAATATTAAGAGTTAGATAATTATAACCATTAGAAAAGGTGCAGTGGATTCTGTGATATGCTTTCTCGGAAGTGAGACAGTAAGTGACTCCATTAATAAATCCTTTGGCAGTTCTCCAGTCTTTAGTACTTGTGTAAAATTGACTTAAGTGAAGTTAGATGTGAGTCCTATACAAAAGTCTTCTCTTCTCAATATCTTTCCACATAGTCTATCTTTCTGTGACTCTTCTGACCATTAGAGTGGCGGCACTGATGGGACCACAATTACTGTTACAGTAATAAAAGAAAAAAAATGTCAACTTTCATATTTGATTTTAGCCCATACAGACAAAAATTATACAAAGTTCCTATGCAGTGTATCCTAGTTAACTAAGGTGAATTTATAAATATGTACAAGAATTCATTCAATCAATTTGAGTCATCCTATATAGTAGAAAGATTAGGCTCAGTGTGAGAAAACTAATGTGAAGTCTTGTTAATCCAGCGGATCTGCCTAAGGACCAGGTCCAGATTTGGTTCATACTGATAAATGGAGATAAAAGTCTTCTATATTAAAGAGGTTGATAACTTTAAAGTCAACTTCCTAGTAGTTACTAGCATGAATATTGAAATTAGTGATGATAAAAGTATATGGGACATAGATAAAATTGCCCAAATACAAAAACACATGAAACAAAATCCAGTCATCTTTTTGGGACTAAATTATAAACCTGAATTAAATTTCAATTTTAAAAATGGAGAAACAGTAATTTATAAATACCATTAACTATAAAATATTACTCTAGCACAACATATTATAAAATATGTTTTCATATGTAACAAATTTAAACTTAATAAAACATTCTGGCTTTGGTTTCATATCTGACATATTTCCTCATTAATGAGAAGGTAATTAAATTTTTACATGAGGTCATTTTTTATATGTATAAGAATCATAATTTTAGTTTTAAATGTCAGGTGATGGATGTAAACTAAACTTATTTTAGTAATCATTTAGCCATATATTCCTATATCAAATCATTATGTTGTGCACCTTAAACTTATACAATGCTATATATGTCAATTATATTGCAACAAACTGGAAAAATACATTTTTATTTATTTTAGAAGCCTTCTACCAATATACTGAAATCATTCACCTAAGAAAAATGGATAAAATTAATGCCCTTCATTATGAATGGTTGAAGACTAAGCATGTTGTTTCTTGACTTCAAGTGGTGAATCCAAGTGATAATAGGATCTTTTTCTTTTCCAATTTTAATTTTCCCTTTCTATCATATGTTTTGTTTTTGTGTTTGTTCTTTTGATTGTTCTTAATTTACTTTGATTGATAAGTTACTCTCCATTTGTGGTAGCAATGATTAGAATCTGATTTTATATTCTGAATATTTGTTAAATATATCAATGATTTATAAAGATCTGTTCTCTGTTGGATAAGAGGAAATGTGATATCTGCTTTGTTACTCTTTTATGTTGACTTATGTATTTAAGCTTAAGTCAATTAAAAATTCTATGCCCACTGGAGTGGAAATGTGCTCTTTAATATCTGGACCAATGACTTTTTTTGTGTTTCTATATTTACATTTGACCCACGACAGAAATTATAGAGTTGAAGATCTAATAGCACTCTGTGTTGTTTGTCTATGTGTCTATAATTCAGAAAGACATTTATTTTTCATTGTGTGACTGTGTAATGTCTTTGTTCCTGCAGAAGGTAATTAATACCTTAGATGACAAAGCCTCTTAAATTATAAACACTCTGTTTAGATTGACTTAAGGAGTTAATAATTGCTTGTGTAAATTAAATAATCTTAAAATTATCAGAAACATAAGAAAATTTAATCTCTAAAACATATCTGTTTTAAATGCAATTTAATTTTTATATGAAATTAAATTTAGAAATATAATATGAATCTAGGTTTACATAAATTTGTTTAAACTTTGTCAAACAAGGCTAATTTACTAATCATAGTTTATTAAAAAGTTATGCCTACACTGATTCATCAATGTTAGGTCTAACACAAATCCTCTTAGGAGTTTTTTTTTTTTAATATATACAAGTTTAGTTGTCAAATAAATTAACATTCATACTCTTAACTTTTAATATTATGTAAAAAAACAAATTTATTTTTAACTTATACAAATATTCTGACTGATTTTTAAAATTTCAACAATAATTATATTTTATAGGATGTCAGCTTGAAGACAATTTTCAAGATCTTTCGATAACTTAAAACCTTGCACTGATATTGAGTTAATTATTCTGTGATTGTTGGATAGATCACTTTTAAGTAAAATAGACTATTGAAATATTGATTATCAAGCATAATTTTAAGTTACATAATTTTGCTTCTTAATTTTGCATACTGAAAAGAAGTTATATTCATGGGCCATGTTAAGTAAGATGGTTATTTTTGCCATTTGGGAAGTTTGAAGAGTAAAAAGTTGTGTTATAAAGCTCTGCATGTCTGCTAACATGCTGGTGTATGGCAAATAGTTCTCAATTCCTCCTCTCTCTCCCTGCAGTTTGTCTGAGTCTGGGAGGTTTCCTTGGGATGCGGAACTTTTAGTGGTAAAACCTGGAAAAATCAGGAAGAGTTGGTCATACTACAGATACTAAATTACATTAGTTAAAAGGTATAATCAATGTGCATGGTTGAGTTTATATTTAGTAGCAATAGTGATATATAAATAGAGCTGTGTATGTTTGCTTTCTGCTTTTAAAGGAAAATAGGGGTGCATGTATGTGTGTATGTTTGTGTGTGTGTGTATGTTTGTGTGTGCGTGTGTATGTTTGTGTATGTGTATGTTTGTGTGTTTCCTTTTAGTCCTCAGGTCCCTGTACATTGTTAAAACTTTTTGACATTCCCAAATTTCTGTCTTTCTGGGAAAGAAAATCATTATTTACCACATTGAAACTGAAACAGAAAATATAAAAAAAAAATTGATACATTTATTTGAATATAGCAAAAATGAATATGCTATATATTACCAATCTTTGGTATTATGAAATTAGTCAACCTCACAGACATCTGAGATGTATTTGAAAGTAAGTTATCAGAGGGAGGATCCAAGATGGTGGATTAGAAGGACGTGCTCTCACTCCCTCCTGTGAGAACACCAGAATCACAACTAGCTGCTAGACAATCATCGACAGGACAACACTGGAACTCACGAAAAAAGATATCCCACATCCAAAGACAAAGGAGAAGCTGCAATGAGATGGCAGGAGGGGCACAATCACAGTAAAATCAAATCCCATAACTGCTGGGTGGGTGACTCACAAATTGGAGAACACTTATACCACAGAAGTCCACCCACTGAAGTGAAGATTCTGAGCCCCACGTCAGGCTTCCCAACACGGGGGTCCAGCAATGAGAGGAGGAATTCCTAGAGAATCAGACTTTGAAGAGAATGGGATTTGATTGCAGGATTTCAACATGACTGGTGGAAACAGAGACTACTCTTGGAGGGCACACATAAAGTAATGTGTGCATCAGGGCCCAGGGGAAGGAGCAGAGACCACAGGGGAGACTGAACCAGACCTACCTACTAGTGTTGGAGAGTCTCCTGCAGAGATGTGGGGTGGCTGTGGCTCACTGTGGGGACAAAGACACTGGCAGCAGAAGTTCTGGGGAGTATTCCTTGGTGTGAGCCCTCCCAGAGTCTGTCATTAGCCCCACTAAAGATGCCAGGTAATCTCCAGTGTTGGGTTGCCTCAGGCCAAACAACCAACAGGAAGGGTTTCCAGTCCCAACCATCAGCAGTTAAGTGGATTAAAGTTTTATGGAGCTCTGCCCACCAGAGCAACAGTCAGCTCTACCCACCACAAGTCCCTCCCATCAAGTCTCTTATATAGCCTCATCCACCAGAGGGCAGACAGCAGAAGCAAGGACTGCAATCCTGCAGTGTGTGGAACAAAAAACACATTCACAGAAAGATAGACAAGATGAAAAAGAAGAGGGCTATATGCCAGATGAAGGAACAAGATAAAACCCCAGAAAAACAACTAAAAAAAGTGGAGACAGGCAACCTTCCAGAAAAAGAATTCAGAAAAATGATAGTGAAGATGATCCAGGACCGTGAAAAAACAATAGAGGCAAAGATTGAGAAGATGAAAGAAATGTTTAACAAAGACCTAGAAGAATTAAAGAACAAACAAACAGAGATGAACAGTACAATAACTGAAATGAAAAGTACATTAGAAGGAATCAATAACAGAATAACTGAGGCAGAAGAACAGATAAGTGACTTGGAAGACAGAATGGTGGCATTCACTGCTGCAGAACAGAATAAAGAAAAAAGAATGAAAAGAAATGAAGACAGCCTAAGAGACCTCTGAGACAACATTAAATGCAACAACATTCGCTTTATAGGGGTCCCAGAAGGAGAAGAGAGAGAGAAAGGACCAGAGAAAATATTTGAAGAGATTATAGTCGAAAACTTCCCTAACATGGGAAAGGAAATAGCCACCCAAGTCCAGGAAGCGCAGAGAGGAAGGACACTACAGAATGATCAAGGGATCAATCCAAGAAGAGGGTATAACAATTATAAATATATATGCACCCAACATAGGAGCACCTCAATACATAAGGCAAATGCTAACAGCTATAAAAGAGGAAATAGACAGTAACACAAGAGAGGGGGACTTTAACACCTTACTTACAACAATGGACAGATCATCCAAAATGAAAAAATAAAAATTAGTAAACAGAAGCTTTAAATGACACAATAGACAAGATAGATTTAATTGATATTTTTAAGACATTCCATCCAAAACAGAAGATTACACTTTCTTCTCAAATGTGCATGAAATATTCTCCAGGACAGATCACATCTTGGGTCACAAATTAAGGCTCAGTAAATTTAAGAAAATTGAAATCATATCAAACATATTTTATGACTACGACGTTATGAGATTACCAATGAATTACAGGGGAAAAAACGTAAAAAACACAAACACATGGAGGCCAAACACTATGTTACTAACTACCCAAGAAATCACTGAAGAAATCAAAGGGAAATCAAAACATACCTAGAAACAAATGACAACGAGAACACGACAATCCAAAACCTATGGGATGCAGCAAAAGCAGTTCTGTGAGGGAAGTTTATAGCTATACAAGCCTACCTCAAGAAACAAGAAAAATTTCAAATAAACAATCTAACCTTACACCTAAAGGAACTAAAGAAAGAAGAACAAACAAAATCCAAAGTTAGCAGAAGGAAATAAATCATAAAGATCAGAGCAGAAATAAATGAAATACAAAAAAAAATAGTAAAGATCAATAAAAATACACTCTCATTCTTTGAGAAGATAAACAAAATTGATAAACCATTAGCCAGACTCATCAAGAAAAAGAGGGAGAGGACTGAAGTCAATAAAAATAGAAATAAAAAAGGAGAAGTTACAACAGACACCACAGAAATACAAAGCATCCTAAGAGACTACTACAAGTAACTCTATGCCAATAGAATGGACAACCCAAAAGCAATGGACAAATTCTTAGAAAGATATAACCTTCCAAGACTGAACCAGGAAGAAATAGAAAAATATGAACAGACCAATCAAAAGTAAAGAAATTGAAACTGTGATATAAAATCTTCCAACAAACAAAAGTCCAAGACCAGATGGATTCACAGTTGAATTATATCAAATATTTAGAGAAGATCTAACACTCATCCTTCTCAATCTGTTCCAAAAAATTGCAGAGAAAGGAACACTCCCAAATTCATTCTATGAGGCCACCATCACCCTGATACCAAAACCAGACAAAGATACTACAAAAAAGGAAAATTACAGACCAATATCACGATGAATACAGATGCAAAAATCCTCAACAAAATACTAGCAAACAGAATCTAACAACACATGAAAAGAATCATACACCATGATCAAGTGGGATTTATCCCAGGGATGCAAGTATTCTTCAATATATGTAAATCAATCAATGTGATAAATCATATTAACAAATTGAAGAATTAAAACCATATGGTCATCTCAATAGATGCAGAAAAAGCTCTTGACAAAATTCAACACCGATTTAAGATAAAAACTCTCCAGAAAGTGGGCATAGACAGAAGCTACCTCAACATAATAAGGGTCATATATGACAAACCCACAGAAAACATCATTCTCAATGGTGAAAAACTGAAAGCATTTTCTCTAAGATCAGGAACCAGACAAGGATGTCCACTCTCACCACTATTATTCAACATAGTTTTGGAAGTCCTAGCCATGGCAATCAGAGAAGAAAATGAAATAAAAGGAATACATATTGGAAAAGAGGAAGTAAAAGTGTCACTGTTTGCAGATGACATGATACTATACATAGAGAACCATAGAAATGCCACCAGAAAACTACTAGAGATAATCAATGAATTCGGTAAAGTTGCAGGATACAAAAGTAATGCACAGAAATCTCTTGCATTCCTATATATAAAGAGAAATTAAGGAAACACTCCAATTTATCATTGCAACAAAAAGAGTAAAATACCTAGGAAAAACTTACCTAGGAAAACAAAAGACCTGTATGCAGAAAATTATAAGACACTGATGAAAGAAATTAAATATGATACAAACAGATGGAGAGATAAACCATGTTCTTGGATTGGAAGAATCAATATTGTGAAAATGACTCTACTATCCAAAGCAATCTACAGATTCAATGCAATCCCTATCAAATTACCAATGGTATTGTTAACAGAACTAGAACAAAAATCTTAAAATTTGTATGGAGACACAAAAAACCCCAAACAGCAAAAGCAGTCTTGAGGGAAAAAACCAGAGTGGGAAGTATCAGACCCCCTGACTTCAGACTAGAATACAAAGCTACACTAATCAAGACAATATGGTACTGGCACAAAAACAGAAACATAGATCAATGGAACAAGATAGAAAGCCCAGAGATAAACCCATGCACCTATAGTTAACTAATCTGTGAGAAAAGAGACAAGGATATACAATGGAGAAAAGACAGTCTCTTCATTAATTATGCTGGGAAAACTGGACAGCTACATTTAAAAAATGAAATTAGAACACTACCTAACACCATACACAAAAATAAACTCAAAATGGATTCGAGACCTAAACGTAAGACCGGACATTATCAAACTCTTAGAGGAAAACATAGGAAGAACACTCTTTGACATAAATCACAGCAAGATCTTTTTTGATCCACCTCCTAGAGTAATGGAAATAAAAACAAAAATAAACACATGGGACCTAATGAAACTTCTAAGCTTTGGCACAGCAAAGGAAACCATAAACAAGACAAAAAGACAACACTCAGAATGGGAGAAAATATTTGCAAATGAATCAATGGACAAAGGATTAATCTCCAAAATATATAAACAGCTCATGCTGCTCATTATTAAAGAAACAAACAACACAATCCAAAAATGGGCAGAAGACCTAAATAGACATTTCTCCAAAGAAGACATACAGATGACCAAGAAGCACATGAAAAGCTACTCAACATCATTAATTATTAGAGAAATGCAAATCAAAACTACAATGAGGTATCACCTGACACCAGTTAGAACAGGCATCATCCGAAAATCTGCAAACAACAAATGCTGGAGAAGGTATGGAGAAAAGGCAACCCTCTTGGACTGTTTTTGAGAATGTGAATTGATACAGCCACTATGGGGAACAGTACAGAGGTTCCTTAAAAATCTAAAAATGGAATTACTGTATAATCCAGCAATCCCACTACTGGGCATATAACCAGAGAAAACCATAATTCAATAAGACACGTGCACCCCAATGTTCATTGTAGCAGTATTTACAATATCCAGGCCATGGAAGCAACCTAAATGCCCATCAACAGTCAAATGGATAAAGAAGTTGTGGTACATATATACAATGGAATTTTACTCAGCCATAAAAAGGAACAAAATTGGGTAATTTGTAGAGACGTGGATGGATCTAGAGACTGTCATACAGAGTGAAGTAAGTCAGAAAGAGAAAAACAAATATCACATATTAACACATGTATGTGGAACCTAGAAAAATGGTACAGATGTACAGGTTTGCAAGGCAGAAGTTGAGACACCGATGTAGAGAAGAAACTTATGGACACCAAGGGGGGAAAGCTGCGGGGATGTGGGATGGTGGTGTGATGAATTGGACAATTGGGATTGACAGATATACACGGATATTTATAAAATTGATGAATAATAAGAACCTGCTGTTTGAAAAATAAAATTAAATTAAATTAAAAATTAAAAAATAATAAATTTTCTTGGGTTATTTGTATGGAAATATGTTAATATAAATGTTTCAGACGTTACATGAAATTCCTAAAAATCTTATATGTTCTTGTATAATAAGTCCTAATTTTAGCTATTATTTTAAAATGTATATCTCAGAAATAACTAAATTTCTTTATGAATTGCATTATTATGAACTTTCATCAAATCTTTAACCGTGGTCATTTTTAAGTCTTTTGCCATTTACAGACAATTCTGGGTGTACTCTGATGCTTTTGCAAAAATGTTCCTATAATTAGGTTTCATCTTCAAGGAATTCATGGAAATGACTCTAACAAGCACATGTTTCTGGTAACTGACTATGTTGCTGAACTGAATGAATAAGCATTTTCAAAACTCTAATGGAAAACTGATGAATTCATAAAAGGGCTAACAAAAGATCAAGGTGAAAAAAAATTAATTGCATGGGACTGAGTGAACTGAAAAATAAATAAATAAATAAATAAATAAATAAATAAGTAAATAAATAAGTTATTGTTTGTTACAGAATATGAATGAGCATAAGGAAGGAAAAAACTTAAAAATGAAGCTTACTTTCTTGTTTATAATACCTGAGTCTAAAGAGCTATGAAATATATTAAAATCTTAGCAAAGTTTAACCAATTTTGGTGGACTTCTGTCCATGATTTACTCTTTATTACTTTTTCAATATGAAGGAAAAATCTATTTTTTTCCGTGTAATCTGCCTATATTCTGTGTTTTGTCACTCTAATTTTTTGTTCTTTATATTCACTTTATCCTTATTATTTAAGAAAACAAAGATGTCTCAGTTATGAAAGAATTCAGTTTGTGATCTTGCTACTTTTTGTTTATTATCAAATTTGTTTTGTAAGTTGGATACAATGTATAACCTTTTAATATTTTCAAGCATTCATGATTCTATTTTAATAGTATCCAAATCTCATCTTTTGACATTGTTTTTTTAGCTTCCGCAGATCAGTTTCTGACAATAGAACAAATTAAATAAAATAAAACAACATATATGGTATTTATTTCATACTAATACCTAATTTTGATATAATGCCAATGGTCCCCTGGAAATAGTACAAAGATTTGTTCTTTCACCTTATAACTAGAGGAGTGCTAGAAATAAGTAGACCTATTTGATACGTTACCATTGATGAGCTGCAATGGAAGAGATATTTAATCAGAAGATATGCATAACTTTCCTCAGGTTAAAGCTCTAAATGGAAATGATATTAATATTAGTATTAATATCAATAATTTAAAATGGTATGCTCTATGAGAAGTCCTTAGAGATTCGTCAATGCCCTCACTCTTTATAGTATCTTCTACACTGGAGAAAACACTGATAGAGTTAGTATGAAAATTCTATCAACTTTTTCTTTATTTATGAGATCTGGTGATGCTTTGCCTAATGATAATAGGCAACTACAGCACAGTATTATCAGTCATAATTTCAGTTATTTAAAATGTTTACTGGTCCACAGTCTTCTTTTAATTGAATCTAGCATTTTTTCTGTTGGTAGTTTTCAATTGGGGAATGCACGTTAGACTTACGTATGGAGTTTTGCAAAAATATAAACTCCTAAGACCTATTCAATACTCTGAATTTCTTATTTAGTTTCTTATTATATTATTGGTATGTACTTGGAATCAAATATCATATTGTAATTTATGTATAAATCTGTACTATATATATATACACACATGCAAATATGTATATATATATATATATATATATATGGTCTCAGGATTGTATGTTTTACATCATCTTTTTCCACTGTAAAAATTATTTTTTTCCATTTTTAAAAATCATATTAAATACTCACTACATTCTTTGAAATGAAACTTATTATAATTTGAGACATTATTTCCTAAAATGTCTTTTGAAATGGCTTTATTATCTTCTTTAGCATGCCACAGAAGCTAGTAAATTTTCTTGTCACAAGAGTCTTGTCATTAACTCTCATCAGACCTTTTACATTTGAATATTACTACTAATAAATTAATCACAGGCATCTTAAGTCTCTGTCACCTGAAGATAGGTTTTGTTTTGCTCTCATGCTTCAACAAAGATTCTGAAATCAGATACAGATTTGTTTGTGTCTTAAACAAAGAAAAGGAGGACTGTGGGAATCTCACACTCCAAAGACTAGACTCTTGGTGTAGGCTACAGACAGCTTCACTTAGAAAACTTTCATACTGGTCCACGGGACAGGTTCAGGATTTCCCAGAACTGTTTTTTTTTTTTTTTTTTTGGCACAGGCCTCTCACTGTCGTGGTCTCTCTTGTTGCGGAGCACAGGCTCCAGACGTTCAGGCTCAGTAGTTGTGGCTCATGGGCCCAGTTGCTCCATGGCATGTGGGATCTTCCCAGAGCAGGGCTTGAACCCATGTCCCCCACATTGGCAGGCAGATTCTCAACCACTGCGCCACCAGGGAAGCCCTTCCCGGAACTTTTTATTCAAGAAGTAGACAGATGGAACTTCAAGACGGCAGAGGAGTAAGATGGGGAGATCACCCTCTTTCCCACAAATACATAAAAAATACATCTACATGTGGAAGAACTCCTATAGAACACCTACTGAACGCTGTCAGAAGACCTCAGACTTCCCAAAAGGCAAGAAAATCCCCACATACCTGGCCGTGGAACTGACAGGGTCTTGGTGCTCCAGCAGGGTGACAGGCTTGAGCCACTGAGGTGAGAGGGCTGAGTTCAGGACATTGGTCCACCAGAGACCTCATGACATCAATCAGCGAGAGATCTCCATCTCAATGCTAAGACACAGCTTCAATCAATGACCAGAAAGCTCCAGTACTGAACAACCCATGTGAAACAAATAGCAAGACAGGAACACAGCACCACCCATTAGCAGAGAAGCTACCTAAAATCATAATAAATTCACAGACACCCCAAAACACACTACTGGATGTGGTCCTGCCCCCCAGAAAGAAAAGATCCAGCCTCATCCACCAGAAAAAATGCACCAATCCCCTCCACCAGGAAGCTTAAACAACCTTTGAACAAACCTTAACCACTACGGACAGACACCAAAAACAACGGGAACTATGAAGTTGCAGGCTGCAAAAAGGAGACCAAAAACATGGTAAGTTAAGCAAAATGAGAAGACAGAGAAACACACAGCAGATGAAGGAGCAAGGTAAAAACCCACCAGACCAAACAAATGAAAAGGAAATAGGCAGTCTGCCTGAAAAAGAATTCAGAGAGTAATTATAGTAAAGATGATCCAAAATCATGGAAATAGAATGAGGAAAATGCAAGAAACGTTTAGCAAAGACCCAGAAGAACAAAAGAGCAAAGAAACAATGATGAACAACATAATTAATGAAATTAAAAATTCTCTAGAAGGAATCAATAGCAGAATAACTGAGGCAGAAAAAAGGAGAAGTGACCTGGAAGATAAAATAGTGGAAATAACTACTGCAGAGCAGAATAAAGAAAAAAGAATAACAAGAACTGAGGAAAGCCTCAGAGACTTCTGGGACAACATTAAATGCACCAACATTCAAATTATAGTGATCCCAGGAGAAGAAGAGAAAAAGAAAGAAACTGATAAAATATTTAAAAGATTATAGGTGAAAACTTCCCTAATATGGGAAAAGAAACAGTCAATCAAGTACAGGAAGTTCAGAGAGTCCCATACAGAATAAATCGAAGGAGAAACATGCAAAGATACATATTAATCAAATTATCAATAATTAAATACAAACAAAAATATTAAAAGCAGCAAGGGAAAAAACAACAAATAACATACAAGGGAATCCCCATAAGGCTAACAGCTGATATTTCAGCAGAAACTCTGCGAGCCAGAAGGGAGTGGCAGGGCATATTTAAAGTGATGAAAGGGAAAAACCTACAACCAAGATTACTCTACCCAGCATGGATCTCACTCAGATTTGATGGAGAAATTAAAACCTGTACAGACAAGCAAAAGTTAAGAGAATGCAGCACCACTAAACCAGCTTTACAACAAATGCTAAAGGAACTTCCTTAGGCAGGAAACACAAGAGAAGGAAAAGACTTACAATTAGAAACCCAAAGCACTTAAGAAAATGGCAATAGAAACATACATATCAATAACTATCTTAAATGTAAATAGATTAAATGCTTCAACCAAAAACATAGACTGGCTGAATGGATACAAAAAAAGACCTGTACATATACTATCTACAAGAGACCCACTTCAGACCTAGGTACACATACAGACTGAAAGTGAGGGGATGGAAAATGATATTCCATGCAAATGGAAATCAAAAGAAAGCTGGAGTAGCAATTTTCACCTCAGACAAACTAGACTTTAAAATAAAGACTATTACAAGAGACAAAGAAGGACACTACTGAATGATCAAGGGATCAATCCAAGAGGAAGATATAACAATTGTAAATATTTATGCACCAAATATAGGAGCACCTCAATACATAAGGCAAATGCTAACAGCCATAAAAGTGGAAATTGACAGTAACACAATAAGAGTAGGGGACTTTGGGCTTCCCTGGTGGCGCAGTGGTTGAGAGTCCGCCTGCCGATGCAGGGGACATGGGTTTGTGCTCCAGTCCGGGAAGATCCCACATGCCGTGGAGCGGCTGGGCCACTGAGCCTGCACATCTGGAGACTGTGCTCCGTAATGGGAGAGGCCACAGCAGTGAGAGGCCAGCGTAAAGCAAAAAAAAAAAAAAAAAAAAAAAAAAAGAGTAGGGGACTTTAACACACCACTTTCACCAATGTACAGATCATCCAAAATGAAAATAAATAAGGAAGCACAAGTTTTAAATGACACATTAAACAAGATGGACTTAATTAATATTTATAGACTTTCCAACCAGAAACAACAGAATAAATTTTCTTCTCAAGTGCTCATAGAACATTCTCCAGGATAGGACATATCTTGGGTCACAAATCAAGCCTTGCTAAATTTATGAAAATTGAAATTGTATAAAGTATCTTTTCCGAGCACAATGTGATGAGACTTATTATCAATTACAGGAAAAAAAAATGTAAAAACTACAAACACATGGAGGCTAAACAACACACTACTAAACAACCAAGAGATCACTGAAGAAATCAAAGAGGAAATAAAAAAATACCTAGACACAAATGACAATGAAAACATGATGACCCAAAACCCAGGGGATGCAGTAAAAGCAGTTCTAAGATAGAAGTTTAGAGCAATACAATCCTACCTCAAGAAACATCTCAAATAAACAACTGAACCTTAAACCTTGTTCTTAAAGAAGAACAAAAAATCCCTAAAGTTATCAGAAGGAAAGAAATCATAAAGATCAGATCAGAAATAAATGAAAAAGAAATGAAGGAAATAATAGCAAAAATCAGTAAAACTAAAAGCTTGTTCTTTGAGAAGATAAACAAAATTTGTAAACAATTAGCCAGACTCATCAAGAAAACAAGGGAGAAGACTCAAATCAACAGAATTAGAAATGAAAAAGGAGAAGTAATAACTGACTCTGCAGAAATACAAAGGATAGAGTACTACAAGCAACTATATATCAATAAAATGGACCACATTGAAGAAATGGACATATCTTAGAAAAGCACATCCTTCTGAGACTGAACCAGGAAGAAATAGAAAATATAAACAGACCAATCACAAGCACTGAAACTGTGATTAAAAATCTTCTGACAAACAAAAGCCCTGGACCAGATGGCTTCACAGTTAAATTCTATCAAACATTTAGAGAGGAGCTAACACCTATCCTTCTCAAACTCTTCCAAAATATAGCAGAGGGAGGAGCACTCCCAAACTCATTCTACAAGGCTACTATCACCCTGATACCAAAACCAGACAAAGATGTCACAAAAAAAGAAAAGTTATGGTCAATATCACTGATGATCATAGATGCAAAAATCCTCAACAAAATACTAGCAAACAGAATCCAATAGCACATTAAAAGGATCATACACCATGATGAAGTGGGATTTATCTCAGGAATGCAAGGATTCTTCAATATATGCAAATCAATCAATGTGATACACCATATTAACAAATTGAACTAGAAAAACCATATGATCATCTCAAGAGATGCCGAAAAAGCTTTTGACAAAATTCAACACCCAATTATGGTAAAAACCCTCCAGGAAGTAGGCATAGAGGGAACTTACATCAACATAATAAAGGCCATATATGACAAACCCACAACCAACATCACTCTCAATGGTGAAAAACTGAAACCATTTACACTAAGGTCAGGAACAAGACAAGGCTCCCCCCTCTCACCACTATTATTTAACACAATTTTGGAAGTTTTAGCCACAGCAACCAGAGAAGCAAAAGAAATAAAAGGAATCCAAATTGGAAAAGAAGTAAAACGGTCACTCTTTTCAGATGACATGATACTCTATATAGAAAATCTTAAAGATGCTACTAGAAAACTAATAGAGCTAATCAATGAATTTAGTAAAGTAGTAGGATACAAAATTAATACACAGAAGTTTCTTGCATGCCTATACACTAATGATGAAATATCTGAAAGAGAAATTAAGGAAGCACTCCCATTTACCACTGCAACAAAAATAATAAAATACCTAGGAATAAACCTACCTAAGGAGACAAAAGACCTGTATGCAGAAAATTATAAGACACTGATGAAAGAAATTAAAGATGATACAAAGAGATGGAGAGATATACCATGTTCTTGGATTGGAAGAATCAACATTGTGAAAATGACTCTACTACCCAAAACAATCTACAGATTCAATGCAATCCCTATCAAACTACCAATGGCATTTTTCAAAAAACTAGAACAAAAAATTTCACAATTTGTATGGAAATACTAGCACAGAAACTGAAATATAGATCAATGGAACAGGATAGAAAGCCCAGAGATAAACCCATGCACGTATGGTCACCTTATCTTTGATAAAGGGGGCAAGAATGTACAATGGAGAAAAGACAGCCTCTTCAATAAGTGGTGCTGGGAAAACTGGACAGCTGCATGTAAAAGAATAAATTTAGAACAGTCCTTAAAACCATATACAAAATAAACTCAAAATGGATTAAAGACCTAAATGTAGGGCCAGACACTATAAAACTCTTAGAGGAAAACACATGCAGAACACTCTATGCCATAAGTCACAAGATTTTTTTTGGCCTGCCTCCTAGACAAATGGAAATAAAACCAAAAATAAACAAATGGGACCTAATGAAACTTAAAAGCTTTTGCACAGCAAAGGAAACCAAAATCAAGATGAAAAGACAACCCTCAGAATGGGAGAAAATATTTGCAAACAAAGCAACCAACAAAGGATTAATCTCCAAAATATACAAGCAGCTCATGCAGCTCATTATCAAAAAAACAAACAACCCAATCAAAAAATGGGCAGAAGGACTAAAAAGATATTTCTCCAAAGAAGATTTACAGATTTCCAACAAACACATGAAAGAATGCTCAACATCACTAACCATTAAAGAAATGCAAATCAAAACTCCAATGAAGTATCACCTCACAACAGTCACAAGGGCCATCATAAAAAATCTACAAACAATAAATGCTGGAGAGGTTGTGGAGAAAAGCAACCCTCTTGCATTGTTGGTGAGAATGTGAACTGATACAGCCATTATGGAGAACAGTATGGAGGTTCCTTAAAAAAACTAAAAATAGAAATACCATAAGACCCAGCAATCCTACTACTGGGCATATACCCTGAGAAAACCATAATTCAAAAGAAGTCACGTCCCACAATGTTCATTGCAGCACTATTTACAATCGTCAGGACATGCAAGCAACTTAATTGTCCATTGACAGATGAATGGATAAAGAAGATGTAGCACATATATACAATGGAATATTACTCAGCTGTAAAATGAAATGAAATTGAGTTATTTGTAGTGAGGTGGATGGACCTAGAGTCTTTCATACAGAGTGAAGTAAGTCAGAAAGAGAAAAACAAATACTCTGTGCTAACACAATATATGGAATCTAAAAAAAAGAAAAGAAAAGAAAAGAAAATGTTTCTGGAGAACCTGGGGAGCAGGACAGGAATAAATACACAGTCATAGAGAATGTACTTGAGGACATGGGCGGGGTGGGGGAAGGGTAAGCTGAGATGAAGTGAGAGAGTGGCATGGACATATATACACTACCAAATGTAAAATAGCTAGTGAGAAGCAGCTGCATAGCACAGGGAGATCAGCTCGGTGTTTTATGACCACCTAGATGGGTGGGATAGGGAGTGGGGGTGGGAGGCACAAGAGGGAGATGATATCTGGACATAAGTATCCATATAGCTGACTCACTTTGTTATACAGCAGAAACTAGCACACCATTGTAAAGCAATTATACTCCAATAAAGATGTTAAAAAAAAATAAAAAGAAAACATATCTACCCAAACAACAATAAAAAATAGTAGACAAATTCATTAAATTATTAGTCCAAGATGCAGCTGAACAAATAATTACCTAGGATTGCTTGAACTAGTAAGAGTTGATTATATTTATTCATTTGGAATATTGCTTATATTTCTTTAGTCTTGTATTTTCCCAAAATATATGGAATCTCTTTGCTTCTCAAGCTTTTGGGAAGTCATAGAAAACCAGTAGTCTCAGTTTTAAATATTGAAAAAAAAAATTTTTTTGAAATTTATTTTTCAATGAATGAAACATTTTTAAAATTTTACTGTGCTTTACAATTTTCAAAATTTCACACACATGATTTTATATAATCGCATTGCTGACTGAAAAAAAATGCAGTGTGAGAGTTGTGAGTTAAGTTTTATTTGGGTCAAAACGAGGACTATAGCCCGGGAGACAGCATTTCAGATAGGTCTGAGGAACTGTTCCAAAGAAGGGGGGGTTGGGAAGGTCAGTATATATCTGATTTTGGTGAAGGGGGAGTACATACCATCGAGTAATTTATTGCAGAAGTTTTCTACTAGTCACAAGGAGCAGACGTCGCCATGAATGATTTTAGTGGTCTTCTAGATATGAGGAGATGGAAGAATTGGGCTCATAAAATCATCTCCTGAAAATATTTAACTATCTGAAGATCTGTTCTGCCAGTTTTTTCCAGAGCACAGAGTGCCTCATTTGTGTTCTCCACCTTGAACTCCTTTCAGGGGGTGTTGAAGGTCAGCAGCTGCAGCAGCTCATAAGTTAATCCTTGTAGGGGTAGATGGCAAGTGCCAATTTGTAGGTGACACCATAATAACCCTTTTTTTTAATCCCTTACCTCTATATTGCCCCTCCCCCCTTACCTCTCCTCACTGGTAACCACTAGTTTGTTCTCTATATATGTGAGTCTACTTCTTTGAAACAAAACTTCTTTAAGTGACATTTTATTCTAACTGACCTCCCCTTTCCCAAATCAGAAACTATTTGGAGTCTCTTTGCTTTGTATGGCAACATATTTACTTACATAGATTCATTAAATCTGTCCTCTTTTTATCAGAATATAATGAAAAATAATAATGCAACCAAGGTCTTGTCTGTAATATCATATTTGAGAATGATGATTATTTAATCAGTTAGGACAAGCTATTTCAAGGAGCTAAAGTCTGCTATATGAAGCCAATACTTATAAATCTCTCTTACAGAAAGTGGCCTGACTGGAAGTGTTCCAGTTTTGTAAGTGATAAGGAGTATCACTTTCTACTGAGAAAGGAAACTTGGAGTATTTTAGGGACCTTGAGAAGAAAGGAATTCTCCTAAATCCATAGGTATCACAGGTAAAAAATTGATAGATTTTCTTGGACATGGCTTCCTGTAATCAAGTGAGCAAATAATGAAGATTTTTATAAGCCCAATCCATTTCCTTATAAAATCTTCCAGCAAAGCAAATTTAAGAAGACTCATCTAGTAAATAAACATTCTGGCTTCACCTATATAAATAATGATGAGTCCAGCTTTAACTTATAAACAAGAGTAATCTTTCATTGATTTTTTTAAAAATCACAATGTTCATTTCAGTGAAAACTGAAATGAGAAAAAAAAACTAGATATATTTAATGGAAAACTTCATTGCTTACAGCACAACTTTATAGGTGATTCTATCCTTTCTATACTGGTGGACTATTTTATACCTCTTTATGGTGCAGATAGCCTGTAGCAATGCAAAATAATTCTCATCTATGGACATGCAAATAAATTATTTCTGATAGATGTTCAATTGACTTTTACCTGCATAGAGAAAATCAGTTTTATGTCAATTTTAACATCATTTCAGCTTTCCTTAATACATATAAATCTGTGCTTCTTGACTTCTTTGAACCTATTTTTTCATCTTCCTGTTTTCCCCATTAAAATTAGGTTAAGTAAAATCTTTAACTTGTGATTGGAAGTAATTTTATGTTTTCTTATGCAAATTAGAAAATAAAACAAACAAATGTTTCAATGATTGAGACTTCAAGTCCCATATTCTTCTTAGTATAGCAGAGCTGCCTCAAAATTCAATGAGCCTAATATTATCATAAGCATGGTGTTTACTTTGTGATAACTTTAAATCATTCTCATCTAAAGTATGTATCGTTATGTCTACTGCTGCACACTAATTTCCCAGGGTTGTTAGCTGTCAATTTCTCAAGTGATGGAGTTTAAACCTCCGTAGGCAAGACTATATTGATGATAGTAAGACCCAGATACAGGTATTTATTCATTCAAGTTCAGTCCCATGTCAGATTCTAAGGCATCCTTTATCAAGTTCTTAGAAGGAATAGAACTTCATACAGGTGAGACTACTCCATTATCAAGAGCATGAAGCTTGACAGAGCATGGCATATTTAAGGGAATTGTGTTACTGAAGACTAGGATACATGTGGGAGGGAAGTAAGGAATTAGTTGAAAGGTAGATCATGAAATATATGTAATTTTTTCTTGTCTTCCAAAATTAAAATACATCCTCTTAATTTTAATGGTTATCTCAATATTCACCTTTCATTTATTTTAAAATGCCAGAAACCTCTAGCTAAAGTAATATAGTATATTGACAATAGGTAGCTAGTTCTCAAATCACCTAATGGGTATAACAGTTCTGCAAGGTTTTTCTTTTTTTATTTTACTGATTTAAAAGAAATTTAAAAAAAATGTCTAGTTTGTTAAACCAGCAAACTCCTCCATTTGTAATAAAAATTCCATTTTACCTCCCACAAACATAAATGCTAAATAAGTAGATAAGCCTATTTACTTCCCAAGCCTTGTGAATATTACTATATCTCTGAATATAGCTTGTTGTTAAATTGTTTTTCAAATCTAAATTTAATCTGAAAGTGATGAGTAAGATTTCACAGGATGTTCTGAATAATTCTATACCTCAGCTGGACCTAATGCCATTTTACTGTTTTGCATTGTTTTTAATGCATATTTTAAATGACTCATTTCTTGACCTTTCACTCAATGATTTCTAAAAGAGTTCAAATTATGCACAGTTTAAGTTCTTAGTGTTCCAATTACTTTTCCTCAGCAGTTTTAAATTTCATAACATTTATAGAAAAAAGTTAGATTGAATTGATCTGCATTATTTTCCATGAAAGTTGAATTTTATGTCTTTATGTTGCTTTTGTAGTTTGTTTAATTCTATTTATGACCAGAGAAGCACTTTCTTGTCATCAGAAAATAACAACAGTCCAAGAAAACATCTATCAGTTTGCAGACTGTCAAGGCATTTTGATCACTGGAGTGTGAAGGTTGACGGAAGGAGGAGGCATGATTGCTGGTTACATCAATATCAAATAGTGAGAACTATTTTAATATTGAGAATCACAGCTGAAATACAAGTCAGTTAACTTACTAAATTTAACTCTAGCTTTTGGGTTCAGTAGTGGAGAGAGAATTGTTAAATGCTTGCATTGATTCTGTGCTTTTAATTAGACTTGGGACCACTTTTCTAGATTCCCTGGTTAAGAAGTGGTGGTCTGAGTCAAAGCTGATATGGTTGGTCTGCTTTCCTCATAATTATCTGAGGTGAGCTAATATTGGAGCTTCTGTTATTTTGTTTCTTTAGTTATTAAGCAGAGCTGTGTAATAATGTTCCCTCTGTCTTAGAATACATGATGCTTGCCTTTCAGTTAAAACTAAATGTGTTTACTGTAATCTATTTGTCTGAGATACTTTGTATAAGCTATAAGGAAGAAATCAAGAAATACTCATATATAAAAATTACTGGCTGATTCTACATTAATAACCTTTTTTGGTTATGTAACGTCAAAGTAGGAAGGAATTATAAAATTTATAGCTGGCAGAGTGTCTTTTATAAACTTTGTTTAAAAATACTTGCAATGGCTTTGATAACTACCCAGAATCAGGGTAAACTTCATAGGCTAATGGCACAGTCTCTACAGGAGTACTGCTTTAACTTCAGACACAAGCCACCAATTTGGGTGGTCCTAGGGCCATCCTCATTTCTAACTAACTGACTTAAGTTTGGGTGTTTTCATTACCCACTCAGGTTGGTTAACTCACTAGGACAACTTACACAACATAGGAAAGCAATGTGCTAATAATTATAGTTTTATTATAGCAAAATAATACAAATTAGAAGCAGCCAAAAGAAGAGATATATAGGTCAAAATCTAGGAGGGTTCCAAACATAAAGGTTTCCATTGTCCTCCCTCTGTGGAGTCAGGATATGTAACCATCTTGTCATATTGATATGTGACAATATGCAGAGGATAGCCAAGCAGAAAAGCTCACTCAAGTCTCAGTGTTTAGAGTTTTATTGGAGTTTGATTACATAGACATGTTCAATTGAATCACAGGCCACACAGTTGAATTTGGTCTCCATATTCCCCTCCTCTCCCCAGAGATCAAGCTGATATCACATGGCTAAAACACTCAACCCCTAATCACACAGTTGGCCTTTCTGGCATGACCAGCCCCCATCTTGAGTCATTTTTTGCCATAAACTATTTTCGAGGGACCCGCAGTGAGTTACCTTGGTAGCATAAGCCACTATGAATAAGAAAGACATCCTATCACTCAGGAAATTCCAAGGATCTGTAGGCTACCTCCAATGAATTGGGAAAAAAGGCTGGCCAAATTCTTGATTATACAGGAATATCTATTTGAGCTAAGCCAAGGGAATTCATACTATGGCTTTTATGATGCCTTAAACTTACTAACATCAATAAAATCTCTAAAGCCTTTAAGACATATCAGTGTCTGTATCATTTATGTGATTCCAAAACTGCAGTGGTCAAACCACTTAATTAGACGTTTGGTATGAGGACAGACAACTTCAGCTTCTTTCTCTTATATATCACTTAAGCATCTAAATGAAAGTGAAAATAATAATGTAAAAAATAGCAACCTAATGTGTTTTCTGGCAATGTGATCACTATAAAATGAATCTATGGCTCTTCTTCTTTGGCCATTACCTGCAGCTGATGTCCTAAAGATAGAACCAACATGACTGCAAGGCAACCAGAACTTCTTCCCAGAAACAGCCTTGACCGAGTTTCTGTAGTTCCTAGAGATATGTTCAGATACTATTTTTACAAAATCTGCATTATATACAAAAAAGAAGCAGACTCACAGATATAGAGAACAAATTGGTGGATACCAGTGGGGAGAGGAAAGTGGGCAGGAGAAAGATAGGGGTGTGGGGTTACAAGATACAAATTATGTATAAAATAAATAAGAAACAAAGATATATTTTACAGCACAGGGAAATATAGCCATTTTTAAAATAACTTTAAGTGGAATATAATTATAAAAATATTGAATCACTTTGCTGTACATTTGAAACTAATATAATATTGTAAATCAACAATACTTCAATAAAAAATAAGAAATCAATTTAAACATTTGAAAAATGACATATTATACATAGCTGTTTAATATTTGTGGATCTCTTTTCCATTGAAATTATCAATTTTCTGAAGACAGACTATATATTAGAATTTAGTATTCTTCATGGAAGAATAACACAAAACCCATGCAAGGAATTGCATAAATATGTATTTACTTCTCCAGGCTACTATTATTTAGTTTGTCTATTTCTCTGAGGCAAAATTTTTTCATAATAACCCTTATTGTGCTATGGGAGACTCAAGAATATCTATGGTCACTAAGATCCATGCTTATAGTTTCATGTGGATTATATCCATTGTTTACTAGGAAATTTCTATTGGGATTGTCAAAGGTACAATCTGTTTCTATATATAGCTGAGTGAATCAGGGGTATGAAAGGGGACATATGTAGACAAATTCTCTATGGTTGCATGTATTTGTTTAGGGAAGATGAGAAGATAGATCAGCTTCTCTTAAAGGATTATATCAGTTCATAAATCTGATATAGAAGCTCTATGTGGTTATTGCTACTGTTTGTCATATAAGAAAGCATTCAGAGACTGAACTTTGAGGAGTAATGTCCTCCTATTAAGTTTTTCTACATCTTGTTTCTTGCCAATTTACTCTGTAATTTTTATGGTTTATTATCCTAAAGGAGATCACTTCTCAACTCAAACCCTTTATAATTTCCCTCTTTCTACAAACCAAAATACAATAGGGATATTAAAACCCTCTAGAAATTATCCAAAAGCCAACTTTGAGCTTGCAAGCATGCATACTCTTTGTGTATGAAAGAGTTTAACAAATTTACTAGCCTTCATCCCTGAATGCATATGGGAGGTATTGTTCATTTGTTTATCTCTCTCTGTAATGTCCCTGCTACCATATTTCATCTCCATCTGCTAAAATACTATCTTTCCTTCAAGATCCAGTTCAAACATTACCTTTCTTCATCCACCTTTCTATGACCCCTGGCCTGTTCCTTCAAAGAATAAGAGGGGCTTCTGTAATGTTGGTAATAATCTTTTTTTTTTTTTAATCTAATGCTGGTTACATGTATGTCCTTGTTTTGTGAAAATTCACCATACATATACTTAATATGTGTGTACTTTTCTGCATTTATGTTGCTTTTAAATAAATAAATAAACTGACCCAGATTTATATATTGAAATGTCAGTGTCACTAACTATCAAAGCACTTCATAAGCAAAAATGAACTGTTCTTCACACTCTCTTGGAAGTATTTTGACATACTATTCAAAGTACTAATGATAATATTTCATTGAAAAATGTATATGTCATCAATAAATGCTGCAAAATTTCTAAATATAAGCAATATTTTCACTAGCAGCCACACGTTTTCTCATTCCTCTCTGAAGTGGAATATAATTATATTAATTTTATGACTTTTTTCATGCCTTTTTTAATAATAATATACCAGCTCTCAGTTTCTCCTATTTTTTCATTCCCTTATTACAGTATTCCCCTGTTACATTAATATGGTACATTTGTTACAATTAATGAACCAATATCCAGACATTATTATTATGTGAAGCCTGTACATTATTCAGAAATACTTACTCTCTACCTAATGTCCTTTTTCTTCTCCAGGGTCCTATCCAGGGTATCACTTTACATTTATTTGTCATGTCTCGTTAGGTTCCTCATGACTATGACATTTTTCTCAGACTTCCCATGATTTGGTGACCTTGAGAGTTTTGAGGAGAATTGGTCAAGTATTTTGTCCCTCTATTGGGAATTGTCTGAAATTTTTCTCATGATTATACTAGAGTTATGGTTTTCTAAAAGGAAGACCACATAATAAAACTGCCAGTCTAGCACATCACACCTCGGATATATACTATTAACATGACTTATTACTGTTGATGTTAATCTTGAGCACCAAGCTAACGTAGTCTTCATCAGATTTATCCATTGTAAAGTTATTTCTTTTTCCCTTTCCATACTGCACTCTTTGGAAAGAAGTCAAGATGCACAGGACACATTTAAGAAGTAGGGAGTTATGTTCCAGAATATCTACTGGAGCAGAAGATCTTAAATTACTTGAGATTCTTTTGCATGGGGTATTTTTCTTTTCCCCCATTTATTTATTTACTCATTTATTTATGTTAAGAGGGACTCATGGATATTTATTTTTTACTCTACACTACGTTATTTCTTTTGCTCAAATTTTCCCAGCTTTGACCATTGCAAGTTCTTTTGTTGACTCCTTAATATACCCCGTTTGTGTGTGTGTGTGTTTATTTAGCACTTCCTTACTTCCCAGCATGCTCTAGGCTCATCTTGTATATTACTCTTGCTTCAGATTAAGAATTGGTCACTTATCAAGGAGCTCCATTTCATTTTATCAGAGAATGGCATTAGAAACCAAAATCTTGGCACCAGGTATGCTCATTGCAGTTACCATGTTGTTGCTTCTAGGCTTTTGCTGCTGACAGATCAAAGAAATATATGGGTGTGTATTACCCCAAGTATATACACACATATATAAAAATTTCCATATGTTTATTTGGAATGTAAACGTATGTATATGCATTATGATAAACATGAATTAAGACTGATTTCTCTAACTTTAATCCATGTGGTCATGTATCACTGTTACCATTTTTGCATGATTATCTGTAACCTCATTCCAACATTAGGAAACATAGCCTTCACTATCTGTCATCCATTTATTTAATTGTTCAAATCAATTTATATATATATATATATATATATATATATATATATATATATCTCCATTACATATATAATGGTTTCAGAATTGTTAATATATACCATAAGGGAAACAACTTTATCAACTAGGGGACATTGCTTTCTGCTAACTTAGGTCACTACCATTTCCCTCCACCACTTTCAGTGAAATTGATTTGTATATTTGTAATGCAGTTAGATTGTTTTCTCACAGTTTACACTCTATCTTGGGAGTCCATGGCTTTATAAAGAATCTTTTTAATTTGCATGAATTGATTTACTCTTTTTTTATGTAAAGTTCTATGGATTTTAATAAATACAATGTTACATATTCACCACTACAGTATCAGACAGAATAGTTACAGTTACCTTAAAAAAATCCCCTGTTCTTCAGCTATTCAACTGTCATCTGCCAGGGTCCTGAACTCCTGGCAACCACTGATCTATACTGTGTGTCGCTATAATTTTGCCTTTACCCAATGTCATATAAATTGAGTTATATCGTAGCCTTTTTAGGTTCGCTTCTTTTATTTAGTGATATGCATTTAAAATGTATTCATATTTATGAATAACTTGATAGTTCATTTTTATTATCACTGAATAACATTCCACTGTGTGAAAAGAAAACACACAATTTGCTTATGCATTCACCTATTGAAGGGCATCTTGGTTACTTCTAGTTTTTGTCAAATATGAATGCAAATATGATAAACATTTGTGTTCAGGATTTGTATGGTAAATGTCTAGGGACAGAAATCAGTTTGTTAAATACCTAGGAACACAATTGCTGGATCATATAATAAGATTAGATTTAACTTTGTATGAAACTGCTGAATTATCTTGCAAACTATCTTTCTATTCCCATAACTCAGGAGTGAAATTTGCTGTTGCTCTGTATCTTTACCAGCAATTGATATTTCCAGGTTTTTAAAAATGTTTTCTATTCTGATATGTGTGCAATATTATCTAATAATTTTAATTTTCCTAATGATGAATAACGTTGAATCTTTTAACTGGCTTATTGCCATCTGTATATTCTTTGGTAAGGTGTCTCTTAGCTCTTCTGCCCTTTTACAAATTGAATTTTTGTTCTTGTTGAGTTTTAAGAGTTCTTTATATCGTCTAAATATGTGTCCTTTATCAGCCACATGCTTTGAAATATTTTTCTCCCCATTTGTAGCTTGTTTATTCATTCCCATAGCAATGTCTTTCCCATTGCAAAAGTGTTTACTTTTCATCAAGTTCAATATAACACTTTTTTTCTTTTATGGATCTCAATTTTAGTGTTGTATGTAAAAATTCATTGCCAAACTCAAGGTTTTATAGATTTTATCTATAAAATAGAATTTTTATAGTTTTGAATTATGCATTTATGTTTAGGATCCATAAGAATTGTTGATAATTTCATTTTTTTTTTTTTGCATATGGATGTTCACTTGTAACAGCACTATTTTTATTTGACTACACTTTCTCTATTGAACTCCTTTGCTCCTTTGTCAAATAGATTAACTACATTTATGTAGGTCTATTTCTGCACTCTTCATTCTGTTTCACTGATCTATATGCCTATTTGTTCCCCAATAAAATATTGTATTGAATAATATAGTTTTATAGCAAGATTTGTAATTGAGTAACATGATTTTTTTTTCTCTGTCTTCCCCTCATCCTTCTCCTGCTTCTTCAGTATTGTGTTGTCTATTCTAGGTATTTTACGTTTCCATAAAAATTTTTAAATCAGTTTGTCACTATCTGTAAAATGTTTGCTGAGATATTGATTGAGATTATTTTTAATCTATTGGCCAATTTAGGAATAATTGACATCAATAATATTGGCTCTGCATGTAGGTTCTGCACATGTTTTGTTAGATTTATGCCAAAATATTTCATCTTTATTATTGCTGTTATTTCCTTTATTTTAATTTTAAATTTCAATTTTTCATTGCTGAGGTATAGAGAAACAACTGACTTTTCAATATTGACCTTGTATATTGCAACCATGCTATAATTACTTATCAATTCCATGAATTATCTTGAAGATTCTTTGATTCATAGACAATTATGTAGTTTGTAAATAAACACAGTTTTATCTCTTTCTTTCTGATCTTTATCCCTTTTATTTCCTTTTCATGTCATATTTCATGAGCTAAGACTTCCAGCATAATGTTAAATAGGAGTAGAGAGAGAGAGGGTACATTTGCCTGTTCCCAATCTTAGTGGGAAAACATTTAGGTTCTCATCATAAGCACGATGTTAGCCATAAGGTTTTTGTATATGAGATTTCACTGTAGTTTTTTTTCTCCCTCCCTTCCTTCCCCCCTCCCTTTCTTCCATCCTTCCTTCCTTCCTTCCTTCTTTCTTTTCTTGGTGGAATTATTTACTACATTGAAGAAGTTACCTCTATTCCAACTTTCCTGAGAGTTTGTATTATTAACGGGCTTGGAATTTTGTCAAAATTTCCTGTATCAATTGACTGTTTGCAAGGTAGATTATAGTGATTAATTTTTAGATGCTGAACCAGCCTTGCATAACTGGAATTGATCACACTTGATTGTGGTGTATAATTCATTTCATACATAATTAAATTTGATTTGTTAATATATTGTTGAAGATTTTGAATCTACAATTGTGAGAGATATTGGTCTGTACTTTCCTTGTAATTTCTTAACCTGTTTATGGTATTAGTGTAGTAGTGGACTCATAGAATGAATTAGAAGAGTTACATCTGCTTGTACTTTCTTGAACATTTCATGGAAAACTGGTATTATTTCTACCATAATTTGGGGGTTAGAATTCACCAGTGAAAACATCTAGGTATAGTAATTTCTACTCTGGAAAGTTGTAGATTATTGATTTAATTTCAAACAATAATGCAGGCCATCTACTTATCTTTATGTAAGTTGTGATAATCTGGGCCTTTGAATGAACTTGTTGCTATTACCTAAATTATCAAATTTGTGAGCATGCTGCTATTCATAGTATTCTTTTATTATCCCTTTAATGTTTGTGGCATCAGTAGTGATGAATCCTTTACATATATATATATATATATATATATATATATATATATATATATATATATATATACACCTTAACCCAGCCTCTGGCAGACTTCTTTAGGTCAGAGCTGTAAGTAACAAAGAGTTCTGCATCCCATCCATCTGTGTGTCATTGTGTTCTGTCCTATCATCCAAAAAATCTTTTTTTTTCCTGTCTTCATTTTTCTTTCCTCTCTTTCTGAAACTCCAACTAAATACATACTGTACTGTTTTATACAATCTAACAGGTCTCTGAGGCTCTGTTCAATCTTTTCAAACTTTTTCTTCTTGGTGTTTATCTTCAAGCTCACTCCTTTCTCTGTTGTCTCTTATTTGTTTTAAAATTTATACAGCATATTTTATATTTCATATAGTGTACTTTTAGCTCTAATTTTAATGAATTTTTAAATAATATTTTCTATTATTTTGATATTTTCTATTTTTATTGAGATATAATTGATGCATAACATTTTATTAGTTTCAGATGTATTATATAATGATTCAGTATATGTTTACATCGCAAAATGATCACCATAGTAAGTCTATTTAATATCCATCATCAGACATAGTTACAAATTACTTTTCTTGTGATGAGAACTTTTAACCTCTTTGAGCAATTTTCAAATATACGATATGGTATTATTTACTATAATCATTATGTTGTGGATTACATCCCCAGGATTTATTTATTGTATAACTAGATGATTATATCTTTTAATCACCTTCACTGATTTCATACAGCTCCCATGCCTGCCTCTGGCAACCACTCATCTGTTCACTGTATCTATGGAGTTTTATTTGTTTGTTTTGTCTGTTTGTTCTAGATTCCACATATTGGTGAGATCACACTGTTTTTGTCTTTCTCTTCCTGATTTATTTCACTTAGCATATTGCCTTCAAGGTCAATAGGTCCATTCATGTTGTTACAAATGGCAGAATTTCTTTCCCTTTATATGGCTGAGTTATATATAGTATACGTTATATATAATATACAATCACATTTTTATTTACTCATCTATGGATACTTAGGTTGTTCCTATGTCTTATCTATTGTAAAGAATGTTGCAATAAAGATGAGGGCATAGATATCTTTTCGAGTTTTTGTTTCCTTTGGATAAATATTGAGAAATGGAACTGCTATATCATATGGTAGTTCTATTTTCAATTTTAGAGAAACTGCTATATTATTTTCCAATGTGGCTGCATCAATTTACATTCCCACCAAGAGTGTACAAGGATTTTCTTTATTCCACATCCTCACCAACATTTGTTTCTTGACTTTTTGTTAATAGCCATTTAACAGGTCTAAAGTGACATCTCATTAGTTTGATTTGCATTCCTGTGATGACTAGTGACGTTGAACAGCTTTTTGTGTACCTGTTGTTCATCTGTATATCTTTGAGAAAATGTCTATTTAACTCTTCTATCCATTTATAATTGGATTTTATTTATTTGCTTATTTATTTTTATTATTTCTTTCGATGTGCAAAAATAGTTTGATGAAATTCCACTTGATTTTTACTTTTGTTACTTTTGTTTTAGTTGATGAATCTAAAAAATCATATTCAAGACCAATGTCAAGAAGTTTACCACCAATGTTTTCTTCTAGGAGTTTTATGTTTCAGGTCTTACGTTCAAGTTCATTCTGAGTTAATTTTATGTATGCTGTAAGAGAGTGGTCCAGTTTCATTCTTTTGTATGTGGCTGTCCTGTTTTCCCAACAACTTTTATTGAACAGACTGTCCTTTCCCCATTGTGTATTCTTGGCTCCTTTGTAGTAAATTCATTAACCATTTATGCATGGGTTTATTTCTGTGCTCTCCAACCTGTTTCCACAGATCTTTGTGTCTGTTTTTATGCCAATACTGTACTATTTGATTACTATAGCTTTGTAATATATTTGAAATCAGGAAGCTTGATGCTTCCAGCTTTTAGTCTTCTTTATCAAGATTGGTTTGTCTATTTCAGGCCTTTTGTGGTTCCAAAAAATCCTTTGGTTGTAATTAATGTGGAAAGATCATTGTCCAAAATACACACCTTAAAACCCTCAAAGGGTTCATAGTAGATAGAAACTCTACCTATGCAATATATGTGGGAAAGTATTTAATCTAAAATCTAATGTAAATAAACACGAAAGGATTCACACTAGAAAGTACTAAGACACTAACACATTTTAGAAATTACTATAAATCAGAGTATTTTAGAAAAGAATCCAAAGTCAAAACAATCATATATATGTGCCACATCTTTATCCATTCATCCCATGATGGGCACTTAGGTTGTTTCCATCTCTGAGCTATTGTAAATAGAGCTGCAATGAACATTTTGGTACATGAATCTTTTTGAATTATGGTCTTCTCAGGGTATATGCCCAATAGTGGGATTGCTGGGTCATATGGTAGTTCTATTTGTAGTTTTTTAAGGAACCTCAATACTGTTCTCCATAATGGCTGTACCAATTCATATTCCCACCAGCAGTGCAAGAGTGTTCCCTTTTCTCCACACCCTCTCCAGCATTTATTGTTTCTAGATTTTTTGATGATGGTCATTCTGACTTCTGTGAGATGATATCTCATTGTAGTTTTGATTTTCATTTCTCTAATGATTAATGATGCTGAGCATTCTTTCATGTGTTTGTTGGCAGTCTGTATATCTTCTTTGTAGAAATGTCTATTTAGGTCTTCTGCCCATTTTTGGATTGGGTTGTTTGTTTTTTTGTTAGACCTAGAGTCTTTCATACAGAGTGAAGTAACAGAAAGACAAAGACAAATACCGTATGCTAACACATATATATGGAATTAAAGACAAAAAATGTCATGAAGAACGTAGGGGTAAGACAGGAATAAAGACACAGACCTACTAGAGAATGGACTTGAGGATATGGGGAGGGGGAAGTGTGAGTTGTGATAAAGTGAGAGAGAGGCATGGACATATATACACTACCAAACGTAAAGTAGATAGCTAGAGGGAAGCAGCCGTATAGCACAGGGAGATCAGCTCAGTGTTTTGTGACTGCCTGGAGGGGTGGGATAGGGAGGGTGGGAGGGAGGGAGACGCAAGAGGGAAGAGATATGGGAACATATGTATATGTATAACTGATTCACTTTGTTTTAAAGCAGAAACTAACACACCATTGTAAAGCAATTATACCCCAATAAAGATGTTAAAAAAATCGGATAATTATATATTAATGTGTTTCAATCAGTAAGGAGATGAAGGTTTGACAGGTATAATTATATTCAATGTACACATTTTTTTGTGGACAATATTTAAGATTTTTTGAAAAGAATATTGTTGATATTTCAAAAATATTCCAGACCTTTTCAGTAACAAAATGCAGTTATATCTAAGAATTTAGTTATATTCTGAAATAATGATACCTGGTTTTGTATAAATTTAATGTAAATGATTTTATCTTTTCGCTATACCTGATAAGCTCTCTTGAATAATGATTACTATACTTGGCTTATTTTACCAGATCAAGCATAGGAGAGTTGATAATTGTTTTCCAGGTGATGCTGGAGTATAAAAAATTAGTGGGTTGTTTTTAAAACTGAAGTGTAGACCTGAAGAAGTCAAGTACAGAAGTTTAACAGCATGAATTGTAATCGACTAAAATATTCTGCCAAAGAGTTTAATATTAGAGCTACATGAGCCTTGACTACTTCCATTCATAAGATATTTGTAGAAACTTTCCCCTTATTCACAAGGAAGAAAATTCTTGAAATTCTGATTTAATTTCGAGCTTCAGTTAGACTCCAAACAAAGTATGAAATTGAAGTGACATCATCTTCTTACTGCTGAGATGCTCACATAGTGAATATCCCACATTCCCCTAACTATTTTGGGGGGAAATCCCTACAATCTATATTCTATCCATGTAATATCTCTAGTGATATGTGCCCACTAGGTTTCTGATTACAAGGATTTGGTATTAGGAATTTTTATTATGATATCTCTGAGTTCTATGTCATTTTTGATGACTTAAAGTAATATCCAACTGATTTCTTGTAAAATTTTCATGATTGTCTAAAACATAGTAAGCACTCAGTGAAAACCCTTTGAAAGGATAAATAAATGTATGCTTAGATATCAACAGAAAGGATTCATCAATATCCCTGCTGCTTCCAAATTAGCTGACAAAGAGATTTGATTCTAAAGAAAAACTTATTTGAAGGTACAGAGCTGATGCTAGAATGTCCAGTAAGGTGAAACCTTATGTTTCTGTGTGATTCTGTACAAAGGATAAAGAATGGGATCTGCAAGCTATTGGATTGAAATAATATCCAAAACTTATAAGTATATGCAATATTTATAGGAAAAAATCCCATAACTTTTATCAAATTATGAGATTATGAAATATTAAAAAAAATCATTAAGAACCATATATCCATGGAATATTTCCCATTTCTCCACTTCACATTATATTATTTTATAAATGTCAATTAAAGATTTTGTTTTTGATTGAAGAGGAACATATGTGATGATGCATAGAACATTAAACAAAAGAGGTTGGAAATAAGATTTGTATTTTCCCCAAATTTAATTCTATTATTTGAAACCCAATCTTAAGTTTTTAAATGATTTTATTTGTAAAACACACATTATTGTTTTCTTGGAGTTTTTACTCTGACATCCTATAATTTTGATGTTGGCAATTTTTTAACAGTAAATGAAAAAAAAAAGAATAAGAGTACATTATAATGTGAATAAACAAATATTCCAAGAGATTTTATTGTATATTCATATGACACTTACCACTGTCCCCAGAAGTGAAGAGCAATGATGATTAATGTTTATCTACATATGTTGGGCTTCTGTTTATCTCTGGTGTTTGCTGCAAAATATCAGCCTTTAAACATCAGGGAAAAAAAGACTAACAACTTGGACAAATTATCTTAAATAACAGATAAATTATTTTAACAAATTAAAGCAATTAAAGGTCTTTACAAACTGCTACAATCAACACGGTGGTTCTGAAAAATTATCTAATTACAGAAATAAACTAAATTAAAAAAAACTCAAAAGATATTTTCAAAATGTTTGGTGAGATGCTATTTTCCTACATAAGGTAAACAAGACAAATAATTTACATGAATTTCAAGGATGTTTTGAACTCAGAATCGTAAAGATGGTTAATATATCATCATTTTCCCACATCTTGAACACTTTGTTTCTCCTGTGTAGATCTTTATAACTTTAAATCTATAAATGTATTTCATTATTATGAAAATCTGTGAGGTAAACAGGAGGGGAATTATTTCTCTCACACTTTCTTTCCTATTTTTATTGATCAGGAGATCAGAACTCAATGAAAATATGTAATGTTCTTATTGTCAAACAGTAATGAAGTAGCATTAAAATTAGGCTTTCCTAGTTTTTTAAGTTGAACAATAATAGGAAATTAGCTTGAGTTTTGTATAATTATTAAAAATATGATTATCCAGGTTATGGTTATCAATCATATAAATGGCTCACCAAAATTCACACATTTAATCTTATTTTCCTTCATTAGTGATTGGGTCAGAGAGTCTTTGTAACTTATACATTGCCAAAGAGATATAAACAGTGTCAGATTTGTGGTGTTTCCTAAAAATACTTTAACTCTTTTAGAGGGGCAGGCTTATAGCATGATCCTTTGTCCTATGTCCCTTTGCTCTTCCCACCTGTTTCTACCTGAAATGCAAATGCAAAGCCTGATATGAAGCAACCTTTTTGTGACCACAAGGATGGGTATGAAAGCCAGTACATTAAATGTGGTGAAACAGAAACATTAAAATTTAGATGACTTACCCTAAGTAAACATTAGCTTTTAAGTAGAAAAACATTGCAGAAATAAGGGCCAGAAACATCCAAAATTTAGTAAAGTACATCAACTTAAAATTCTAGAAGCTCAGTGAGCCCAAAAAGTGTAAATAAGAAGACAGCTATACCTGAGACATCATAGAAAAACCTCTGAAAATAAAAGTTATACAGGAATTCCTGAAGCAGCCAGAAAAAGAAAAGGATACATTACATAAGTAGCAATGATTTGAATGAGCATAGATTTCTCATCAGAGATGATGAGGCAGAAGACAAATGTATAATATTTATATAGTGCTGAAAGAAAATAACTGTCAACCCAGAAATCTATATCCAGTAAAATTATCTATCAAGCATGAAAGTAAAATAATTTTTTTTCTGATAAAGGCAAAGTACAACAACGCATCATCAGTATAAATATACTACAAGAAAAGTAGAGGAAGCTCTTCAGGTTGAAGGGAAATAATATCAGGTAGAAATTCACATGTTCAAGAAGGAATGAAGCACACTGAATATGGTGACTATCTGGGCAAATTAATTAAATTGAAAGGAATTAAATAATTCCTTTCAAATCTAAATGAATGTTCAAAGAAAAAATATATAACATTTTCTTGTGAGACTTATAGGTTAAGACAGGAATAAAGACACAGACCTACTAGAGAATGAACTTGAGGATAAGGGGAGGGGGAAGGGTAAGCTGTGACAAAGCACGAGAGAGGCATGGACATATACACACTACCAAATGTAAGGTAGATAGCTAGTGGGAAGCAGCAGCATAGAACAGGGAGATCAGCTCAGTGTTTTGTGACCACCTGGAGGGGTAGGATAGGGAGGGTGGGAGGGAGGGAGACGCAAGAGGGAAGAGATATGGGAACATATATATATATGTATAACTGATTCACTTTGTTATAAAGCAGAAATTAACACACCATTGTAAAGTAATTATATTCCAATAAAGATGTTAAAAATATAAAAAGAAAAAAAAAGAAAATGTAATACTAGTGACAATTCAAGCATAAAATTATGTCAGAGTGCATAGGTGAATGGACCTATATTGTCTTTTTTATTTCCAGTTTATTGAAACTGTTGACAAAAAACAAAGAGACTGCTAGATATTTCTCCAACAAAATTGGATCAGTAGAGAATTGTAGTTCAAAGTCTACAACCATGGCATGCCAAGTCTAAGTCCTCATCGCATCAGAGAAAGGAGAATGCTTTTATTGAGGGGAAAAGTAAGTTGGGAAATCTAGAATAAACAAAGTTTCCACGACTTTTTATTGGCTTTGTCTGTGCTAGGAAAGAAGAGTCTTTCTTCTTCCTGTTGGGCTCTACTATCCTTGCAGGGCACGAGAGCTCCCCTTTCTGGTCTCTCATTATTTAATTAAGGTTTCTGCTTGTTAATTATTTTACATTTCCCCTTTTTGTTCAATATCTTTCTCTGAAAGCATCACTGATCAAGAGTCAGGCTTTCTAGTTTCAGCAGATTTTTGTCTCTCAATGCCTTTAAGGAGGTTTTCTGGGTGTAATGTCTCATGCTGGAGGGATAATGCACAGATTGGCAACCTATGAGGTCACATTCAAGTAACAAGGAGGGGTAGGAGGGAGAATTTACAGGCACTTTTTATCCAAAGTCCATATGTTACCAAAATGATAGACATTGGATATTATCTGAAGCATTACATCATTATCAAAGGTTTTGTGATAAAACTTCTAATAGTCCTGGTCCAGTTATCTGGATGTCATGTACTTCAATTATGGGAAATCTTTACATTCAGGTCAACAGATGATGTGCTGATCCAGTCAAAGTTTGGTGATTTCTTTAGGTGTGTCATGTGAAGTCATGTCTATTCCTTGGAGTTTGGCAGCACAAAGTTTTGTTAGCAGTACTCAATAGGGACCTCTCCAGTGAGGTTGAAGAAAGTTTTTCTGGAGATGTCTTTGTCAGTAGACAAAATCTCCAGATTGCAAGGTATGATTATTCAGGACTTCATCTCCCAAGAGTTCACAGTAAAGAGTCCTCTACTGAAACATGGTTATTTTTAATAGAATAAATTAGGCCTTTGTAATATTGAAATATACCTCTTTTTATTGGATGTGGGTCAAAATAAGAAGGAGCCAAGTGCAGTGGACATCCTGTGAATGTTTCAAAGAGTGAGAGTTTATGAATTTCAAGAGGCACAGATCTGAGATTTAGAAGGACCAACAGCAATGCTCTTGACCAAGGTATTTGAGTCTACAAATTTTGAACATTTAATTGACTTTAAATAATGTCAGTGTGTTCAGCTAAACCAGAGTATTGAACATGGTAAGCACAGAGAAAGTGTTGAAAAACTGGCAAAACAGCTCAGACCTGTGAAGATACCTGGCTGGCAAAACATTCAAGAGGAGTCCAGCAGGTAGGGATGGCCTTTCCAAAACGGACTTTAGCCACTGAAGAAGCAGTAGCCTATTTGCAAGGGAAGGCTTCAGTCCAGTATGAAAAAAATACATAACAAATATTTATACCCATTAGACAGAGGAAGTTAATTGTCCACTTAGTAGTTTAAAATGTCTGGAACCAGTATGAATAAGGTTTTTTGGGTTGTATTTTGGAGAGGTGGAACAAGTGAGGTAGGCACATTTTGCAGCCTTTTTAATGTTTCCCCACTGATATCGATTCATGAAGGGTATCATTTTGTCAGTAAACCAATGGTTTAATGCATATACAGTGGTGAGGAGTGGAAGTTTTAGAGTCACCCGTAGGACTGGGGTGTTATTTGGTCCAAACCAGAGCTTTCCTTTTTTATTAAACCAACAATTTTTGAATTTCAAATTGTTTCTTTTCTTCTCTGAGGCCAATTGTTGGGCCTCTCTAGTCAGTTTTTCTAAATTATTATTTGGGAAAATAACACTTTGGACCATGACAGGGGTATGGCTGCTGTTGGTCCCTATAAGGGAAGCATTTGTTGTGGAAATATGAGCAAGGCGACTTCATTTAGCTTCCAGAGAGTCAAGTTTGGAATACACCATAATCTTAATAATAGCTAAAATTACAGGTAAAAGTATTGCATCTAATAGTTCCTAAACAACAGGGCAATATTTAATTTCATTTCCACTGGAAATAAGGAAGCCACATTGTTTCCACAACATTCCAAAATTATGATTTACTCCAAAAGTACATGTACTATCAGTATATATATTGGCAATTTTGTCCTTGGCTAAAGTGCAAGCCCATGTGAGAGCATGTAATTCTGCCTGTTGCACTGAAGTAGTCATAAGAGTACATGCTGCCTCGACAACATCAGAAACAGTTGCAATAGCATGACCACCACAATATTTGTCATTGCTACCTTTTAAATAAGAGCCATCAGTGAACCATGAGAAGTCAGTGTTACCCAAAATAATTTCTTGTAGATCATCACAATGAGTCAGGAGGTGGTCAATCCATGTTAAACAGTTGTCAGGGACTTCACTGGTGATGGAGGGGAAAAGAGAGACAGGGTTAAAGTTATTACAACATAAAAGACTTACATGAAAAGCAGTTGATAAAAGGACTTCATAGGAAATAGGGCTGCTGACTGAGAAATGTTGAGTGCAGTAAGAATTCAGGAAAGCTTCTACTGCATGAGGTACAAGCATGGTTAAAGGGAATCCTACAATGATTTTCTCTAAGGCAAGGGGTATATCCTCATGCCACACGGTCCAAGTTACTGGATATAGTACTCTGTGGATCTATGGTACTACCATGGTTTGCAATGAGTACCCAAGGGCATTCCCTTCCTTTTCATAAACAAAAAGGAAAAAGGGAAAACTCTCAGTAAAATCCTGAGGCATTACTCTTCAAGTGAAATTTTTTTCTTCCCAAATGAAGGCAAAAATGCATTGGCTAGCTTCATCAACTGGAATACTAAAGAACACAAAGCATACATCAGTTACAGTATAGAATTTGATTCTGGTGGGAATGAATGTTACTAAGGTAAGATGGTTAAGAACAACATCATGTCAGGGGATAACAATGTTGTTCATTGCTTCAAGGTCCTAGAAAAACTCATGGTCCTTAGATTTTCTCACTGGTAAAATAGGGGCACTACAGGGGCTAGTACAAGTGTTAATGAGGCCTTGAGCCTTGTAATCTTTTATAGATTTTATACTTTGAAGGAAGGGCTTATTTATTTATATTGTAGTTAGTAATTCTAGGAAGAGATTTTGAGGGATCTGTTTGAATGTATTAACTTTAGGAAGAGGTTTTGAGGGATCTATATGAATATTCATGGGAGGTGTGTTGTGAATTTTGCCAAAGTCAGTCAGAGATTTTGCCCATAAGAAAGGTGGTAGCTAATTCAACAGGGACAAATGATCAATGTTTCCAGTATCAGCTCTACTAACCATCAGAGATGGAACAAATAAAAGATGTTAAAGTGTCATTTAATTTACCTGGTTTTCCCCTTTTGTGAGGAAGAAATTCCAGCATGATAGTTCCCTAAGAAATCTTACCCTAATAAATGGATAGGAGGAGAGGAACAAAGAAGAGTAAGGTGTGTACCTCTCAAAGAGCCTAAACTAAAGGGAAGAGGATCAGAGATAGGACTTCTTGAGGTTCATTTTTTTTTTTTTTTGCGGTACTCGGGCCTCTCACTGTTGTGGCCTCTCCCGTTGAGGGGCAACAGTCTCCAGACGCGCAGGCTCAGCGGCCATAGCTCACGGGCGCAGCTGCTCCGCGGCATGTGGGATCTTCCTGGACCAGGGCACGAACCCGTGTCCCCTGCATCGGCAGACGGACTCTCAACCACTGCGCCACCAGGGAAGCCCTTGAGGTTCATTATTGATCACACTATTTGAATTATTTTAGGACTCTGAAGCAGGGGCTATTTTAATAGTAGTGGGATTGACCCCTGAGAGTGTAGCTCAGGTGTCAATTAGGACTGGAAGAGATTCATCCACAATCTGGAGAAATGTTTCTCCAAGTTGATTAAGAGAGAGGATTCAGAAGAGTTCCTGTGGTTCCTCAGAGTCCCATCATTGAGCATTGGGAGGACATAGGAAAGGCTGGTTAGAGGGCTGAAGACATTGAAAGTATGTAAATTTGAAACAGTCTCTTCCAATGTCCTAGCTGTTTGCAATAAGAGACAGGAGGATTTTAGTTTTGTTTAAGACTCTTTATTTGCTGGAGTTAAAGCTTAAGAATTCTGATGGTCTGCCTTTAAGGTGACTCAAATAGAGTTTTAGAGCTAGTTTTCCAGATTAACTAAATCTGGAGTAGGATATAGTTTCCCATTCCATCCTGATCCTTTTTACTAATGAAAAAAATTCCCAGTTTAGCCCATTAAAAAACAAAGAGTTAAAAGCTGCCTAGGTGGAATCAACATCATAATGAAGACCAGGATTCTCTTTAAAAACAATCTGAATTTGACTGTAATATTCATATGCAGTTTCATTAGTTTTTTTATGTCAAAACCAGAATTTTGTTCCAATCAACAGGCTTTGGACAAGCCCTAGGAATTGCTTGATGTAGAAATCAATTGTCACCTAGCAATTACCCACGCCTGATTATATAATGAATTTGCAGTTTAGTCTCCCAGTTGTAATTCTAGAAAATTTACAGGATTTTACCAGTGAGTGGTTCTCATCCAGTCCTGGGCCTGGACCTCACCAACAAGCATATGTACTATCTAATATAAGTCCATGAAATCAGGTTGATAGTTTGAATGACTATGTTAAATTCCTCAGCAAATCTATGAGAATCTTCATTTACTTTGGGAAAGTCTTTGACTATGGATTGCCATTCAGATTTAGTTCAGGGAATATTAAAAATTAAGGGTTTAGCCTCTGAATTCTTAGAAGACTTAATTTTAAAAGGAGAGTTCCTGACAATTTCAGAGGAAAGGGGAGTGGGGAGAGTTTCGCAGAAAATGGGACACTTGGTAAAATAATTTGTATGGGGAATTGAGGAGGTAGAGGAGGACTTAGGGGGCATAGACGAGAAAGAGGAATATGGCACCAGAAGAGGATGGATTCCAGGAAAAGAGATAAGATGGTACAAGAGGCAGAGCCTGAGACAAATAAGCCAAAGAAGAGCATGAGGTACTGAGAGACATTTTATTTTTCTTTAATCATTTGTTTGCCTCAGTTAATCATAAAATCTTAATTTACAGAGAGGCAATTTTAGACTCCTATAACATTGGGAACCTCAATGTACCAATCAAAGTAAACACTCCACTCAGAGATTTTAAGCTATTGTAGTCCAACTCTGTTTTAAGAAAATTAAGCTTGGGTATTTCAAAATTTTCCCTATAATGACCACTGATATTCTAAACTGCCTTTGGTCAGGTCAGTCCATTTAGTTAGAAATCCACATAAGGAAAGATCTGAGATTTTAAACATAAAAATGGTCAGAGACCCTGGGCAGTGGGGTGCCCTCAAAATATTTAGATAGCCGATTTCATTTCTCAGAAGTTTTTCTCTAGAGTGAAAGAATAATTTTGAAGCAGATTAAACAGCTTACAACACAAACAGCTCAATTCAAACAACTTTCAAGCTAATACCAGCTAGTTCTATGAAAACAGAATGTTCCTGGAGGATCTAGACCACAGGCTTTTCAACCAGTTTCCATAGAATAGCCCTATTCTGATAGAATGGTTCAATGGAAGAATTGGCATAGTTTCAGTGACACAGCCCCTGACCCTGAAGGAATGGGTGAAGGAATGGCTTCTTAGCAAGCTTTGAAAAAGGCTGATCTTAAAAATTAGACCAAAGTGCCACAAAAGTACTTACATACAGAACAAGGCCTTAACTAAAAAGACAGAACCCTAAAATAGATCCTGAGTAAAGCCTGCAGAGCTTTGAACAGAGAATGCATGAGTTTTTTCCAGGAGAAAGATATACCTTCAAACTCTAGTTTGGTGAGAAAAGCAGTGAGTGCAATGAGATCAACTGTGGGTACCACAACGTGTTTTGTCACCAGCCTTGGAGCCATGGAAGATCTTCTCTGGTACTAGTACTGGCTACTAAAATGTTGATCTGAAATTGTAAGCTATTTCCCTTGAAAAGATGTGTTTATAATTGGAATCAGCAGAAAATTGTAAATCAGCATAGAACAGCAACCATGGCAAACCATGTGCAAGGTCCAATGCACTGCAAAGGAAGGAGAGGGGAAATAAGTTAGGAGGGCAGTAGGAAACAAAAAGTCCATGCCTTGCCAGGAAAAAATATAAGTCTTTCTTCTTGTTGCTGGTCTCCTATATCAAAACAGGGCATGAGAGCTCCCCCTGCTGGTCTCCAAAATTTACTTAATTAAGGTTTCTGTTTATATAATTAGCATATAACATTGTTTAAGTTTAAGGTGTACAATATGATGATTTAATATACTTATATATTGCAAAAAGATTACCTCAGTAAGGGTAGTTAACATCAACTCACATAATTAGTTCTGTGTATGTGTGTGTGTGTATATGTGGTGAGAATTTTTAGGATCTACTCTATTAGAAACTTTCAAGTGTGTAGCAGAGTATTTTTTTTTTTGTAGCAGAGTATTTTTAATTACAGACATCATGCTATAAAATATATTCCAACATCTTTATAAATGAAAGTTTGTACCCTTTGACCAATATCTTTTTACATTTTATAAATGTGTTTTATGGAATATTACTCAGCCATTAAAAGGAATAAAATAATGCCATTTGCAGCAACATAGACAGACTTAGAGATTGTCATACTGAGTGAAGTAAGTCAGACAGAGAAAGAGAAATATCGTATGATATCACTTATAAGCAGAATAAAAAAAATGATATAAATTAACTTACAAAACAGAAAGAGACTCACAGACTTAGAGAACAAACTTATGGTTACTTGGGGGGAAGTGTGGGGGGAAGCGATAGTTAGGGAGTTAGGGATTGACACGTACACACTGCTATATTTAAAATGGATAACAAATAAGGACCTACTGTATAGCACAGGGAACTCTACTCAATATTATGTAACAACCTAAATGGAAAAATGATTTGAAAAAGAATTGATACATGTATATGTATAACTGAATCACTTTGCTGTACACCTGAAACTATCACAACGTTGTTAATCAACTATACTCCAATATAAAATAAAAAGATTAAAAAAATTTAAAAATAAATGTGGTTTAATATTAATTTTGAGCACATGCCAAAAGGGTAAGAAATTATATCATCTTGTTTAGATCAATCACTCTCAGTCTATTATAACAAGGTAAAATAAAAACTCCAATACACAAATTAAAAGAAAATTTTATGAGGCCACCATCACCCTGAAACCAAAACCAAAGACACTTCAAAAGAAGAAAATTGTAGGTCAATATCTCTGATGAATCTAGATGCAAAGATCCTCAACAAAATGTTAGGAAACAGAATTCAGCAATATGTAAAAATGATCATAAACCATGATCAAGTGGAAATTTTTTCAAGGATACAAGGATGGTTCAATATTTGCAAATCAATCAATATGGTACACCATATTAACAAAAGGAAAGATAGAAATCACGTGATCACAATAGATGCAGATTTGACAAAGTTCAACATCCATTCATGATAAAAACTCTCATCAAATTTGGAATAAAGGGAAAATATATCAACATAATAAATGCTGTTTATGGCAAACACAGTTAATGTCATACTCAACAGTGAAAAGCTGAAAGCTTTTTGTCTAAAATCAGGAATGAGGGGATACCTACTCTCACTACTTCTGTTTAACATAGTATTAAAAGTCCTAGCTACAACAAGAATAAAGACAGAGACATAGAGAATGGACTTGAGGACATGGGGAGGGGGAAGGGTAAGCTGGGATGAAGTGAGAGAGTGGCATGGACATATATACATTACCAAATGTAAAATAGATAGCTAGTGGGAAGCAGCTGCATAGCACAGGGAGATCAGCTCGGTGCTTTGTGACTATGTAGAGGGATGGTATAGGGAGGATGGGAGGGAGATGCAAGATGGAAGAGATATGGGGATATATGTATATGTATAGCTGATTCACTTTGTTGTAAAGCAGAAGCTAACATACTATTGTAAAGCAATTATACCCCAATAAAGATGTTAAAAAAAAAGTCCTGGTCTTCCCTGGTGGTGCAGTGGTTGAAAGTCTGCCTGCCGATGCAGGGGACACAGGTTTGTGCCCCGGTCCAGGAAGATCCCACATGCTGTGGAGCGGCTGGGCCCATGAGCCATGGCCACTGAGCCTGCGTGCCCGGAGCCTGTGCTCCACAATGGGAGAGGCCACAACAGCGAGAGGCCCGCATACAGCAAAAAAAAAAAAAAAGAAAAAAAAGAAAAAAATTCCTAGCTACAGTAATCAGACAAGAAAAAGAAATAAGAGTCATCCAAATTGGAAGGAAATAATTAAAAATATCACTATTTGCAGAAGACATAATACTACATATAGAAAATCCCAAAGCCTCCACCAAAAACTATGAGAAATAATACATGAATTCTGTAAAAATGCAGGGTAAGAGACTAATATACATAAATTTATTCTTTTCTATACACTAATAATGAACTATCAGAAAAAGAAAGCAAGAAAACCATATCATTTAAAATCTCATTAAAAATAATAAAATGCATGTTGATAAACTTAACAAAGAAGGTGAAAGACCTATACTCTGAAGACTATGATACATTGATGAAGGGAATTTAATATGATACAAACAGATGGAAATATATCCTGAGTTCTTTAATTGGAAGAGTTAATAATATTGTTAAAATGTCCATACCACCCAAAGCAATCTACTGATTTAATGCAATATCTATCAAAATACCCATCTCAGTTTTCATAGAACTAGAACAAATAATCCTAAAATTTATATGAAACCACAGAAGGCCCCAAATTGGTAAAGTAACCTTGAGAAAAAAAAAACAAAGCTGGAGGTATTACGTGTCCAGATTTTAGACTATACTACAAAGCTATAGTAATCACAACAGCATGGCACGGGCACAGAAAGAGACACATAGATCAATGGAACTGAATAGAGAGCCCAGAAACAAACACACACATATGGTCAATTAATTTATGACAAAGGAGGCAAGAATATACAATAGAAGAAAGGCAGTCTCTTCTATAAATGGTGCTGGGAAAACTGTAAATGAATACATGTAAAATAATGAAATTAGAACATTTTCTCATGGCATATAAAAAGATAAGCTCAAAATGAATTAAAGATCTAAATGTAAAACCTGAAAACATAAAACTCCTAGGAGAAAACATAGGCAGAACACTCTTGATGTAAATCATAGTAAATATTTTTTTTTTTGGATCTGTCTCCTAAGGCAAAAGAAATAAAAGCAAAAATAAACAAATGATACCTAATTAAACGTAAACACTTTTGCACAGCAAAGGAAATTGATAAAACAAAAAGACCACCTACTGAATAGGAGAAAATATTTGCAAATGATATATCTGATATGGGTTATTTTATAAAATATATAAGCAGCTCACACAACTCAATATCAAATAAACTACCCAATTAAAAATTGAAAACCTGAATGGACATTTTTCAAAAGAAGATACACAGATGGCCAACATATGAAAAGGTGCTCAGCATTGCTAACCATCAGAGAAATACAAATCAAAATCGCAATGAGATATCATCACAAACCTGTCAGAATGGCTATCATCAAAATGTTTACAAATAACATGTTAGTGATTTTGTAGGAAAAGGGAACCCTCATACACTGTTTATGGGAATGTAAATTGGTGCCATTGAAATGTATAAGAGTATGGAGGTTCTTCAAAAAACTAAAAGCAGATCTACCATATCATCTAGGAATTTCACTCCTGGGTGTATATTTGAGGAAAATGCACCCAATGCTCATAATATCATTATTCAAAAGACACATGCACCCCAACGATCATAACAGCATTATTTACAATAACTAAGATATGGAAACAACCCAAGTGTCCATCAACATATCATAAAGAAGATGTGGTATACACACACATGCAAACACACACACACACACACACACACACACACACACACACACACATTGGAATATTACTCAAACATAAAAAATAATGAAATTCTGCCATTTGCAACAATGTGGATGGACCTAGAGGTTATTATCCTTAGTGAAATAAATCAGAGTAAAACATATACTGTATGCTATCATTTGTATGTGGAATCTAGAAAATAGAACAAATGAATGATTTTAGTAAAACAGAAACAGACTCACAGGTAAAGAGAACAGACTAGTGGTTACAACTGGGGAGAGGGAAAGAGGAGAGGCAGAGTTAAGCATATGGGATTGAGAGGTACAAACTGTTATGTATAAAATGGACGGGCTACAGGGATATATTATACATCACAGGGAAATATAGCTTTTATTTTATGCTTACTATAAATGGGAGTATAATGTATAAAAAGGTTGAGTCTATGTACACCTGAAACTTATATGATTTTGTAAATCAACTATGTTTCATTTTTTTAAAATTCACATAATCCAGGAGAAAACATGAAATTCTTTTTGTGATTAGTTTGGTTTTCATGTATACAAACATATCTGAAAAGGATGATAATTTGCCCTCTCCTTTTCTGATAGAAATATTCCTTAGAGTTTGTCTTGGCCATTTACTAAGGCTAGTATTTTCGAAAATATAAAAATAACATGATGATAGTAAATATCCTTAAGTAGAGTGAGGAATGATTAGTAGTTCATCTTTCAAAGTATTTCTATTTTTTAAATTGTTGCATGTATGTATGAAATTTGGATACATATTCCTTTGTCCTGTTTCCTTTTATAATCAAGATGTTGAATTTTATAAGCTGCCTTTTAAATGTATAAATTTGAATATAAGATATACTTCTTTTGTCCTATCAATATGTTAAATGATAGAATAAATTTACCAATTTTGTATTAACATTGCATTTCTGAGGTAAAATTCACTTGTACATTGAGAATTTTCACATTTTACTGTTCACTTTTAGCTAATTTTGTCAGATATTATTTTTAATAATATTATACCATGTTCCTTTAAAAAATGTATATACACCAAATATGTTACCTTGTGATCTGATGTTTAAGCCCTTGAATTTCTTCTTTGAACTTTTTATTTCTAAAGGTCATACTTTTACAAATTTCTTGAGCAAATATTTATCCAACTGCTTAGTTAAATTATATAATTATTTTGTTTTATGCTTTAATTTTTTGATGTATATTATTTCCCTCCCCTTTGTGCATTTTTTCTTTCCTTTGTTTTTGCATTATCTATGGTATAGTGGCATTGTCATTGCTTTATTAGTTATTTTTGAATGATGGTCATGCCTTATTGCATGGCTCTTAACCAAAATTTGTTCAGAGAAAGGGGTCAGAAGTTTGAGCAAGGATTTGCTAGGATCACGTGTATTATTTCAATGCATGTTCTTAATGCATTTTGTCATATAGGTCTGCATCTGCTTCATACTAGTTGACAATTCTTCCTGTTCATGGCATAACCCTTTTGTCAAAAGTCTTTAAGTGTCTTAACTCTACTTCAGCTGTTTAGCAGCTGCAGTGTGAATTTCTACTTCACATCTTCTCCTTTTATACCCTGTCACCTCAGTTAAATTGAAGGGTTTAGCAAAACTAGTTGCCACCATCCAACCCACAACTCCACACAGAACAGCAAGAGTTTATTTGTTTCAATCTTCAGGCTATTTTATCAACATATGGAGAACTCTGCTATATATAACCAGCAGAATAATGTATTTATACTCAGCATTGTCCATAGATTTTGTTCAAATAGCAGTGCATTTAAAACCTAGTTTTATTAGTTTATAGTTTGACATTGTGACTGGTTCCTAGTTTTATTGAACCTTAAACTCTACTTTTTCTGTCACCATTTTATTTAATTTATTATTTGCTTGGTATTCAGGTTGGTAAATACATTAAAATTGTTTATATCTTGAAATTTTAACCACATTTTTTTCTGTGCATGTTTGTGTGTGTGCAGTATGTACTAATTTCTTTCTTATTTTGTATTTGTGTATGCATTTGCTAAAAAAGGAAATGTTTGCAGCACCATCACAATTATCTCTTTTCTTAAAATTTGCTGGACCCTTTTATATAGAGATAGATAATATAGATACAAAATTATTTTATGTACTTTATCTTCCCTACCAACTATTGTGCTCTTTTTTTTTAAATTTAGAAATACAGGATTATATTTTGGATATTTACGGAAAATACATAAATAAATAGACTTGTTTTCTGAGTTTCTTGCTTGAGGGAAAGCCATGTCATTCCATTAAATGCCATGGGGTACAGAGAAGTCCAAGTTAATGTTGTTGTCATGTCTAAGATCATAATTTTAGGTATGATCCCTCACAGTGGTGAAGCATCCAAGAACAGCGTCTACTTCAACAAATGTCTTAACTGGCCTTAGAACTTATAGCCAAATAATTGGTATCAGAATTCACTATAGTCAGATTCTGACAAATATAAAAACATCAAGAGACAGATCTATGGAAGTCAGACAGGCACTTCCAAATGCACCCCAAGACAATATTCATTACTCACCAGGACTCCCTTACTTGTCCATCTCACCATACAATCTAGAACTCCAACTTGACACATATTTATAGCTTTAGTGTTCACAAAAAAGTCTTATTTAATTTGAATCCATATTCATTCACTCATTTAAAATATATTTATGAGTGTTACTGTGCATCAAGTCCTGTTCTGGGCAAAATGAACAGAACAAAAGTCCTACCATCATAGATTTTATAATCTGGTAGGGGAAGGAAGACAGTAAGCAACCAAACAAATACATAATATGTCAGATGATAAGTTCTATGAACAGCAAAAAAGCTGAAAATAAATCCATAAAGAATGCAGGGACTCCTATTTTCTAAAGAGTGTTCAATGAAGACCTATCTGATAAGGTAACATTTGAGCAAAGATTTGGAAGAATTGAAAGTATGAGTGATGAGAATATCAAGGGATGACCTTTAAAGATAAAAAAACAATAGAATTAAAAGTTTTAGAGTGTTTAGTATATTTAAGGGGTGATAACAGTAGTATCATGGAGCCAGAGTGGAGTAAGAACTTTGGATTTTATTTTGAGAGAGATGAAAAAGCACTGGATATTTTAGCAGAGATGTTAGATGGTATCAAGTACTCACTCTCATTGCCATGAGAACACCTATTGTGAGTGAGATACAGAAAATATTGTGTGTGTGTGTCTGTGTGTTTGTGTGTGTGCAGTTATGTGGGCAATAGGAAGACTATTACTATAATAACTCAGGAAAAGGAATATAGTGATTTGGAATGTGGAGGTGATGGTGGTTGATAGATTTTAAATATATTTCAAAGTAGAACTGTCAGAGATTTGTTTTGAAGAATTCTTTATAGAAGAAAAAGAGTCCTCAAAAATGACTAAATAGTGTTTAAACTAAACAACTAAAGTAGTAGGCTGCCATTAATTAATGTGGAAGGTTGAGGTTGGAGCACATTTTAAGAGTATGAACCAAACAGTCATGTGGAGTAAAGATATAAAAGTTGGGAGTTAGACAAAGGTCTGAGATGAATACATTGGTATTGATCAGTAACTTATATGATATTTATTGTCATGAAACAAATGAAACTACCTATGAAAGTGTATGTATATAGAGAAAATAGGAGGTCCACAGTGGGTTCTAGATTGTGCCAAAATTTAGTTAAAAATGATGAATAAGGTCCAAAAAAGGGCATGAAAGTCCAGTGGGGTAGAAGGTTAAACAAGAGAGAATGGTGTCCTCAAATTGAAGTCTGTTCCTAAGACAATGGAAAGATAAAGAGTAGAATGATTGTATGCAGAATACTCAGAAGAGTTTTGCTGGAAAGGGAACATGGAGGTGTGAGAGTACCCAGAATAGAAGGGGGATCACAAAAGGCTTTTATGTTTTGTTTTGTTTCATTTTCAGTTGAGTGACATCAAGCCCTCCCTGTTCATATCCTGATGAAAATGACTCAGTAAAGAAAGAGAAAAGCAAATTATAATACAGAAAACACTGAGCAATCACAAATACAAAGTCAATTAATATCTTGGCTATTGTGAACAATGCTGCAATAAATATGAGAGTGCAAATATCTCTTCAATATAATGTTTTCATTTCCTTTGGATAGGTACCCAGAAGTGGGGTTTCTGGGTCATATGGTATCCTATTTTTAAAATTTTAGGAACCTCCAAAGTGTTCTCCATAATGGCCGAACCAGTACACATTCGCACTAACAGTGCACAAGGGTTCTCTTTTCTCCACATCCTCAACAATGTTTGTTATTGTCTTTTTGACAACAGTCATTCTAACAGGTGGATGTCTCATGCACAGCATAGTAATTATAATCAGCAATACTTCAAAGTTGCTAAGAGATCAGATCTTGGTTATTCTTACCAAAAAAAAAAAAAAAGATAATTAATGTGACTTAATAGAAGTGTTGAATAACGCTAAGGTGGTAACCACATTGCAATATATAAATGTAACAGATCAACACATTTTACACCTCAAACTTACAAAATATTATATGTCAATTATATCTCAATAAAAAAAGTGAATAAATAGGAAGAAAAGAGTCAGATGTAATGTACATATATTTCCTCTGTATTCTCAACATACCTGGAAACAAATCCACCAGCTATAGCTGGGTAGAGGCAAGGGACAGGAAACACTGTGTGGGGGGGAAATTTTCCATTCTAAATGTAGGAAAGTTAGTTGACTAAAAAAAGTATTAGATTGCTTCCATGGCCTGGCTATTGTAAATAGTGCTGCAATAAACATTGTGGTACATGACTCTTTTTGAATTATGGTTTTCTCAGGGTATACACCCCATAGTGGGATTGCTGGGTCATATGGTAGTTCTACTGTTAGTTTTTTAAGGAACCTCCATACTGTTCTCCATAGTGGCTGTATCAATTTACATTCCCACCAACAGTGCAAGAGGGTTCCCTCTTCTCCAAACCCTCTCCAGCATTTGTTGTTTGCAGATTTTCTGATTATGCCCATTCTAACTGGTGTGAGGTGATACCTCATTGTAGTTTTGATTTGCATTTCTCTAATAATTAGCGATGTTGAGCAGCTTTTCATGTGCTTCTTGGCCATTTGTATGTCTTCTTTGGAGAAATGTCTATTTAGATCTTCTGTTCATTTTTGGATTGGGTTGTTTGTTTTTTTTTTTAATATTGAGCTGCATGAGCTGTTTATATATTTTGGAGATTAATCCTTGGTCTGTTGATTCATTTGCAAATATTTTCTCCTGTTCTGAGGGTTGTCATTTTGTCTTGTTTGTAGTTTCCTTTGCTTTACAAAAGCTTATAAGTTTCATTAGGTCCCATGTGTTTATTTTTGTTTTTATTTCCATTACTCTAGGAAGTGGATCAAAAAAGATCTTACTGTGATTTATATCAAAGAGTGTTCTTCCTATGTTTTTCTATAGTGTCTGGTCTTACATTTAGGTCTGTAGTCCATTTTGAGTTTATTTTTGTGTATGGTGTTAGGTAGTGTTCTAATTTCATTCTTTTACATGTAGCTGTCCAGTTTTCCCAGCACCACTTATTGAAGAGACTGTCTTTTCTTCATTGTATATCCTTGCCTCCTTTGTCATAGATTAGTTGACTATAAGTGCATGGGTTTATTTCTGGGATTTCTATCCTGTTCCATTGATCTATATTTCTGTAAATGCCCATCGACAGATGAATGCATAAAGAAGATGTGGTACATATATACAATGTAATTTCACTCAGCCACAAAAAGGAATAAAATTGCATCATTTATAGGGATGTGGATGCATCTAGAGACTGTCATACAGAGTGAAGTAAGTCAGAAAGAGAAAAACAAATATCGTATATTAATACATATATGTGGAACCTAGAAAAATGGTACAGATGAACCGGTTTGCAGGTCAGAAATAGAGACACAGATGTAGAGAACAAATGTGTGGACACCAAGAGGGGAAAGTGGCAGGGGGTTGGTGGTGGTGGGATGAATTGGGAGATTGGGATTGACATATATACACTAATATGTATAAAATAGATAACTAATAAGAACCTGCTCTATAAAAAAATAAATAAAACAAAATTCAAAAAAAAGGAAAATATTAGAAGTTCAGTCAGAGCTGAGGTTTATGGGAATGAATTTAATGTAAGACAAATTAACATGATTTCATTTTTCTCTGACCACTTTCTGTTATTTGAATGCTGACTTAGGCAGACAGATGATAGATAGATAGATTGATTGATTGATTGATAAAAATTCCATGGTACTGCTGCCCAAACTCTACTACTTTGTCCCTTCCTTAAGGTCATATTTGACTCTGTCCCACATAAAGCACTTTTCCCAAGCTGCCCTGTTTTCCAGATATTTCAAAGCAGTTTCCAGCTCAGAATCTTCTATTACCCTCACTGGTTTCTCTGTGGCATTGTCAAAGGTCTTTCAGACCACATCTTTCTAATTCTACAATTATCTCAAATCTTATGCAGATTTCAGGATAAAACAGTTCTTTTACCTCATCCATGCTGTTAGGTCTGATCTTTCAAATGAGACCATAATGAATACTAAAAGGAAAGTTCTATTTTATAGATTTGTTTTTCCAGTTGAAACCAACATTACACATCAGAATTACCTTATTTTCAATCAGTAAATATAGTAATATCATTGACCTATTTTTATTAAATCACCTAGTGCTCAGAGGATTCACTATGGATATTACACTTTAGGAAGATGGTTTGGACATGAGATATTACTTCTCTCTTTCTTTCTGTATATATATATATATAATATATGGAAGGAACCAGTTTTTAAAAAACATTTGCAATCTAGAAGAGAGGTAAAGTATTCTATATTAGTGATTATTATTAATAATATTCCAATTTTTAAGCAATTTAATTTTGGGCAGTGTGAAAAATTGTATCTGAATAATTCAAATAAGTAAAGATAAAATCATCTAGACTTTCTTAAATTAAAAATTATCTGAAGCAGATGTGTTTGAATATGTTCTTTCAACTTTGTTAAATTGCACATTTAGAAAATAAATTATTAGCACTATGAGCAAATGAAATAATGAGAACATTTTACTCAATAAGATGAATATCAGTTAAATATGAAATTGATGTTATTATTTCTGCTAATAGAACCTTGGGACCCAGTGATATTAAACTATAAAATACCTATTACTGCAGCCCCTATACTTATGGATATGTTTAATTCTATGTCAAGAATAAAAGACCAAAATTTGTTTTAGAAGCATGCGATTTATGATGTTGTGAACTGGAAAAATGGAATAAAAAGAATATTTTTAAATTTTGTTTTGTTTTATTTTTAGTCTTGTGACATTCAGCAGAAACATTTAATTGTTTTAATAGTTACATTTTTAAATAGCCTGACTCTTTTCTTTATAATGGCATCCAAATCATTGGAAACCAGTCAGGTACAAATGATTATAATTGCTGGAAATGAATACTTTAAAATGTAGAAAGTAGGTAGCTAAGGAGAAAGGCAATGAAAGTATCTTGTAAGAACATTTGTTTGTGTGACAACAAATGCTGAAACTAAATTTCAATTATTTTGTAATTTAACTACAAAATTATTGTAGTAATGCTATAATAGGTGACCTGTCATTGCAACTCTTTAATTGCTAAAAATATGTGACCTTCTGTAGAATTCATTTTGTCAGCCACTTTACATAGCAGGCAGATTAAAAAATGAGCTTTATAATGTTATTTAAAAATTTCAACTTCTTTGACAGGTCAGAAATATAAAGATCCTTCTTTTCATAAGAGAATTCCTCATAATCATATTCCAGGTAATGAGCTTTCAATTAATCATATGTTTTTAAACACCCCTTAATGAAACCTCCCTCCATCATTTGACTTTATCACTGTATATTCAAAAATTAAAATATTTCAATTATTTTTAAACTGATTCACTTTATAGAGACTTGAGAGGGAAGCTAATTTTCGTATTCTGATTTTATTCCATTGTGATCATTGAAATAATTACATAGCAGCAGTCCCAGGACAGAGGTGTTTCTTTGGTTGTGAGAAGAAATAAATGATTTTTGTCTATTTGTGCCATGTTAGCCTAAAGTTAAACATCTGTGGGGTGATATACAAATGTGCATACTTTTAGAAAGAACCTTGGTCCTTGGATCATAAGCCTCACTCCATAAGTAATTAATTTGACTTAAACACCACACAGTGCTGTTACATAATGAAAATGCATTGTATATTTTTCTTAATAAAATATTAAAACAGATTGAATCAATTTATTTGCTCTACATTATATGTCTTCACTGGTTTTAATATTATATCATAAAAATTATCTTCTGTAAACTATTTTGTGTTTTTTTTTCTGTAAGATTCCTTTAAGTATTTACAAATTTTTTATTTGAATTAAGGAATTGTCATATTTTTCTGACAAGACACATAAGCAGATGGTTGGTTTGACAATGAGCACTTTTTTATCTATCATTCATTTTCCATGATGCATAATACATACAAATAGCATATAAAGAGTTTCAAATTATATTTATTTTCCCTGAACTGATCCATATTCCTAAGTGTGATTATAGCTCAATCTATAGCTTCAAGCTTTTGTTGAATTGAAATTATGAGAAAAAGCGACAATCATGAGAACAATATTGTATTTAATATTTATAATAAATTTTAAATATTTTTAATTTTCCAAGTCTATCAGATTATATCAAGTTAAATAATTATAATACATTGTCATTTAAAGGTTTTGGTAAAATATTTTTGCTATATTTCTCAGGTAGAAAACAGTGAATAACCCTAAAGAGATAATATGTATTCTTTTGAAAATCAGGATAGTTTTAGGTCTTTTCTTTCAAGAATAAAAAGATAAAAAGACTGATTTTGTTGTCATCTTATTATCAAAAGTAAATAATGAATATTCTTTGAATACTAAATCCACATAATAACAAGTATTAAAAAGAAAATATTAATAAATGAATTTCCAACTCTTTACATATTTTTGCAAGAAATATAATGGGGAGACTAATTAATGGTTTATCATCATAAAAATACATTAAATAAATATGAATTTCTATGAAGTAAATGAAAATAAAGTTTAAGTAGTATATTAATGAAGATATTATTTTAACTAAGTTTTAGTGATATGAAGTCATTATTGTATATGGCCTTCAATATAATTTAAAAAGTCAATATTGATAGTATATCAGGTACTATGTTTTTTCAATAATATACATGTTTGATGAAATATGTTAGAAATCAATTTGAAAATTTCAAAAAAATATTTTTTGTGTTTATGTAAGTAAAGGAAATTTGAAAACAACAGGTATAAAGTGACAAATTTAATTAGCTATCTACTTTTAGTTGTGATAGAAAGTTGTCTCAGTTGATATTTAAATATCACATGAATTTAAATTCTTAAATAAAAATTATTACATTTGGGAGAAAACAGGCTAAAATGCAAAAATTATGTATGGCAGGGAATGCTAATACTCTTCGATATCTATGTTAGCTGAACTTTCCAAGTCTTGCAGTTTTGTGGGGACCAAATGATTAGTTTTGACAAATGAAATATAAGTGCCACTTCTGGGCTGAAGGTAATAAAGGGCTGAGTTGCTTTTTTCCATTTCATACTTTCCTTTTTTCACTGACCTTAAGGGCCATTTGTCAGAGATGACATAGCTTCATTTTGGAGGAGAACCTACAACCTAGAGAAAACTTTGTGCAAGAAATAACATTTGTGATATTAAGCAACTTTGAGTTTAGAATGTTTATTACAGCTGTGTGCATTATTTTGACTAATATCAACAACGGTAATTTGAAGTGGACTATCCAAATAGGAGAACTGTATTTAGTGTTTGATCAGTGAGCAGCAAGGAGAATGTTGTTATAGCCTGGAAATATGAAAATCCATATTACTTATATTAAATTATTTGGTAAACATACCATTTATCATAACTGGTGGAATTGAAAGTCTGACATGGAATGTGAAACAATGAGAAGAGTTACTGATGACTTGGAGTTTCTTAGCTAAAGCAGGATGTAATACCTATTTATTGAAACCAGAAACACCAAAGGAGACACAGTTTTGATGTTTGTGAATATCAGGAATTAAGTCTGGGTATACTAGGTTTAATGTATTATTTAAACACCCAAAGAAATAAAGTTCAGGGATTACGGCTTAGAGCTTTCAAACATGTAGAGGTTGTAATATGAAGAAAAATCAGTAAAAGAGACTAAGAAGGGACAGTCAGTATGATAGGAGGAAAAAACAGAGAGAGAAAGAGAGAGAGAAATAGGAGACAGTGTTATGGACGTATATTTTAACGATTTTTGATGCAAAATCAGTGAGAGAAAAAGGGTCTTCTTTGAAATTGGAAGTAAGAGACAAAGAATTTCATACATATTAATGTGAGAAAAATAGAAGTATGTCTGTAGTCTGGTAGGAATATTCCAGTAGAGAGAAAAACATTAGAGATTCATAAGAAAAAAAAGTATTAGAGCAATTCCTAGTGTAGCCTGAAGTTTCAAATATAAGGATTTGCCTTAACTACATGCATGGGAAGTTTATAATAATATAGAGTAGGTAAAGTGTCTGGATGAATGCAGCTGAATATGGGAAATTCTGGAAACACTATTATGGTCTTCAAACTTGATTTTAGTTTAAAGATACCTTAAATGCTTAAATATTTGACTCTGGAGTAAATATTTTCACACATAGTTTGCCCATGTGGAAGGCAAAACAATTCACTGAGGCCTCAAAGGAAGCAAAGAGTAGAGGTATATTAAAAGAAATTTCAGTAAACCATGCAAAAGAATATTATACTAATTAAAACTGATATGGAATTCATTGGCTTTGGAAATAATTTAATGCTGTGTGTTACAATGAGATTTGTGCTTAATGATCTTTATAATTCTTTCTTATGCACTAAACTCTTTCTGTGATTTTGATACATGGGAAATATTTAATAATTTAAATATATTACCAGTAGTTTTGTCTAGGTTGTTGCTGAGTGCTTTGCTATGCCTTACTGGTTTCCTTAATCCTATATTCATTTTTAAATAGTTCCTTTATTAATGGTTCTTTATTGGAATATTTGGGTGTTCCAAATATCTTTTTTATCAGGAACTTAACAGTTACATCCTTTATCTCTTAATTTTAAAGAATTCTCAAGTTTTTCAATATTTTCTGCTCTTCATTCTTTGGTGTTTTCAATAACATGGTAGGTTAATGAACTGAAAACATTATCAAATTACGTAGCTCCATACACGATGGCAATGTTGAGGCCTCTGAGACACTGATAGTCCCTCACTTGTAGTATACTAAATTGCATTACCACAGCAACCCAAACCTATATTTACTTTCCTCTGAACATTTAAACTAGAGAGATTTCATCAAAAAAATTTTAAATTGAAATTTGGATATATATATTCAATAATAATTTTAATATTTCCTTTGTGAATTACAATATAAAACAAATTAATACAATAAGATAAGGATACATAGTCAATTGATTCATTCTATGTTGATATTATTATTCCCTTGATGTATATGCTTTACATAGAATTATGAACAAGGTAATAATTTAGGTCATTTTTTAAGTATTTAATCTTAAATTATTCTCTTTTTTCTCACTAAAAAAAGGATTTGATGTTACCAATGTTTTGCTGCTTACCTACATAGTATCAAAAATAATGAAGCATAGGAAAAAATGCATTTTACTGGATTTTATAAAGCCTTCTGTCAGGTTGAGAGGAAAAAGAATGTTAACAATTGCTATTCTATTCTTATAGTATTCATTTCCAGTTCAGAACTTTTTAACCTGATGCATTTTATGAAAAGAATTTGAAGAAAAGTTTGGTGATAATATCTCTTCTAACTCTAAAGCAGAAAAGCCACATGCAACTTATGGTTACTTCTAACTCAGACACTTATTTTTTTATTCTTAAGTTATTCAGTCCAGAAACATTACCATAAATAAACAGTAATAAGCATAAAATAAAGATTTTTGTGTGTTTTTCCTGACATAAGAAGGGTGGAATACTGTATTCCTGGTGATGATGCTAAAAAAATCAGTTTTTCTCACTCTCAACAACAGCAGATAAGTAGAAAAACATAGACTCAATACAGTGAAGAAAATTAAAATAAATGAGCTAGAGAGAAATTAATTGCCAGAAAGTTGGGAAATGGAGGTTAACAGAGAAAAAAATGCCATACAATTTAGCAAAGTAAAATCATAGACAGTAGAAAGAAAGAAGTGAGTAAATTCAATGAAAACCTTAAATTAAGGTCAATAAACCCTACAGTGAAAAGGCTAAAATGAAAAACGACTCTCTTTCAGACAGAGTTTGTGAATAACCTCCAAAATACATAATGCCTAGACAGTAACACTTTGGGTAATCTCCAAACATGGGATAAATAAGGGCAGTCTTAATGTTGCTTTAGAAGAGAACAATTAAACCGAGAATGAGACAGGAAATTATATGAATGGAATAGATTCATTCCTTTCTCCGGAATTAATAATCAGATCCCTATGGAGATGGAACTAGAGATCAACAATCATATAAATACATATAAGGTATCCTTGACATACTGGAAATTATGTTTATGCTTAATCAGCTTAGGAAAATCTGGTTATGTTTTATCAATATTATATATATATATATATACACATCTATCTATCTATCTATATCTATCTATCTATCTATATATATATATATATAAACTAACTTTAAAAATGTCATTTTGAAGTACATTTCTAGTGGGAAAAAAAGAGCAGTAGATAACAGTAAGCATTGTCTGTTTCTGAAATCTCTGAAAAGACGATGGTCTTATCTTTTGCTCACTGCCCTTGTGCTCAAGCAGGATTCTTTCATTACTTAATAGATGATTCTTATAGAAAACTTTAATTACCTAACAAATTAAGAGAAAGATAGTCATCAATTACCTAATTATCCAGCAGGTAGAAAAAAGATAGGTATGGAGTCCTCCTGGATGTAAGGATATTAACTCTGTGTCTCAGTAGATATTAAATCAAAGGGGAAACAGGTCAAATCAATTTTGTGAGCATGCAGTTTTATTTTGGAATCTTATTGTAAACAATGGTTAATAAAGTCCAGCATCTCCCCAAATATGTGGATTTCTTATAATAAAAAAAATCTCTTTGAACTCTGAGAATATTTTTTCTGAGATTATATGCAGTGTGGGTTCTATATATTTTAGTTGGACACAAGCCAATCTGTAGTAAATTGAACATTTAAACAACTTATTTACAAAAATGTCAGGACTGCAATACAAATAAGTATAAAGCAAACAAAATATTTACTCTCACTTTCATCATCATGATAGGAAAATATAATATACTATCATATTCATATATGCAAATATATTCATTATATGAATTATATCAATTAGTAAATGCAAAATTAATAAATTCCACCCTATGTTTTCTGTATTAGTCTCTCAGATTCTAAATCGTTATGACCTCATCTTTAAGACAAGGCTTTACTCTCATTCTGTTGTTAAACAATGTTAGTGTGCCATGAAGACTGACTCAGAACCTGAAGTCATTTCAACAATGTGATGCCAACATTGGCGACTTCTTGAAGGGCCGTCAGTCCTCTCTCCTGGAGGCACTCACTTCAGCATCACTTCAAATTCAAAATGATCTAAAATTTAACCAGTTTCTGAAAGTCACAAATTAGTCATGAGAAAATATGGATGAAATTGTATCTATTACTATTGACCTATTCAGTCTACTCTTGCTTTCTATTTTCATATTCTATTTTTTTCTCCTTCATTCTATATATCTATTTCCTATAATGAAACAGAAATTATTCTGAATAAATGGATTTGGTGATCTGATTTGGGTCAGATTTGCATTTTATGTAACACTGTGGTGGAATTTTTGTAATAGAACACAATGAAATTAGATTTGTTTCCTTTAGTGGATTTATAATTTGTTAACACTGGTATTTCTTCCCTGATAGCTACTGCAGAAATCTCATATATGCAGAGCTAGCAGGCCAATCTGAAAAATACCAAATATCATGACAGGAAACTTTGAAACATAGACATTCTCTGCTCCATTAAATTATCCTTCAGGGCTTCCCTGGTGGCGCAGTGGTTGAGAGTCCGCCTGCCGATGCAGGGGACGCAGGTTCTTGCCCCGGTCTGGGAAGATCCCACATACCGTGGAGTGTCTGGGCCCGTGAGCCATAGCCGCTGAGCCTGCACGTCCGGAGCCTGTGCTCCGCAACGGGAGAGCCACAACAGTGAGAGGCCCGTGTACCACACACACACACAAAATTATCCTTCAGTAAAAAGTAATATTTTGCTCTCATGCAAAAGCAAGTGAGATATATTCAATTCTGCCTTGCATATCTAGCAATACTGATCAGAAGGCAGTCAAAAACAATGAGGAAACTATTTAGATGAAATAAGTAAAACAAATTCAACTATCATTTTTCTATTGTCTCTCAAGTTCATCAAAGAACGTTAGGTATTTTAAATGTAATTCCTTAAATTTCAATAGATCGCATAGGATGGTAACACAGATTCACATTGAGGAAATCACAAAGTTTTATTAATTTAGTTTATTTCACCCACATGACCAGTGTTTTGAGAAGATTTCACTTCAATACGAATCTCAGAATTTCAAAGTTTTAGATTTGAAAATAGGAATATATATATATATATAAATATATACATATATATATATACATATATATATACATATATATATATATATACACACACAAACACACACACACACACATATTCTAACTGGTGTAGTCAAGTGAACTATTAAGACATCAGTAAAAAATTGACATTGGCCTTGCTTGCCAGTTAAAATTAGAAATTTATAACTTGCAACATTTTTCATACTGAGTAGTTATCTTGGCCTTTAAGATATGGTTAGTCATAGTTGATACGGAGTACTATTAAGTAGTTATCTGATCTTGAAAGATAAGCTTGAGAAATACTAGCAACTATGCAAAGTTACACTTTTCAATGTCTAAGAAAGTTTGGTAATGAATATTCTTATTTCATATAAACATATTTGCCTTTTTCATTTATAATATAAACCTATTTCAAAGACTGGCTATATTGAAGAAACTGGGATCACATTTTTTTGACATTCTCAATACACATTATAATTTTACTTCATTTTGTTTTCTGGTTCATCTTAGATTGTTATGGACTTGGAATTTGCCCAAAACCTGTATTCCACAAGAGTCTTGCCCCTTTCTGATGGCTGCCTATCTCTGCTGGACACTTTTCTCTCTGTATCATTTCCCAGTAGGCCGTAGATCTGCTACAGCACAGTGCTAAAGCTGTGTTTCATTGCATCCTTAAAGTTTGGCCCTCTGCCTCTCCTATCCATGAGCATATTATTTTACTGAACTGGATAGTAACTATAGACATTGAAATGCATAATTTTATCCAAGCTTGTTATTGTAATAACATAATACACCTAGTCAGCCTATGTTATATGTTAAAATATTTTTAAAGTTTTTATTGAAGTGTCAAAGGTTTCTCTTCAAAGGTATTGTGAAGTTAAGAATTGAAGGCCAAAATAATTTTTTATTCTGAGCATCAGTCTTTTAAAACCCTGTTATCAGCAAGTTCTCTTCTAAAGAATGTATTATATATAAATGTTTCAATCATGGTACATTTGTAAAAATAAAGATTGAAGTTCACAAATGTTATTTGATTGTGCTGGAAATATAGAACAGTGTATGATTGGGAAATTTTTTCCCTCTTCATTGCAGTTTGATATACTTGTAGTCTTGAAAAGCCTGTTCCCACAAGATATAAACGACTATGTCTTCAAGGTCATTCAAAGAATATTTAGTCTTTAGTAATGAAAACAAAAGAAATACACACAAAAACAGAAGCATATTTCAAAATAACTTTACAATCATATGCAACTACTGTATTAAATAGCAAGCTGTGTTTATTGTTGACAAAGCTAATATCCCTTACTATTGAAAGACAAAACTTGTTCACACTTCCATAGGTCCTTTACATAGTATTTTTACAATATAAGAACTGAAGCATTTTCACCTCTGTAAGTTGTTAATCAGAAATATTGATGCCTAGAAATGTTACTATCATCATTGTAACTACAAAATTTAATTTCTGACTATAAAATTAGTAATGAAACAAAACCATTAATGATTAGACAACTCAGCTCTCACATTTCTTTTCAAATTGGTTGACACAGTCATTGAGTAATAGTGTTTTTCTGCATGAAATGGATTGAATATAAATACAATTATTTCAAGAGGCAAATTGCATTTCCAACAGATATTTTTCATCACTATACATCAATATTTTTCTATATGCAATAATATTTTCAAGCACTGTATACCAAAGATGATTGTCTTAAATAAAATTAATATTTTTGTTTGTGCAATTGAGAAAATGTAATTTAATATGTGTAAGTGACATGGCAAAAACACATAGAAAATGAAAGACCACATCTTAAATAGAATTCCATATCTGGAAATTCTTGATCATTTAATTTTCTACTAGAATCCATTGACTTGTATCTCTCTAACTCAAAATAACAAAATAAATATGACTGAAGTAAAACTCCATTTACTGGTATTTAATAATTTAGAATGAAATACTTCAAAAATTGTTGATCTATTCAATGAATATTTCCTCAGTGAAAGGCTTATTTCATATGAGTGAAAGCAGATTATGAGATATTAAAATAATACACTGTGCATGATGATAATAGATACTTCACAAGAAGGTACTGAAATATTGAACTGTAAAGTAAGTAAAAGAACTTTCCCATCACTCATTCTTTCATTTAATCATCAAAAATTACTGGGTGTCTTTCATGTACTAATCACAGTGTTTTTGATACCGAAAAAACAGATAAACAAATGTTCATTATCATTAATGTTTATAATCTAGAAAAAGAGACATATATAAGAATCAATACAACTAATGCAATGTGGTAAGTATCTATACGTTTTTTTGGGGGGAAAAAAGAAGGGTGAAAACAACTTGGGATTATCCAAGGATCTTAAAAATAGAAGAGTTGGATCATGCAACATGAGCAGGTTTTCTACACACTGATGGGGTTATTCAGATTTTTAGAGCCCACTATCATGTATCAAATAAATTATAACATGTAAAATCCAGTTTAAAAAAGAGTAGCTGTAGGCAAACATGGGAAAGAGAAATGGCATAATTACACATTCCTTTAACAGCTCATCCTAGATCCAAAGAGTAAATTGACAAAGCAACAAAATCCTCTGTGAAGGATGTGGTGAGAAAGAAATGTACCACTGAGGACCCTTCATGACTGTGATTTGATTGCTCCCAAACTTGTCATTTAGACATTGCTTTTCAACAAAAGCATAGAAAATTTGAGTTATATTGTAAAGTACCATCTAAACAAGCAATTTATAACAAGGTTTGCCCTCTTAGGCTACAGCACACTTCACATTTATCAATCAGAAGCATGCATATTTGAGATAGCTCAATTTCTCTCAAGATTTCTACCTGAGAATTGGAGTTTATTTCCTCCTAGCAGCTAGTTAAAGTAGTGAGGGTCATATTTTTATTAACCAATACTGAACAGAGAAAGATATTAGTTTATCTGAAATCAAAACATTCTTCCAGGAGGCCTACTCAAAAGTTACCAATTTTTTTATTTGTAGATTCTTTTTTATTTTATATTGGAGTATAACTGATCAACATTGTGTTAGTTTCAGAAGTACAGCAAAGTGATTCAGTTATTAATATACATGTTATCTATTCTTTTTCCAAATTCTTTTCCCATTTAGGTTATTACAGAATACTGAGCAGAATTCCCTGTGCTATATGGTAGATCCTTGTTGGTTGTCTATTTTAAATATAGCAGTGTGTTTCCATACAAGTTGTAAAATTTTTTGTTCTAATTATGTGAAAAATTCCATTGGTAATTTGATAGGGATTGCATTGAATCTGTAGATTGCTTTGGGTAGTATAGTAGTATAGTCATTTTCACAATATTGATTCTTCCAATCCAAGAACATGGTGTATCTCTCCATATGTTTGTGTCTTCTTTGATTTCTTTCATCAGTGTCTTATAGTTTCTGGGTACAGGTCTTTTACCTCCTTAGGTAGGTTTACCCTAGGTATTTTGCTCTTTTTGTTGCTATGGTAAATGAGAGTGCTTCCTTAATTTCTCTTTCTGATCTTTAGTTTTTAGTGTATAGGAATGAAAGAGATTTCTGTGCATTACTTGTATCCTGCAACTTTAAGAAATTCATTGATTAGCTCTTGTAGTTTTCTGGTGGCATCTTTAGGATTTTCTATGTAGGGTATCATGTTATCTGCAACCAGTGACAGTTTTAATTCTCCTTTTCCAATTTGGATTAATTGTATTTCTTTTTCTTCTCTGATTGCCCTTGCTAGGACTTCCAAAACTATGTTGAATTGTAGTGGTGACAGTGGATATTTTGTCTTATTCCTGATCTTAGAGGAAATGCTTTCACTTTTTCACCATTGAGAATAATGTTTGCTATGGGTTTGTTTTATACCGCCTTTATTACGTTGAGGTAGGTTCCCTCTATGACCACTTTCTGGAGAGTGTTTTATCATAAGCGGGAGTTGAATTTTGTCAAAAGTTTTTCTGCAACTATTGAGATGGTCATAAGGTTTTTACTCTTCAATTTGTTAATGTGGTGCATCAAATTGATTGATTTCCATGTATTGAAGAATCCTTGCATCCCTGGGATAAACCCTACTTCATCATGGTGTATGATCCTTTTAGTGTGTTGTTGGATTCTGTTTGCTAGTATTTTGTTGAGGACTTTTGCATCTATGTTCATCAGTGATATTGGTCTGTAATTTTCTTTTTTTGTTATCTTTGGTTTTGGTATCAGGGTGATGGTGGCCTTGGAAGTGTTCCTTCCTCTGCAATTTTTTGAAACACTTTGAGAAGGATGGGTGTTAGCTCTTCTCTAAGTGTTAGATAGGATTGTCTGTGAAGCCATCTGGTCCTGGACTTTTGTTTGTTGGAAGATTTTTAATCACTGTTTCAATTTCATTACCTGTGATTGGTTTGTTTATATTTTCTATTTCTTCCTGGTTCAATCTTGGAAGGCTGTACCTTTCTAAGAATTTGTCCATTTCTTCCAAGTTGTCCATTCTATTGGCATATAGCTGCTTTTAGTAGTCTCTTGTGATCCTTTGTATTTCTATGGTGTCTGTTGTAATTTCTCCTTTTTCATTTCTAATTTTATTGATTTGAATCCTCTCCCTTTTTTTCTGATGAGTCTGGCTAAAGGTTTATCAATTTTGTTTATCTCTCAAAGAACCAGATTTTAGCTTCATTGATTTTTGCTTTTGTTCTTTATGTTTCTATTTCATTCATTTCTGCTCAAACCCTGAATAACCAAAACAATCTTGAGAAAGAAAAATGGAGCTGGAGGAATCAGGCTCTCTGACTTCAGACTATACTACAAAGCTATAGTAACCAAGACAGTGTGGTACTGGCAGAAAAACAGAAATATAGATCAATGGAACAAAATAGAAAGCCCAGAGATAAACCCACACACCTATTGTCACCTAATTTATGACAAAGAAGGCAAGAATATACAATGGAGAAAAGACAACCTCTTCAATAAGTGGTGTGTGGAAGACTGGACAACCACATGTAAATGAATGTAATTAGAACACTCTCTAATGCCATACACAAAAATAAACTCCAAATGGATTAAAGACCCAAATGTAAGACAGGACACTATAAAACTCTTAGAGGAAAATATAGGAAGAACACATTTTGACATAAATCGCAGCAAGATATTTTTTGACCCACCTCTGAGAGTAATGAAAATAAAAACAAAAATAAACAAATGGGAGCTAATGAAACTTAAAAGCTTTTGTACTGCAAAGGAAACCGTAAACAAGACAAAAAGACAGCCCTCAGAATGTGAGAAAATATTTGCAAAGGAAGCAACTGACAAGGGATTAATCTCCAAAATATACAAACAGCTCATGCAGCTCAATATCAAAAAAAAAAAAAATCAAAAAATGGGTGAGGGCTTCCCTGGTGATGCAGTGGTTGAGAGTCCACCTGCCGACACAGGGGACGTGGGTTTGAGCTCCGGTCCGGGAAGATCCCACATGCTACAGAGTGGCTGGCCCCGTGAGCCATGGCCACTGAGCCTGCGCATCTGGAGTCTGTGCTCCACAACGGGAGAGGCCACAACAGTGAGAGGCCCACGTACCACAAAAAGAAAAAGATGGGTGGAAGACCTAAATAGACATTTCTCCAATGAAGACATACAGAAGGTCAAGAGGCACATGAAAACATGCTTGACATCACTAATTATTAGAGAAATGCAAATCAAAACTACAATGAGTTGTCACCTCCCACCAGTCAGAATGGTCATTATCACAAAATCTACAAACAATAAATGCTAGAGAGAGAGTGAAGAAAAGGGAACCCTCTTGCACTGTCGGTGAGAATGTAAATTGATACAGCCACTATGGAAAACAGTATGGATGTTCCTTAAAAAACTACAAATAGAACTGCCATATGACCCAGCAATCCTACTACTAGGAATATGCCCTGAGAGAACCATAATTCAAAAAGAGACATGTACCACAATGTTCACTGCAGCACTATTTACAACAGCCAGGTCATGGAAACAACGTAAATGTCCATCAACAGATTAATGGATAAAAAAGATGTGGTACATTTACACAATGGAATATTACTCAGCCTTTAAAAGGAATGAAACTGAGTCTTTTATAGAGACATAGATAGACCTAGAAACTGTCATACAAAGTGAATTAAGTTAGAAAGAGAAAGACAAATATTGTATATTAACACATTTATGTGGAATCTAGAAAAATGGTACAGATGAACCTATTTGCAAGGCAGAAACAGAGACACTGATGTAGAGAACAAATGTATGGATACCATGGGGGGAAATGGTGGGTGGGATGAATTGGGAGATTGGGATTGACATATACACTACTGTGTATAAAATAGATAAGTAATATATTTATATAGCACATATTTGCTTTATAGCACAGGGAACTCTACTCAGTGCTCTGTGGTAACCTCAATGGGAAGGAAATCCATAAAAGAGGTTATATATTCATACATATAGCCATTTCACTTCACTGTATAGCAGAAACTAACACAACATGGTAAAGCAACAATACCTCAATAAAAACATTTTGAAAATAAATAAATAAATAAAGCAGTGTGTACATGTCAATCTCAAACTCCCAAACTTCAAACACTCCCAAGTTACCAAATTTTAAAAATGGTCAATCTACTCTCATTTCCTGTTCAGATGGGTATGGTCATATCAATATTCAGTAGAGATATTCCCAAACTCTGTCTTGTTTTTCCTTATTCCAGTCTCTCCCCACAATCATCTCTCAAAGAAAAATTATCACATAGAAAACTCTAAAATGTTATAATTTATCCTTTACAATCAAGTTAAGAAATATGGAATTTATCCTATAATAAAAAGAGTAAGAATCAATGGAGGCTTCTAAAAAAGGTAACACAGCAAATTGCTTATGGAAAGTGTCACCAGGGAAGTTTTCTCTCATGTGTAGTGAATGATTTTGACTTTCATTTTACATGTTATCATGCTTAAAATTATGTATAATGTGCACACATTACATATAAACAAACACGTAAATAAACAAAAATTATGTGAATACATAAATTTAATGTCTGCGTCCTTTACATCAAATTCACAAAACAAATAATTGATTGGTTAACAGTAACCAAAATGGATGATATCTCTGCATCTTAAGGGGACCATGAGTTATAAATACAAATAAGTAGTTCCTGTTTCATTAGAATCTGTAAAACAATGGGACCAAGCAGCCTCGTTTTAGGAACCTTGAACAGAGAGCCAGTGAACAAAGTGAGTTTTGTGTCTAGGTCTCAGGAATGTCAAATGACAGAGGCAACCAGCAGATGTGGATGCTCAATGGTGTTAAGGAAAAATTAAAACAGAAAATATTGTTGCCATAGGGAGTTAGACTATTTTTTGTTTGTTTGTTTCTTTGTTTTGTTTAATTTTTAACAACATTATTGTAGTATAATTGCTTTACAATGTTGTGTTAGTTTCTGCTGTAAAACAAAGTGAATCAGCTATACATATACTTATATCCCCATATCCCCTTACTCTTGTGTCTCCCTCCCACCCTCCCTATCCCACCCCTCTATGTGGTCACAAAGCCTCAAGTTCATCTCCCTGTGCTATGCAGCTGCTTCCCACTAACTATCTGTTTTAAATTTGGTAGTGTATATATGTCCATGCTACTCTCTCACTTCGTCCCAGCTTACCCTTCCCCCTCCCCGTGTCCTCAAGTCCATTCTCTACATCTGCCTCTTTATTCCTGTCCTGCCCTTAGGTTCTTCAGAACCTTTTTTTTTTTTTAGATTTCATAAATATATGTTAGAATACAGTATTTGTTTTTCTCTTTCGGACTTACTTCCCTCTGTATGACAGACTCTAGGTCCACCCACCTCACTACAAACAACTCAATTTCATTTATTTTTATGGCTGAGTAATATTCCATTGTATATATGTGCCACATCTTCTTTATCTATTTGTCTGTCGATGGACACTTAGGTTTTTTCTATGTCCTGACTATTGTAAATAGTGCTGCAATGAACATTGTGGTGCATGTCTCATTTTGAATTATGGTTTTCTCATGGTATATGTCCAGTAGTGGGATTTCTGGGTCATACAGTAGTTCTATTTTTCATTTTTTAAGGAACCCCCATACTGTTCTCCATAGTGGCTGTATCAATTTATATTCCTACCAACAGTGCAAGAAGGTTCCCTTTTCACCACACCCTTTCCAGAATTTGTTGTTTTAAAATATAAGTTAAAATACACTCTGTGGACTCCTGGAAATATTTCAAGGATACATTGAAGAGGATACAAGTCCTCTGCTCATAGGCAGGATTAAGAGAGAATTTTGAAAATTACTATTATTGACCTAATTTTACTCACAGCTTGCTGAGGCCTGCTAAAACTGGATTGTTTATCTAATCTCACAATTTTTTTTAAAGGATAAGCATAGGAAAAAATGACTAAACATCAATTCAATTTGTCCCCCTCTAACTGTAACAATATTGACTCCTAATATCCTTCAGGAGAAAATATGAAATACTTATAACACTTCCCAATATGCTCATCTCTGCTCTGTCTTTGATCACTTTATTTAAACATCTCATGGTATCACAGTCATCATAATCCTAACAAACAATATGTCATCATATTAATTTAAAAATGATAGTGACCATTTTATACAAATAAAAGACCACACTTTTTGCAACACCATGGCTCTTAACAAACTTGGATTTGAGAAATAACTGAATAACAGTCTTGTACCATGATGCAGTAGAAAACAAACATGAGTTTTGAGATCAAAGGAACCTATTTTCAAATAATGACAGAAAAACTTGCTAAATCTGTAAATATATAAAAATTAGCCATCTGGAAAATGGTGATAATAATAGGAAATTTCTAAAGTGGTTGTAAAGGTGAGTGTTGAGACACACACATATGCACATAGCATCTATCACTGTGTTGGCCACCCAGTAAATATTCAAAAACCTACTGTGCCTTATAGTCTTTCTTAACTTAAGCATTAGCCTCAAATGGATTCTTAAGGCTGCCCACCAAATGTGCAATATTTTCCTGGTACATTCCTACACCAACTCTCCTTTCTCTTCAATCCACAACACCTCTCCCCCATCCTCAGAGCTGATGAGAAAAAAAATTTAACAAGACATCTTCACACCTGTCTACAGCAGTACATACATACCCTATGTACTCTCTTGTTACTGTGGTTGAAGCGTTGAGGCAATTATTTTCCAAGAAAAGACAAAATTTTCTAATTGTATACCAGTACCTTATTGGCAATTCAAAAATATCCCTCCAGTAATTGTACTTTCTCCTCTACATGATAAATTGTCCTGTTCCTGGATTCATCTAAGCAGCAAGCCAACATGAGAAATTTATGCCCATTACAAAGAAATACTCTTGACTCTACTTCTCTTTCCATTTTTGTCCTGTACATTTTCTTGCCTTTAAAACAACAGTACTGAAAATGTTCTCTACACTCATTTCCTCTCAACCATGTTATCTTGAGATCAATTAATGAGTTTTTTGCCATATCCTCTCTACTGAAACTGGTATTTTCTAGCCCATGCTGATCTTCCTTTGGTGAATCAAATAGCCAATTCTCATTTTACATCTTATGTGATTTATTGTCTTCATATGGCTTCCTATTCTGGGTGTGGGGGAATATTTGTTTTGGCTTTTGTTTTGTTTTGCTTTTTCCTGACCACAATGAGCTACTTCTTCTCAGTCTCCTTTGGTGGTTCTCAGTCCCAGATCCTAATACTGAAAAGACCTCATCTTTAAACATCTGATTCAGTCAACTTCAGAATCCTATACACAACTGCCTGATGACACTCCATTTGAATTTCCAAGTGTAACTCTTAACTCATCTTTGTCCAAAACAATATTCTGGTCTGACCCCAGCCCCTAATATCCTTCTTATGCAGTCTTTCCCATTTCTGTGGTGACAGCTCTATTTCTTCAACTGCCTAGTTCCAACATATTAGAGTCATCCTTGACTCCTTTCACACAATCATCCAATCTGAGAGCAAATTATGCTGCTTCTACATTCAAAATATAACCTTACAAACATTGAGGACATTATGTTAAGTGAAATAAGTTAGAGAAAGACAAATACTGTATAATCTCACCTATATGTGGAATCTAAAAAAACATAAAATCACAGAAATATAACAGATTAGTAGTTTCCAGGGCAGAATGTGGATGAAATGGATGAAGGTTGTCAGAGTGTACAAAATTCCAGTTTAAGATAAATAAGTTCTAGGGATGTAATGTATGGCATGGTGATAGTTATTTTTCAATTAGGTAAAATTATTGTGTTGTAAGCCTTAAACTTACACAATGATAGATATCATTTATGCCTCAATAAATCTGGAAAAAAATAAAATAAAAATAAATAAACAAAATAAAATAAAACCTTAACTTTTTACCCCACCTACCATGATTTGTCACCATCCTCTCTCACAGTGGATTAATCTTGTAACTTCCTAATTAGTCCCTATGGTTCCAGTCTTTCTTAAAGTATATTTCCAAGACAGAAGTTACCTTGATCTTGTTAAAATGAGAGAGAGAGTGTATTATTATTCTAATCAAATTCTTCTAAGAGCTTCTCATCTCACTGTAAGTCAAAATCAAAATCACACAATGGCCTACAAAACACTTCAGAAAGTGCCTCCAATGTACATCTCTATTCTTCCACTATTTACTTAAATAAATATCTTATTTCCTCTCCACTTTGTACTTGCTATTTTCTCAGCCTGGAATTTCTTTATTCCAGTTGATCCACCAAACCCACTCCCTCACTTCTTTCTGGTCTTCACTTAAATATCAATCACCCAGTGAGGCTTTCCCAGACTACTATATTAAAATTACATCTCACCTAACTAACAACATCCATTACCCCATTTTCATTTATGTTTCTCTAAGGCAATTATCATTATTTAACCTGCTCTATATTTCACTTACTCATTTGATTAGCTATAAACTCCTAATAGAATTTAAACTGTACGAGGGTAGTGATTTGTGACTTTTAAGTTCACTGATGTCATCCATATCCTACAACGTGCCCTAGCTTGTAGGGGATCTGCTGTAGATATTCATGGGATGTATTATTTAAATATAGAATTTCAGTCTTTCATAAAGTTTATTAAGAAAATCACTAATCACTGTGCAAATATACTTTAAAAATTCATGGTGTTAGAAGGGTTTATATACTCTCTATTTCAGAAGTGACATCAGATATTCTGTCCAAGACCACAGGACAAGTTAGTAGCTGAGACAAAAACCTGAACTCATGTTTATGAATTCCTATTTAGGGATCCCTTCAATGCTAGGAATTTTTCTATTGAGAGTGAAAACCTTTCAAAAGTTCAGAAAGCATTGATAGGACTTAGAAATCTTAAATTATTAATATGGAGGTATTTCTGTTTCAATTTGGAACATAAATTGGAGTTACCTTTAGAGTATTAAAGTGAAGATAATCATTAGGAAATATGGCTCTGGAACTAAGGATGATGATAAAGACTGAGTGTCAGGTGGATGGTTTAGATTTATAAATTATCCTTGCACAGATTTGATTAAAGAAATAGAAGCAAAGTAGATCATAGGAGACAGCATCAAATGAGAAAAGAGTAAAGTCTTGGATGAAATTCTCAGCTACATTACAATTTTAGAGATAGTTAAAATATTTATTAATCAGAGAAATAGTTAAAAATTATTTAGTTACAGGATATCTAAATGTGGAGAATTTCAGGAGGAATTGGCTATGAGAAATGTTAAATGCTACAGAGAGGGAAATAAGATGATGTGGGCAATAGTAGTCCAGTGGAATGGTCGTGAGAAAACTTGAGTTGGTTAATTTGACAAGGAAGATGAGAGAATGGATTCTACATATATATCCAAGACTTTCAAGTTATTGCCTGTGTTTTTTATCATTTTATTTTGTAAATACCCTTTAAAACTTATGGTGTGTTATGGATTGAATGTTTGTGTCACCCTAAAATTCATATGCTGAAATCCTAACCCTCAATGTGATGGTATTGAGAAGTGGGAGATTTGGGAGGTAATTATGTCATGAGGATGGGACCTTCATGAATAGAATGAATGCCCTTATAAAAGAGACCTTAGAGGATTACTGCCCATATGAAAGAGACCCTAGAGGGCTTTCTTGCCCTTTCCACTACGTGAGGACATGACAAGAAGTCTGCAACTCAGAAGAGGGCTCTCACCCTGATCTCAGACGTCCCACCTTGAGAATTGTGAGAAATAAATTTCTGTTGTTTATAAACCACCCAGTCTATGGTGCTTTGTTATAGCAGTCTGAACTGATTAAGAATATAACTACCTAACTCCCAAGTCAAAATTTGGAGTTACCAGATTCTTAAAATTGCAAGAAAATTAGTATGTAAACCTATATTATAAAAATAAAACTGTAGAAGGCATCAATCATTTAAAAAGAATAGACACAAATAAAAATATAACCATATTATTATTTATTTAATATAATCATAAAAACTCAGTAAAACTGTATGGGAGATTTTGTGCCATTAATTATTACTACACCTATTTGCTATGATCAACACTTTGAGAGAATCGACCATTCATGATAGTATATCTACTTAGGACAAGAATTCATAGAACCAGATCTAATGCCTCAGCTGCTTTAAAATTATCCCAAGAAGTGTCACAATAAATAATTATTTTACATTTTAATTATTAGACAAGTTATACTGGAACAATTTGTTTCATTAATAGAAAGGACTTGATGCTCTTCCCTTCTGGGATATGGAGAGCTCATCCAACAAGGTTATTAGGATTTAAAAATTCATTGTTAAATTTGGGAACAACCTAAAAACGATTCCAGATTCACATTCTATCTATTTTGGGGAGAATAATATAACTTTGCAATTGAATTTTAAATTCTATTGCCATAGACACTTTCGCTCTGCCTCACACCCTCATGCATCATTAAAATGATATAATTTTGCATGTGAAAAAATGAATTCTTATAAAATTACATAACACCATAATTTTGGGGTCAAAGTTTAATATATTAACAATTAATTTTTAGTACAATTACTATAGGATATTTAAGTTTTGTATAAATGTCAAAGAGCTAAAATCTATCATTTTCTTCCCTAGTATTAAATAGTGATTAAAAGCGACTAAAAAGGCAGCCATTATTTTCATTATAAATAGCATAGATACATTTTCAAATCAACATTTTCAAATCATTCCGATATAATATTCTTTTAGTTTGCTAGAAATCCAAGGTAATAATAGAATGTGGTAAAATATTTCTATTAGTAGAATCTGACTAAAGTATAAGTGAAAACAATAATAAAGCAAGCAGAAATTTGATTGGCAGTTATCTGCCTTTGAACCTGAAAAAATTATAATGCTAGCAATTTTTGCCTATTTGAACTACTTACTTATGTCATTAAAAATAATTTCAAAATCTATTGAAGGGCTTCCCTGGTGGTGCAGTGGCTGAGAGTCCGCCTGCCAATGCAGGGGACACGGGTTCGTGCCCCGGTCTGGGAAGATTCCACATGCCGCAGAGCGGCTAGGCCCGTGAGCTATGGCCGCTGAGCCTGCACGTCCGGAGCCTGTGCTCCGTAACGGGAGAGGCCACAACAGTGAGAGGCCCACGTACTGCAAAAAAAAAAAAAAAAAATTCTATTGAAATATATAATTTACTTCCTTTTTTATCAACTGTCATAAACACCAAATTCCTCTGTGTTTTTTAATGGTAATATATTGAATATAATTGAAATATAGTTGGTTGGAAAATTAGACATTTATACTCATCGAATTTAATAATATGTTTTTCACACGAAGATCACACTTATACCATCTTAACAGTTTATTGATTTGCTCATGTAGTTGGTTTACAATATGTATGTGTATGTGTGTTCCAATGTTTTAAAAAGGAGATATAAAATTATACAGATGTGGTGAGGAAAAGATTAACTATATTTCTTGTTACCTTCTGGAACAAAGAGAAATGAAGCAGGTGATGTCTGCCAGTTTGGTTGAAGCTATATTTTATAAACTGGAATGGTCACACTTTAATTAATGGCTATGCCCTGCATTTAGTAGAAAGACTAGGAATTCATATATAATGCATTCATCATGCTTTCACAGAAAATGAAAACCACAAGATAGTATAGAGAACACAATATATTATGAAAAGCCAGGTAATTTTTCTACAAGGGGTGAAGAGTAGGTTGTATACCCAGAGCTCAAACTTTTGCAACAGTCCATACATGCAGCAAATGACACTGTTTCAGTTACTATGAACAGCTCCTTAGTGCAATTCATCTTTATGTCATTTAGTTGTCTTAAGTATAAACCGTAGGCTTTTAACTAAAACAATTACATAAGTGTACCAGGGAAAGAACAAGCTGATTGCATGATCTGGGGGCTGGGACCAAACATTAAAAACTAGTTCATTGACATTTTCAAGTAATTATAGGAACTATTGGAGAAATTTGTTTACATGATTTCATGAATAAGATTTGAAACACTAAACAACCAATTTAAAACTTTTTTATGTTACTGAATTTTAAAGCATATTTTATAAATGTCTCTTGAAGATATAGTTTATCTTATAAATAGACCACCTCATTTTAAAGTCAAACTCCTCATTAATCAATTTTAGCCCTAATACTCTTATTAGATAATAAGAGGCATGTTCAGGGTATGAGGAAAGGAGAGAATGTTAACCAAAATTCAGTTAAAAGCATTTTCTTATTAATCAGTGAGCACAAAAAATTCAGCAAATCATTTATGAATCAAAGAATGGGAATTTAGAAGGTCTATATCTGGACTTCTCACAAATAAAGGAATCAAGATTGTATCACTAGTGTTTTTACCATGAGCAATTAGAAAAATGGAATTGTCATCTATTTTGATCGGGAATATCAGGACTGTTTCTGTATGGAATATCAGGAGGTGAACTTGAAGTAAGTCAAGGATATTAAGTTTGAGATTCCACTTAGTCAAGTGGACATATCTAATAGATAATTATACATGAAATTTATGATTAAAGTGAGAATACAAAATCACTGATATATATATTTAGGAGTTGTCATCATGTAGATGGTATTTAAAGCCATGAATTGCATAAGATCACCAAGAGACTAGTGTAGAAAGACAAAAAAAGAAGATTCCCAAGTTCTTTTTGTACTAAGAATTCTTAAACATGACAATCTACTAATAAAGAAAAATGAGAAGAAATGGCCAATGAATTAGTAGGGAAAAAAGAAAGAAAGAAAGAAACACAAATTATGGTGTCCTGGAAGCCAGCTAATTAAAACATTTCATGAAAGAAGAGTTCAACCATGGTGTCCTGGAAGCCAGCTAATTAAAACATTTCATGAAAGAAGAGTTCAACCAGATCAAGCAGGTTGTGGAACACAGAGTGACCGTTGGATTTTGAAATGTACAGGTAGTTTTTAATCTTAATAAGCCTGGTGGCAAAAGTTTTATTGGAGTGGGTTTGGGGAACTATGGAAGAAGAGAAACTAGAATTGTATATGTGGATAATTTTTTGTGGAGTTTTGCTATCAATCAAGTGAAAGAAATAAGCTAATTGTTACAAGGGAAAATAAAGTTAAGAGAGGGTTTTTGCTGTTGTTTTCTTTTGTTACCTAGTTAGTTTTAAATATGGAATAAATAGCAGCAATTTTGTATGAAGATGGGAAAGACTCAATCAGTAAAGGGAAATGAATTGATAATATAAATAACTCGATGCAGTGTAGCTGCATTAGTGCAGCTTCACCTGATGAATTCTTCTAACCATATAAGTGAAAATAAGTGACTTTTGAAAGGTGAATTAGGTTAATATTTTCTTTTAACTGATAGTTTATATTGTTCACTGTAGTTATCTTTACACATCTAAACTACGATTTCCCCATGTGACAGTTACATTGTTTGGGTGAAATATCAGTGAGTAAATCCTCATTCCTCTTACCGTAGTGACTGTACCAGGTAAACCAAGCCTAAAATAATTGGTGCATGGTATACACCTGCCTAAAGGGATTAAGTCCAATCATTGTTCATTCAGTGCAAAGCTTGTTCTGCATAAGATGGTCTGTTAATTGGAGACCTGTAATTGCTGAAGCCATTTGCTAAAGTGGGAGAAGCCAATCCGAAGAAGAAGTTGATACAGGGGAATCACAAGCTTAGAGAATTTTAAACAAAACATGCCAGAGCATTGAACAAACTGTGTCTAGGAATTTTAATTATATGAGTCAAAACATTCTCTCAATTGTTTAAATAAGTTTGAATTGAGTTTTCTTTTACTTGGAATTAAAATTATCTTAAATCAGTGATGGGCAGAAAAGCAAACCCAAATTTACATAGTGGGCACTTGCTAATTATGCAGTGATGGTGATCCAAGTAAATTGCTCTCTGAGAACAAAGAACATTGTGAACTGCTAATTATGCCTGAAATAACAAAATTTATGACAATTTCCTACAGTCATATTTTTTTCCCTACAGTGGCTAAAGGGACAGAGAAAAAGAAAGCTGTTTCTTGGCTGAGGATAAAAACACATGAACAAAAAATAGAAGAGTTTTATCTAGTAAAGAAAGCATTGATTGCCCTGGAAGACAGATACAGGTCATAAACCTTACTTTTCCATTCTGTTTTAAAAGTCTTTTTTCAGTAGATCTTTTAAGTGAAAACTTTAACTAGATGACTTTTCATTCCATTTAAATTTAAATAGGCTTTGACACTGAGTAGGGTGTTGTTACCTATTGCTATTGATTTTCATTAATAAGGCACTGCTTTTAGCAAATTCTAATGTTAGCATAGTTTGACAACAATTGCAGGATCTAAGAAATAAGGAACATAGCTTGCAGATGTACATATAGCTTTCAGAGGATTGACGCTCAAACACTTAATTCACTAGATGTTATTAACCACATATATGTGCTCAAAACTATATAGTACATGGAATTGAAAACCGAAAGAACAAAAATTCCTCACTGAAAGAAGTTTACAGCCTAATAAAATATCAAACATACAAGCTTTAAAAATATTCCAAATGCTTTGTGTACTAGATGCATTTAAAAGAAGCATGCTGGTCATAATTGAAAGAACACTTAACTTCTGCCTGATAAGGTCAGGTTAACCTACAAAGAGATGGACACATTTAAAATGAGACAAAATATAAGTAAAAATTCATTAGGGAAAAAATCAGGAGGAAAATTTTATTTGTTGTCATTAAACTGTACTCTCCTCCAAAGCATGATAATGACAGTCATAGTTTTATCTCTGAGGTCTAGCATTGCAATGGTCACAGAGTAGATGTCTCATTATTGTTGCTTGAAGAATACATGGATTGCATGGAGGGTAATTTAAAATGTTAGAAAGAGAGGGGGGAAACACAGAAAATGCATAAGAAACTTAGAAACTATTGTGAAAGAACTATGGCTATTGTGTGGTGCTGCAGATAAATAGAAAGTTGATTGTACTAGAACAGAATATTTTTGTATTAATGAAAATTTATGACAATGCATAATTACGACCTGTCAGAACATGAAGCTCATGCCATGGAGAGTCTTACAGAGTAGGTTAATTAATGTTGATTTTATCGTTTAAATAATGAGTAGCCATTGGAGAATTTTGAGAAAAGATGACATGATCAAAAATGCTTATTACAATGACTACATGCACAGCATTCTGGAGTGCATTAGAATGGTAGAAAGGTTAAAGGAGGGAAGAACATTTAGGAAACTGTTGCCAGAAAAGGTATCACTGCCTAAGCTACAGCAGTGGCAGTGAATCTATGCAGAAGGGAAGAAAGCCTGAAGTATATGCCAATTTAATAGTGAAACAGTTGGAGCATGTTGATTTATTGCTACAGTGGACAAAAGAGATGGAAGCTTTAAGATGACTTCCAGATTTTCAACTCGTACAATTGAGTCGATAGTATATTCTTTACCACTGTAAGTACACGAAGAGATGCACATGTGTGAGAACTGGAATTCTATTTGGAGTTTAGGACATAAATCAATAATGTATTTAAAATATTTCAGAGGTAGATTTTACAAAGTAGAGACGCTTTCATAAATCCTGAAATTATTTCAACAGTGAAATCTTTTTGACATGGTAAGAAAGAAAATCATCAGTTTTGGCTATTTGTGCCCCTGGAGTGCTACAAGGCAAAGTTTGCAGAACAGTTTTAATTTTGCTAATTTTCAACTGCTTTTAGTATATATTTATTCATTAAAAAATATCCTGCCTGAGAAAAGGCTCATCATCAGATAACATACAAGAGTCTTCTTTTTATGCTCCATCTTCTTCAGTTTAAAAAAAAAAAGCTTATAACTTAGTGACTAAACTGATAATTTCAAATATCAATGTTGGGGTTGAGGAAGTGAGCGATAATCACTGAATAACAAATTGTTGTGAAATACATGTGGTTTCCAATTATTTACATTAAAAAGAATTCAAGGAATATATATTAGAGTTTCAGCATATAGCACAGAAAGAGATAAATAATTGAGTGATATTGTCATAAAAAACTTTTAAATTTTTTTCTACTTATTATTTTCAACCAGACTTGTTAGCAATTACATTATTTAAATCAAAACAGCTGATGATGCTGTATTCTGTCTTATTCTTGCAGGAGGCAATAACATTTAATATGTAAAATAATTTGGAAAAGAGACCTGCTCATCACAATAATATGCAGTTTCATAATTTTATATTTATATTCAATAATTATTTATCAAAAATGTAATATGTCTGATGTATACTAATTCTAATGATGCCTAATCCCAGAAGATGCATTTAAAATTCTTAGACACACACACACACACACACAAAAATTCTTAAACACATCTGGTCAAAGAACATTAAAAAATATTTTCAATTTAAATTTATATCTATACTTAGAGGATATAGTTGTAGGGATAGCAGTAAGGATAAGTAATAAACAGATATTGTTGAAGATGATAATAAAATAATCCAAAAAACTTTACGGTATAAAAGCATATTATATTAGGATACACTTATTTGTAGAAAGTGTAATAAAATTAAAAATTTAAGATAAAAAGAAAATGGTGTAAAATACTCAATTTTAAAAGAATCTTATTAAGTAATAGGAGTATTATCAATCTGGCATTTAGAATTGAGCTTGTTCTTTCTAAAACAACAAATTACTGTGAATTACCATCTCCAAAAGTCTATAAGCAGTGTTCCTATTCCACTTATTTTTATCCCATATCACAATTCTTACTAAGTGTCTTAGTTATGTATTATTACATAACAAATTATTCAATTACCTAGTATCTTAAATTAACAACAATTATTATTTCACAGGTACTGTGGGTCAGGAATCTAAGTACATCTTAGCCAAGTCTTTTGAGTGTGGGTCTTACTGATGGAAATCAACTCAGAACTTGACTGGAAAGGATCCACTTCCTAGCTGACTCTTCTATTTGTTGGATAGATTTAGTTTCTTGTGGGTTATTGGACTGAGGGCTCTGAGGCTCACAAGCTGTTGACTGTCCCTCTGTTCCTAGTCATGTGGGGCTTTCAAAGATCATCTCACAGCATGGCATCTTGCTTCATCTGATCAGGCAAACAAGAATACAAAAGACAGTAACAGCAAGAAAGAGAGAGAGAGAGAGAGAAAGAGAGAGAGAGACAGAAAGTCACCTACTTTTGTAGCTTAATCATGAAAGTGATATCTCATCTTTTTTATTGTATCCTATTGGTTAGAAGCAAGTCATTAGGTCTAGCCCACACTTAAGGGATGAGCACAAAGGCAGGAATACTGGGAGGGAGGGGTCATTGGGAGCCATGACTAAAGCTGCTTACCACACTATGTCTTCAACTGATAGATGTTTAAATGAAGTTAACTCAATAAACATTGATTGGGCATCTGCCATGCACCAGGATGGAAAGAAACAGAAATTAACATAACTTTATTCTGAACCAAATGCAATCTTTACATTTATTTAGTGTAAAAAATGTTACGGTGAATCATTTTGGCCCTAGACATATAAATATTAAACAGAAAAGCTAGACAATACAATTGGTTTAGAGATTTCATATTATCATATCAAATTACCTTTGCCAAAGAGGTGGGAGAATGTTCATGGTGCCAGTTCTATATTTTTTTTTGTCAAAATTCATTTTTATTAATAGAAAATAAACACTTATTCCAGTTGTTATACTTGAAGTTGCTAATAAAAAAATAAAAAAGAATTTAAAATCACCACTCAATAATCCTGTTTTAACTAAGACAATGAAACTATGGCTTAAAAAAAAAAAAGTATTCAGCACCATTTACTCATAGAACTTTCAGACTTTGTTCTTAAAGTTTCTGGAACTTTCCCATCTGTAAAGTACAGGAATTGCTGAGCTACATGAGGAACCCTCTCTGGGACAACCAACGAGAAGTTAAGCAATCAGTATATATTCAGCCTGGTAACTTGGACTGTACAACGATCCCCTCCTCTCCACTCTGGCTCAGGAGGGACATGCTTCTAAGCACTGAGGTATGACGAGTCCGACTGTTATTAGCTGGAAAGACCAGTTCTAACAGCAAATAACAGTAAATCTCTGGCACAGAGACTACTGTCCTTAATGTTCTGTGATTTTAGGAAATTCTGTAAATGGCTTGGCTTTACCTCAGTTTACTCAGAAATGAAACATGTTTAATAAGGTTAAAATACTCTGCTAGAGTAAGTGTCTGCTGGTTTAGTGTCCTTATAAAATACATACACAATACGTGTAGGTAAATCATAGTCTTAAAGTATAATTAGAATATTGCATTATTGAAATGAAAGTCTAACAAAATGACTACAGTTAGAAGCAGCTAATCAAACTAAATCCAATGTTATGACAAGGGAGACTCATTCTCATTTGAAGCTGTGTCACTTAGAGAATTAAAGCCATTCAAGGCGAGGTGAAGGTGGCACCTTTAGATAATTCCAACCAGGGCCAGAAATTAGCATTTCTAAATATTTCAGAAAAGTCCATAGAAGTGTTTCAAAGACTTTTATGCAAAAGAATGTCTGTCTGTCTTTCTGCATCAGTAAGTAGTAGTGCCCATCAGAATTCCCTATTAACACAAAGACAAAGGCAAGTCCATACACTTGATCAGATGTCAAAGGAATGGGAGGTGGACTATTAGGTCACCCTTAGAGCTTCTGCTGGCTTTTTACTATATGCTGTTCATCAGTGTGAGTCAGGTGGACTTTTGTGAGAGAATAGTGTTTGGTGGCCAGGACCTCTTTTGGGCATTTCTTGCTAAGTGGAATACACAACAGATAAGGGAATAGGGGAAATAATACAGGAAAGCTACTCTTTCCAGCTCAGAAGGAGTTGATGAAGCCCATATATGCATTCAAGAAGCCCATGGGATCCTCTAGCTGTGGACCGCGGCAGCGTTTTCCTGTACAGCTCCAAAAACTCTGGATAGGGATTCACTGGATCCAGTGGCCCATAGATAAAATGAATGGGAATAGATACAGAGGCAAGAGCTCCCACCCAGCGACTTCTAAACTTTTTCCTTTGATTGATGTACTGCAAGAGACTGTCAATAACCAAGTTCCCGTCATTGTTGCGTATCCCTGACCACATGTCCCACAGTTCAGTCTCAGAGGGTCGGGGGTATGGCCCAAAGACCGGGGTGAGACCTTGAGAGAATACGAAGAAGTTCATCAGTCCCGTGAGGATGGGTGACAGCATGTCTCCATCTTTGAGAAGCTTTTGGAGAAGGAGAGGATGGTGAGTCTCAGGAAATATACCTCCATTCGACAGACAGAGACTCTTGATGGTAAGCTGACCAGATCGATTCTGCTTGAACCTATAGAGCAGCTCCTGAGCAACAATATCCCCATAGTCATGAGACAACAGTTTGATCCTACGGTTCTGGAGGCCCAGATGCCGCAAAAGAGCTTCCACGATGCTGGCCTGCTCGAATATGGAATAGTGATGTGGTCTCGGTTTGTCACTGAAGCCAAAGCCTAGGAAATCAAGGGCAATCACTCGATGAAACCTGAGGGTCAGACCTTCGCAAATCTTGTACCAGTCATAGCTGGACGTTGGAAAGCCGTGTAAAAGCACAACTATCTCTGGACTTCCAACCACACCCACAGAGTCTTGGTAGAAGATATGCAGTCCCTTGTAGGTAAAAATAAATTTTCCTGATGACTTCCATGAGTGAAGAGCAGAAGAAAGCTGGGGGGACGGGGGGATGTGCAGATAGGCTGCAAGCAGGGGCACAGCCAACAGCCCCACCTGGACCCACCACTCCTTCATCCTGATTCAGGTAAGGCCTGGTCTACAAGACTCCATGTTTGGGGACCCTGTTGCACATGCACTTCCTGTGGCCAGAGCTTCTCCGCCTCTACGGCCATACCACCCTGAATGCACCTGAGCTCGTCTGATCTCGGAAGATAAGCAGGGTCGGGCCTGGTTAGTACTTGGATGGGAATTTTTTTTTATTTTTTATGATGAATAATTAATAGATATGATTATTTTAATAATGTTATAATAATGAGTATAATAGCTAATGTGTACTAATATAATTAATATAATAGTTAATATTTGTTAATATAATACATACAATAGCTAATATTTATTGAGTACTGACTTTGTGCTAGGTACCATGTTAAGTACATATATATATATATATTTTTTTAACATCTTTATTGGAGTATAATTGCTTTACAAAGGTGTGTTAGTTTGTTTTATAACAAACTGAATCAACTTTTGGGGAAATTTTAAATCCACAAGAGACAGCCAGAGAGGTATCAAACAGTTAAGGTTTTTCTTTTTTTGGGGGGGTGCCTTGTTGCGCCATGCGGGATCTTAGTCCCCCACCAGGAATCGAACCCGCGTCCCCTGCAGTGGAAGGACAGAATCTTAACCACTGGACTTCCAGGGAAGTCCCTTGAAGAGTTAAGTTTTAATGGAAGAATTATCCACAAACTATTAGGTACTTCAGCAATTATATTTCAGTGTCTTACTTAATGGTTCAGTGGTTCTAAAAGTGTGGTCCAGGTACTCTGAAAATTTTTTCATAGCTTCTGCCTGTCTAAAATTATTTCCATAATAATATGAAGATATAATTTGCCTTTTTACTCTCATTCTTTAAAGAATATATAATAGAGTTTTCCTGTGATCCAGTTGACATGTATTGTCAAACATTAAAGATAATAGGCTAAATATTTTGAAAGATAGTTATCTTTCACAAAAATATTTATGTTAACATTTAATATGCTTGTTATTTTAAAATGAAAAAATAAATATGTTACTTAAATTTCTGTTTTAATTTTTAATATGGTAACTATTGATAAATGTAATTGACATAAACTAAAGCTCTCTGGGTTTGTTAATAATTGTTAAGAGTATAAAGGATTCTAAGACCAAAGTTTGAGAATAAATAAATTAGACAATTCTTAAAGCACCAGTGGGTTTCTAAACAACTTAGATGAAAAACACTGTTTTGAGAAAAATAAACATATTATTAGATTTATTTTCTCATAATGCAATGTGCTTTAGTTAAGTTTAAAATTCAGATGTTTCACTTCAATAAGCAAAGGTATTCTTGGAAAGTGGCAATCGTTTTTTAAATAAGAAAATCATTTTGAGTGTGAATATAATATCAGTGTCCCTCATTAATCACAGCAAGAATATTTACTACATTAATGTAACTGGAAATATTTAAAAAAATATTTCCCTATCTGAGTAAGATTATAAAAACAAGATCATAATTATATAAGAAAAAACAGTATGAGGGCAAAGTATAATGACTTCTAATGAATTTTAGGTGTACATTTTTAATAAGGCTTGCACTTCATCTTTTAAAAAACTGTAAGGACTGTAAATGGAATGGGGGCAGAATTATACTAGTCTACTCTTCTGAATATACACTACTTCTTCACCATATTTAAAAAAAATACCCTCCAGTATCTCTCATAATATATATTTGGAGGATTCTTTTCTTTAATAATAAGTTTTAATGATATGCTATGGTAGAACATTATCATCAATTGGTATTTTAAAAATAGGAGCAGAGAAAGTCATTATACTTAGAACGGTAGTGTTTCATTGATGTAATATAACAGAAAAGCCCCAATGACAGATAAAAAGTCCAAGTTCTATTTCACTTTATTAAGAGCCACTGAATTTAAAATGGGAACAGGACCAGCAACAGATAACAAATTACAGCTCAAATAAATTAAAATGTTAATTTTATATTTCTCTAATCACAATTCCATTCAAGATCATTCTCATTTGCCTCATTCCAGGATCAGCATATATAATTTCATTATGCATCATAAATGTGAGAATAGTTTTTTGTGAAAAATCCAGTTTAATAGTAGATGAACCTATAAAATAATACTTGCCTCCCTCAAGCACCTAGTCCATAAAGCAAAAATTGCAGTAGGTAAAACATGCCATTTGGCTTTCCATTCTGATTAGAATATAGACATTTACAAGAGACCATCATTGCCACATGAACAAATAAGAAAAACTATCTAATTTAAAAAAAAAATAATAACAACAACAGTGAGCTAAATATGCAAAGAAACTTAAATTGCAGAAGAGAAGTCCATGATTGCTGACTATTGTAAACAAGGCACAAAGAGGAACCAACACTATACAGATTAGGGTAAAGAGTTACCAGCCTTAACTTTTAACAGATATTTAATGGCCATGTTAAGAGAGGCCTGACAGGTTAGAAATTTAAAGAGCCCCAAATACAGTAATTCACTAACCAGTTCTTTCCTAGGGGGCCTTTACCAAATGAAGAGCAGGAGCCTATCAAAAGTAGAGGCAAGAAAGTAGGACTAAGAAAGAACCCCCAGGAACAGGGGTCTTTGCAAAACTGAAGGTCAGCAGATAGCCAAAGACTTTGAGTAGAGTAGGAAATCTGAGAAAAATAACCAGAGGAATATCTAGTTGTACCTTGCAAGTGCAAGGCAGTGGCCTATTTGTAACTGTAGGCAGGTCAGAAGAGATAATGGAAACTCACCAAGGTACATGGGGGTCTTTTCTGAATGCACAACAATGGCTCACCCAAGGCTGGGCATAGTATGGGAAAATTGAAATAAACTACCCAAAATGCAGTGGTCCTTTCTAAGTACATGGCAGCAGTCTAAGAGTGACCAGGGGTAGAAAAAGGCAACTGGGAGAGATTCCCTTAAGAGGAACACAGGGTCTTTGCTGAGTTCACAGCAGGGGCCAAAGAAGGTAATGTAAAGACCAAGATAACCAAGAGAAATCCCCCTGAGCACAGGAAATCTTCAGTACCTTAAAGCAGCACCCAATAAAGGCTGTGGAAAGGCAATGAGACAAAGAGAGAATTTGTAAAAGTACCTGAGCAACTACAAAAGGGAAGAAGAGAGAGATCACTGGAGAATCACCAGTACTCAGATTCCAATCTTTGCCTAAAAGAAAAGAAAATTTTGATTCCATCTCAAAATATTCGAAGCCAGTTATTAACTAAACCAAAATAAATACAAAAGTAAAAAATACAGAACTAACTTAATTGTAAGTTAAATTGATTTATTCTTCGACCCAGACAGCCTGACTCTCTTTCTGTGTTGTAATATTATTCAAATCTAATTCTGTTTTCCAAGGCATTTAAAATTTACATGAAGCTTAAAGAATGTCTCTTCAGGGCTTCCCTGGTGGCGCAGTGGTTGAGAGTCCGCCTACCGATGCAGGGAACACGGGTTCGTGCCCCGGTCCGGGAAGATCCCACATGCCGCGGAGTGGCTGGGCCCGTGAGCCATGACTGCTGAACCTGCGCCCCCGGAGCCTGTGCTCCTCAACGGGAGAGGCCATAACAGTGAGAGGCCCGCGTACCGGAAAAAAAAAAAAAAAAAAAAGTTTCTTCAAAAATTACTTAATTAATTGACTTTAACATTGCATTTGAAAAAAATCTAATAGGGAAAACCTAAGCAAATAATGGAAAATCTGAGTGAAAAAATATCACAAGCAGGCAGTTAAGAAAATTCATTATGTCCTAGACCAATTCACATAATCAATACATTAATGCTAATTAATAGTATTAATAAAGTATAAATCTTTGAAAAGCTAACAATTATTATTTTTATTAAAATGTACTAAGCTGGGCTTCCCTGGTGACGCAGTGGTTGGGAGTCCGCCTGACGATGCAGGGGACACGGGTTCATGCCCCAGTCCAGGAAGATCCCACACGCCGCAGAGCAGCTGGGCCTGTGACCCATGGCCGCTGAGCTTGCGCATCCGGAGCCTGTGCTCCGGAATGGGAGAGGCCACAGCAGTGAGAGGCCCGCATACCGGAAAAAAAAAAAAAATTAATTAAGCTGTGGAACTGGGCTAGATTCTGTCTTAGTCCATATTAATTAATATTCTCTGACCACTACCTATATAAGGAATTTTGACAAAGTTCTATAGTCTCATATCTATAAAGTTTATACTGCTTTAAAATTAGCCTCATATACAACATAGTTAATTATAAACCCACAAAACCAAATTAGTAAAAATGAAATATATTGGATATACCAAAGTAATTCAAATTCCATCAGGCTTTTGTTACAAGACTTTTTAGTCAGTTTCTTGAAAAGCATAATTACAGAAATATAGAATGTTGACACGTTTAGTTCCTTGTTGTGACACCCATATTCCGTTTATCATTTTAATGGCAGGGAAGAGAAAAGCCAGGGCAAAACTGACTTTTGAAATTGTGACTCATTCTACTTTCAATATGAAATAATCATTTATGTGCTTTTATAAGCCTGTAGTAGTTTCCTGTGCTGCTGTAACAAATTATCACAAACGTGGTGGCTTCAAACAATAGAAATTTATTCTCTCACAGTTCTGAAGGCAAAAATTCTGAAATCAGTATCACTAAGCTGAAATCAAGGGCCACAGGCTCCATGGGAAAATTGGTTCCTTTCCTCTTTCAGCTCCTGATAGCTACTGGCATTCTTCAACTTGTATGTCTGCATCCCTCCAATCTCCACCTCTAATTGCCTTTTCCTTCTTGGTGTATAGTATCCCTCTGCCTCTCTTATAAGGTCACTTGTGATAACATTGAGAACCTTCCTGGATAGTCCAAGATAAACTTTTCGTCTCAAAATTCTTAATTTAACTACATCTCTCGTGACTTTTTGGAAAGAAAAAAATATGATGATGTTTACAAGTCCCAGGGATTATAACATGGATACCTTTTGGGAAGGCCTTTTTCCCCTGTTCCATTTTCCCCATTCTCTTACTTTCTTTCCTAGGATCACTTACCAGATAAACTGCCTGGAAGTGAGTCTTGTTTCAGGGTCTGTTTTGGGGATAAACCTACCTAAGACAGCTAGTTTGGCTAAGAGTATGGACAGTTTCTACTATAACTGGAGATAACGCACAGTGTGGACACAGACACAAGATGTGGAGGTGTGGGCAGAGGTCCTGGTATTTCCCATCTAATTGTTTCTGTTTTCTCATTGAAATAGGAAGAAAGTGATATTCTGAGCCTCAGGATATGTTAGAGTTTAGAGGAAAGAGGAGACTAGTTTAAACGGCCAACTTCAATAGTGGTAGAAAAAAATGGGTTGGTAAAACATGGAATGATTTCTCAGAAGCATGAAAGGCCTATGCAGTATCAGTTATCATTAATCACGAGCATAATCTTAATTATATTTCCTTTAAATCTAAGCTGCTCACTATGCCTGGAACATTCTATAATTCAATCATTTTCTAGTATTTACCTTTAAATGTCCTTTTTGTATTTATGTCACTTATGATGTTTATAACTGATGTGGTATGTTCTCTCACATCCACAAATCTCTGGAAATAAGAGACAGCAGAACACTGCTTAAAGAATTGTTTTAACCAACCCTTTTACGTCCTTTTATTGTATGTAACTAGTAAAGAAGAATAATGGGGACATGTGGAATTTTTTTAAGGCTTTATTTTTGAGCTGCTTTAGTGGAGGTATTTTTTTTTTAATTGAAGTATAGTTGCTTTACAATGTTGTGTTAATTTCTGCCATACAGAAAAGTGATTCAGTTATACATATATACACATTTTTTTAAAATTATTTTCCATTATGATTTATCACGGGATATTGAATATAATTCCCTGTGCTATACAGTAAGACCTTGTTGTTTATCCATTCTACACATCATGGTTTGCATCTGCTAACCCCAAACTCCCAATCCATTTCTCCCCCACCCCCGCTTGGCAGCCACAAGTTTGTTCTTTATGTCTGTGAGTCTGTTTCTGTTTCATAAATAGGTTTATTTGTGTCATATTTTAGATTCCACAGGTAAGCAATATCATATGACATTTATCTTTATCTGGTTACTGCACTTAGTATGATAATCTCTAGGTCCATCCATGCTGCTGCAAATGGCATTATTGCATTCCTTTTTATGGCTGAGTAATATTCCATTGTGTATGTGTGTGTGTGTGAGTGTGTATATAAACACACACAACGTCTTCTTTATCCATTCATCTGTCGATGGACATTTAGGTTGTTTTGATGTCTTGGCTATTTTGAATAGTATTGCTATGAACATAGAGGTGCATGTATCTTTTTGAATTATAGTTTTGTCCGGATATATGTCCAGGAGTGGGATTGCTGGATCATACGGTAATTGTACTTTTAGTTTTTTTAAGGAACGCCCATACTGTTTTTCATGGTGGCTGCACCAACTTACATTCCCACTAACAGTGTAAAACGGTTCCCTTTTCTTAGTGGAGACACTTTAAAATCTACCACAAGGCTTATTACTTCATAAACTTCAATTTATTTTATGTTTCTTTATGTTATTTCTCTCACATTCTCATTATACTGCTACATAGGCTTATGATGGACTTTCAGATAGCAAATTCCAAGACAGCAAGTCTCTCTCACAATTCGGAGTCTTCCAATTTTCTTATGTAATACTGGTATCATAAAGGTAATACATTCAATTAAAACCTCATGTTCCACATTGAAAATATGAAGAAAATACATGTTAATTTGATATTTAGTCATTTAATACACCATTATTGCTTACCATGGTGTGCTAAATCCCATAATAAAGATAAGTATAAAAATAAATATGACCAGGCTCATCCTGAGTGATGCCTTAATGCTAAGAAAGGGCAGAGGATTTAGGAAATGGAATGCACCTCTAGTTATGAATTTGTGTTTTCATGTATTAGTATAAACGTATTTACTGTCAAGGACTCTCCAGAGCTGTACATATTATTTGTTGGTCATTCTATAAGGTATATACTCTAAATATATTTGGTCAGTCATTGATTGCAGAGTAAGATCTTCTTTAGAAGTGATATAAAGTTTCCACATTCGTTTTTAATCTACATCATTTTCTTCCCTTTATATTCAAGCATAGTTTCAGAGAAAGTTCTGAACTTTATCAGAAAATGTGGAAACATGCATTGTATCTCATAGTACATTAAATCAATATAGAACTGGGTATAAGGTTTTCTTTACATTCAACCAATGAAAGAATTTCGCATGCTCTTGGATGTTCCTGAGATGGAAAATGGGTTCCCAAGAAGATTCTCTTGGCCTAAATGCCTTGCAACCAATGGATTTGATTAAAATGATAACAAACTATAAAACCTTCCTTTTACAGAGGCTGTATGCCCTTTGTGTGTCTTCTTCTATTAATAGATTTTTTAATCACTCTTTGTATCAGCTCTTGTTTATTACTTGTTTGTAAAAGTATGACCATGATAATACTGCATATTTCAAATAACAAATCTTACTGCCAGGAATAGGTACTAGAAAGAAAATCTACAATTACCCAAGCAATAATACAAAAATAAAATAAATGGTATGAATGTCATCTGTTATTAAGAGCATATATAATGTTTGATGTTAGTAGAGGATGATATATTTGAAAATTATATTTGAAAAGTCTGGTTTTCTCTTAGATTTCAAATTGACTACCTTGTATTTTACATTTTTCTTCATGGCCTTAGTATGTACAACCCAGAAGTCCATTCTCTGATGCTCATAAAGCAGTTATTTATTCAGGAAGACTGTAGTTGGACCTTATATTTGTCTTCATAACAAACTCTATTCTTGTTATACTTCTAAAAAATCAAGTGATTTTAAATAAAGGTTGTAGGGTTTCAGTTCTTGCAACATTAAGCCTAGGATATTGTACCAATTTGGCAAGGGCTGATTGTTCCCACTATTGTTTCATGTACAAAAATGCTTGGTAAGGATCACTATTAGGTTTAGGGTGCTAAGAATATCTAAGTTTAAAAGATAAAGACTGACTCCCTTATTATGCTCATTGAATTATGCTTCCACACCTTATGAATATTTAAAATTACAAAGATATAGCTATTTGCTATGTTCTATTCTTTTTCAGAGAAGCACCCTAAACATGAGTAATTCTAAGCGATCACAGTACAATAATTTTATAATTATACAGATATAAATTATTTTGCATGATGTTAAAAGCCATTTTAATATTTAACATCACAATTAATTGTTCAAGGTTCATCACCCCACAAAATAATAAATTTAGCCCCATAAAGAAACTATACATTTAGATAACTGTGCAAATGGATTTCATTTAATTATTCTTAAAACTGTTCAAATTCACAGCTCAGTTAACAGGTGATGGATTGCACATAAGTTGTTCCCTTTTTATGGATTATAGACTAGAGATAAAATTACCTCAGGAGACTTTTTTTTCCACCCATGGTTTCACAATCTGTTATTCTAAATGTAAACTGATTGAACCAACAATTCCCTTTTGTCACAGCAGGTTTCTGGCTTTCAGTGTTTTTCTGCTTGTATAATTACATATTTTCAGAAGATATGTTAATCAGTAACCATATTCTGAAGTCTCAAGGGATCTAACAGAAATTTGTTGCAGACAGTATGCTTTAACCATTTTAGTCAGTACTCACAGTTATACACTTAGGTTACTTATTTGGTACAAAAGCCAGATCACAAAATCATTCATTTGCTCATTTCCAATCATCTAGTCCTTTACGATCATACATAGACTCACATGAATTTTCAGTTGGGAACAGACCTCAGAAATCTTATAGTATCATCATTTTAAGTATAAGGAAATTGAGACTCAGGTTGGGGGGAATGAGAAGACTCATTTCAAATTTGAAATTTCTCACTTACTGGATAGGTTGCTGTATTGACTTCTTACTGTTGCCAAAACAAGTAACTACAAATGAAGTGGCTTAAAATAATGCAGATTTATTCACTCAGAGTTTTGGAGACCAGGAGTCCAAAATCAAGGTGCTCCTTCTGGAGGCTTCAGGAGAGAATCTCTTTCCTTGCTTTTTCTATCATCTAAGGGCCACTTTGATTCCTTGGCTTAGAGTGCTTCACTCCAACCTCTAGTTCTGTCAAAACATTACCTTTTTCTAACTCTGATCCTCTTGTCTCCCTCTTACAGGGAAACTTGTGACTGTATTAGACCCAAATGGATGATCCAGATTATCCCCCCATATTAAAATATTTAACTTAGTCTCATTCACAAAGCCCTCTTTACCATGTAAATTAACAGATTTACGGGTTCCATGGATTAGAACTTGGATATCTTTGAAAGACCAGTATTGGCCTGCCATGGTTATTTCATCTGTAAAATAGGCTTGAATACCATAGGGCTATTTTAAAGCTGTATTAACACTCTATCTAATCTCTACAGCTTTTGATCATTTCTCATTTATTGTATTAGCCTAACTGATTTTCCTATCTGTAGTATCATTTTTCTAATGCAGATTTACCCTAAGGCTACAAAAAATTCCAATGTGTTCTTATTATTCTCTTGTTTAATACATTCAACGACTCCCTTTTGCTTTATTCACATAGTCGACATTCCTCGTAACAGTTTACAACCCATTCACAAGAGGGATGGAAACCAGCTGTCTAGGTTGTATTTTGTCACCTACCCTATGATCCACAGGCTAGTTAACTTTTCCTAAGTGTGGCAAATTTCTTTGAACATCCATACCTTTACATAAGTTGTTTCCTTTGCTGGAAATTCCCTTAGTTAAACCATTTCCTATCTAGAAAAATTGTATTCATCCCCCAAGACTCATTCCATTGTATCCTCCTTTCTAACATTCCCCAGAGTAGACTTCTACCACACTTTGCTTTCATCTGTACTATTGAACTTATCATGTGCTATTTCAATTATAGTACATTTTCTTTATTGTACACTCTGTGAAGAGTTCATCAAGAGTGATGCCTGTGTTCTATTCATTTTTTTCATAATCCCAGCACGTAATGTTTAACCCAGTCATTCTAATTTTGCCTTCAATTACATTTTCCCTTGCTTGATAGAAACATTATTGCATGACTTTGGCACCTGAGGTTGCTCTTGGCAAAGGATCCTCATAATGCATTTTGTATCTCTCATAGCACTGAAAAATACTGAGGACAAGGTAGGAATTTAGTAAATTCTTTAAGACTGTTAGATTAAAATGTATTAATTTTTGTTTCTTGAATAAACAGAAGGATTTCTGTTTATATTTTTTATATTTTTTATATGTTTTATATTTTCATTAATGACTGGGAGGAGAGTCTCAAGAAAATCCATATTTTTGTCTATAACCCTGAATCCTGCAAGGAAGACAGAATTACCCATTTATAAACATTAATTATGTATCACAAATAGTTGTATAAAAATAGAGAATTTTAAGGCATGAACGAAGCTCAGGAAGAATTGGAATATTTTCTCTATTTTACCCCTTGGGTGATGATTTGAAATAAATATTGTGATAAAAATTCTAAAATGCAGATAGAAACTACTTTCTGATCCAGACAAAGTTGTTCTCAACTCCCCCTTTGCTCTTTCAACGCATCCTAGCCCCAACTACACCATGTCCTTACCCTTAGCTTCATCAAGTTCTTTCTTTCTACAGTCATTTGGAGGTGATACGCCTAGTGTGTAATAACCCATTTTAGGTGGCAGTGGAACAGTGTAATTTTTGGAAAACATGTAATAGAGGGAGTAATAGGAAAAAAGGAGCCCTGGAAGCAAGGGAACATGAAAACTATGGTCATTTTAATACTCTCTTACGAAAGGAAGACTACCTATCTCTCATGCAAAGAATAAAACAGGGAAAAAACTAATCTGTTTATTGGAATCACAAGTCATTTAATGTACCATTATTTTTTTAAAAAGATGAGAAATATATATCATAGCAAACAACCTAGATTGTCCATATGACAAGGAAAAACATCCTAGGGAGAAACTTACATCCTTCTTTCAGAAGTCTGTCAACAATTACATGCCCAGGTGAAAAGGAGAAGCTCTTCAACATGGAGGATTGGGGAGGAGATGTCCTACCCTCAGAATAGTGTGTGTGTGCATGTGTGTGCCTGTGTGTGTGTGTGTGATTAATAAAGCTTCACTTTCTTTCCTTTGTTAATATTTGCTGGATTACACTTGCTCTACCCTTTTAGTTTAACCTATTTTGAGCTAGGTTTCCACCATTTGCAATTTAAAAAGCATAGTCTCCTTTATCTATTTGTGAATGTTGTCTCCTTATCTATCTGTGAATGCTCTATTTAAAAAGCTTAGTCTCCTTTATCTTTTATGAAAAATCCTCACTCTCTAGATAAATATACTTCTCAATGTCATTTTCACTTAACAGTGTATTTTAAAACAATTTTGTGATCTCCACAGTGAAAATATAACATCCTCTTATAAATTCAATTGTTCATAGGTTGATAAGAAATTCTTCAACTCTAACAACGGAGTGGTTTTAGAGCCACATTGGTCTATTAACAATCTCATTGATTTCATATACTTCACTATCACTAGAGAGAAGGGCTGAGGCCTAAGTATGGCTGGTGGTTCATGACCTAACGCTGGTCTCAAAATCTTGTTTAGATACTCTTTCAAAAAGATATACTTCCTGGAATTTAAAATTTACTGCCTAGGGACAGTAGTCAGAAGACTGACATATTCTATGTAAAAATGTAAAGAATGGATAATTATATTAAATGAACTTCCTTTGCCAAAGACATAAATAGCCCAAGGATAACATTTCTTAAGCTATTTTCAGCTTTTGCATTATTGGAAAATACTGTAGTACTGCAGATGGCAACTTAAACTATTTGCCACAAATCTTTAAAAACAAAGTGCTTGTCATTGCTGACAGCTGAATGAATATGAAAGAGAAAATGAAATTATATTTTGCAAATTCAAGGAAGGGAATTCTCAGAAAAACTTTCCATTTAGACTAATTAAGTAGAAGTACTTGTGGCTGCATCAAGTTCTACTAACACCTAACTTAGGTAAAGTTAGATAATATAATTTTGCATTCAAGTTTATGCCATGGGGGCAGGCTAAAGTGACTACACCTTATTGGACTGTGGATTAAAATTAATGATCTATATTTCTTCAGGAACTTTTTTCAATGTTTCTGTATTTATTGTGGCCAAGAGGACCTCAAAGTTCTCTTCAGCTTCACTAAATCTTAGACAGGTCTCTTCTTTGTTATAGGTTCCTGATCTCTCAATTCTTAGAGCATTTGCTTTATAAAACCTACAATTGCAAATTCTTTCTCTTTCTTTTTGAGATATAAATCTTCTCCCAGCCTCTTCCCAGTTTTACAACCCAGGAATGTCTTTCTCAAGGACCTTGGGATCATCCATTAAAAATACAATAATCTAAGGAGATAATGCTCTGATCTCACAGTCTCTGTTAGGAAGGTAGCAGCTTGTAAGGAATAATTAGCAAACAGTGATGGCCTAATCACATTGACCAAGTCTTCTCTAATGTCCCCCAGTACTTTTCAGTTAGCTCACCCCAGGGTTTAAAAAACATACAAACTTTTGTTTCAGGGGAATTGAGTTCAATCTCTCTTCTTGATTTCAATAGTTTTAAATGAAGAATTCCCTTGCCTGTTTAACTATATAGTGCAATTTTTTTTTTTTTTTTGCAACTGAAGAAGCCCCACTATTTCAACTACAACAAATTCCTCCATAGTGATAATAATCATATGTTAACTTGGATGCTCTCTTGCCTGACACATTCTTCCTCCCTCATGTAACCTAGTCAACAGTTCTCAACTTTATTTTAGAGATTTTGAATAACTTTTAAAAAGTCACAGTTTTGGGGAAATGAAAATGTCTATTCTGTGGATGCACAGAATAACTCAAAGGAAACATCCCATGTTAACATGTGTTCAGGAATTTCAAAATTGAAGCTTCACCCAAGTGTACTGATGCAGCACTATGCTGCCAAAAGTCACACTGGTCGTCCAAACTGAATACCAGCCTTGAATGAAAACATATGCTTGGCTGATTTGAATTATTAACTTCTTGCATCTCCTCAGTTCACCTTCTAGCTGAAAGTGCTAATAAAAAGAACAGACCAAAAGGCAGACAAGAAGATGAGAAAGAAAGCAAGAAATACAGACAAAAATAAATTTCAAGTAATAGAATATATTTAAAGAGAAGAAACAAAAACAAGTGAAAATAAGAATTAATATAAATTTTAATTTCACACAAATGCATTATTTTACTTTTCTTTTCTCTTACACAAATATATCCTTAGTTAAACAGAGTATATGCTTTGATGAATGCCTTTAAAAGTTAAAATAGAAACTAGAGTAGTTGAGGAAAGAGAATGTCTTGGAATTTTATTTAACATATTACTTTTTTGCTTAATTGGAAAATCAATAATTTAGTTGTTATGTATTATTGTTAATTCTATTATCATTATTTATTACAGCACTGAGTTATTGAAAATAGACCCTGAGTCTGAAAGTTGGCTGTAATAATTACTTGCTTATGCAAGTTGCATATGCTCTTTTATTTACTTTCCTCTCTACAAAACTTATGCTCCTTTTCCATCTTTGCATCCAGTGCAGGAATAGCTATGAAACTTTCAATAATGAAGGAAGTTAAAAATATTTTTTAATTACTATTAAAGTTTCTGAAATATCTTTTGCTTCTATTGATACTTTGGCAGATGCGATTGAGCACATATTATGTGTCTTCCTCAACTCCTTTCATTATGTCTTCTGGGCCACACCCTTAAGGCCTCAGTGTGACACTAAGACCCTCTGTAAACTTCTAACCTTCTTTTTCTTTCTTAACCATAATTTCTCTCTTAACCACTCCAACTACTTACATAACAGAATAGAATCAGAGAGAAAGAGACAGAGAGAGAATGAAATAGGAAAATTATATATATATATAATTTTTCTTTTTCTTTTTTTTTTTTTTTTTTTGCGGTACGCAGGCCTCTCACTGTTGTGGCCTCTCCCATTGCGGAGCACAGGCTCCAGACGCGCAGGCTCAGTGGCCATGGCTCATGGGCCTAGCCGCTCCACAGCATGTGGGATCTTCCCGGACTGGGGCATGAACCCACGTCCCCTGCATCGGCAGGCGGACTCTCAATCACTGCGCCACCAGGGAAGCCCTAAAATATTTTATAGTTAAAATTTATTTAATTTTTTTTTTTTTTTTTTTTTTTTTTTTACTGTATCTTAATGCTTTCACCTGGTAGGAGAAAAGAATTGCCTTCATTCATATACACACAAACACACGCAACTCAGACTCACACACACGTGCACACACCCACTGTTTTAGTAAATAAAATGGAGAAAGGAGTAGTTTCAGTATAAGTATATAAGTATATGACATATAAGTATATATCAATGTGAGATTTGTGACAGGAATTCTTTGGTATTCTGAAAACAGGGCTCGGAGAACTGAGAGAAATAGACAAGTTAACTCTTTCATGAAGGAAGCACATTTTAAAGATTTTAAACTGAACTCTTCAGGATTGAATATTATGATTTATGTTCTAAGGTTAGAAAATTATTGCTTAAATGCAACAGAAACTTTGAAAAGGAAAAGAAATGGTAGCAAAATGAAATGTGAAATAAACAAATATCAGCATCGTAAATTTATATGTATTGACTATACCTAGCCCTAAGCAGAGAAGGAAAATTAATACTGAAAAAGTAATGTTTCAAAATACACACCTTTGCCATGACAAATATGGGTACTAAATAAAATTTTTATGAATACTATTGACTTTCAGGGTTCATATGAGATGAAGTACTTTCAATGAATGTCAAATAAGTGTTACTATAATATATGTGCAAATTAGTCAATAAGAGATCCTATTTCCCTTTGTCATTTGGGGAGCAAATTTTCTATGAAGAAATTTTACATTTAAAGAATTATGTCTAATATATACTTAACATTTTTGAGGTGGAAATTGGTATAGAGGTAGTGGAACACATATACATAACACAGTATTCCACCATTTTCCAAGTCAATTTGGTTAGGAATAAATGGTTGGAGTCTCCATAGTTAAGAATTTTCAATATCTTTGCTGCTTGTAATTTTAAAAACAGGTAGCATTGTTGCTGAAACTATCTACATGGAAAGATGAGCCCAGCAATTTATTTCTTTAGAAATAAATAAATAAACAAGTGGTACACATGGCTAAGAAAAAGTAGGTTATGTAAATAACTCAAGTAAAAATTACTACACATCTCTCAGCATGTTTTTGGTAGGAAATAATTGTAAAGGTATAAGTAAGTTATAAATAAAAGTAAAATAAGGTGTATTTTAAACATCCCACAGGAAAGTCTCATATGTAACATCACATAGAAAAATAATAAGAATAGTAGTTTACTACGCAAATTAAGAGTTTATTGACCAGCAAACTTCACTGACTCCTTCTTATTGGGAACATCAGTTTCCTTTTGGGTCCTTGTAGTAGCATCATTTTCTTTTGGGCCCTGCCCTAATTCTTCCAAATATCTTAAACCACCCAATCAGAGATTGTTAGAGCTAATAAAGACTGTATATGTCAAATAGTCCATGCAGTTCAGGCTACAGTTAGGACAGTAACGTGGAGAGGTTTAGGTTCAGATTAGTATAAATAATTTGTGAATAATCTAGGAAAGCCAACAAGTTTATGGACTCCTGTTCCAGTGAAATTTCTGGGATGCTATGCTGTCTCATTTACCCTATGATTTTGTGTATTTCTCTTTGGAGGCTTTTAATTGTTGCAGGAAAGAGACTGGTGAAATAAAATGTTGAAAACAATCAAACTGTACCACCAATGCCCAAGAAGGTGGGTCAAAAACAGGTGAGAGCAAATCAACAGTAAAGCTAAGTTAAACAAGACACAGGCAGGAGACTATTAATAGGATGCTTTAGTCAGTTTAGAAGTTCTTACTACAAAGAAAACAAAACAAATACAGAATGAATACAAATAAGGAAGAATAAACATCCTAGAACAACTACATTTCTAAGGCAAATAGTTTTTAAAAACAATTCTAACTATTTAAAACAGGGTTATCTAAGGTCATTTCAAAACACAAAACCTATAACATGAAAAACCACAACAATATGTATAAGCAGATTACTGAAAATCTGTCAGCAAGAAGAAATGTGTCCTTTGCATCATAAATAAAATGGATGCAAAGTGAATAAATAGTGAATGCAACCCGATGCATGCACCATTACTATATGAATGTGTTGTTGTAAAATATTGTCAAAAGCTTAAATTGAATGAAAATATAAATATTTAAAATATAAGACATACTATAATGATATATTGATTTCTTTTCAGGTTGATAATTCTTTTTTTATTACAGTGTAGTTGATTTACAATATCATGTTAGTTTCAGATGTACAGCACAGTGATTCAGTTATAAATTTACTATATATATATATATATATATATATATATATATATATATATATATATTCTTCTTCAGATTGTTTTCCCTTGATACATTGATTTTTAAGAGCCATGTGTGATCTAGTCAGAATGATTGTATAAATTGATGTAATAGAAATATCATTGGCCTGCATATCACAAAACCTGTATTCTAAACATACCTATCCAGCTAATGAGTTACATGCCTTGAATAATCAGTTAATTTCTGCTACATTCTGCTTTTTATTTGTCCATAAAGGAGTCTTGGAAATATTTGATGCTTAATCTACACCAGAAAACATGGGGAGGCTATATTTGTTGTTTATAAACAGAGTACTGAGGGACATTGTGTTACTTCAGAAAACCGATAGGGACACCTAAGTATATTTAAATTTTTCAAGGAAAAGCAGCTACACCTTTTGCACAGCACACAAATTAATATTACCATGTCCTTTTGACATAACTATTTTAAAAAGGAAATTCTTAAGTATTTCTTTTGGCTGGGGGACGGTGAAAAAAACTATCAAGACACTAGGAACCTAGGAGATCTGAGAATTCATAAAATATAGGATCTTTGCCTTCCTATCCAAATCCAAACCTGAATGACTAATTAAAAGTGGATTTAGGAGCTTCCCTGGTGGCACAGTGGTTGAGAGTCCGCCTGCCGATGCAGGGGACACAGGTTCGTGCCCCAGTCCGGGAAGATGCCACATGCCGTGGAGCGGCTAGGCCCGTGAGCCATGGCGGCTGAGCCTGCGCACCCGGAGCCTGTGCTCCGCAACGGGACAGGCCACAACAGTGAGTCCCACGTACTGCAAAAAAAAAAAAAAAAAAAAAAAAAAAGTGGATTTAGTTGTTCGGAATACAATATGTCCATTTTAAGTGAAATATTTGCATTTCTTCCTAAAGTTGGAAAATTAACACATTGGCTTTATTTCTCAAGAAACAAGGTTCCTTTTGTTTTAAATTACTATTACAAAATTAAGAAAATGCATTGCAGGTAATTAAGAGAAGGTACATATGCACAGGCAAATAATTGTTACAATTATAGCCATTAGTTACAGTGCACCAAATGTGATTGGCCAAGAAATAATTTCTAATGCAGATAAAAGCAAGCTCCTTATTTTAAATAAAACTATAAAAATAAATAGGAAATTATCAACATATAGAGCAGTATTGATTTATTTTTGTTGTTCAAAATAATATCTTTGTTATGAAATATTTCTACCCAGTTTTCCTCAGAAACCCTGTCCATGCTGTTAGGATCACTGTGGATGGTACAACATAGCTAAGAGGTTGGAAGTCACATTATACCACTCCACCATGCAGTTGCTTTGGAGGTGTTTGTTTTCTTTTGTTTTACTTTTTTTTTTTTAATTCAGTTTATTTCCAGGTTTATTGAGGTATAATTGATAGATAACATTGTGTAAGTTTAAGGTGGAAAATGTGATGATTTTATGCACATATGTATTGTAAACTGATTACTACAATAAGGTTAATTAACACTTCCATCATCTCACATAATTATCCCTTTTACTGTGGTGAGAACATTTAAGATCTACTCTCTTAGCAACTTTCAAGTGTACGTTATGGTATTAACCTTTGTCACCACACTGTACATTAGAACCTAAGAACTTATGTATCTTATAATTGGAAGCATGTACCCTTTGACCCTCGGCAACCACAAACTGACTATTTCTATGAATTCAGCTTTTTTAGAGTCCATATATAAGTGAAATTACACAGTTTTACCTTTCTCTGTCTGATTGATTTCACTTACCATAATGCCCTCAAGTTTAATTCATGTTTTCACAAATAGCAGGATTTTCTTCCTTTGAATGATTTCTTCTGTTTGGGATATATATATATATATATATATATATATATATATATATATATATATATATATTCCATTTTTGTAATCTATTTACCAATCAATGGACACTTAGGTTATTCATGTCTTCACTATTGTTAATAATGCTGCAATGAATATGTGAATAGGTGTGAAGTGATATCTCATTGTGATTTTTATTTGCATTTCCTTGATGTTTAGTGATGTTGAGCACCCTTACATATATCTGTTGGCAATTTGTATGTCTTCTTTAGAAATATGTCTATTCAGATCCCTTCCTTATTTTTAATTGAACTATTTGAGGGTTTATTTTGCTATTGAGTTACATGAATTCCTTATATATTTTGGATATTAATCCCTGATTAGATATACGGTCTGTAAATACTTTTACCATTCTGTTGGTTAGGGTCTCCTTATATTGATTATTTCTTTTGCTGTGCAGAAGCTTTTCAGTTTGATGTATTTCCACTTGTTTATTTTTGCTTTTGTTATTTGTGATTTTGGTGTCATATCCAAAAAAAATCATTGCCAAGATTGATGTGAAGGAACTTTTCCCTGTTTCCTTCTAGGGGTTTTATGGTTTCAGGTCTTATGTTTAAGTATTTAATCCATTTTGAGTTAATTTTTGAGAGTGGTGTAAGACAGGATTCTAGTTTCAATTTTTGCCTTTGGCAATCCAGTTTTGCCCACACCATTCATTGATGAGACTATTCTTACTCATTGAGTATTCTTGGCTCTCTTTTCAAATATTAGTTGACTGTACATGCAAGGGTTTATTTTTGGACTTTTGATTCATTTTGCATTGATCAATGTGTCTATTTTTATGCCAGAACTATATATTTTTTGATTATTATAGCTTTGTAGTATATTTTTAAAAATCTTTATTGGAGTATAATTGCTTTACACTGTTATGTTAGTTTCTGCTGTATAACAAAGTGAATCAGCTATACGTATACATATATCCCCACATCCCCTCCCTTTTGTGCCTACTGTAGTATATTTTTAAATCAAGAAGCATGGTACCTCCAGCTCTGTTATTCTTTTTCAGGATTGTTATATCTATTTTTGTGGTTCCATAAAAATATTAGGATTATTTTTTTCCACTTCTGTGAAAAATGCCATTAGAATAGTGATAGACATTGCATTGAATCTATAATTGGCTTTGTGTAATATGGACATGTAACAATATCAATTCTTCTGATCCATTAATACAGGTTATCTTTCCATTTATTTATGTATTTTTTAACATCTTTCATCATTGTCATAGTTTTCAGTGTTTAGATATTTTACTTAACACTAAATTTATTCCTAGATATTTATTGTTTTGATGCTACTGTGAATGAGATTGATTTCTTTCTTTTTCAGAGAGTTCACTGTTAATGTACAGAAATCCTACTGATTTTTGGAGGTTGATTTTGTATCCTGCAAATTTTCTGAATTCCTTTACTAGTTCTAACAATTTTTTGTGGAGTCTTTATGATTTTCTATGTATAATATTGTATTTTCTGCAAACAGAGACCATTTTACATCTTTCTTTCCCATTTAGATGCCATTATTGTTTTTTCTTACCTAATTGTTCTCACTAGGATTTCTAATACTGTGTTAAATAGGAGTGGTGAGAATGGGCATCTTTATCTTGTTCCTGATCTTGGAGGGAAAGCTTTGTGCCTTTCACTATATGATGTTAGATATGGGCCTCTCATATAGTCCCTTTATTATGTCAAAGTATGTTCCTTCTATACACAATTTGTTGAGAATTTTTAATCATGAAAGGAGGTTGAATTCATTACATAATTTTTCTGTATCTATTGAGATGCTCACATTATCAAATGTGATGTATCATATTTATTTTTTTTATTTTTTTATTTTTTGATGTATCATATTTATTGATTTGCTTATGTTGAACCACATTTGCATCTCAGGCATGAATACTACTTAATGATGGTGAATGATGTGCTGTGAACTCAGTTGACTTTATTTTATTGAGAACTTTTGCTTCCATATTCATCAGAGTTATTGGCCTATAGTTTTCTTTTCTTGTAGTGTCCTTATCTGGCTTTGATATCAGGGTAATGCTGGCTTCCTAAAAAATGACTTTGGGGTGTTTCCTCTTCAGTTTTGGAAGAGTTTGAGAATAATTGGCATTATTCCTCTTTAAAAGTTTGGTAGACTTTATCCAGAAAGCCATCCGGTCCTGGACTTTTCTTTGTTGAGAAGGATTTTTTTTTTTAATTGAAGTATAGTTGGTTTACAATGCTGTGTTAGTTTCTGATGTACAGCAAAGTGATTAAGTTATACATATATATATTTTTTTATATTCTTTTCTATTATGGTTTGTTACATAATATTGAACATAATTCCCTGTGCTATACTATAGGACCTTACTGTTTATCTATTTTATATATGGTAGTTTATATCTGCTAATCTTAAACTCCTACTTTATCCCTCCCCTACCTTCTTTCCCCTTTGATAACCATAAGTTTGTTTTCTATGCCTGTGAGTCTGTTTTTGTTTTGTAAATAAGTTCATTTGTATCATATTTTAGATTCCATATATAAGTGATACCATATGGTATTTGTCTTTCTCTTTATGACTGACTTTACTTAGTATAGTAAACTCTAGGTCCATCTATGTTGCTGCAAGTGGCATTATTTCATTCTTTTTTAGGACTAAGTTGTATTCTATTGTGTGTGTGTATATATGTGTGTGTGTATATATATATAATATATATATATATATTATATATATATACCACTTTTTTATCCATTCATCTGTCAATGGACATTTAGGTTGTTTCCATGTCTTGGCTATTATAAATAGTGCTGCTAAAAACATTGTGGTGAATGTCTTTTCAAATTAGTGTTTTTGTTTTCTTTAGATATATACCCAGCAGTGGAATTGTTGAGTCAAATGGCAGTTCTAATTTTAGTTTCTTGAGGAACCTCCATACTGTTTTCCATAGTGGCTGCACCAATGTACCTTCACATCAACAGTGTACAAGAGTTCCTTTTTCTCCACATCCTCTCCAAAATTTGTTATTTCTAAAGTTTTTGATGATAGCCATTCTGACAGGCTTGAGGTGATATCTGATTGTGGTTGTGATTTGCATGTCACTGATTATCAATTTTGAGCACATTTTCATGTGCCCATTGACCATCTGTATATTTTATTTGGAAAAGAGTCTATTCAGGTCTTCTGACCTTTTCTTAATCTAGTGGTTTGTTTTTTTTTCTGATATTGAATTGTATGAGCTGTTTGTATATTTTGGATATTAACCCCTTGTCGGCTGCATCATTTGTAAATATGTTCTCTCTTTCCATAGGTTGTCTTTTCATTTTGTTGATGGTTTCCTTTGCTGTGCAAAAGCTTTTAACTTTGACTTTGTTTATTTTTGCTTTTGTTTCTTTGCCTTAGCAGATAGATCTAAAAAAAATATTGCTGCGATTTGTGTCAAAGAATATTCTGCCTATGTTCTCTCCTAGGATTTTTATGATTTCTGGCCTTACATTTAGGTCTTAAATCCATTCTGAATTTATTTTTCCCAGCATTATTTTTGCCTCCTTTGTCATAGAATAATTGACCTACATGTATGGGTTTATTTCTGGGCTCTCTATTCTGTTTCATTGACCTATGTGTCTGTTTTTGTGTTGGTACCATGCTGTTTGATTACTGTAGCTTTGTAGTATAGTCTAAAGTCTGGACACGTAATACCTTCAGCTTTGTTCTTTTTTCTCAAGATTGCTTTGGCAACTCAGGATATTTTGTGGTTCCATATAAATTTTATGATTATCAGTTTTGTGAAAACTGTCACAGAGCTTTTGATAAGGATTGCATTAAATCTATAGATTGTTTAGGTAGTGTAGACAATATTAATTCTTCTAATCCATGAATATAGGATATCTTTCCATTTGTTTGAGTCATCTTCAATATCCTTGATCAAAGCTTTATAGTTTTCATAGAATAGGTCTTCTACCTCCTTGGTTAAGTTTACTCCTAGATACTTTGTTCTTTTTGTTGCAATTTTAAATAAGACTGTTTTCTTACTTTCTCTTTCTGATAGCTCCTTATTAGTGCATAGAAAAGCAACAGAGTCTCTCTATTGATCTTGTATCCTGCAACCTTACTGAATTCATCTATTAGTTCTCACAGTTCTATGGTGGAGACTTTAGGGTTTTCTGTATATAGTATCATGACATCTGTAAATAGTGAGAGTTTCACTTCTTTCCTTCCAATTCAGATGCCTTGTATTCCTTTTTCTTGTCTGGTTGTTTTGGCTTGGACTTCCAATAATATGTTAAATAGAAGTGGAGAGAGGGTGGTGGTGGTGGGATGAATTGGGAGATTGGGATTGACACATATACACTAATATGTATAAAATTAATATGTATAAAATTATGTATAAAAATGTATAAAATATGTATAAAATTAACTAATACACTAATATGTATAAAATTAATATGTATAAAATTAGCTAATAAGAACCTACTGTATAAAAATAAAATAAAATAAAATTCAAAAAAAAAGAAGTGGAGAGAGCAGGCATCTTTGTCTTGTTCCTGATTTTAGAGGAAGATTTTCAGCTTTTCACCATTGAGTATGATGTTATAATTGTGATTTTGTGATATAATTGTGATCTTGTCATAAATAACCTTTATTATATTGAGATATAGTCCCTCTGTATTCACTTTGCTGAGAGTTTTTATAATGAATAGATGTTGAATTTTGTCAAAAGATTTTTCTTCATCCATTGAGATGATCATGTGATTTTTATTCTTCCTTTTGTTAATGTTGTATATCACAGTGATTGATTTGTGAATATTGAACCATCCTACATAACTGGAATAAATCCCTCTTGATCATGGTGTATGATCCTTTTTATATATTGTTGAATTTGGTCTGCTAATATTTTTTGAGATTTTTTTGCATCTGTGTTTATCAGAGATATTGGCCTGTAGTTTTCTTTTCTGTAGTGTTTTTGTCTGGTTTTGGCATCAAGGTAATGGTGGTCTCATAGAATGAATTTGGGAATGTTCCACCATCTATACTTTTTTGGAACACTTGAGAAGGATATATATTAGCACCTCTTTATATGTTTGGTAGAATTCCCCTGTGAAGTTGTCCAGTCCTGGACTTTCATTTGCTGGGATGTTTTGGGTTTTTTTTTTTTTTTTATTACAAATGAAATTTAACTACTGTTGACCATAGTGTGAAAACTATAGTGCCAAAAATAACTTAACAAAACAAATTATCTGGTTTTATTAACTTAATATACAAGTATTAGGTACCAGGTTTAAGTAAACAAATAAAAGAGAGCACAGAGAATTAAAAGTCAATATTCAACTGAACCAAAATGCAAAATTATCAATAAATATTAATTTTTTACTTGTATAGACAAATTCTATCTCCAGGTAGTCATAGAGTACTACAACATGTTGCCCCAAGCTAGTCTCCAAGAAAAGGCAGATATTCTACAAAAATAACAAATAGATTTATAAAAGAATTAAAGCAATGAGGCTAAACACTGACAAATTTAACAATATCATATATTAAGTTCAACATATAGTAACTTAAAATAAAAATCTCTGATTAATAAAAGGAAAAATTCTAATCAAGAAGTAGAAAAATTGTATCTGAAAATATTGAGAAATTAAAAATATGATCAGTAGTGATTTAAAAATGTACAAAGGTAGAATTGATAATTAAAACAAAATGTTAAAAATTAAATTAGAATATTTACTTAAAAAGTAAATAAATTATTAAATACCAGGCCTATTGCAGTAGATTTGAAAATATGAATAAAAAGGACAGTTTTAAAAATGCAATTTTTCATAACTTGGCATAATTGTCATGTCGTAAAATGTTCCCTATCATAATATATTATAAAAATGTAATAATTGAAACAAGAGATAGTGAACCACACAAATCAACCAAAACAGGAGAGAAAAGAAAATGAATCCTAACCAAATATCATGCCTACTTATTTTCTTGGAAAATTCTGCCAAGCTGCTTAATAAAATGAATTATCCCCATGTTATGCAATTTATTTTGGTGTACAGAAAATGATAAAAAACTTTTTTGAGGAGACTTACTGGTGAGTTCACATGGAGGTTATGTCTGGACTATGAGTCCCCAAGACAGAGTCATACAGGTAAGTTTCATGTGTTCAGATGATCAAAGCTAACATGAATTAGCATCTTGCCACAGTGAATGTGTTCTGTCTTGTTACAGAGGTACAAGTCCCAGGAAAGATCCTATTAGAGGCAGCCTACTTATATTTTTGTGATAAACAGTTGGTAAGTAAACAGCTTCAGTGAAACTAACTGCCTTTAAGTGAAGAAGTCATTGACATCCACATCCACTTTCCCAATGGCTGAATAATTTCTAAAATATTATTGGAACATGAAAATAATCCCCAGTTATCCATCAAGACCAACAATGATTGCCAGACTGTAGGTAATCTATACATTAAGCACTAGATCAGAGGGTTCATGTGGAGGTTATATCCAGACTCTGAATTGCTAAAGGGACATGATCATAGGTATAAATAAGATTAAATATATACAGCAATGTGAATGCATCCAGAGGTCAGTCATTACATTAAGTAACTTAATGAGTCAACCTGAAATGATACAGTGGCCACTAGCTACAAATGGCTATCAAGCACTTGAAATGCAGCTAGTCCACATTAGGATGTGTAATGGCTTAAAATACACACCTGCATTTGCAGGATTACTATGGAGAAGAAGATAAAGAAAGGAATAAAGGGAGGGAGGGATGGAGGAAGAGAGAACAGAGGAAGAAAGAGATAAAGAATATTTCAGTAATAATTTGTGCACTGATTACGTATTAAAATGATAGTATTTTGGCTATATCAAATTAAACAAAGCACATTTCTAGAATTAACTTCACTTATTTATACCTTTCTAGGCAAATTAAAATTACATAAGTGGCTCTCAATATATTTCTATTCAGCAGCAGTGTCTTAGAGGCATTTGTCTCTAAATTGAAGATTTCCTCAGGGTTGGTCAATTTTCTCCAGCTTCCCTGTCCCCTCATCTACATCTTGTCTGCATACCCTAAATAGACTACCCTTTTAAAACTTTACTCTGATTTTCAACTTTAATTATCAGGATGTAGGTTATTGACTAAGCTAATAATTGTGTAATTTGTATCAGTTCTAAACAATATCTATCCATTATTCCCTAGTGATGAAGTACAAATCAAAGTTCCAATTTAAGACTATAGATCAAATTCAGTTACAATTCTTTGAAAAATCTTTAATAAAATACTATCAAGTACAGTTCGACCATATGACAAAGGATCTATCAAATATTTTCAGTAACATTTCTCCCATATTGGAAAGATTATTTTTATTAGGAAATTTTTTACAATTATGAGAACAATAAAAATATTTAGATTGACCTTATTGTTAGTTGTAAGTTAGACATAAGATACAATATGTATTTCCTGATAAATTTATTTGTTAGAAATAGCAGATTACTTTCTTAGATAATATAGATAACATTTATCCCAAACAAAACAGTTCTAACATAATGAAAGTTGAAAAAATAGAGGCAATTCCATAATATTAAGAATGAGAAGTAAAGCCTCCCTTCTCATTTAATACTTAACATAACTTTTGTTATGATTGCCAGTTAAATAATGAGGAAATATAAACCAGAGAAAAAATTGGATTTAAATAGGAAAAAATTACTATTACTTGTGGATAAGTTGTAAGAATTAAAAATGGAAGTATTTTAGGATAAATGAATATTCAATAGTAGCTATATATAAATTAAATATAGATATATCAATAGCTGTCCTAAATTTTGACGATAACTACATTCATTACTCAAAGTAACAAAAAATTAATATATCAGAAAGATTTTAGAAGAAAGGTAAGAAAGTTTGATGAAGAAATTAAGGATAAAAAAGAAGGAAAATAAAAAAGTATACTGCCAAAGTCTACATATAAATATTTTCAATTAATAGAAAATCATAATTAGTTAATGAGTGGAAATATACTGTAAAGATATGTTATTTCCACAATAATTTGTATGTTGATGAAAATCTAATAAATATCCATCTGTTTTATTTTAAGCTGATCCTAAATTTCCTCTGGCAGAATATATGGGGGAGACTAGCCAAAATAAATATGGTATTGAGAATTAGCAGAGATTTTCCTTACCATATGTCAAAACACAAAGCCCCAGTAGTTAGTTAGGTCTGTCTGGAGGACGCTACTATTTTTCCTTCCAAAACTTATTCTCTGATTCTTCTTTAGCATGAGGAATTTTACTTAGGTACATAGTTGTTCAGCTTAATTTGCATTTCACATCTCCTGTGGCTAGACTTGTCTCTGTGACGAGATTCGGCCAATGAGTTTTAAGCAGAAGTGAAATGTATTGTTCCTGGGTTGTGCTCTTGAAACGCAGGAAGCTTGGCAGCTCTTCTTTTAAATAGTTGTCTGAGACTTTCAGTATGAAGCTGTTTGCTTAGGATGGCAGAGCAATAAAATAAGGAGGCTGCATGTCCAGTGTCATAGAGACATCATATCAGCTCTGAGCTGCTTGTGCAAGGACTATTATATGAGACAGCAATGCATTTCTCTATTTTAAAAATCACTATTATTTGGCCTGTGTAATTTGATGTGGTATCCTAATTAATATAGTGTGACAAAAAATGATATAACTCAGAACTTTAATATATGATAAAGACAGCCACATACAAATGGAGTGAGATGTTTATTATATAAAATGGTGTTTTTAAACTAATCTATTTGCTAAAACAAGAAAGTTGAGTTTATATATCATATCATATACCAGCTAAATTCAGGTAGTTAAAAAGTTAAACATAAAACACAAAACAAACAAGATAAAGATAGCAAATATTCTTCAGCTATCAAGAGAGGATACATTTTTTTCAATTTTAAATAGACAGAAGGGGTTATATAGAGACATATATATATATATATATATGTCCACAAATTAAAAACTTATTATTTAAAATCATATGCAAAATTAAAAGACTGAAAATACAAATGTCCCAGCAATCACTAATATATTTACATTATAGATGATCATTTTATTAAAACTCATATAAAAGGAAGCATAATCCCTCTATACCCCATTGTACATATAGAAATCATCATTTACAGTAATGTCAAGAATGTGTTTTGACCATTCTCCTGTAATATTTATTTGTCAATAAACAAATATCTCACACTGAGGATCATGTAATAATATTGTTTGAACAGAGAGGAAATGATAAGTACGGTTTTATGATTACCTGGACAAATTGGAGTCTAAGTTTAAAAAAGTCATACAATATTAGAAATAGAAAGAACTTCAAGAGTGTTTCATTGTTTTTAGAGAAAAAAAAGCAAAATGTTAAATGTGTTCACAGTCTCTGCTACATAAAATATATATTTTTTTACATAAATAAAATTGGCATTGCATATATTGTATTATACCATCTAGCATTTAGCATTTCTCTGGATGTTTTATAAATCTCCTGGCATGTTAAAAAATATCAGTTTGTATAGAATCTTGTTATTTTCCCACCACTGTATTAAGAGTCTTCATATTTAAGCTAGGTCAATAAAGATCGTAAAATAACTTTGTGCCAAACAGATTTATAGAATAGGAAAGTTTACTTACCTGCAAGACATCTTTTCCTGCTAAAAATGTCTAAAAACTAGGATATAGCTGAAATTAATGAATTTGTAAAGTTGATATTGAAATTATTATGTTCATATTATCAATAGAAAAGTTTTTCTTGGAGTGAAATGGTCGATTTTTTTTAACATCTTTATTGGAGTATAATTGTTTTACAAAGGTGTGTTAATTTCTGCTTTGTAACAAAGTGAATCAGCTATCCATATACATATATCCCCATATCTCCTCCTTGCGTCTCCCTCCCACCCTTCCTATCTGACCCCTCTAGGCAGTCACAAAGCACTGAGCTTATCTCCTTGTGCTATGCAGCTGCTTCCCACCAGCTATTTTATATTTGGTTGTATAAAAATACTAGGAAATGTCCAATGGCTTACAAGACCCAAAACCGTTGTCTGAAAAACCTGTCTATACTTAAGGCCAAGTGGGGATGAATTTTGTTGTTTTTAGAAAGGACATTAAAAAAGATAGAAATATGATCAGGGAATAGCAATTTGTTTTCACTCGGAACAGAGAGCTAATACAGACTAATACTATCATTCAAGTTAGAGGTTCATATATTAACACTTCTTAAAAAATCCATCTACTGTACTCCCTTCTCAATTGTATTTGATGAATAAATAGATGACTGAAGAAGGGCAGGAGGGAATAAGAGGGGCACAGGTGGGGAAAAGGTGGGCATAGTTTTAATAACAGCATAGAAACACTAAGAAAACTAGTGAATTCGGCTCCGTTTTAACACTAGTAACACTAGTAACTCTACCAACCAGTCAGAGGGTGTTATCTTTGCTTTTTAGCAAGGAGGCATGGAGGTTTGGTATAAACAGGTATAATGTTCTCTCAAATAGGCATATAGATGAGTTACAATTTGTATCAGAACATCTCACTATTTAGCTCTTGGGGAGAAACCTTTTGAGTTAATATAAAACATAGCTTTACTTTAAAGTAAATTTCAAGCTTCATGTGATTGTCAGAGGAGCAATCCAAGGGCATTAATAATTAAAGAAATATAATGACTTGGTCCAAAATTGCTTTAAAAATATATATTTCTTGAAAAACTCTGAGCAACAAATAAATCTAGGTCAGTGTTCATTAGCAAACATTTTCTTATATTATCCTTATGTTGGTTTCCTTGAACATTATTCTACCAATTAGCAGCGTTTCCACCAGAATGTTAATGATATGTGAAAAATACATCCATTGTTTTCTTATTAGAAGTGCATTACCTAATATTTTATTTCAGCTAGTTATTTCCACTAACCAGTCTTCCAAAAATTTGATATAATTTTCATTTACTTAAAACTTATAGAAGAAGTTCTTAAAATTCTCCAAGGTCACAATATCAGTACATTATGCAAGCAAATGTCTAAGTTTGGATACAATAATACAACTAAAAAATTAAACAACCACAGCAAAAAAATAACTAAAGATCATACTATAGGACTCATTTACACACATTTCTTTTCTTTTAGATGGGGTTTATAACCCATCAGTCTTTAATTTCTTAAAATGCAAATCTGTAAGGACAAAAGGATATTTTGCATTTAAAATAGTACCAACTCTACAGCAAACAATTCATGCTTCTTAACTATCAATTTCTCTTGAGTAAGTAATTACTTTATGTACACTTTTCTCATCCATTAATAAATATAAAAGATGCCAAAGATATATAGTATCATATCACTAATTCATCTAAAGAGTGATGAATTTTATCAATCACCCAGTGCATGTTAATGAGATACAGAACCCAAGATAGCAAAATCAAGGTGGAAAATAAGTCAATACAAAAAAAGAGAACTATTATTTACCAGGTAAAGAATAAGGGCCAGAACTTATAGAAACCATTTTCAGAGTATATTCCATTAAATTCTTACAACAACCCAACTAATGTGTGGAGAATAAATATCTTGTCCGTGATCACATAGCCAATACAAAGCAGAGCTGAGATTCAAACCTGCATTTATCAAATTTCATACTCTCTCTCATTGTATATATATATATATATATATATATATATATATATATGAAATAGATACCAAACAAGTATAATTACCTAAATTCTAAATAGTAAATTAAACATAACATGCATGGCTAATTTTAAAATTCTACACTAGTAAATGAATTTAATTTGTAGGAAGTTGTTTGAGCCTCATATAGACTCATGAACACATATTTTAATCACAGTTTGCATTTCCCCTATTCTATCTTTTCTAAATTTCTTACTTGCTATGAAGAACTACTACAAAATTCAGTCTTCCTAGATTGATAAACACATTTCTATTCACCCTAATTCAATCTTTGGATTGCTAAAACTTTACCACATTCCTTACAAACTTTATCATTCTAAATGGAAGAATTCTAATTACGTTTTGTTCCATTTAGTTTATTATAATCTCAGAAAGAATTTGCAACACTGGGAAAGAACATTTTCTGTACATCTTTAAACATCTTTTGGGGTCAAGTGTCCTTATTAAGAGTACTTTGCCTTAGGCTCTGCTGTGTCATGGGATCTGATAAATAGGATTCCATGAAGTTCTTGGGAAGTCTACAGTGCAGACCACTTACCAAAAGAAAAGTTCTCAGAAGTGTCTCAAATCTCAGAAGCCAAAACTCAGCTTAGGTGTTATCCATGAGCGAGTATTCTGACACACTTCTTAAGATTCTAGACTTTAGCTTATTTTATTAACAGACATTTTTTTATGATGATAATATGTACCAAATATAACATTTTATCAGACTAGGTAGTATATATATATATATATCTCAAAGAATAATCTGAAAAACAAAGGCTATACATTTTATGCAGTAAATTGCCATTTTTTTCAAGTAATTGGCTTCAAAAGAAAACATATATTCTCAACTTTAGATTTAAAAACAGGTTAGTTTTTTACCAGAAAATATTATTTAATATGCTCTGGGCATAATTTCAACTTCAAGGAACCTATACTAGTATATAAACTTTCCTTAGTTTTTAACATGTTCATGCATGTATAATAAATATATTAAACAAAATAAGACAAAATATTCTATGAAAAAAGATTATTCAATTATATATTTTATCTCATTTTAAAATAGAATTAAGTAAATAGAATCATAGCCTCTTTAGTTTATGGTCATTTTATGAGACTAACACCTGTCCATAAGCAAAAAATAGAGCACTCTAGGAAGTAGACACTGCACTCTCAAAGGGGACACACAAAATCCAATACTACAAGACCTAGGGCAGAAGCAGTAATTTGAAAGAAGCCTGGGTCAGACCCACTTGCTGATCTTGGAGAGGCTCCTAGAGAGGCAGGAGACAATTGAAACTCACCCTTGGGACATAGATGCTGGCAGCAGCCATTTTTGGTTGATGAGGACACTGGTGCTGGTAAGAGCCATTTTGAAATCCTCCCTCTAGCTTATTGACTTCAGGACATGGCCCTGACTACCAGTGAGCCAGCATTAGCTCCAGGTGTCCCCAGAGCATGCAGCCAGCTATGGCAGTAGTTGCTCCACTCATTAGTTGCTCAACACTAGCTATGAAACCCCACACCCCTCAGCTGGCTACCGTGAGACCCAGCTCCATCCACCAGTGGGCCAGCACCTCCCAGGGAAGGAAAAAACTCTTACGTGCAAATGGAGCAGAAAAGAAAGCTGGGGTAGCAATACTTAGGTAAAATCAAGTACTGTAACAAGTGACAAAGAAGGACATTACATAATAATTGAGGAATCATCGTAAATATATATGCACCCAATGCAGGCACACCTAAATACATAAAGCAAAAATTAGTAGACATAAACAGAGAAATTGACAGTGACACAATAGTAGTACAGGTCTTTAGCACTACAGTGACATTAATAAAGAGATCATCCAGAATGAATATCAATAAGGAAATACAAGTTTTAAATGACACATTAGATTAGATGTACTTAGTAGATATATATAGGACATTCTGTCCAAAAGCAGCAGAATACACATTCTTTTCAAGTGCACATGGAACATTCTCCAGGATAGATCACATGGTGGACCACAAAACAAGTCTCAGTAAATATAGGAAAACTAAAACCATATCAAATGTCTTTTCCAATGATAATGCTATGAGACTAGAAACCAACTACTAGAAAAAGAATACAAAAAAATGCAAACACATTGAAGCTAAACAACCTGCTAATAAACGACCAATTGGTCAGTGAAGAAATCAGAAAGGACATCAAAAAATACCTGGAGAAAAATGAAAACAAAAACACATCAATCCAAATTCTATGAGATGCAGCAAAAGAAGTTCTGAGAAGGAAGTTTACAGCAATACAAGCTTATCTCAGAAAACAAAAAAATCTCCAAAAAGCAACCTCACCTTACACCTAAAGGAATAAGAAAAAATAAGATCATTATATCATTTCTTTTTGGATTCTGCATACAAGTAATATCATATGATATTTCTCTTTCTTTGTTTGACTTACTTCACTCTGTATGACAGACTCTAGGTCCATCCACCTCACTACAGATAACTCAATTTCATTTCTTTTTATGGCTTGGTAATAGTCCATTGTATATACACACATATTCTTTATCCATTCATCTGTTGATGGACATTTCATATTCCATTGTATATTCACATCTTCTTTATCCATTCATCTGTTGATGGACACTTAAGTTGGTTCCATGTCCTTGCTATTGTTAATAGTGCGGCAATGAACATTGTGGTAGCTGTTTCTTTTTGAATTATGTATTTCTCAGGGTATATGTCCAGTAGTGGAGTTGCTGGGTCATATGGTAGTTCTACTTTTAGTTTTTAAAGGAACATCGGTACTGTTCTCCATAGTGGCTGTATCAATTTACATTCCCACCAACAGTGTAGGAAAATTCTCTTCTCTCCACACCCTCTCTAGCATTTATTATTTGTGGATTCTTTTTATTTATTTTTTTCTTTTTTTGCAGTATGCGGGCCTCCCACTGCTGTGGCCTCTCCCATTGTGGAGCACAGGCTCCAGATGCACAGGCTCAGCGGCCATGGCTCACAGGCCCAGCCACTCCACGGCATGTGGGATCTTCCCAGACCAGGACACGAACCCATGTCCCCTGCATCGGCAGGCAGACTCTCAACAACTGTGCCACCAGGGAAGCTGCTGCCCAGTTTTTGATTGGGCTGCTTCTTTTGATGATATTAAGCTTCATGAGCTGTTTATAAATTTTGGAGACTAGTTCCTTGTCAGTCATATCATTTTCAAATATTTTCTCGCATTCTGTGGGTTGTCTATTCTTTTTGTTTATGGTTTCCTTTGCTGTGCAAAAGCTTTTGAGTTCAATTAGGTCCCACTTTTTAATTTTTGTTTTTATTTCTATTAGTCTGGGAAACAGAACAAGAAAGGTATTGCTGTGAAATATGTCACAAAGTGTTCTGCCTATGTTTGCCTCTAGGCGTTTTATAATGTCCAATCTCACATTTAGGTCTTTAATCCATTTTGAGCTTATTTTTGTGTATGGTGTTAAAGAATGATCTAATTCCATTTTTTTACATGTAGCTGTCCAGTTTTCCCAGCACCATTTGTTGAAGAGAATGCCTTTCCACCGTTGTGTAGCCTTGCCTCCTTTGTCATAGATTAATTGGCCATGGGTGTGTCGGTTTATTTCTGGGCATCTATCCTGTTCCATTGATCTATGTTTATGTTTTTGTGTCAGTACCATACTGTTTTGATGACTATCGCATTGTAGTATAACCTGAAGTCAGAGAGCCTCATTCCTCCAGCTCCGTTTTTCTTTCTCAAGATTGCTTTGCCTATTTGGAGTCTTTTGTGTCTCCATATAAATTTTAATATTTTTTGTCCTAGTTCTGTGAAAAATGTCATAGATAATTTGATAGGGATTGCATTGAATCTGTAGATTGCCTTGGGTAGTACAGTCATTTTGACAGTATTGATTCTTCCAATCCATGAACATCGTATATCTGTCCATCTGTTTGTGTCATCTTTGATTTCTTTCATCAGTGTCTTATAGTTTCTGATTACAGGTCTTTTACCTCCTTAGGTAGGTTTATTCCTAGGTATTTTTTTCCTTTATTTTTTGTGATGATAAATGGGATTGTATCCTTAATTTCTCTTTCTGATCTTTTGCTGTTAGTGTAGAGAGATGCAAGAGATTTCTGTGCATTAATTTTGTAACCTGTGACTTTACCAAATTTATTGATGAGCTCTAGTAGTTTTTTGGTAACGTCTTTAGGATCTTCTATTATAGTATCATGTCATCTGCAAACAGTGACAGTTTAAATTCTTTTCCAATTTTGATTCTTTTTATTTCCTTTTCTTCTTTGATTGCTTTAGCTAGGATTTCTAAAACTAATTTGAATAAAAGTGGTGAGAGTGGACATGCTTGTCTTGTCCCTGATCTTTGAGGAAAAGCTTTCAGTATTTCACCATTGAGAATGATGTTAGCTGCTGTTCTGTCATATATGGCCTTTATTATGCTGAGGTATGTTCCCTCTATGCCCACTTTCTGGAGTGTTTTTATCATAAGTGGGTACTGAATTTTGTAAAAAGCCTTTTCTGCATCTATTGAAATGATCATATGATTTTTATTCTTCAATTTGTTGAAGTGGTGTATTGCACTGATTGATTTGTGGATATTGGAGAATCCTTGCAACCCTGGAATAAATCCCACTTGATCATGGTGTATGATCCTTTTAATGTATTGTTGGATTTGGATTGACAATATTTTATTGAGGATTTTTGCATCTATGTTCATCAGTGATATTGGGCTGTAATATTATTTTATTTTTATGGTGTCTTTGTCTGGTTTTGGTATCAGGGTGATGGTGGTCTCATAGAATGAGTTAGCAAGTTTTCCTTCCTCTGCAATATTTTGGAACAGTTTGAGAATGATAGGTGTTAGCTCTTCTCTAAATGTTTGATAGAATTTGCCTGTCAAGCCATCAGGTCCTGGACTTCTGTTTGTTGGGAGTTTTTTAATCACAATTTCAATTTCAGCACTTGTGTTTGGTCTGTTCATATTTTCTATTTCTTCCTGATTCAGCCTTGGGAGACTGTACCTTTCTAAGAAATTGTCCATTTCTTCCTGGCTGTCCATTTTATTAGCATACAGTTGGCTGTAGTAGTCTCTTAATATCCTTTGTATTTCTGTGGTGTCAGTTGTAACTTCTCCTTTTTCATTTCTAATTTTATTGGTTTTAGTCCACTTCTGTTTTTTTCTTGATGAGTCTGGCTAAAATTTTATCTTTTTTTTTTTTTTTATCTTTTCAAAGGACTAGCATTTACTTTCATTGATATTTGCTATTGTTTTCTTTGTCTCTATTTCATTTATTTCTGCTCTGATCTTTATGATTTCTTTCTTTCTACTAACTTAGGTTTTGTTTGTTCTTCTTTCTCTAGTTGCTTTAGGTGTATAGTTAGGTTGTTTATTTGAGAATTTTCTTGTTTCCTGAGGTAACATTGTATTGCTATAAACTTGCCTCTTAGAACTGCTTTTGCTGTATCCCATAGGTTTTGGATTCTTATGCTTTCATTTTCATTTGTCTCTAGGAATTTTTTGATTTCCTCAGTTATCCATTGGTTGTTTAGTAGCATATTGTTTAGCTTCCATGACTTCGTGTTTTTTTTTTAGTTTTTTTTCCTGTCTCATAATGTTGTGATCAGAAAAGTTGCTTGATATAATTTCAATTTTCTTAAATTTACTGAGGCCGCCTTCTGGCCCAGCATGTGGTCAGTCCTGGAGAATGTTCTCTGTGCACTTGAGTAGAATGTGTATTCTGCTGCTTTTAGATTAAATGCTCTATAAATACCAATTAAGTCCATCTGGTCTAATGTGCTATTTAAAGCCTGTATTTCCTTATTGATTTTCTATCTGGATGATCTGTCCATTGATAAAAGTGGGATGTTAAAGTTCTCCACTATTATTGTGTTACTGTCAGTTTTTCCCTTTATGGCTGTTAGTACTTGCCTTATATATTAAGGTGCTCCTATGTTGAGTACATTTATATTTACAATTGTTATATCTTCTTCTTGGATTGATCCCTTGATCATTATGTGTGTCCTTCTTCGTCTCATAACAGTCTTTATTTTAAATTCTATTTTGTGTAATATGAGTACTGCTACTCCAGCTTTCTTTTGATTTCCATTTGCATGGAATACCTTCTCCCATCCCCTCATTTTCAGTCTGTATGTGTCCCTAGGTCTGAGGTGGGTCTCTTGTAGACAGCATATATGCGGATCTTGTTTTTGTATCTACTTAGTCAGTCCATGTCTTTTGGTTGCTGTGTTTAATCCATTTACTTTTAAGGTAATTATTGATATGTATGTTCCTATTACCATTTTCTTAATTGTTTTGGGTTTGTTCTTGTAGGTCTTTTCCTTCTCTTGTGTTTCCTTCCAAGGGAAGTTGCCTTAGTATTTGTTGCAAAGCTGGTCTAGTGGTGCTGAATTCTCTTAGCTTTTCCCTGTTTGTAAAGCTTTTGATTTCTCCATCAAATCTGAATGAGAGCCTTGCTGGGTAGAGTAATCTTAGTTGTAGTTTCTTCCCTTTCACCACTTGAAATATATTGTGCCACTCTCTTCTGGCTTGCAGAGTTTCTGCTGAGAAATCACCTTATAACATTATGGGAGTCCCCTTGTACATTATTTGCTGGTTTTCCCTTGTTGCTTTTAATATATTTTCATTGTCTTTTTTTTTTTTTTTTTGCAGTACACAGGCCTCTCACTGTTGTGGCCTCTCCCGTTGTGGAGCACAGGCTCTGGACATGCAGGCTCAGCGGCCATGGCTCACGGGCCCAGCCACTCCACAGCATGTGGGATCTTCCCGGACTGGGGCACGAACACATGTCCTCTGCATTGGCAGGCGGACTCTCAACCACTGCACCACCAGGGAAGCCCTCATTGTCTTTAATTTTTGTCAGTTTGATTACTATGTGTCTCAGTGTGTTTCTTCTTTGGTTTATCCTGCCTGCAACTCTGTGCTTCTTGGACTTGGTTGACTGTTTGCTGTCCCATGTTAGGGAAGTTTTCAGCTATTATCTCTGAAAATATTTTCTTGAGAGCTTTCTTCTTCTGGGACCCCTATAATGTGAATGTTGGTGCATTCAGTGTTGTCATAGAGGTCTCTTAGGCTGTCTTCATTTATTGTACTTCTTCTTTCTTTATGCTGTTCCATGACAGTGATTTCCACCATTCTGTCTTCTGGGTCACTTATCCATTCTTCTTCCTTAGTTATTCTTCTATTGATTCCTTTTTAGTGTATGTTTCATTTAAGTTATTGTATTGTTCATCTCTGTTTATTCTCTAGTAGCTCCTCTAACTCTTTGTTAAACATTTCCTGCATCTTCTCAATCTTCAGCTGCATTCTTTTTCTGAGATCCTGGATCATCTTCACTATCATTGTTCTGAATTCTTTTTCTGGAATGTTACCTATCTCCACTTCATTTAGCTGTTTTCCTGGGAGGTTATCTTGTTCCTTCATCTGGGACATAATCCTTTTCTTTTTCATTTTGTCTAAGCATCTGTGATTGTGGTTTTTGTTCTGCAGATTGCAGGAGTGTAGTTCTTCTTGCTTTTGCTGTCTGTCCTCTGGTGGATGAGACTATCCAAGAGGCGTGCCAAGGTATTTAATTTTAAAGCTCCATAGTATTTCATATCCTTTGTTGATATGTCTTTGAATATAGGTATACTCTAATTAGTTATTTTCAAGGTGACAAGTTTGAGCAATATAAGATATTTTAATACTTTCCATATTTCATCTGGACAATTATTGTAAACTTTGTTTTCCATATATAATCCATGTTATCCCAGAAGAGTTACCAATATTTAGATCATTGATAGATTTCAACTCTCTTGCTATAATGAAGCAAAAGTATCAATTTTTCAGCATAGTTGAATCAATACCAGAATAATATAGGTACTTAAACCTTGATCAATATAACTACTTCAATAATTCAATCATGAATTAGGACTGGTAAACTATTAAAAAGTAATCAAAAAGGACACTAGCAAAAGAAGAGATGTCATACAAGTAAAAAAATATAATGCTTTTTCTCCAATTAATGAAACAAATGCCTCATTCCATTCATTAAAAGGACAACACTCAGAATGGGAGAAAATATTTGCAAATGAAGCAATGGACAAAGTATTAATCTCCAAAATATACAAACAGCTCATTTAGCTCAATATCAAGAAAAAAAAAACAATCAAAATGTGGGGGGGGGAAGATCTAAATAGACGTTTCTCCAAAGAAGACATACAGATGGTCAAAAAGCACATGAAAAGATGCTCAACATCACTAAGTATTAAAGAAATGCACATCAAATCTAAATGAGGTATCATTTCACACTGGTCAGAATGGCTATCATCAAAAAAATCTACAAACAATAAATGCTGGAGAGTGTGTAGAGAAAAGGGAACCCCCTTACACTGTTGGTGGGAATGTAAATTGGTGCAGCTACTATGGAGAAAAGTATGGAGGTTCCTTAAAAAACTAAAAATAGAACTACCACATAACCCAGCAACCCTGGGCATATACCTGGACAAAGCCATCATTTGAAAAGATACATTCACCCCAATGTTCATTACAGTGCTATTTACAATAGCCAGGACATGGAAGCCACCTAAATATCCATCAATAGAAGAATGGATAAAGAAGATGTGTTACAAATACACAACAAAATATTACTCAGCCATAAAAAGAATGAAATAATGCCATTTGCAGCAACATGGATGGACCTAGAGATTATCATACTGAATGAAGTTAGTCATACACAGAAAGACCAATATCATATGATATTGTTTATATGAGGAGTTTTAGAAAGGAGTACAAATGGACTCATTTACAAAACAGAGGTAGAGTCATGGTTGTAGAAAAAAATAAAACCTTATGGTTACCAGGGGATAAGGCAGGGAGAGGGATAAATTGTGAGACTGAGAGTGACCTATACACACTATTTTATATAAAAAGGTAACTAGTAAGAACCTGCTGTATGGCATGGGGAATTCTACCCAGTACTCTGTAATGGCCTATATGGGAAAAGAATCTAAAAAAAAAGAGTGGATATAAGTATACGTGTAACTGATTTGCTTTGCTGTACACCTGAAACTAGCACAACACTGTAAATCAACTATACTCCAATAAAATTTTTTAAAATGCATTGTCTAGACACCAGTATCAAGCTAGTTGAGAATCCAAGACTGAAGTGGGGACTAGGGGAATATTTTGAAGAATATGATAAAATCACATCAAAGAGCACTTCTTTAATAAGAAGAGAGTTTTTGTATCTCAAGTTCATAAGTTCTTTCCCTTGGATAATACTGGCCATATACACACTAATTTTGAATCTGTAAACCAAGATTCTTTAGTATGATCATTCCTTTTGGTAACATTTTTTTTTTCTAAAACTTTCCATTTATTTAAGAATAAGAAGCCTGACACTTTATAAGAACTCCATTTTTTAATTACAATTTAGAATCTTTTCCCTTATCCAGGATTCAACTAATATTCTGTATTTCATCTATTTCTTACACTTTATAACTATCTTTGCTATCAAATATTTTATTCTTTTTGTGGTTGTAAATAGATGAGGCAAGAACAGCCTCTAATAGTTTCTTTAAAACCAACTGTAACCCATCCCTCCTGTTGAGTGAAATGAATTGAAAGGGTGTTATTAGTTCTTGGTTAATCCTTTAATTATCTGAAAAACCTTAATTGAGGTTGTTAGTACTCCTAAAATTGACTTGCAAGAACAGCTAATCTGGGTCAGTACCTTCATTCATTATTAGTTAATTGATTATTGAAAATATATGTATTAATGTTGAACAATGACATGAATTGTTTTCATGTGTTCTTATATTTCTCTCCTTTAACTTCCTTTAGATTTTATTTTTCACAAGTTGAATTTACTATTCAGTAAATACATACTTTAAATTTTAGTGCAGTGCTTTTAAAACTACTCAAAATGTTGATATTTATCAGTAAATTACCTTTCATTCATGAAGCAATGTAAATCACACTATTTATACCCTTTAGGAATCACCCAATATTTTGGTATTCCTCACTTTCAAAACATATTTTCTGTTTTCAGTTTACAATTTGATAGAGTGTAACAACCATTTTGGTTTACCAAACAGAACACATTTTAACTAGAAAACGGTTGGCAATATTTTTAATAATTGACTAAAACCCTGTGACCATTACTGTTTAATAGGAAAAAAAGCAAAGCTGGTGAATATCTGTTTCTCTAGGAGATAGTTGTTTCTTTGGAGTTGTTTTTTTTGTTTGTTTGTTTGTTTGTTTTTTCTCCTCCAGATAAGAAAGAATCTGAGAAGTCTGGAAATAAATATGACTGTTTGGGAAAAAAAGAGTTGTTTCACTTTATTATTATATTAAGATCAATAAGTGGCATGTGCTTTGGTGTTGTATTTGATAAGCCTTCTGCAAAACTTAGGAACAATCATGGGTTGATAAGTACTTAAAAGGGATGGTGGTGCTGGAAATGTGTCTTCTTCTCTGAAAAATATTATATTTTTATATTAAATGAGTATTATATTTTTAAATATCTGCTAAAGCCTGGGATAAATCTCTCTTTCTTAAATTCCTTGGCACTGATGTTAAAAACTTATGCAACTTATTCCAAAAAGATAAGGTCAACAATTGAAGGGTGTAGAAATGTTTTTGTATGAGACTAAACACTACACATTAAAAAGGTACTTTTGTGAGGTAATGGATGTGTTAACAAACCTTATTGTGGTAATCATTTTGCAATATATGGGGTGTCGAATTATCACATTGTACCCCTTAAACTTACACAATGTTTGCTGTCAGGTAGATTTCAATAAAGCTAAAAACAATGCTCAAAATTTGCAGCCTGCATATTGCTTCCATTCACATTTAATTCACCCAAGTAAATCACATGGCAAAACGTTGAATTCAGAAATCCAGGAGAGGGCTTCCCTGGTGCCCAGTGGTTGAGAGTCCGCCTGCCAATGCAGGGGACATGGGTTCATGCCCCGGTCTGGGAAGATGCTGCGGAGTGGCTGGGCCCATGAGCCATGGCCACTGAACCTGCATGTACGGAGCCTGTGCTCCGCAATGGGAGAAGCCACAATAGTGAGAGGCCTGCTTACCACAATAAATAAATAAATAAATAAGTCCAGGAGATTCAGTCTCTCCTGTGTGAAAGGACAAATAACATTGCACAGCAATGATAAAATCTATTACAATGCTTGTAATTTGATTGTGGTTAAAGGAACAGAGATTATATTATGTTGTTACCTTGAAAGAATCTGAAATCCAGTTTGTAAACTAATAAATTATATTTAATTACATGTGAATTTGCTTTTATAGGTGTAGAATATTAAACAAGTTTTATGGAGCTTCCCTGGTGGCACAGTGGTTGAGAGCCTGCCTGCCGATGCAGGGGACACGGGATCGTGCCCCAGTCCAGAAGGATCCCACATGCCGCGGAGCAGCTGGGCCTGTGAGCCATGGTCACTGAGCCTGTGTGTCCAAAGCCTGTGCTCTGCAATGGGAGAGGCCACAACAGTGAGAGGCCCACGTACCGCAAAAAAAAAAAAAATGTGTTTTATATTAACTAGATGAAATCTCACATAACCTTGTTATATTCAACTATCATGTTCTGAAATATGTATTAAAATATGACTATATAAGTGGATTTGTTCAATTTATAATGAAATTTTGACTTTTTTGTATTGTGTATATGTGTATAGGTAGAGGTCGTATTTGCTGATATCTAATTTATCCACTTATTTCTATCATAAAATTTTGTGTTTATAATTCACCACTTTTTATATTATTTCTTTGTTTTCTAACTTTCTCTTGTAGTGGTAAAATGTTCTATTGCCTCTCCAACCTTTTTAAAAGATCTTTTGCTCATTTGGAAGCTTCGAATTTTCTTTATATTAGTTTTCTATTTTTTTTTTTTTTTAGGTTTTCCCAGGCAGGTTTATTTTTAATGAAAGAGGTGTGTGTGTGTGTTTGTGTATGTACACATCTCCTCTTCTGAATTAGAAAGTTTTATGACTGAGAAGAGGCAGAAGAGGTGTATGGAGAAAGTCATCAGATGTGTGGGTTTATTTCTGGGCTCTTTAATCTCTTCCATTGATTTGTGTGTCTATTTTTGTGCAAATACCATTCTGTTTTGCTTACTGTAGCTTTGTAGTATAGTCTGAAGTCTAGAAGGGTTAACAGCTGTGCAAATGAATCTATACACAAAATAGAAACAGACTAACAGACATAGAAAACACATTTATGTTTACCAAAGTGGGGAGAGAGAGGGAAAGGGACAAATTAGGAGTATGGGATTAGCAGATACAAACTACTATGTGTAAAATAGATAAGCAGCAAAGATTTACTCTATAGCACAGCGAATTATATTCAGTATCTTTTAATAACCTGTAATGAAATGTAATATGCAAAAAATAACTGAATCACTGTGCTATATACCTTAAACTAACACAATATTGTAAATCAACTATACTGCAATTAAAAAAAAAAAGTCATGAGAATTATCTATCACAATCAATGTAAATTCTTCCCAGAGGGAGATTATGTTATCCGAGGCCTCAATCATTCCTACAATGTTGGGCCATTATGTCCCACCAAGATTAAAAATAACTAGTAGTACAATGGAATTTAAGACATAAATAAAAATAGCAAAAATAATAAAAATAGTTGAACAACATGGGAAAATACAATACTAGAATTATCAGACTGACATTAAAATAGCTCTGATCATTTTATCAAAGGATATAAAGGACAAATTTGTGTATTCAAGAAAAAATCCCAACTAAAAAAAATAAATTATAACTGAACCTAAGAACTCAAAGGATATATTTCAGTTTAGATTAGTACAATAAAAGTAAACTAGTGAACAAAACTAGATCAGAATGAAATATCTATACTAATGCAATAAGAAAAATAAGAGTGTAAGACACAGAAAACAAAGTAACAGAAAATACTCAGGAGAAGGCCTTATATACATGTATTGATGTGCAAGAAGAGGACAGAATGGGGCAGAAGTCAAGTTTGAAGAAGTATTATCTGAGAAAGTTAAAAAAAACAATGAACAACATGAAGCCACAGATTCAAAAATCAGTGAGAACCTCCTCCCTCCCCCAAAATAAGTCTTCAGACTTATTGTTACTCATGATACTATGTCATCTATGGTTCTGCCAGGGAACACTGCCTTTCAATAACTCTCCCAAAGATTATCACTGAGCTTGTTTAATGTTGATCACAAATGCAAGTTTCATCCAGAAGGAAAACTTAAATGATATTCTGTTTTCTGTTTATATTAAATTTACGGTTTGAAATTTTATAGCATAGAAATAGAATCCACTATTCTGCTATCTCTTAAGATACAAATATAGTCTTTCTTCAGACAAAGGGCATGGATGCTTATTGCCCATTATAAAAGGTCTGTATCCCTGTGTGTGCAGGTGTCATCTGCTCTTCTTTGCACAACCAGTAGAAATTGGAGATCAGTCAGGGAACTGACATAAATATTTGTATACTCATGCTGCTTGCTCTGCTATGAGTAACAAAGATTATTTTCTGATAACCAAATGTATGATTTATTCTTGGAGAAAAATAATTAAAACAGGTTTTTCCAGTTAAGGGGAAAAATAACAATATGAAATCATACCCTGATTACGTATTAGTTACCACATTCTCTACAATGTGGATGTGCTCATGATGTATTTAATGATAATATGAATGAAAATTTGAAAGTTACAAATCACTTGCCAATATTGTAAATTCATAAACGTTGAAATAAATACCTACAAGGAAGTAAATTTTAAAAACTGAAGCCTTTGAAAATGTTTATAGATCATCCCAAATGTTACAAATAGCAGAGCAAATAAGTTGACATTACTGCTAGTTTCCACTTAATTTCTTCATAATATGGTTGTCTGGTGTTGCATTAGTGAAGTTGCTTCCTACAACCACATGGGTACCCCAGACACTGTGATGAACCAGTTTACAGCAGTGAATATCATCAATAGAGGATCCTAAATGTCGATAGCATTCATCTGTCTTTCTGAGGTAACAACTCACACCAATCAGAATGGATATTTTCAAAAAATCTACAAACAATAAATGCTGGAGAGGGAGTGAAGAAGAAGGAACCCTCTTACACACTGTTGGTGGGAAAGTAAATCGATACAGCCACTATGGAGAACAGTATGGAGGTTCCTTAAAAAACTAAAAATAGAACTATTGTATGACCCAGCAATCCCACTACTGGGCATATACCCTGAGAAAACCACAATTCCAAAAGATACATGCACCCCAATGTTCACTGCAGCACTATTTACAATAGCCAGGACATGGAAGCAATCTAAATGTCCATCAACAGAGGAATGAATAAAGAAGATGTGGTACATATATACAATGGAATATTACTCAGCCATAAAAAGGAATGAAATTGTGCCCTTTGCAGAGATGTGGATGGACCTAGAGACTGTCATAAAGAGTGAAGTGCTCTGTAACAGAGCCGGACTGGTTTCCTATCACCCAGGATTTTGCTCTTTAGTTAAAAGGGTTGTCAATCCCAGAGCCCTTTCAGCTGCAGGATCTTCAGGTTCTGATGAGTCTCATGTGGCCACTGCACCTACAGATATCTGCTATCGAACAGTCTTGCCTGATGAAACTATGGGACCATTTGGACCTCAGGATCAGTGATTCCAGGTTCCTGGGAACATAGGTTTTGATTGTCACCTCAATGGGACTGCATCACAGAAGAAAAGCCAAATTCATAAACTTTACCTGATGTTCTAGCAGAATCTTTAACCAGTGAAAGACATGAGTTTGTTATGGCACAATATGTGAATGAATTTCAGGGTAATGATGCACTTTTGAGCAATAAATTAACAGAGCAGAAACTTACTTTGAAAGTGCCAGAGTAGAGTGTGCAATCCAAACATGTCTGGAATTGCTGCGAAGAGATTTTGAACCACTATTTCCAGAAGTAGCCGCCAACAAACTAATGATTTTGACTGTAACACAGAAAACTAAGAATGATATGACTGTAGTGAGGAGGTAGAAAATGAAAAAGAAATGCTCTTAGAAAAGTTCATCAACTGTGCTAAGGAAATTGCTATGTTGAAGGCTACTTGGCTGACTTTTTGACCCATCATCTGGTTTGTCATTTTTTGAACCATATACAAAAAAGACTTTTATCTCTGACCCAGGCATCTTATTTTATTTTCCACAATCCTTGAAATAAAAGACTAACTTATTAGCTTGAAAGTGAATACAATGTTGACCCTTCTCAGATCTTGACAGTCTTCTTTGAACTCTTTCAGCTCTCACTTCCTTCCTAGAATGAGATCTCTTTAAATATTGATGACACCATCGTTTTCCATCTTACCACCAGTATGGAGGACTGGCAAAGGGACAATGGATGTAGGGAGGAGTGGGCCTCTTGGTGCAATGATTGTGCTTTTCATTTTTAGTAAATTTTACAATCAACTCATGAGAGCACAATAGCTTGGAGACAAGAAAAGAAATTGATCAGAAGAGTCTACTGACATTGCCAAGTGACATTCTTAAAGACTGTCAGAAGATATAGAATGGCCACTCCTAACTGAATGTCTGACCTGTGGTGCAGAGTATGAAGAGAGTGTGGGGTGACCGCCCTGTGTTTCACTGCTGGGGTCCACAGGGTAAATAATGCATGCACTCTTTCAGGAGCTCTAAACCAGAGGTTGCACTGGGGTCTAAGCATAGATAGGCCAGAGCTGATAAATGGGTCCTCACACACAGCTCAAGAGCAAAGCTGCCTTCAATCCTCCAGTCTAGGTTTCTAGCACTGGTTGTCCAGAATCCTGAGGGCATCCTATGTTTTACGTGAGAGTCATCAAAATTCAGTGTATCATAGTAGTGTCACAGCCCAAAGTCCCATGATTTTCAGAAAGAAATAGCACATCATCTAGCAAGAATGACCTACACTCCAGGGTACCCTGTGCCACTAGGTCTGGTCTTAGGGTCCTGGGAAATCCTTGTAGACATGAATCCTGAAACTTTAGGACATCTGATTGACCCTAGACACAGATTTAGATGAGAAAGAATCCTGAAGATGAAAAACTGGGACCTGTGTCCACTTGAGACCTGGTCCTAGCTTGAAGTGCTCCACCTGGGAGGCACTGCCAGATCAGGTAAGTCCTAGGCAGAAGAAAAGCACTTAGACACCAAAGCCCATTGAGGGACAGGGCCAAGGCAAGAGCCTCACTTTCCTGGGTATAAGAGTAATAATATGAGAAAGCTAAATCCTCATCTTCTATAATGTGAAGTGCTACGATGACAATTAAAACTAAAAGAAAAAAACCTAGCAATAGCATGTTATTTTAAAATATTAGGTAAATAACATAACAATCAACTAAATGTCATTCAAAGTAGTTGTTTCTTGGGAGTAGGAATTGGAAAAGAAGATATAGGCTAGAGAATATCCCTTTTCATAAGTTTAGCTTAGATTTATTTTTTACTTTTTATATACATTTGATCAAAAAATCAATGAAAAGTTTTCAATGTTCACATAAATATAATCTTAATTAATAATTGGTTGGTTTTTCTTAATCATAAGAGGAGAAATGTTTTTTGCCTTCCTTATTTATCTTTTCTTTGAAAGGGAAAAAATAAAATGATTCTGAGATAGTATGTGAATCTGTATTTTGAAAAGGAAGGACAGATTATAAAAGTTACTTATAAAGTCCATACCAAAGATGAAATAACCCTGATTTCAGAAACAATTGAAATATGTTCAGATTTTATCATGTCCAAATGTAAGATGACTCTAGCTATTGTAAAGTAATAATTAATAGGGCAATAATCAAGAGATGTACAAGTGGTAAGAAAACAGAAAGGAGAGTCAAAAAAAAAAAGTCCAAGTTTGTAATATCCTGAAACAGGAGTGTAGGCTTATTTTAGGAGTAATACAAACTCTAACTGAGATGGAACTTTTAATGTAAGCTAGAAGAGCTAGGGAAAATCTCAGGATAAAGTAGAAGCTTTAAAAAGGATAAGATGTATCATACTTTAAAATGTAATTTATGTTATTCAAAAAGGTCATTTTATTTGTGAAACATTCATACAATTGGTCTTCTCAATATCTTTCTTAGTTTTTATGTTCCATAAAATCTCTGCCATATTTAATACTATTGTTTATTCCAATCTCTTAAAGCTCTGGCTTTGGTAAGAATGTATTATTTTGTACTTCTCCCACTTTTTTTTTTCCAACTTTAATCTTGTTTTCATTACTAGACTCTAAATGGCCTATTTTTATTTTGTTTTCTTCTTTATACATTTCTTGCTTCAGTGATCTCATCCTTTCTCTTTTTTGATGATCATCACTTCTAGGAAGATGACTCCCATATGTATATTTAAAGCCTTACTAAAATCCCTAGTGCAGAGAAGTGTTCAATAATATTGCAGAAAAAATAAAAATTTTAATGAATACAAATTAGTGAAGTCTATGGGTATTAGGGCTAATTCAAAATATAGCATTGATGCCATAGGTAGAATTTATTCTGAGTGAATCATTTTCTTCCGATCTAAAAAGATCATATTTTAAACAGACAGATTGTTATCTGTGATTTTACACTTGTCAACACCACTTCTGATTTTGGGGGCATGGCTGTTATAAAGGTTAATTTGGTTCATAATTAACTATTACTGGGAAAATGAATAATAGAAAGAATATAGATATTTCCCCTAGTGTTTATCAGGCTAAGAGATTTTTATTGCTTAAATTATCTGACCTGTACAAAAAAATGAAAGATAGGTATTTCTAACTTCTTTTTTTTAATATGTGAGAACCTGATACTTAAAGAGGAATTACTTGTCAAAAGTGGCAAATTTTTTCAGTGACAAAGACAAGGATGAAGGCCACTGTTAAGTTTTTCTGTTGTAACTATACCATACTTCTTCTTCTGAGTTAAAAAGATCAAGTTTCAAAAAGGGTGTTGCATGAATAATGTACCAATTATCATTTTAAACTGTGAAATTTAATTACCTAATATAATTAAAGGCATATATTAATTTGGCCAATTCTTATTCTTGTAATTAATGGCAAATTAGGTATTTAATGTATAATTATGTAAAAATTACTAACCTCATTCTTCAATGTCTTTTCTTTTGGGAAAATCTCTGAATATTGATTAACCAAACATATCAGTGAAATCTGCAACAGAAAATGAAAAGACAATAACATTTTAAAAAGTTTATAGTTAAATCACAGTCTAGTTGTTGAGATCTGGAAGCTGCTAAAAAGGAATGCATTCATCATGATAGGTTAATATCTATAACATACAATTGCATCTTCACAGTAGCTTCACTAATGTTACAAGGTAGATTAAAAAGAATTTCAGCTCCTTGCAGTCAAGGAGAAGATACTATCCATCTTCTGGCACCACCAGCCTCTAAACTTAACCATAAAGTGGAAGAGAAAACAGCAGGCAAATAGCAGTCCACGTATCAGAGGAGGAAATGGTTTTGATCAAGCACCAGCAGTCTCTGGCAGTCTACTCTGGAGCAACCACATATACATCTCATTTTTTATTCCATCTATAGAGTGCATTCACTCCTCTACAAGGGAGAAAATCTAAAATACCACCACTTAGTAGCTGCATTCAGCCATGGTCCAAGATCTCTAGGAAAATATGCAGTACTTTCTACTACTAAGTCAGAATGCAATTCATCTTGGTGTGATCAACCTATGATCTAAAACACGCTCCCTCCCCCATCAATTCTCACTAATATACTATGGTAAATAGGGATAGGACAACTGATAAAATCTTACAATTAGAGAGAAGGCATTGGGAAGATTTTCAGCAGTTTGGTAGAATTGCCAGGATCTTGAGGGGTGAGCACTGCGTCCCTGAATTGGCAGTGGGGGATATTCTCTGATTAGTTCTATTTCTAATCTTTGAAAGGAACACTTTTCCATTTTTTTCATGAACCCTAGCACTGATATTTAGGAAAAGCAGTGAGTCTTCTTTGACCACATTTGAAATGGTTCTTGGATGATGTCAATTTTTTTAAAATAGTTAGAATTTTAGCAACAGGACTCATAGTTCCTTTGAGAATGTAATTCCCCCTGCCGCAGAACTTAATGGGCTTCTGATCTACTCTCAATTAGTTCTCGGCACCAATAACCATACATAAATACTTCTATAGCCATAATACTTAAATCTGCATCACTTCTTTGCATCCTTGCCCAACATTTATCTCTAGTAATTTAATAGCTGCTACCTTGAGGCTTTATAGTTTGAGTGGAAAACTAAAAGTCTGGATTTTAATATGCTTTTGCTGTTTTCTCAAACGTATTTCCCTTTTCTTTTGCTTAAACGCATACACTTTTCTAAGACTTTAAGGCCACAAATCCCCACACTACTTTCTACTCTGGTTTCCTTTCTCTTTCCTATTTCACTGTGTCTAACAGTCTCTGAACTTACCTCCTTCTTGCCAAGTATAGCTAATAATTGTCAACACAAACTAAGGTTTTAATTCTTTCAACCATTTCCCCTAGAGCTCTTGGCATGGACTTTCTTCCAGGCTGTTGCAGGTGATGGTGTCATGAAAAGTTTTGCCCCAATGTAACATGGATTATCAGTTTTCCAGCTTTGAAAATCAGTTTTTCCTCTGTCCAGTCTCTGATCACAAAATGGATGTCACGTAGTCAACATTTTTGTTCAGTAGGACACTACTCCTGGTAACAAAGCTACCAGTTGGGGTATGTTAAAAATGTTTAAAACAACCCCCAAATCTCAATGGTTTAACCCAGTCATTTGCTCATTGTGATTGGCAGGGGGGCTGTGATTGGCAGGAGGGCTCTGCTCCTGTAGTCTTTTAGGTATTCCAGGTCCTTCTATACAGTGGGACCACTATCTTTAGTACATGATGCTCAAGATCATTATGGGATGTGAAGAGAGAAAGGGAATAGTGTACAGCAGGTTTTCATGGGCCCAGGCCCGGATTCATTTTTGCTAACATTTCACTGACCAGTACTCAGTCCTATGACCTTGATCTTATTTAGGAAGAATGGGCAATGCAACTGATCTCTGTGCATTGGACGAAAAATAAAAATAAAATGGATATCAGTGAACAATAGCAGTCATTCCCATGAAGGAATCTTAGAATATGTTTCATGTTAGTTATTCAAAAGTCATTTGGTGACTTCAGTAGATAAAAAGAAGCAAAATCAGGAATTTTATGTTATGGGTTGTTTTGGGCCATTTTTCTAAACTTCTTTACTTAGAGTTTTTATAAAGTAAGCATTCTTCCCAGCTTGCATTTTCTTATTGGGCAGTTTAGTGAAGCATGTTCCTGATTATACAGGGACCCTCTGGAATTTGGGTCAGGGTACTCTGGCATTTTGTAGGACTGCTCTCTTTCCGATGTCACCTGTGTGACCTGTCTTTTCTAGGGTTACATATCTGAGTAAAAGGCACAACAATCCCCTCGGATTCCCAAGAGAAAATTAGGGTTTCTTTTCTTAGCTCTTGCTGCTCATATATACCAAATCTTATTAATTATTAGGTCCTTTTTATTGTACCTCACTAATTGCTCTTGAAATGACTGATGTTTCTTATCCTCACTGCTACATCCTCTGAACTGGTCTCTTCAGCTTCTACTCTTTAGCAAATATGCAAATAAGATCACAAAGCTCCTCAAATTGCTCATGTTAACCTCAAGATAAAGTATATACTATTTAGCACAGCATTCAGAATATTGTTATGTGCCCAGACCCCAGTGCTCTCTTCCTTATTTATTATCATGCCCCAAATTATATTCCAACCTCTGGCTATTGCTCCTGGAAGCTGACTTTTCTGTCTCTCTTTCTTTTTATGCCCATAGTGCTATTTGTTTCCCCATATTTCTACACTGTATTTTCCTTGTCTTCTTGTTTGTCTCCTCAATAAAACCTGCCAGGTCCTTGAGAACAACAGCAGTGTTTTATGTATCCTTTCATTGTAAGTCCTTAATATATTCCCAGGCACACTGTAGGCACTCAATACTATTTGCTGGATAATTGAATGGAACCTCACTCTCATGAGTCACCCAAGTGGTGCAGGGAGCTGTGGACATCTCTCTAACACAGGGCTCTTTATAAACATCCTCAAAATGAACTGGATACACTGTTGCCTTATGCACAGAGCCCAAAAACAAGATTTAAGTACTTCAGAACCTCAAGGGTGTCTTGAAGCATATATTTGGACATCATACTAGAAAGTATCTATATTAGTGTGTAACAAAAAGCCGCTGAAATGGAAACTTCATGGCAGAATCTGTTAGCAGCAGAGAGACATCTTTGTCTGTTTTTTGTTGAAGAAGAGGGGAGTGAGATGAAAGGGCTCCAATATCTGGAAAGAGCAAAGATACCTCTACCTTCCTTTCTTCTCTTCTCCCTAAAAATTATTAGGGCAACTTTAGAGGCTAGTGAACATGCAGAAGATATAATCATGGGTAATACGAGTGGTATGTATGAGTATGTAACTTGCCTTTCTAGAAGAGAGGTATCTTGCTAAGGAAACATCATAGCAAAAAATAAAATAGCAGTGGTTCTGAGGTTAGTTCTCAAGATTCTTTCTGGCTGGGCTTGTTTCTTGCAAGTTCCTGAAACCACACGTACTATCAACACATACAATGAGAGCAAAACAACACAAAGCCAAAGCACAAATTCAAATTCAGTGAGTCTTAAGGTGACTCAGAATCAGTGTATTAAAATAAGTATAACAGGTGATTTTAATGTAATTGATTAAAATTTTATTTTAAATATAAGGTTGTCATATATACAGCATAAGAATGGAGTTAGACCAGTGGGATTGAAATATCTTAACTACTAATTTCTTTTTCTTTGGGAAAATACATATATTTCTACACCTTAAATGTCCTTCTAGGCTTACTTTTATTTGTGGCTTGAAAGTATTCTAAGTAAATTGGTTACAAACACTTTATGAGCAACTGTATGCACATTATGATTCTTCCTCAACAAATCCGGTTTACCTATTTCTCACCAAGAGAGTGATCTGCTGGGTGAAGTAAGGCAAGTTCCTCATTTCATTTGGCCAGAAGATTTAGATTTTGTCTCTTAATGAAGATTAAGAAAGGGTCATTATTATAGCAAATAAAATATCTCCTGGTCCACAAAGGCCAGCTTCAGAGGAGCAGAACTAAGTAGGGCCAACTAATACTATCTTCTCTGTCAACTGATATAGGGTACCTTACACTTCTTATCAGCCAGGAATTCTGAGATACTGATTATGATTTGCCTTTTTTTTTTAGTTATGTTATCTTTATCTGAATGGAACAATTCGATCATTCTATTTCACCTTTTTAATAGGAGAGTGGACAAAAAAAGGAGCAAAATATGCCCCTCCCCATCTTTTTCCTGTTTCACACAGAAAATTATGCATATTCATCAAAATATTCTTTTTTAGAGTCTCAAGTTAAGATGTGAATCACCAAGACAAGGATCCATTAGTTATCAAATACCAAATTATAATTATTTTTTGATTCCTCTCCCTTAAATGAGTTCAAATGGGATAATAAATTAACAAGTGCCTGAATTAAGACGTGGTTAATTATCAGGTAACAAATTTGCAGATTAACCTTGGTAAATATTTACTGATGAAATAAACACTAGAGAAATGAGTGTGGATTTGGAGTCAATTCCTTTATTCACAATTTCATCTTCTTTGAGCTAAAAGAAAAGGAATTTTAAGGTTTACTTATTGGCACATGAGTTCTAAGAAGTTAAGTTAAATTTCAATATTTTTTCCTGATCCTTAGAAAAGCTCTGAATAATTCATACAATAAAATGAGGGTAAAGTGAATGAATGTTCACAGGTTTGTTTTTCTGCTTCATTCATTTATTTATTAAACATTTCTTGAGCACTTGCTGTGTGACAAACTCTATGCCAGATTTAGTGGTACAGAGAGGAATTAGGTATGGACTTACCCTCAAGAGGTTTTAATTCAGTGAATATTCACTCTAAAACAGTGAACAAGATGGAGCTAAGCAGGTAATACAAGAAGCTCTTTTGAATTCCTTCTTGTTCCAGGTCTTACAGTGAGGTTTTATTATATTTTTAACTGAATTTTTAATCAAGATAACTATAGATTCACACACAGTTGTAAAAAAATATACAGAGAGATCTCTTGCACAAATTGCCCAATTTCTCCAAAGGTAATATTTTACATATCTGTAATATATCACAATCAGTATACAGGCATAAATACAATCCAACAATGTTATTCAGATTTCCCCAGTTTCACTTGCAATCATGTGCATGTTAATTAAACTCTATAGAATTGAATCACATGTTTAGGTTCATGTATTCACTGCTAGAGTCAATATTCTAAACAGTGGTAACATCACAGAATCCTTCCTGTTGCCCTTTTGTAACTACTTCCACCTCACCTCCCAACCACATACCACAACCTTAATTCCTAGCAACCACAAATTTGTTTACCACGTCTATAATTTTGTCATTACAAATGACACTGTAGTTATATAGAAAGGCTTAATATCAGGTAGAGTGAGTCCCCCCACCTTATTCTTCTTTGTCAAAACTGATTTAACTATATTATGGCCTGTGCCTTTCTATGTAAATTTTGAAATAAGCTTACACATGTCGATGAAAAAATCTTATGGGGGTATTGGTAGAAATTGCATTAGACACATAGATCAAGTGACATGTTTACTATGTTGAAACTTCCAATCTATGGCCACAATGTTTCCCTCCATTTATTTAGGTTACCTGTATTTCTTTCATCTCCATTTTGTAATTTTCAGCATGCAGAGAGATTCTTAAATATTTTCCTAAGTGAATACCTAAGTCTTTTATTTTATTGGAGTGATAGCAAATAACATTTTGTTTTAAAAATTCTTATTTCATTCTTAGTAGGTAAAAATGCAATTGATATTTGTGTGTTGATTTTATATCCCAAAACCCTGCTAAACTCACTTATTAAAAGTTCTAGGATAATTTTTGCAATTTTTTTGTGGATTTTCTACATACACAATCATGTCATTTTCAAATACAAAGAGTTTAATTTCTTCCTTTTCAATCTGTATGCCTTTTATTTTATTTTTGTCCTACCGAAGTGGATAAAAGTTTGAATAAAAGTAATGAGAGTGGACATTCTTAGTCTATTCCTGATCTTAGGAGGAAAGCATGCAAAATTTTACCATTAAGTATATTATTAGCAGCAGGATTTTTTTTTAATGTTTTTTATTGAATTTAGGTAATTCCCTTCTATTGGTAATTGTCAAGCTTTTTTTTTCTTTAATGAATGGGTATTGCAATTTGTCAAATGTTTTTCTATATCAATAAAATCACATGATCTTTCTTCTGTCTTATTGATACAATAAATTATGTTTGATTTTTGAATGTTGAATAAGCATTGCATTTCTGATCATCTGTATTATTCTCTTTTATACATTGCTGAATTCTGTTTGCTAGTATTTTGTTGAGGATTTTGCATATAAATTCATATGAGATATTGGTCTGTATTTTTTTGTGTGCTGCCTTTGTCTGGTTTTAGTATAGCAGTAATACTGACCTCATAAAATGAATTGGGAAGTTTTCCATCCTCTTCTATTTTCTTGAAGAGATTGCATACAATTATTGTATTGATAATTTCTGTTTTAAATGTTTGATAGTTTTGGCCAGTAAAACCAACTGAATCTGGGATTTATTTTTAGGAGTATTTAAATTACAGATTAAAATTTTTAATGGTTATAGGGCTACTTATATTACCTATAACATCTTTATTGAATTTGGTAGTTTGTGGATTTTGAGGACATAATCATTTTTTCCTAAGCTGTCAAATTTATGAGTATAAAATTTTTCCCAGTATTCCTTCACTATCTGTGTAATGGCTGTAAGATTTGTAGTTATATCTTCTATTTCACTCAATACTGGTGATCTATATCACTCTTAATGTCACATCTTCTTTCTATTATTGTTTGTCTTGACAGAGTCTTGCCAATTTTATTGATTTTTTTCTAAAAGAATTAGCTTTTTGTTTTTATCAATTTTTCTATTTTCTTATTTTTAATTTTATTGTTTTTAATCTTTATTATTTCCTTTCTTCTGCTTGCCTTGGATTTATTTTGCTCTTCCTTTTCTATTTTTTTTAGGGTTGAAACTTAGATTATTGATTTAAAATATGTATTTGTTTCTAATGTAAGCATTTATTGCTATAGATTTCCCTCTTTAGAACTACTTTAGCTGCATTACACATTACTTTTTATTTTCTTTTTTGTTCAGTTTATGTGGTTTTAAATTTCCTTTGAAACTTTTCTTTACAAATTTACTAGTAGTGTACTGTTTAATTTCTAAATGTCTTGAGATTATCCTATTGTATTCTGTCATTTATTTCTAGTTTGATTTTGTTACTGCCAGAGAACTTACATTTAAGTTAATTATGGCTATGTTAGCACTTAAGTCTGCCATTTTATTGTTTATTTTTTATTTGTTTTATGTGGCCTCATTCTCTTCTTTTCTTGTCTTTCTATAGTTATTTGATATTTTCTAGAATTCTGTCTATGTTTATAGTGTTTTTGATGTCTCTCATATAGATTATATAGTGAATGCTCTGATTATCACAATATACATATATGACATATAGCCACTGATTTATATTAACTTTTTACCACTTTGAAGATGCATGGAACTCTCACTTCCATATATGCCCTTTAACATCTTCCTTTTTAAATATCATTATTTTGAGTATCGAGGTCCAATTTTTTTCAATCATCCAATATAATTTATGAAACATGTGGAAAAGAACAGTCTAGTTTAGGTTCTTTTGATATTTCTTTCATCAACAGAAAGAACTACAGACTATAAATAGGCAAAAAGACAGTTTATCTGGATTCTTAGAATTTCAATTTGAGGGTTATAGATTATGGAGAAACCCAGAACAGTATCCTACCAGAGGAAGATGGGTAGAGGGTTTTATGGGGAAAGGAGAAAATTAATGCAGCTTTATGCAAGTTGCTTACCAAGAATTTAGATTGGAGGGTAAAATTGTTCTATATATACAATTGGGTTACGGAATGCATCTCATGCGTTACTATGTTTTCTTTAGTCCAGAAAAATTCCAGATCTCAGCATTATTTTTCCTTTTGGCAACTCATCAAGCTTCCAGCAGTTTTAATTTAGAATGTTTAGCAAAAGTTCAGCACAAGCAGCAACATTGGACGTCCTTAGGTCACATCTCAGTCATTCCTGATGTAGTTCTTTTCACAACTTCTTCCTTTATGATGTTCCAAGATTTTTCTTTTACCATTAATTTTCATTTGAATAACTTCCTTCAGCCAATCTTTAAAGATAGGTCTGCTAGTGACAAATTATTTTAGTTTTTCTTCATATGAGAAAGACTCTTCATTAATGGATATAGATTTTGTGATTGACAGGTTTTTTTTTTTTTCAACCTTTGAAAGATAGTGTGTCACTTCTTTCTGCCCTCCATGATTTCTGATGAGAAATCAACTGTCACAGAAAGTGGTATTCTCCTATAAGGATAGCATTATTTCTCTTTGGCTGCTTTCAAGTTTTTTGTTTGTCTTTAATTTTTTAAAGTGCAAGATATATCTTGACATAGATTTATTTGGGTTTATCTTGTGTGAGATTTGCTCAGTTTCTTAGATCTTTGGGTTTTTGACTGTCACTGAATTTGGTAAGTTTACAGCCATTATTTCTTCAATAATGAAGAAAATTCAGCCTCACTCTTTTATTTCTTTTTTATGGGATTCTCATCATAGAACTGTTGGGACTTTTGTTCTTTTTACATCCCTGAGACTCTTCATTTTTTTTTTTTCAGTCTATTTACTCTTTGTTATTACAGTTCGGTGAATTGCATTGTCTAATCTCAAGTTTCTGACATCTCCTCTCTACTAGCAAGCCCACCCAGTGAGATCTTATTCATTTTAGTTTTCAGTTGTATAATTTCCACTTAGTAACTTATTACAGCTTCTATTACTTTGCTGAGTGTTCCTCTGGCTGCTTATTTTTGGCAGGGTCTCAACTATCTGACTTATCAGTGTCAGGTTTCTTGAGGTTGACAGAGGAATTCCTTCTCTGTTAAGGGGAAGAATTATCTTATATGGGCTGTCTTCTACTGCTAAGTTTGGGGCCAGGGAAGGCTGGATCTGAAAGCCCTTCTTCTGTAAGGTGGAAGAATGTAAGACCTCCTGCTCTTGTGCTGTTTCCCTGGTCCTGGATCCCCAAATTAGTTTGCCTTCCTCTTACTATCTTTCACAGTTCTCTTTTTGTTGCCATTTGCACCATATTCAGAGTTTATACTTCTGCTTAGTTTGAATTAGCAGGGGAAAGGGTGTCTATGTTATTTTGTCTGAACTAGAAATTTTCATTATATTTTAAAAGCTGTCTAAATTACAAACTTCAGATATACTTATATCTGAATATAAATCTTGAGGTATATTTTAAGCCTGAATGCAAATATCACTTTATCCACACTTCTGCTCCAATCTCATAGCAGAAAAAAAAAATACATATAGAAAGTACATTTATAGTCTTCCAGTCAATCAGTATTTTGTAAGTAATTTAGTTCTTTTTTCTGTGGGTAATTTAGTTTTTAAACGGACAAACAAATAAATTACTGGTTACATTTCAGGACATTATACTTTCAGGGTAAGTTGATACAATGCTGATTATGTTTTTAATACTAATTTACTTCCATTATAAAACAAAACCTACTACTTGTTTTAAAATAAAAGTTTGATACTAACTTTTAGTGGAAAGAAAAAAAAATAAGTCTGTCCATAGGTAAATTGGAAGAGCCTCTCCATTAGTGAAAACAAAAACTGAATTTAAAACAACTTTTAAAAGGATAGAAATATAGCAAACATTGCTAGAGAGGAAGAAATTTAACACTGGGCTTAAATTTATAATTTGTACAATTTGTACTGGGTTTAAATTTAAATTAGTACAATTTGGAATGTACCAGTTAGTTGGATGACTCTGCTTAAGTTCCACCTTCTTTTTGCCCTGCTCAGAGTCTGCATACATAATGATGAAGGTGATCTAGGTTTCTAAGGTGAAGTAGACACTATAACACTAAAACATGGTCTTATTTTCACATTAGGCCTAATTTAGCCATTCTCTCTTATTCTCATAGACTCTTTCACAACCCTATTAAAGCACTCATTGAGTTGCACTTAAGATTTTGTTTTATTTCTGTGTTTATTTAGAAGTCTGTCTTTCCCACTAGCATAGGGGTTCTTATGAGCTAGGGTGAATCACCTTTGTGTCCCACATCACTGTCATTTTGCACAGTGCCTTATATATAAAACCTGCTCAATGAATGTTTGCTGAATGAACACATATGGAGCAAAACTGTAGATATCACGGAATTTCATCAGAGACAAAGAGGGAAAAGTAAAATTAGCCAGTAGTTAATAAATAAATCTTATAGCAATACTTTATTATTTGCATATCTCTCTTTTTTTAGAATTAGATTTTAGCTCAAATTGAGATTTAAGATATGAAATGTCTACTCTCACCATAAAAATTGATTACTGATGATGAATTGATGAGGAAGCATGTGTTCCTGACCAAAACCAAACCGGTTAAATAGAACCTATCATTTGGCATTTAGGGAAAAAAAGGAGAAAGAACTAAATCTAACTACCACCTTAATACATGTTTACAAAATTATACTCTGAGAATAACTACTGGCTCATGATTTTCTTCCAAAGATTATTTTGGTATTTAAATAAATCTGGGGGTGTTGAATGTACCCTGAATTTAGATGCCCCTGGAAAATATACTAGAAACAGCTGCTTCAGAAAAACTAAAGACATGGAGAACTCATTCTACATAACCCAACAGATGAAAAGCTGGCAAGTGAGTAGTAGATTGTTTATCATCAATAAACAGTTGATAACATAAGATAAAGAAAGAGAAAAATGCTGTCTTTTTCATACTATCTCTCCCCACATTTTTGTTACTTTTTTTAGCTAACCTTGGTAGTGGTCAATTTGGTTAAAACATTAGGAAAATGAAGTGGTAACATGCAGTAAAATAGCTCTGGAAACCCTAAGACTGATAAATATTTTACAGGTAAAGTTTTGGAAATTGCTAAATGTCAAACAATAAGAGTTAGGTTTTTTGTTTTGTTTTTTTAAAGAGACTGCATTTATTCTTCTAATAGTAATCCTAAATACTAAAGATTTTTATACTTATCCTGAGAGGAATAGGATCATAGAAACTAAGCATGAATAAATCTCAGATTATTCTCAGTTCAGGAAAAATGAAGTACTCTTGACAAAAATAATAACTGCTGTAGAAATATCCTTAAGTTTGTTTAAGCTCTAAACCCAAGAAAAGCAGAACATTTGTCTTTAAGTGGGAGTCTATTAGTTACACAGTTAAGTTTGTAGTTGGGTAATTTTTAACAGCTTCTCCTGATTGTTATTTATTACAGCTGCAAGATCTGGCAAAAGCTCTTAGAGCATGAAATATGATATAAGCTTGACAATATGTAATTTATATAGAAAATACTTCTGGAGAAAATAAGTAGATGGATGTTTATAGAAGTGATCTTGTGTGACAGCAATATATCTTGAAATATTTGAGATTCATAGCAATTTTCATCCCATTTCAAATACTCCATTTTTACTCTACTACTTGTTTTTTTTAAAAAAACATCAATGTTTTCTGTGCTTGAAAAAGTGAAAGGTTACTAATGTGAAACTGCAATGCTGTACAAAATATTATTTATAGACAAACAAATGTTATCAGTAAAGTATGGTACCAACAAAAATAATGCCCAAATGAAATTTTGCTTGTCTGTTGTGAGATGAAAGCTCAATATGACTAATTTACAATAAGAATGGATACAGTAATCAAGGTATAATTAACTGAAATTTGCACCAAGTGCTGTGGAAAGAACTCAGATACTCTATAGGAAAAAAAAACATCTTACATAACTTACTGAATTAATAGGTTTCCCTGCAATATAAGGAGAATATTTTATCTTTAAGAAACATATAGTTTTGGGACCCCATGGAACTAGAGAGTTAGCACCGCATGCAGCACCTTTGGCTGCATCTCTATCTTCTGTCAGGAGCCTTTTCAAAAACAACATGTAGCAAGAGTTTCAAGATGGCAGAGGAGTAAGACTTGGAGATCACCTTCCTCTCCACAAATACATCAGAAATACATCTACATGTGGAACAACTCGTACAAAACACCTACTGAATGTTGGCAGAAGACCTCAGACTTCCCAAAAGGCAAGAAAATGCCCACGTACTTGGCCGTGGTGCTGACAGGGTCATGGTGCTCTGGCCAGGTGTCAGGCCTGTGCCTCTGAGGTGGGAGAGCCGAGTTGAGGATATTGATCCACCAGAGGCCTCCTGGCTCCACATAATATCAAATGGCAAAAGCTCTCCCAGATATCTCAACCTCAACTCTAAGAACTAGCTCCAATCAACAACCAGCAACAACCTTTGCCAAACAACTAGAAAGACAGGAACACAACCCCACCCATTAGCAGAAAGGTTGCCTATAAATCATAATAAGGTCACAGACACCCAAAAACACACAACTGGATGCAGTCCTGCCCACCAGAAAGACAAGATCCAGCCTCATCTACCAGAACACAGGCACAAGCCCCCTCCACCAGGAAGCCTACAAAACCCATTGAATCAACCTTAGCCACTGGAGGCAGACACCAAAAACAACGGGAATTACTAACCTGCAGCATATGAGAAGGAGATCAAAAACACAGTAAACTAAGCAAAATGAGAAGACAGAGAAACACACAGCAGATGAAGGATCAAGGTAAAAACCTACCAGACCAAACAAATGAAGACAAAATAGGCAGTCTACCTGAAAAAGAATTCAGAGTAATGATAGTAAAGATGACCCAAAATCTTCGAACTAGAACGGAGAAAATACAAGAAACATTTAACAAAAAACTAGAAGAACTAAAGAGCAAACAAACAATGATGAACAACACAATAAATGAAATTAAAAATTCTCTAGAAGGAATCAATAGCAGAATAAATGGAGCAGAAGAACAGATAAGTGACTTGGAAGATAAAAGGGTGGAAATAACTATTGCAGAGCAGAATAAAGAAAAAACGAATGAGAAGAATTGAGAACAGTCTCAGAAACCTCTGGGACAACAATAAATGCACCAACATTCGCACTATAGTGGTCCCAGAAGAAGTAGAGAAAAAGAAAGAGACTAAGAAAATATTTGAAGAGATTATAATTGAAAACTTCCTTAATATGGGAAAAGAAATACTCAATCAAGTCCAAGAAGCACAGAGAGTCCCATACAGGATAAATCCAAGAAGAAACATGCCAAGACACATATTAGTCAAACTATCAAAAATTAAATGCAAAGAAAAAATATTAAAAGCATCAAGGGGAAAAAAAAAAACACAATAACATATAAGGGAATCCCCATAAGGTTAACAGCTGAACTTTCATCGGAAACTCTGCAAACCAGAAGGGACTGGCAGGACATAATTAAAGTGATAAAAGGAAAAAACCTACAACCAAGATTACTCTACCCAGTAAAAATGTCATTCAGATTCAACAGAGAAATTAAAACCTTTACAGACAACCAAAAGCTAAGAGCATTTAGCACCACTGAAACAGCTTTACAACAAATGCTAAAGGAACTTCTCCAGGCAGGAAACACAAGAGAAGGAAAAGACCTAAAATAACAAACCCAAACAATTAAGAAAATGGTAATAGGAACAAGCATATTGATAATTACCTTAAATGTAAATGGATTAAATGCTCCAACCAAAAGACATAGACTGGATGAATGGATACAAAAGAAAACCTGTACATATGCTGTCTACAAGAGACCCACTTTAGACCTAGGGACACATACAGACTGAAAGTGAGGGGATGGAAAAAAGATGGTCTATGCAAATGGAAATCAAAAGCAAGCTGGAGTAGCAATTCTCCTTTCAGACAAAATAGACTTTAAAAACAAGGCTATCACAAGAGACAAAGAAGGACACTACATAATGATCAAGAGATCAATCCAAGAAGAAGATATAACAATTGTAAATATTTATGCACCCAACATAATGCACCTGAATACATATGGCAAATGGTAACAGCCATAAAAGGGGAAAACAAAAATAACACAATCATACAAGGGAACTTTAACACCACAGTTTCACCAATGGACAGATCCTCCGAAATGAAAATAAATAAGGAAACACAAGCTTTAAATGATACATTAAAGAAGGGGACTTAATTGATATTTATAGGACATTCCATTAAAAAACAACAGAATAAACATTCCTCTCAAGTGCTCTTTATTCTCCAGGATAGATCATATCTTGGGTCACAAATCAACTCTTGGTAAATTTAAGAAAATTGAAATCATATCAAATATCTTTGCTGACCACAGCATTATGAGACTAGACATGAACTACAGGAAAATATCTGTAAATATACAAACACATGGAAGCTAAACAATACACTACTAAATAACCAAGCCATCACTGAAGAAATCAAAGAGGAAATTAAAAAATACCTAGAAACAAATGACAATGAAAACACAATGACCCAAAGTCTATGGAATGCAGCAAAAGCAGTTCTAAGAGGGAAGTTTATACCACTACAATCCTACAGCAATAAACAAGAAACATCTCAAACAAACAACCTAACCTTACACCTAAAGTAATTAGAGAAAGAAGAGCAAAAACACCCCAAAGTTAGAAGAAGGAAATAAATCATAAAGATCAGATCAGAAATAAATGAAAAAGAAATGAAGGAACAAATAGCAAAGATCAATAAACTAAAAGCTGTTTTTTTTGTGAAAATAGACAAAATTGATAAACCGTTAGCCAGACTTATCAAGAAAAAAATGGAAGAAGACTCAAATCAATAAAATTAGAAATGAAAAAGGAGAAGTAACAACTGACACTGCAGAAATACAAAAGGATCATGTGAGGTTACTACAAGCAACTATATGACAATAAAATGGACACTGTGGAAGAAATGGACACATTCTTAGAAAAGCACAACCTTCCAAGACTGAACCAGGAAGAAATAGAAAATATAAACAGACCAATGACAAGCACTGAAATTGAGACTGTGATTAAAAATCTTCCAACAAACAAAAGCCCAGAACAAGATGGCTTCACAGAAGAATTCTATCAAACATTTAGAGAAGAGCTAACACCTATTCTTTTCAAACTCTTCCAAAATGTAGCAGCAGGAGGAACACTTCAAAACTCATTCTATGAGGCCACCATCACCCTGATACCAAAAGCAGAAAAAGATGTCACAAAGAAAGAATACTGCAGGCCAATATCACTGATTAACATAGATGTAAAAACCCTCAACAAAATACTAGCAAACAGAATCCAACAGCACATTAAAAGGATCATACACCATAATCAAGTGGGGTTTATCCCAGGAATGCAAGGATTCTTCAATATAAACAAACCAATCAATGTGATACACCATATTAATAAATTGAAGGATAAAAACCATATGGTCATCTCAATAGATGCAGAAAAGGATCTCAACAAATTCAACACCCATTTATGATAAAAACCCTCCAGAAAGTAGGCATACAGAGAAATTACCTCAACCTAATAAAGGCCATATATTACAAATCCATAGGCAACAAATTTCTCAATGGTGAAAAACTGAAACCATTTCCACTAAGATCAGGAACAAGACAAGGATGTCCAATCTTATCACTATTATCCCACAAATTTTTGGAAGTTTTAACTACAGCAACCAGTGAAGAAAAAGAAGTAAAAGGAGGGCTTCCCTAGTGGCTCAGTGGTTGAGAATCTGCCTGCTAGTGTGAGGTATGCGGGTTTGAGCCCTGGTCTGGGAGGATCCCACATGCCATGGAGCAACTGGGCCCGTGAGGCACAATTACCGAGCCTACACATCTGGAGCCTGTGCTCCGCAACAAGAAAGGCCACAATAATGAAAGGCCCGCACACCATGATGAAGAGTGGCCCCTGCTTGCCACAACTAGAGAAAACCCTCACACAGAAATGAAGAACCAACACAGCCAAAGATAAATAAATGAATAAAATTAAAAAAAAAGAAATAAAAGGAATCCTTATTGGAAAATAAGAAGTAAAGCTGTCACTGTTTGCAGATGACATGATACTATACATAGAGTATCCTAAAGACTCTACAAGGAAACTACTAGAGCTAAACAATGAATTTGGTGAAGTAGCAGGATACAAAATTAATGCACAGAAATCTCTTGCATTCCTATACAATACTGATGAAAAATCTGAAGGAGAAATTAAGGAAACACTTCCATGTACCATTGCAACAAAAATCATAAAATACCTGGGAATAAAACTACCTAAGGAGAAAAATGACCTGTATGCAGAAAACTATAAGACACTGATGAAAGAAATAAAAGATGATACAAACAGATGGAGAGAAATACCATGCCCTTGGATTGGAAGAATCAACATTCTGATAATGACCATTCTGTGCAAAGCAATCTACAGATTCAATGCAATCCCTGTAAAACTACCAATGACATTTTTCACAGAACTAGAACAAAAATGTCACAGTTTGTATGGAAACACAAAAGACCTTGAATAACCAAAGCAATCTTGAGATAGAAAAATGGAGCTGAAGAAATCAGCCTCACTGACTTCAGACTATACTACAAAGCTACAGTAATCAAGACAGTATGGTACTTGCACAGAAACAGAAATATAGATCAATGGAACAGGATAGAAAGCCCAGAGATGAAGCCACACACATATGGTCACCTTATTTTCGATCAAGGAGACAAGAATATACAATGGAGAAAAGACAGCCTCCTTAATAAGTGGTGCTGGGAAATTTGGACACCTACATGTAAAAGAATGAAATTAGAACACTCCTTAACACCATACACAAAAATAAACTCAAAATGGATTAAAGACCCAAATGTAAGAGCAGACACTATAAAACTCTTAGAGGAAAACATAGACAGAACACTCTATGACATAAATCACAGCAAGATCCTTTTTGACCCACCTTCTAGATAAATGGAAATAAAAACAAAAATAAACAAATGGGACCTAATGAAACTTAAAAGCTTTTGCATAGCAAAGGAAACCATAAACAAGATGAAAAGGCAACCCTTAGAATGGGAGATAATATTTTTAAATGAATCAATGGACAAAGGATTAATTTTCAAAATATACAAGCAGCTCATGCAGCTCAATATCAAAAAAAAACCCAATCCAAAAATGGGCAGAAAACTTAAATAGACATTTCTCCACAGAAGATATACAGATTGCCAACAAACACATGAAAGGATGCTCAACATCACTAATCATTAGAGAAATTTAAATCAAAATTACAATGATGTATCACCTCAATACGGTCAGAATGGCCATCATCAAAAAATCTACAAACAATAAATGCTGAAGAAGGTGTAGAGAAAGGGGAACCCGCTAGCACTGTTGGTAGGAATGTAAATTGATACAGCTACTATGGAGAACAGTATGGGGGTTCCTAGAAAACCTAAAAATAGAACTACCACTGGATCCAGCAATCCCACTACTGGGCATATACCCTGAGAAAAACATAAATCAAAAATGTCATGTATCACAATGTTCATTGCAGCACTATTTACAATAGCCAGGACATGGAAGCAAGCTAAGTGTTTGTTGACAGATGAATGTATAAAGAAGATGTGGCACATATATACAATGGAATATTACTCAGCCGTAAAATGAAATGAAACTGAGTTATTTGTAGTGAGGTGGATGGACCTAGAGTTTGTCATACAGAGTGAAATCAGTTAGAAAGAGAAAAACTAGTATCATATGCTAACAGATATATATGGATCCTAAAAAAAAAAAAAAAAAAAAAAAGAAGTTCTGAAGAACCTAGGGGCAGGACAGGAAGAAAGATACAGATGTAGAGAATGGACTTGAGGACACGGGGAGGGGCCAGGGTAAGCTGGGTTGAAGTGAGAGAGTGGCATGGACATATGTACACTACCAAATGTAAAATAGATAGCTAGTGGGAAGCAGCCGCATAGCATCGGGAGATCAGCTCAGTGCTTTGTGACCACCTAGAGGGTTGGAATATGGAGGGTGGGAGAGAGATGGAAGAAGGAAGAGATATGGGGATATATGTATATGTATAGCTGATTCACTTTGTTATAAAGCAGAAACTAACACACCATTGTAAAGCAATTATACTCCAATAAAGATGTTAAAAAAAAAAAAAGAAAAGAAACATATAGTTTTAAAACAAGCTTGCATTTCTTTGGAATTAAATAGCTCAAATTCACTAAGTTGTTCTTTTGGTAGTTTTACTGTAATATCTTTCTAAGAATTGTGAAAACCACAGACCTGAAAGCCATCCTAGAGGCCTCTTAAGCTATTCTTTTTCCTCAATTGTGCTTAAACGTGATGGTGGTGACTGACACTGATGGATGTAATAAGAAAAATTCTCTGAGAATTCTTCCTGCATTTAATGTTTAGTTATTACTGATGTTATTTTCCATTACATTACATAGCATCATTTTCATTAAAAATCATGGGAATGTATTTCTTTAAGAATCAAGATTAGTTTTTTTTCTGCCGAGAAACTTATTTTGTTTTATACTTTAAATTCTGTGGATGAAACAGGTATAAAGTGCCTTTGGAACCCCAAAGAAATAGCAAGGATAGGTACTCTGTAAAACTATAGAATGGCTAAAAAGGGTAAGTTCAGCTAAAATGCAAGAGAAACATCTCTGTCAAATGTAAGGTGAAAGAAATGCAAAATAGTGAGGAGGTAAATCCACAAGCCTGCTTGGCTCAAGATTAGGCAGTTTAGTCTCTGTGTAATGATGCTAGATGGGGGATAGGTCCCAGCCCACTATTTGAAGGAAAGAAGCTGAAAAACGTTATTGCCTTGGATAAGAAACTGCCAAACTGCAATGACACAAATATGATTTTACAATGAATAATTGAGCCAGGTCACCCACTGGCCCAGGTCCTTTATTGAAATATCACAATATCAGCTGTGGCCTGAGTCCCAAAGTGCTTTTATAAGATGTGGTTCTGGTCCTAAACTGGGAGCCCTAACAGCTGGGCAGAAGGAATCGTAAATCCATAATACAAGATAATACTGGAAAATTAGGAGGTTAATGATAGAGACTTTCACACAGAATTAGCCACAGTACTCTAGCCGCCTAGCAATAATAATAACAAATTAGAGTAACAATTAAAATTACAATAGTTATGAGTTGTTAAAAGCACAGGACTGTGTTATATTAATCTGGAAATAAAGATATTCATAAGGGAATCCAAATCTGCTTTAGTTATTTTTATTTTTATAGGAACACTTTTGGTTCACTTCATTTTCAGGTAGTATTACATGAACTGTTATCCTAAGATAGAATATTAAAGTTAAGGATTTCTTAAGTGGAATAGCTCCTTGTATGGCAAGATCCAAATTGTGACTCTGGCAATGGATGGATGTAGCAGAATGAAAGCAAAATCTGCTAACAGTAATGAGGTCAAGGAGTAAGGAGGCTAGACTGTTGGATGCATTATCTCTGACGATGATGATGGATTTGCTCATGATGATGACAGAAATGTGGATGAAGAGGGAAACAATAAGTGAGGCACTGACTTTTCAATGACTAAGCTTTAAGAACCTGGAGGTCAGAATATGACAGTGACAAGAAGGGAAAAAAAACAAGTATTTTATGGTTTCTAAATCAAATAACACTATTATTAATCATATTCAATCATGTATTTATTCATTTACTCAAATTACTTAGTGGGAATCCTCTAAGAATGGTTTTCTTTTCTATGTTTGCCTCCTCTGTAGACCATTTATTTTATATTGCAGCAATTCCTTTGTCATCTTCTTTGCTTGTCAGAGTGCTCCAGAATTTATTTGTGTCTCCTCCAATCTTTACCATTTACACTCACCTCTGCTGTAATCTCTTATTAAGATGTGTGTAAATGCTATCTCTTCACTGACATCTCATTCCCCTGAAATTCAGACTTCTGGATCCATCTGGTTATTTGGCATTAAACCTTATTGTTATTTAGATGATTATTAATAATATTTAAGAGAAATCTCAACATTAGCTGTACTCCTCGTCAACCCCTCAAAACGCCCTTCTTCAGTCTTCTCCATACTAATAGATGGCAATTCCATTATTGGAGTTGTTAACACTAATCACTTTGACACTATTATTAATCTTATTTACCTTCTTTTCCCATAAATCCACATCTGATCATTAGCAATCTGACCTCTTCTCACCATCTCTCTGATCCAAGCTAACATTTTCTCTTGTCTGGATCATTGTAGTCGCCTCTTAATTGGTTTCCCTACTTCTGTATTTGCTTCCTTCATTCTATTCTTAACAAAAAAGTAGAGTAATCCTGGCACTTTATGGGTCCAGTCATTTCATTTACCTTCTTCAATACCTCCAATAGCTTTTCATCTCATCAATGTAAATCCTAAACTTTGTAAAATGGCATTTAACATCTTAAACCATCTCTTTTGACAACCACGGCCATGTGTACATTTTGGGTCTCACTTTTTTGCACTCTCCTCTTTTGTTGTTCTATCCAGTCAAGAAGGCCTTCTTCTGTAATAGGGAAGAACATATGTGACTCCAGATTAGATTTGTTCCTTTTGTTTTAACCTTTGTGCTTCGTTGCCTGTGCTTAGTCATGCTGGCTTTGTACCTTTTGTAAAAGAATGTTGCCTATAGCCTACAATATACAAGGTAGCCTATGCTAAGGGCTCTAGACTCTAAAAGTCCATTAATATAGAGATAAAAAGTTGCAGAACAGAGAATAATATTTGTTTTGTTGGAGGTTTATGTGAACATCATGACCTGACCTAGGTGGACAGCTGCAAGAACAAAGGATTCTGACACCAAGAAGTCTGCAAAAACTAACCATACCCCTCCCTCACCTTGCCTTTAAAAGTGCTTTGCTGAAACCCTTTGAGGAGCTCGGAGGTTTTTTAGGCAGTAGCCACCCATTTCCTTGCATGGCCCTGCAAAAAACCTTTCTCTGTTCCAAACTCTGACGTTTTAGTTTGTGTGGCCACACTGTGCATAGGACACAGGAACTTGTCTTTGGTAACACTTCCTGTCCCTAACTGGCCAGATATTCCCCCACTTCATTGAGTTACAGTTGTTCTTTTCTCCACTTACAGCACTTTTCCTGCAGATATCACTTTCTCCCTTTCTACATTTAGGGCTTGATCAAATGCTAACTTCTCAGTAATTATATATTATTAAATATATAAACTGGAGCCCCCAGCTCCCATGGGGCCTCTCTCCCTTCTTGCCTTAGTTCTTCCTCTGAACACTTATTATCATTCATTTATATATCAATACAACATACTTATTCATCTTTTACAAATTTGTATGTTACATTTATCCAAATTGGCTCTTGTCCATCTCACTCACCAGAATGAAAGCTCAATAATGGCAGTAGTTTTTCCAGCTTGGTTTACTGCAGACCTAATACCTAAAATAATATCTGTGTTCAGTAAATATTTATAGAGTGAATGAATAAATATCATCTTCCAAATATATGTATTTACACCTGTCTTATTAAATCAAATGGCATACTTATATTCCTTATAATTGTTTAAATATTATAGCTCTGTGATAGTATAGCTAAGACAGCATGTCTTTTACTTTGGAGCATTAATTAGTGATATCCTTATCACTAATTCAAATCTAAACCCCATTTTTTCAAAGTGCCCAAAGAAATATGCACTGAATAATTATATAGATAGGAAGATTCATAGCTGATTCAATGAGCCAAACATTGTGAAAAATAAAATGTTTCATAATGAAATTATAATTTCTCTTCCCACACATACAAATTTTCTGTGCCTAATCTTAAATATTCATACTAAGCAGCTTTAATTGTAGTTGTCCTAAGTCATTTCTAGGTAAGAAAAAATTATAAGAACCCACTAAAGACCATGACAAAAAGTGGCCACAGACCTATGTGGACAACTGTCATCCTTCCTTCTTGCTCAATTTTTTTAATGAGACCATTACATTTTCCGAGAGAGATCCAAACTCCTTAGCATGAGTTTCAATGTTCAATGTTCAGTTTAATCTACATTTTCAACCTCATTTTTCTAACTCCCTCTTTTCCTCCACTAATCTGCCCCTAAATCCTGCTGATTTTGACAATTTTTTGCTGGCACGCAATGATATAAAAGCGTAGGAGGAAGAATTATAGGAAGATGGTGGAAGAGTAAGACATAGAGATCCCCTTCCTCCCCATAGATACATCAGAAATACATCTGCACGTGGAACAACTCCTACAGAACACCCATTGAACACTGGCAGAAGGCCTCAGACCTCCCAAAAGGCAAGAAACTCCCCACGTACCTGGGTAGGGCAAAAGAAAAAAAGAATAAACAGAGACAAAAGAATAGGGACAGGACCTGCACCAGTGGGAGGGAGCTCTGAAGGAGGAAAGGTTTCCACACACTAGAAAGCCCCTTCGCGGGCGGAGACTGCGGGTGGCAGAGGGGGGAAGCTACGGAGCCACGGAGAAGAGTGCAGCAACAGGGGTGCGGAGGGCAAAGCGGAGAGATTCCTGCACAGAGGATTGGTGCCGACCAGCACTCACCAGCTGGAGAGGCTTGTCTGCTCACCCACCGGGGCAGGTGGGGGCTGGGAACTGAGGCTTGGGCTTTGGTTGGAGCGCAGGGAGAGGACTGGGGCTGGCAGCATGAAAACAGCCTGCAAGGGGTTAGTGCACCACAGCTAGCCGAGAGGGAGTCTGGAAAAAAGTCTGGACCTGCCGAAGAGGCAAGAGATTTTTTCTTCCCTCTTTATTTCCTGGTGTGCGAGGAGAGGGGATTAAGAGAGCTACTTAAAGGAGGTCCAGAAATGGGCGTGAGCCGTGGCTATCAGCACGGACCCCAGAGACGGGCATGAGATGCTAAGGCTGCTGCTGCCACTACCAAGAAGCCTGTGTTCGAGCACAGGTCACTATCCACACCTCCCCTCCCAGGAGCCTGTGCAGCCCGCCACTGCCAGGGTCCTGTGATCCAGGGACAACTTCCCCAGGAGAACACACTGCACACCTCAGTCTGATGCAACATCAAGTGGGCCTCTGCCACCGCAGGCTTGCCCACACTACATGCCCCTCCCTCCCCCCCAGCCTGAGTGAGCCAGAGCCGCTGAATCAGCTGCCTTTAACCCCGTCCCATCTGAGCGGAAAAACAGACGTCCCCCAGCAGCCTACACGCAGAGGCGGGGCCAAATCCAAAGCTGAACCCTGGGAGATGTGCAAACAAAGAAGAGAAAGGGAAATCTCTCCCAGCAGCTTCAGGAGCAGTGGATTAAATCTCCACAATCAACTTGATGTATGCTGCATTTGTGGAATACCTGAATAGACAAGGAATCATCCCAAATTGCGGAGGTGGACTTTGGGAGCAAGATATATTATTTTTTGCCCTTTTCCTCTTTCTGTGAGTGTGTATGTGTATGCTTCTGTGTGAGATTTTGTCTGTATAACTTTGCTTTCACCATTTGTCCTAGGGTTCTCTCCAACCGTTTTTTTTTCTTGTTTGTTTGTTTGTTCTTAAAAAGTTTTATTTCTTAATAATTATTTTTTATTTTAATAACTTTATTTTATCTTACTTTATTTTATTTTATCCTCTTTCTTTCTTTCTTTCTTTCTACATTTTCTCCCTTTTATTCTGAGCCGTGTGGATGAAAGGCTCTTGGTGCTCCAGCCAGGAGTCAGTGCTGTGCCTCTGACGTGGGAGAGCCAACTTCAGGACACTGATCCACAAGAGAGCTCCCAGCTCCACGTAATATCAAATGGCAAAAATCTCCCAGAGATCTCCATCTCAACACCAACACCCAGCTTAACTCAATGACCAGCAAGCTACAGTGCTAGACACACTATGCCAAACAACTAGCAAGACAGGAACACAACCGCACCCATTAGCACAGAGGCTGTCTCAAATAATAATAAGCCTACAGAAACCCCAAAACACACCATCAGATGTGGACCTGCCCACCAGAAAAACAAGATCCAGCCTCATCCACCAGAACACAGGCACTAGCCCCCTCCACCAGGAAGCCTACACAACCTACTGAACCAACAATAGCCACTGAGGGCAGACACCAAAAAACAACAGGAACTAGGAACATGTAGCCTAAGAAAGGAGACCCCAAACACAGTAATATAAGCAAAATGAGAAAACAGAAAAACACACAGCAGACGAAGGAGCAAGATAAAAACCCACCAGACCTAACAAATGAAGAGGAAATAGGCAGTCTACCTGAAAAAGAATTCAGAATAATTATAGTAAAGATGATCCAAATCTTGGAAATAGAATAGAGAAAATGCAAGAAACATTTAACAAGGACCTAGAAGAACTAAAGAGGAAACAAGCAACGATGAACAGCACAATAAATGAAATTAAAAAGACTCTAGAAGGAATCAAGCAGAATAACTGAGGCAGAAGAACGGATAAGTGACCTGGAAGATAAAATAGTGGAAATAACTACTGCAGAGCAGAATAAAGAAAAAGGAATGAAAAGAACTGAGGACAGTCTCAGAGACCTCTGGGACAACATTAAATGCACCAACATCCAAATTATAGGGGTCCCAGCAGAAGAAGAGAAAAAGAAAGGGACTGAGAAAATATTTGAAGAGATTATAGTTGAAAACTTCCTTAATATGGAAAAGGAAATAGTTAATCAAGTCCAGGAAGCACAGAGAGTCCCTTATAGGATAACTCCAAGGAGAAACATGCCAAGGCACATATTAATCAAATTGTCAAAAATTAAATACAAAGAAAATATATTAAAAGCAGCAAGGGGAAAACAACAAATAACACACAAGGGAATCCCCATAAGGTTAACAGCTGCACTTTCAGCAGAAACTCTGAAAGCCAAAAGGGACTGGCAAGATATATTTAAAGTGATAAAGGAGAAAAACCTACATCCAAGATTACTCTACCCAGAAAGGATCTCATTTAGATTTGATAGAGAAATTAAAAACTTTACAGACAAGCAAAAGTTGAGAAAGTTCAGCACCACCAAACCAGCTTTACAACAAATGCTAAAGGAACTTCTCTAGGCAAGAAACACAAGAGAAGGAAAAAACCTACAGTAACAAATCCAAAACAATTTTAAAAATGGGATTAGAAACATACATATTGATAATTACCTTAAATGTATATGGACTAAATTCTCCCACCAAAAGACACAGACTGGCTGAATGGATACAAAAACAAGACCCATATATATACTGTCTACAAGAGACAGTTGACACTACAGAAATACAAAAGATCATGGGAGATTACTACAAGCAACTCTATGCCAATAAAATGGACACTATGAAAGAAATGGACAAATTCTTAGAAATGCACAACGTGCCAAGACTGAATCAGGAAGAAATAGAAAATATGAACAAACCAATCACATGCACTGAAATTTAAACTGTGATTAAAAATCTTCCAACAAACAAAAGCCCAGGTCCAGATGGCTTCAAAGGCGAATTCTATCAAACATTTAGAGAAGAGGTAACACCTATCCTTCTCATACTCTTCCAAAATATATCAGAGGGAGGAACACACCCAAACTTACTCTACGAGGCCACCATCACCCTGATACCAAAACCAGACAAAGATGTCACAAAGAAAGAAAACTACAGGCCAATATCACTGATGAACATAGCTGCAGACATCCTCAACAAAATACTAGCAAACAGAATCCAACGACACATTAAAAGGATCGTACACCATGATCAGGAGGGGGTTATTCTAGGAATGCAAGGATTCTACAATATACTCAAATCAATCAACGTGTTACACCATATTAACAAATTGAAGGAGAAAAACCATATGATCATCTCAATAGATGCAGAGAAAGCTTTTGACAAAATTCAACCCCCATTTATGATGAAAACCCTGCAGGAAGTAGGCATAGAGGGAACTTTCCTCAACATAATAAAGGCCATATATGACAAACCCACAGCCAGTGTCATCTTCAATGGTGAAAAACTGAAAGCATTTCCACTAAGATCAGGAACAAGACAAGGCTGCCCAATCTCACAACTATTATTCAACATACTTTCAGAAGTTTTAGCCACAGCAATCAGAGAAGAAAAAGAAATAAAAGGAATCCAAATTGGAAAAGAAGAAGTAAAGCTGTCACTGTTTGCAAGTGACGTGATACTATACATAGAGGATCCTAAAGATGCAACCAGAAAACTACTAGAGCTACTCAATGAATTTGGTAAAGTAGCAGGATACAAAATTAGTGCACAGAAATATCTGGCATTCCTATATACTAATGATGAAAAATCTGAAAGTGAAATTAAGAAAACACTCCCATTTACCATTGCCACAAAAAGAATAAAATATCTAGGAATAAATCTACCTAAGGAGACAAAAGTCCTGTATGCAGAAAATTATAAGACACTGATGAAAGAAATTAAAGATGATACAAAAAGATGGAGAGATAAACCATGTTCTTGGATTACAAGAATCAACATTGTGAAAATGACTCTACTACCCAAAGCAATCTACAGATTCAATGCAATCCCTATCAAACTACCACTGGCATTTTTCACAGAACTAGAACAAAAAAATTCACAATTTTTATGGAAACACAAAAGACCCCGAATAGCCAAAGCAATCTTGAGAACAAAATCGGAGCTGGAGGAATCAGGCTCCCTGACTTCAGACTATACTACAAAGCTACAGTAATCAAGACAGTATGGTACTGGCAAAAAAACAGAAAGATAGATCAATGGAACAGGAGAGAAAGGCCAGAGTTAAACCCGTGCACATATGGTCACCTTATATTTGATAAAGGAGGCAGGAATGTACAGTGGAGAAAGGATAGCCTCTTCAATAAATGGTGCTGGGAAAACCGGACAGGTACATGTAAAATTATGAGATTAGAACAATCCCTAACACCTTACACAAAAGTAAGCTCAAAATGGATTAAAGACCTAAATGTAAGGCCAGAAACTATCAAACTCTTAGAGAAAAACATAGGCAGAACACTCTATGACATAAATCACAGCAAGATTCTTTTTGACCCACCTCCTAGAGAAATGGAAATAAAAACAAAAATAAACAAATGGGACCTAATGAAACTTACAAGCTTTTGCACAGCAAAGGAAACCATAAACAAGACCAAAAGACAACCCTTGGAATGGGATAAAATATTTGCAAATGAAGCAACTGACAAAGGTTTAATTTCCAAAATTTACATGCAGCTCATGCAGCTCAATAACAAAAAAAAAACAAACAACCCAATCTAAAAATGGGTAGAAGACCCAAATAGACATTTCTCCAGAGAAGATATACAGATTTCCAACAAACACATGAAAGAGTGCTCAACATCATTAATCATCAAAGAAATGCAAATCCAAACTATAATGAGATATCATCTCACACCAGTCAGATTGGCATCATCAAAAAAATCTAGAAATGATGTGGAGAAAAGGGAACACTCTTGCACTGCTGGTGGGAATGTGAATTATTACAGCCACTATGGAGAACATATGGAGGTTCCTTAAAAAGCTACAAATAGAACTACCATATGACCCAGCAATCCCACTACTGGACATATACCCTGAGAAAACCATAATTCAAAAATAATCATGTACCAAAATATTCATTGCAGCTCTATTTACAATAGCCAGGACATGGAAGCAACCTAAGTGTCCATCATTAGATGAATGGATAAAGAAGATTTTGGAATATATACAATGGAATATTAGTCAGCCGTAAAAAGAAACGAATTTGAGTTTTTTGTAGTGAGGTGGATGGACCTAGAGTCTGTCATACAGAGTGAAGTAAGTCAGAAAGAGAAAGACAAATACCATATGCTAACACATATATATATGGAATCTAAGAGAAAAAAATTATCATGAAGAACCTAGGGGTAAGACGGGAATAAAGACACAGACCTACTGGAGAATGGACTTGAGGATATGGGGAGGGGGAAGGGTAAGCTGTGATAAAGTGAGAGAGTGGCATGGACATATATACACTACCAAACGTAAAATAGATAGCTAGTGGGAAGCAGCTACATAGCACAGAGAGATCAGCTCGGTGCTTTTTGACAACCTAGAGGGGTGGGATAGGGAGGGTGGGAGGGAGGGTGATGCAAGAGGGAAGAGGTACGGGAACATATGTATATGTATAACTGATTCACTCTGTTATAAAGCAGAAACTAACACACCATTGTAAAGCAATTATACTCCAATAAAGATGTAAAAAAAAAAACAACGTCGTTTTCTTGCAGCAGCATTTCAGTATACAGTCTTCTTTGTAGCTGGCAAAATGCTTTTGAAGGAAGTGGCTTTCTCATGTATAGATCACAGGCAATTCAGGGTGACAAGAGACTAGCTTATTTATTTTTAAATATTTCTCAATATCCAGTGCAATGTTTTGCATATAGTGAGTATTTTAAAAATACATACTGATTTTAAGGGTTTTTATTTTTTCTAAAACAGATATTCCCCCTACCCTATTATTTGTTGGACTAAAAAGTGGATGAAAAAACTGAAATCTCAAGGTCAGTAATATGGCTTCAATTTTTTAAAATATACCTCATGTTAGTAATGGTTCTATAGATTTATGCTTTTTGGTAACTGAAAGAAATATGAATGACAATTATAATCAGCCTCAAAGGGGTTTTATTAAAAATAACTGTTGATCCTACCATAAGTTGATGGTATTGGAAGATGACAGAGATATAGTGTGGCCAATGATTGGCAGGGTTAACTGGCAGCTCCAAGCCAGGCATTCCATCATGTCAGAGCCCCTGCAGGAAGCAGGCAACAAAATCAACAATCACTTTTCCATGTACAGCACTTTATCATTCAAAGACATCTCTCAAAGTAATACTTTACAAGACTGTACAGTGACTGAATGAAACAGCTAGCAATACCAAGCAAACAACTGAAAGCTAAATAGGGGAAAAAGTGATTCATATTGATTTGATTGAAAAGAACAGAACATCTTTGGGTTGCGGATTTGGAGAAGAAGATGTAAACTAGTCCATACGTGAGACCACACCTTGGGATGTTTGTTCAATGATCATAGATCATTGATAGATCATTGATCATAGATCATTGATAGATCATTGATCATAGATCATTGATAGAGCATTGAACTATGCAAATAACATCAGGAGATTCTCAGGTTTAGCAGAGATAGTTCAGAGAAACAAATAGAAGAAAAACTTCCAAAGCTCTTTTTTTGGTCAGAGAGAGAGTAAAAAGTAAACGAATCACCTAGAAATTGTTATGACCGCTCTAAAGTTGTTCTTCTGGTACAAAAGTTGGAGATTTTAAGTACAGCAAACCAAAAAAGACAAAAAAAAACCAAACACTGCCTATGCCTTTATTTACATTTAGAGATAAAACAGTATGGTTAAGGGCATCTATCAAAACAAGTATTCTCCCCAGATAGCACTTAGTAATTGTGCATTTTATTGGTGACAAAGAATATACTTCTGTTTTACAGACCTAAATTGAGCAACTTAAATTCAAAGCTATCCAAAAGAGCAAATCAATGGCATGGCCCTTAGACTTTAGTATACTTGCTTTAGTGCAAGATTTCTCAATCTAGATTTTACTGACATTTTGAGACAAATAATTGTTGGGGCGTGGGAGATTTGGAGGCTCTCCTATAGAGTGCAGGATGTTTAGCAAAATCTCTGGTCTTTTCCCATTAGATGCCAGTAGTATAAAGTGTTTGAAGATATTGTCAAATAGCTTTTGGATGGTGGGGGGAGGGTGAGGGGGCACAAAATTTCCCTCTGTTGAGAAACCACTGGTTTTGGTGTCTTGGGAGATCAGTTTTGTTGAGCTATTTTTTCTGACAGCCCAGTCGTAAGTACTGCTGCTGACTTTGCCAAGACTTTAATATGGCTAATTTTATAAGCACATTTAACTTATCACACCATGTTGTGATTACCAACTTCCTAGTGTGCTGCCTCACCTAGACATAAGGACTGCAAAGGCAGACTCAACATCTCCATTGTTGATTATGGATTCCACAAGGACAACATAGGGTTTGACACATAGGACTTAAGCAATAAGCAGTAAGTATGTATTTAGTGAATTAATTACATTCTTTGCCATATGTAATAAGTTCAAGTACAAAAATTAAGAACACAGCATGGACAAAATAGTTTGTAAATGTAGGATATGCATATTTGTTTTACAGAGAAATAGCTTAAGGCTCTAATAAGCTGCACAGCAACTGAAAGGTAATGCATGGTTATAAAAAGGCTGAATATAATGGCTAAATTTATCATCTCTTTGTTCCTAAGCATAAACATCATATTATCCTCCTGAGGCAAGGTGGTATTAACTCAGGCCCCCAAAAGTAAATAATTTCAATAAAAATAGATTGGTCATACTCATGCCATTAGAGAATGTAGGAGTATACTGTTATAGTTATGTTAACCTCTTTTATAGTGAAACTCACAGCATCACTGTGGGGCGAGTCAAATCATTTTATCAAGATTATAAAACATACTCCAGAGGGAAGTGTTGCCAGTTTATTGTAAGCTTGCAAGTAAAAAAATTATAGAACTATATGTCTTCGATGAGGTCTTAATTTCTTTAGTTTGTTTAGGGGATAAGAAAAAAATTAATGAATAGCTCACATTTTCTCATATAAAAATGTAAAATATAGCTACACAATATAATGCTTTATTTTGAAATTGTACTTCTACTACAAAAGTTAACGGTTATGAACTCTATTTTTCTATAGACCTATTTTCCTTTTCTTGAGTTGAATGAAATCTTAAAGAAAAGATTTTTTGTGTGTCTTTTGATGATAACTGAAAAAGATTTCTCTTGTACAGTGTATTCTCTCAAAGATTACCCTTCTTATCCTAGCTTAACTTTAGGCAGGTAAATTCATGCTGTTTATTTTTTTTTCTTCTTCCTAATAATTCTTCTAGTAGTGTGTGGCTAACCATATCATTAAAACAGTATACTTTATAATATTTGTGGACTATCTCTTAATATTTTTATAGTCCTTACCTTTATCTTTTTCAAATTTAATTGAAAAACTTCCTTAGGATGGCTCAAGCAACCAACCTACTTTTAAAGCAATTTGTTTAGCATTAAATAATTCACTAATTTGTTTTTCTCTTAATTTTTATTTAGATATAGTTATCTACAAAAGTCCTTTTTATGTCTTTGTACAATTTTATAGCTAAGATAATTTTAAGCCATTGTTACTCATTTATTAAAAAAATTGTCCCTGTATTGTTTTTCAAGAGATAATTGGTTAAGCACCTATTATAGTGTGATATTGTTTTGTAGAAAGATAAATTAAATATAGCTTTTGTCTTTTAGGTGGTTATGTCTACTAGTTTATCTAATAATAAAAGTATAAATGTTACAGCTTGAATTTTTTAAACATTCAAATGTGCCAGGCACTACTGTAGACATTTGATATATGTTAACAAACCTGGAGAATGTTCTAGCCGCTGCAGCATTATCTTTCTCCTACATTAATAGATTGGACTTATTTATAATGATTATAAATCATTTGGCTTCAGCCAGCTTGAAAGTTTTAACCCCTTGGTCTATAGTAGTTCCTTGAAGTTCATAAAAGCATCAATTAAATGCTAATAGCTAGCCTTTCATCCACGGTCTAATATATTACCTAAAACACCTATCATCTCTGTAAGTCTACAGAGACTAAAGTATGGGGATTGTAAGTTACCTAGAAAATTTAATGTCTACTTATTTAATCACATGTATTTTCTATGTTTATTATATATGCCAAGCAGAAATATTAAATATGTTTAAAGTGATTAGAATACATGAATAAAAATTATGTTCAAACAAACCAATATTTGGAAAATAAATTAGGGAACCACAAAAATTTGGACGCACAAAAGGGGGAGTGATATCATAGAAAAGTTAAACGGGACTTCACAGAAGTGGTGATACTGAAAGACATAAAAAATACAGGTGGAAGAGACTAGATGGGAAAGAGAAAGCAGCGTGAAGAAAAGCATGAATAAAACAAGAGTATGTGAGAGTTCATGACCAGGTTTGGTAAAGAAAAGTAAAAGTTATACAAGAAGTTGTACAGGAACAGTTATAAGATATAAAGCCCTAAAAATAGTGAATCCTTAGAATGAAAGGTCTTTTGAATTTTAATCCATCCACAATGTGAAATTTTGCAGACTTTCAGACAGTGACATGATCAAATCAGTGTTTAAGAAAGATAAAGTGTGGTAGGTTTAAATGGAAATCAACTGGGTTGGAGAGGAAAACCAGAGAGGGGTGACAATTAATAAGTGAAGTGAACATATGTTTCTTGCCCATACAGCATATCCCGATTCCCCCTTCCTAATAGTACCCTGTTGTTCCACACTGAGGAATCACCTCTCCTCCATTGTGGAACAAACAGGTAATCTATATGGAATTCCTCTCTGCCTGATGCCAGCAGTGGGTTCTGACTAGTGTAAGCCCCATATTCCTTTGCACTGCAATGTTTCTGAGAAAGGCTATTCCCAAGCTTAAGTTAGTAAATGCATGGCACTTTCCTAACCTCAGTGATTAGTTGTTCATGATAAAATCCAAAGAAACTCAGGAATTTTGCACAATTATTAGGTGAAGGAGTTTTCTTTTTTTTCCCTCTCTCTCTTGATGTGAAAAATGAAATATGCAATCCTTCAGCCTGAGTATGAATCTTATACCTAGATGAGCTCAGGATCATGAGAACTGCTTAAAAACTTGAGTCAAAGGTTTCACCAACCTGTGTCTGAAGCTTGACATTTCTTTGAGACATTCTGTGAGTTATTTTCTTGTAAATAAAGTTCCATATTTATTTTTTAAGTATTGCCATAATCTTGAGATATTAGGAGTTCATGGACAAGATAGACCAACAGTACACTAATTCAATATTCAATTTCAAGATTTAAAATATTTGGGCCAGCTGTCTGAATATATAATAGTCAAATCTTGAGTTTGTGAATAAATATATACACAAATGTTGTCTTAGTAGCTCAAATATTTTCACTAGTGAAATTTTTTCTAGTGACTGCACTGAATAAAGAAATCCACTTCACAGAAACTTCTTAAAGTAGTGTAAAACCACTGGATGACCATAAATATTCATGTAACATACATAATATACACAAACACAGAGACACACATAAATTAAAGCCCAGGGAAGCCTTAAAACTATTTGAATATTGTCTCCATGTTCTGTTGTTCAAACATGTCAGAACTGGTGATCCTGGCTTTTCATAAGAGTTATTGTTTTGATCCAAAATTGCCTTTCCAATAGGATTTTTCTTATGAGGATTTTAAGACCCCAGTATTTTTAATTTTAGTTCAGAATGTTAAAGATAATCCACTGTACACTAGGTTCCAACTACAGAAAGTAATTTTAAGGAGACAGGTCCAATAATGAATAGATATAAGTACAAATTCATGACAATTATTTTAATAAGAACAGAGTGTTTCAGACAAGATGTCTAACACAAAGTTGTGATTCCTTCCCTTGAACCCAACCTCAGAGATTCTACAGATGGAGAGGTAGTTCAATAGGTACCAGAAATCACCTCAGAAAACCAGAGAAAACCTTAGGAAAAGGAATCTTGTAGTGGAATGAATGTGGAGCCTAAACTGAGGTGTACCAGGGCCACAGATGGGGGACGCATTCAGTGAAGGAGTTCTCCCAGCTTTTCCCTGGGTGCACTGGAGATCATTCAGTGGTTTCTTCTGCATATGAAAGCGGCAAGATCTGCCGAATGTGGTGAAAAATCATCAAGGTTGTGCCAGGGGTGGAAAGCAAGCATTAAGCTTATAAAGACCTATTTGTCCTCAAGAATTTTCTCTTCCTCTACTTCTTTCCAGATCTAGGCTAGGCAAATCAAAAGAGAGTGACAACAATTGGGAAAGTGCAATGGTTTCCTAAAAGGTAGACTTCTCTGAGTGATGGCACAAACTAGAAGTTGATTGACTCCAGATAATAGCAGTATATGCTCTTTACACCAAAATGAACTTTTTCGGCACAATCAAAGGAAAAAAAAAATAACTAGATAACTTTTTATGATGGGAAAGTAAAATCATACCAAGCAATATCAAGTGCTGGTGAGGAGTCGGGAAAATGAAAAAAATTATTGTACTCTTGGTGGGACTGCAAGCTAATGGAGATATTTTTGGAGAGGAATCTGGAACTAATTGGTGAAATTAAGGATATGTATATCCTGTGAAATAGCATCTTACTCATTGTTTGCTTCAAACAGTTCACAGTGGAAAAATGTACAGGGTATTCATTATTATATTTTTTGTGGCAGCAGAAAATTGGAGGTGTGTATACACATATATACATACATACATTATGTATAATGTATATACATACATTATATTGTATTTATTTATTTTCTTAATGTTTAGTCATAGGTTATCTACATACTTAGGAGTATATATATGTAGGTAGAGAGAGAGATAGATAGATAAAAGTAAAGCCTTAGAATTACATATAGGGCCATCAACGTGTCTTAAAAGTAACTTTTAAAGAAGAAAGTACAATTTAATAGATGAAATGCACCTTACCATTTATATAAATTTAAAACATACAAACACCATCTTATATATTTTTTAAGGATATACTGAAGTTGAATTGGCAGCACATACAATCCATATATTGAAATGGACATCTATGAGTATGAAAAGGAATAAAAGTTTGGCTAGATAGATGATTTGTGTCAATTATGATTACATCAATTGCGTGCACTTCAGTCCAAAGACTTGAAGCTAAATCCCAAATCAAAACCAAAGCTGAAGGTAAAGCCCTAGAGCTGTGGGAGCTAAATACCATAATGTACTTGTGACTTAGAGAAGGGTTTACTGAATTCTTAAACCTTCATTTAAATAAGTAGGCAAGGTCTATATGGCTTTAGTAAAACAAAGAAACATTATGTGCTAAGAGACTGAGTCCCAGGGATGAGCATATCTGAGGATCAGCTAGATGTTTAGTAAGGGCAGTACTGCAATGCAACATTCTAATGCTAACCATCAACACTGACTGCAAATTTAAGGGCACAGTCCCAGCAGGACTGCTTGCACTTCAGACAACAGTCACAAGTTCAGGGATCCACAGGTCACCCACACTTCTGACCAACTGGCTACAGATTGGCTGCTTCAGTGACACTTTCAGGTTTGATAATTCTCTAAAATGACTCACAGAACTCAGGAAAGTGCTGAGTTGGAATTACTTTTATTATAGAACATAAAAATCAATACTAGTTAAAGGAAGAGATAATTGGTGTGTGAGAGGTATTCCCAAGTAGAATTGTGACATGATTAGCACCCTGGAAGTTGGAGTAGACTGGGGGAGACTGGTGGCATACCTCCAAATTAGTAGAATTAAAGTTAGTACAATTAAAGTGAGATCACAAGGCACTACCAAGGGGCATCAAAAGAAGAGGCTAAAACCAGAAAAAGAATCAGAAATTCAAGACAGATTGATTTAAGGATAATACTGAGATCCCTAGCTTGGGAGCTGTTCAACCCCACATCAATATGCAGGTTTGCTCTAAAAAGATGTTTTTGCTTAGGTCAGAGAAAAGCATTTGTTTCATAAATATATGGACAAAGTTAAACAGTTTGCATTATCGATTTAGAAAACAGACTTGGGAGTTTTAACGTGCCGAAAGAGTTCCGCTTTGGGGAGAACCATTCACAGGATAGTACCTTAAACAATGATGTTCTTTTTTTTTTTTCCTAACTGCTGAAGGAGCCTCCTCTTGGCATTCTGCTTTGTATTCTGACAGCTTTAGCTTTACCGTCTTGTCAGCTTCTGCAGAGGGACAGGCTTTATGGGTAAAAGGACATCATATACCAAACATAAGTGACCACTGGAAGCATAACACAGTCATTTTTTTGAAAAGGACCATAAGATTCGTTTTAGCTACTTATACACAGGAAAGGGTTCTGCAGAAAAGCAACTTTGTTACGCCTTCTTAGAATTCTTTTAACAACGACACCAACACTGCCTTGCAAAAGATGTAAAGAAGGGAATTCTTCCTCAACTAAAAAGAAAATCTAGGATTTGAATTCTTCTGAGGGATAATTTGAGACCTAGAAGGAAAGTTTTTTTTGTTTTTTTTTTCCAAAATTGTTAACATAAATAACGCCCTTAGCTTATAACAGCTGCATACCCCTATGCTGAGAATGAATGCATTATGCAGCTTTGGAGTGCAAATGCATGTTTATCAAAGATCAGTACAAAAACTGAGAATGTTCCAAGAGCCAGACAGCTGGCAAGACCCCTGAGAGAAAGGGTAAGATTTCCTTTGGGAGTAAACTGATAACATATCTGTGGGGATGGTGGGGAATACCTAGCATTAATATGCTTAAAAATTGCTGTCATGCTTGCACTTTTACCAGCTAAGGATGCAGTGTAAGTGCCAATCAAATCAATGTTTTGTGTTCATTTCATTTCACAGCATCTAGACTATACGTAAGTGAAAAGATGTGAGATTACATAACAGTACCATTTTAAATCAAAAATCAATAATTAAAAAAATTTTATATAGAGGTTGTCTTTAGAGCTCAGAACATGTTTTCAGATGTCTTTTTAAAGGCTTAGTTTGTTCCTGAGATTTAAACTACATTGTAAGGAACAAAGATTCTCACTCAGAGACTACAATTGACGCTTCCCCTCTGAGAATGCCTTCCAGGACACAGGAAACAAGGTAAAGCGCCAGCTTTTCATGCCTTGCTCCTTCCTACATTTTCATCCTTAGCCTTGATAATTCTGTGTTATCCATTCTCTTTAAACATTATTTTCCAGGACTTTTAACCATGGATTGTAACAATGTAGAGGAAATAAAATTTTCAACACCAGTTCAATGATGGGTGTGATAGTACTAAAGCCACTAGAAGTCATTTTTCATGATGTATATTATATTTTGAGAGCACTCTATGTTGTTACTGCCAAACCATATTTTTATGTTAAATAAAATAGACACATATAAAGGTAAATGAACTTTTTTTTTTCATGGTCTGATCTAGTTCTACATTTTATAAAAGCTTATTTATTAATTTGTTCATTTGGGGCAAAGTTCATACCGTCATAATTTTAGACCTATTTTGGTATATGTTACAAAGATTTTCATATGTTTGAAATTTGACATTGGATAATTAATCATCACTTAACTGCACATTAGAAGGTAAGAACTATATGAGCCATCAATGGCAAGCTTCCTATTTCAGGTCAAAAACTGAGCAAGATCATTTCTATCTTTGGAATTGGACATTCAATTTCAATGTGTATTCCATATCAGCATTTTATGACAATTTAAGTTTCTTGATATTCCCTAAACATCTCATGCACATTAGCATTGTACCTTTACTTATGCTTTTATTTACCTTACAGAATAGCCTTTCCATCTGGCAAAATTCTACCATGATCTAGATCTAACATCATCTGTTCACTGTGGGTTTCTTTCTCACCAAACTTATCTCCAACTTCTAACAGCCAAAAATTGTTACATTTGCAATCACAAGAAGGAAAAGGAACTAGCGTACTCTTACTTACTCTGTACCTCACTATCTGACAACATGTTATCCTTCTTATACCTGAGGCTCCTGAATTTTATGTGGTTAGGTAACTTGCCCATGGTGACACAGAGAGGAAAGAGCAGGGCCAAAATGTGATGTGAATTGATAGAAAATAGAGCAAGTTTGTGCTCCTCATATATACAAGAAGACGGTAGTTTTAATTTATTTAGCCAAATTTCAGGTTACTAACTGAGCCTGCTTTGCTCTTATACTGTCTGCTGGGTAAAGTGTTATTTATAGGCTCCTCTCTCTCTCTCTCTCTCTCTCTCACTCTCTCTCTCTCTCTCTTCTCCAACCCTTAAAGCTGGGAGGTTAAGATGATTTTGTACTTTTTAAGAAGATGACAAGAGAGTGCTTCCATTACTGTCCTCTTTAGACCACCTTGGACTCAGCAGATAAAGGTTATGGTCAGATTTGAAATGAAGTCTTCTGATAGAAATGTGGGGAAGATGCAAGAGGTCTCTTAGCTCTTTAATAATAAAATCCAGTCAAGATTACCTGAGTTTCCTGCACTTCTATATTACTTTGCTTGGAAGTCAAATCTCCTTAATAATACAGTAACATGCAGATTTTCTTTGCCAGTGTGCCTTAACTTTACATCTCCCTCAAGGAAACAGTATCGGAGAAAACTTGATTGGAAAGATACGATTTGTGAATCCCTGCATCCATTGGCCAAATATAGTCTAAAAAGTATTTGAATTCAACCATTACTTCCAACACTCCTTCTATGCAATAATAACCCTGATATGCACTTGTTCCCATCTTATGTTATACCCCCATCAGGTTTTTGAGGTTCTACTGATTTTTATATCTCAGTATATACCCTAGTGACTGACAGATAACTGTATGAACAAATTCAACTGGAATTGAAGTAGATTTGTTCTACTTCAGGTCAAATTAATATATTATAAATTCTGTATGAATTACTTATTGAGTATATAGAGGAAGTATAATATAATGTGTTCTTTCTGTATAAAGATGATTCAGTTTCTTTCAGAAAAGTCTTTTCCACTAGTCATGAGGATGAACTGAAACCTATATATTCCTTCCTTTGTTCTGCTTGTGGCCAGTTGCAGTTATTTGAAACATATAAATAAAGTAAGGTGTACAGTGTACATTCATGGAACAGAATGGCTATCTTTGTATGAAGCGTGCCATCTCATATGGTGGATGAACCCCTGAGCTTGGCTTCATTAACACCAAGATCTAATGAGCTGAGATAATGGGCCCAGATTATAACACCAGCAGGGATCAAACCTAACTTAATTTGGTTATTCCTTGTTTTCATAGAACTGATGTTTAAAGTGAAATATCAGGTATATACATTTTCAAAGATTTCTGTCACAGTTCATGCATGTTCTGGTGTTTGGGCCTATAAAGTGAACCTCAGCTTATTATTCACTTACACTTATTCATTACTGAGCTGCTGCCAGAAATGGTATTTTCAGGTAGATATAGTCCCATTAATAGATTTGTGGTTAGGTGGTCAGGTCCCAATAGGTCAAGAAAAAGACAAGTCTTAACAGTATAGGAGACAAGCAGAAATTCTGATTTTGGAAACATAATTAACTTGAGAAGACAAAATATAATAATCAGTGACTTTGACCCTTCTAAGCTGCTCTAAAGTAGCATAAAACTCCAAAATCATTTGATCCAATGATTACCTTACCCCCACTCAAGCAATTAAATATATATATATATATATATATATATGTGCATATATATATATATATATATATATATATATATATATATATATATATATATATATATCAACAAAACTAGTCAAGTGGTGACAAACCATAGCAACCTTCGGGCCATATGTGGAAATATGGCTCATGGCCTGTATTTGTAAGTTTCTTTATCTGTTGTCTATTGTTGCTTTCATGCTACAAAACAGACTTAAGTACTTACAACTGAAACCATACGGTCCTCAAAGTCTATAAAATATTTATCATCTTACCCTTTGAAGACAAAGTTTGCTTAATGCTAAACTTTTAATAGTCATTTAATAGATATTAACCAACTAAAAATTTAAGTTTTAACTTTCATCAGAATGACTTACTTTATACCTGTAATGAGAAATGTGTAGAGATCTGTTTCTAGGACTTCAGTGCCGGTCTCTATGCCTTCTAGGTTGTTAATCATTTAACTTCTTTTGGCCTTAATTCCTTTAGCTATAAATATCTTCCATTGGGTTATATATTCTCTGGAATATTTTCTGTGCTTTAACTTTGTAAATTTAGTTTTGAGAATTTTAAAATATAATTCTTTAATTACTTTAGAAAACAACAATCTCCCCAAAACTGTACTATCTCTCTGACAATCCATCCTTTGCAGTATGGAAGGAGGTTTGGGACTTCACCACTAACACCCAACACATAGAACAGATCTGGGAACCCAAGTGTAGCACTTCTGAAGTTTGTTATGAGACCCAGAGGAGTAACTTGGATGGACTAAATGGATTATAAAGGGAGAGTACGGCTTACTACCAAGTTCTACAAAACTCATATCTCCTCTGTCAGTATTGACTCTGTATAGATTCTACTCATATTTCTTAGTGAAGTCAATGGATGGGCTGTCATATGCTTATCTCCCCTCGACTTCCCAAACTATTATCCTCCATGATAGAGATCCAGCTTTCTTTCTATTAACTTCTTTGCTATAAAACTGCAAATATTCTAGGTTCTTCCTCATAAGATGGGATGGTTAGCATATGGTAAGGTAAGGGCATGGAAATTTTATCCATCTCACCTAGATAGAGGCTAGTTAGGGCTGCTTCTAAGGCTCTAATATAAGATTTGCATATTTTCCTTCTTTATTTCGTATGTCTACTCAACAGTGGAATTGTAGATGAATTAATGGAGATGAGGATACAGCAGTATAATAGTGAATGAAGAAAGAAATTGAGAAATATCATTTCATTTTATAATTTTACACCTTAAAAAATTAACATGGGGAACTGAATCCCCTGTTAGCCTACATATGAAGATTTTCACCACTTATAGGAACCAAGAGTCTTGATAAATTTTTGACTATTGTTTAGTAAATCAGCCACTGTATTTCATCTTGTAATTTTGTCATCTTATGTATTTTCGCATTTGGGAAGAATTAAAATCATGTACAAATGCCTCAAAGGCCTCATCTTTGCTCAGATATCCCCTTCTTCCTAATCCTTTGTTCAAGATCATTAAACTTTGTCTTTGCCTGAGCAAGGACTAATGAGATTTGGCTTTGGAAGTATCCCGGAAGACCAAGTGAAAACATTCAAAATTTAGGTCACTCTTTCCAACCTATTTCACTCTTTCCAACCTGTTGGAAATTGAACAGTGGAGTGTACCCAGCCTCCTACTGTCTGTACCAACCACAAATGAACATTGTTAGGTTGGTGGTCAGAACAATATAAACACTTTTTTGTTCTTACACAGAGGAAGTAAAGTAATAAGAAATATGAATAAAATTTAAGTATATGGCTTTTACATTTCTTTTAATAAGAAATGAGTTTCTGTCTTTCAGTGTCTCGAAATTTCTGCCTCACTGTGATTAAGAGTCAAAGGCCATTCTGGCTCAAAGAGTCTTCCACTACATTAAATACATTCCAGCATAGGTATTCATGAAAGGATGCTAATCTCTTTGCTTATAGAAGTTTAATTTTGAAAACACATTTAGTATGATAACAATTCTTAAAATATGCCTTATGAAATGAGGAGATTATTTCACCATTTGCTATTAAAATCCATCCATAAGATTAGTTGATTTCTTTTTTCCCCCTGATTAACCCAGGCCTTAGAGTTTAGAAAGAACCATAAACTGGGAGCTCAGCTTTTCTAAAATTTTCACAAAAAGGGTCGTAATAAATCTGTGAGATTGACACCTGTGTCCCAGATACCACTTGAGAGCATAGAACAAGGCTATAAGCAATAACAATAAAAGACGGGTATTAATGCGAGGCATTAGCATAAAGAGTCTATAAAGCAGCTGTTCACAGAAAAATGGCAAGGGGATAAGATGGGGTATACCAATTCAAAGACAAAACCATAGAATAAAAAACTGAAAAGGGAAGAGGTCAAATTCAGTAAAGGGCTCGGGAGTCCATGAAAAATCCAAAGGTGTCAAAGTAAAGCCAAGCATCAGGGAGAAATGGTAATAAAATTGAAAACAAAAATTCAGGTAAAGCAGATGGCTTAAAGAAGGAGTTTGGTTAAATATTTAGTGATTAATTCCATAGTTACATTATTTAAACTTGAAAAAAATTTAACACAGTTCGTGCAGAGAGTGACACAGAAGATAGTAGGGGCCTTGTATATCAGAAACAATTTTTTGTTTTTATTTTTCAATTGCAAACAAAAAATATATATTGAATGTTACTCAGAAGTATGAATTAACTAACAGAATTTAGGGAAAATTTGAACCACCAATGTGGAGGATGGATAAAGATAATGGAGTTCCCTGATCTAATTTGGTTAGCAAAAAGCCATGAACAATTTTTTTCAGTGTGTTACCTTTAAAATTACTTAGATCTACAGATTTTCATTCTTATATATTGTGAGATTTAAATTCCCTAAATAAAAATTTATAGTGGCCTACCCTACCTCTTATGCCCAGCCCATGAACAACAATTTCATTGTCATTTCAAGAAAAAAACTTACCTGTAGCTCCCTAAAGGAAATTCAGCTGTATATTATCAAAAAATGAAACATCTAAGGGTTTCTGGAACAAGAAATAGAAAAGATACAGTAACTCTTTTTAAAGACTTTTTTTTTTTGACATAGACCATTTTAAAAGTCTTTACTGAATTTGTTACAATATTACTTTTGTTTTATGTTTTGGTTTTTTGGCCAGGAGGCATGTGGGATCTTAGCTCTCTGACCAGGGATCGAACCCGCACCCCCTGCATTGGAAGGCAAAGTCTTAACCACTGGACCTCCAGGGAAGTCCCTGGTGACTCTTGGTATTGAGATAGTATTCTACTATCATCAGAATTTTCTTGAGTCCTTGACCTGCCTGTAATGCAGTCTCATATCAGTAACATTTTAATAACCCAGAAGATTCTAAGGACAAAGGAAACCCACTTCTGCATATCCATATCTTTTTGTTTTAACAGCTTTTTTGAAATTTAATTGATATATGATAAAAACTGCACATGTTTAATGTATACAATTTCATGAATTTAACACATGCATGCATCCATGATATACCATCACCACAATCAATGTAAAAAACATTCATCACCTCCAAAAGTTTTCTTGTGCCCTTCATGTGTGTGTGTGTGTGTGTGCATGTTTTGTTTGTTTTTGTTTAGTTTTGCTTGTGGTAAGAACACTTAACATGAGACCTACCTTCTTAACAAATTTTTGAACAAAGAGACACCTCCTGGATCCCACCCCATTCCCAGTTAATACCCTTTAAATCTAGGTCCAATACAGACAGTAGAAAATTGAGTGGAAGAGAGACATGATGCCTTGATCCAGAGTCAAAGCTAAGTAGACTTTAGAAACTTTGAGATTCGCCTTTGTAAAGGACAAAATGGAAATACTATATATACATAAATATAGTGTTGATAATGATGTGTGGGTGTTTATTTTCTTACTTGGCAAAGGACTCATGTAGCTGGCGTTATAATGCACAATTATGATGGGGCAACTAAAAATAAACACAACAAAAATCAGCATTTTAAAGCAGACATCTAGACATCCAATTTATGTCAGAATACAGTAAAGCATTATGTTCAGTACTAGTTGTGCTTCTCATCTTAAACAAGACATCCATGACTCTAATTTAACAGAGAGGAGAATATTAATTGGAGAAGAGACAGAAAACAACTTGAAATTCTAGATATGAAACTATCACAATATCTATTTTTCTGGTATGCCATGATTGTGGTCATTGTTTTCTTCTCCTTTACTGTATCCTGTATTCTAAAACCTAAATAGAACCCTCTCAAATTTTCATATGGAATGGAAAATCCCCGAGGCATTTCTAGCTAAGGAAATTTATGGTGCTCCACAGGAAGCTTCATGATGCTATGCAAGGGCAGTAGATACAGAAGCTAGGCGGCCTCTCTGTCTTTGTATGTAAAGCTAATATGCATTTAAAATAGAGACCCATTATAACATCATTTGTTCACTTTGGGATTCGCAAAGACATGGCAAAATATCTCAGTTTGCCACTTTTTGGTTCTGTAGGCCATTTCACATTTTTGTCCATATTACTGTCTGTAGGCAGAATGGAGGCAATACCATAATACGTCATTCTCCTAAATGGTGAAGGACTGTGTGTGTGTTGGGGAGTGGTGAGCTGGAAGATAGTTTTAAGAATTTAAAAGAAATAGTGATTCAATATTTTACTAATATAATCTATACACATAATTTTGTATGATAATATCAAAGATCAGATCTTATGAGAGTGATGCATTCTTGTCTATTTTATTTTAGTTGATTTTCATAAATCCAAATAATTTTGGCAAATTTCATTTTAAAATGCTTCATTAAATACATTCTTTATTTCACAATCAGGGCACCTACTGTTATATTTAATTATATGATTTAGTTAATGAAAATTAATTGTTTATTTTGCCTTTACAAATATATGCTGCTTAGAGTCACTTTGCATTTTATTAGTTAGTGAACTTTAATACACCATTTTCTTATTTCAGTGAACACCCAAAGATAAAAATAACAAGGCTGTTAATTTTTCCTTGTTGGCTCTTGTTTAGAGACGCCAGCTCTGTGATCCCCTACTACTCTGAGTCAGACATGGGAAAGCTTATTGTGCAGATGTTCCTGATATTTTACATATTAGAATAATCTCCACAGCCAAGAGGAACTAAAATGTTAATGCAATTAAATTCTTAACTTCAAATCCAAATACTTTACTTCCCTATAATAAATCCTACTTATTAAGTATGTAGCACATATGGGCAGAAATAATCCTCTCTAATCTAGGGGTCTCCAGGGTACTTACTTTACCTTTTTTTATTCTGATCATCAAAATATTGTAATAGGCTAAAAGTATGCATTTGTATACTATTATAACTGGGGTGGCGTATTAATTAGTAACTTCATAATATTTATCAAAATGATAAAAATTATTAAGAATTATTGAAATAAGGCACATACCCTGTAATGACCCACATGTACATTCATTCACACACGTAAACATACACTTTTATATACATACACACACAATAATTTATATATTTGTGTCTATTATTTACAGGTTTACTATGTGGTATGATACTGATTTCCTAACAAATTTCCAAATAATAGGCTGTTTATTTGAGCGGTGGGGGTGGTGTTCAAAGCTGGATTCTCTAAAATCTAAGATTCTGGAATTCTCATTTGAGTGTTCTGTCATGTTCTTGCCTAAACTGTCTGCCCTCGCTATTCTGAGGTTATTAGCATACTGTTTTAAGCACTTAATGTGACCTGCTGAGTATTTCTTGGCCTCTCTCTTATGCTCTTATAAAGAAAAATTTACTACTTGTAATGTTGAGGTTTTCTGTCTCTTTAACCTGTTTTTATGTCATTTCCAGCCACTGAACTATTTCTGCCATAGTTAAGTACTTTATATCTCATTTAGAAATAAGAATCAAAACTTGTTTTGCAAAATGGATGGACCTTGAACACATTATGGTAATTGAAATAAGTCAGACAGAGAAAGACAAATACTGTATCATCTCACTTATATATGCAATCTTATAACAAAAAAACAAACAAACTTATAGAAATAGAAAAAGAGATCAGACTACTTGTGGTTATGAGAAAGATAAGATTCTTTTCATAAGAAAAGGTCCAGAGGTGAAGAGGATTGGAGGAAGGTAGTCAAAAGATACACATTTCTAGTTATAATATAAGCACTAGGGAGTAATGTACAACATGGTGACTATAGCTGACACCACTGTATGATATATAGGAAAGTTGTGAAGACTTAAGTAAATCCTATGATTTATCAAAGGGAGAATATTTTCACTTTTTTTCTTTCTTTTCTTTTTATTGTATCTATATGAGAAGATGGATGTTAACTGAACCTATTGTGATAATCATTTCACAATATTTGTAAATCAAACCATCATGGCACATGCCTTAAAATTATACAGTGATGTATGTCAATTATTTCTCAATAAAACTGGAGAAAAACTTGTTTTGGATCTGAACTACAGAACAAATCATTTCAGCAAGTGAACAAGGCTAAAATTATTTATGTGGTAATGGATTAGAGTTGGAAACATTGGTCTGACTTCATGTTTAGTTTTATATAGACACAGGTGGTTACTTAGAGACATACTTACAGATGTGTGTGTATATACATTGGCTAGTATAAATACATATATTTTTTCTGTCAGTTGAGAGATACTAAAATAAACAGTCCAATAGCAGCAAGCACATCTGACATAAAAGTACTGGTTTCTAATATCACTCTCCAATAAGAGGAATTGTCCTCCTTGGAGAAATGGCTAATTCTAGTGTTTGGCCAAGCAATACACAAGATGAGACTGGAGTGTCTTGTACTGTCAGAAAGTAAAGAATATACACACAAATCTTGATACACACACACAAATCTTGATAGGGTATGTCAAAGGCATATACACACACACAAATCTTGATAGGGTATGTCAAAGGCCTATAGGAGCCAACTGAAAGAGCTCCTAATGGCCAAAGCTATAACAATAAAGGAAGTAATATTGTATTATAGCCCAAAGGATAAAATAAATAGATATGTATTAGCCCATCTTAATAAAAATAAACAACTGAATAAACAAAGTTAAGAAGAGACAATGTCATCCTGAAGAATTCCAAATTATTGATGTAGAAAATCTGTGGTCAAGGAAGGTGGGGGGGATAACCTCCAGTTCTTAGGTGTAGCCTGCACATTGCAGTCTCCTTGCAAAGAATTAACAGTGTGCAAAGGGAGAAGAGGAAGTAACTTTGCAGTGGAGAAACCTGACCAACACTCCCTCAGCCAGATGATCCAGCCCATCATCAAATCACAAATCCTGTTGATGACATGCACCCCTAATATGATATTTTGAAAATGATTCTTTACCTCTGGGGTCTCCCTTATAACCCATACCCGCAGTCGTATCATAAGAAAAGCATTAGAAAATTTTCAGTGGAGGATATCCTACAAAATAACTGACCAGCACACTTCAAAACTGTCAAGGTTATAAAGAATAAAGTTGGAGGAACTGTCACAGAAAAGAGAGAGCTAAGGAGACATGACCCCTAAATGTAGTGTGGTAACCTAGATGGGATTCTGGAACCGAAAAAGCTCATCAGATTAAAATTAAAGTAATACAAATAAACTACAGAGTTTAGTTGATAATAATGTATCAATGTTGTTTTATTAATAATCACAAATGTACCATACTAATGTAAAATGGTAATAGGGGAAACTGGGTGTGGAATATATATGAACTTTCTGTATTTTCTTCTCAATTTTTCTGTAAATATAAAATGAAAATAGTCTATTTAAAACAAACAACAACAATAAATAAACAATCATTCCCCCAAGACTACCCTCAACAAGTCATCACGTCCTCACCCGCGGCCATGGCACAGTAGCGTGATACTTCCTGTATCATCCTGGAGCATCATGCAATTTCCTTAGAGAGCAACACAGGTAAGAGTTTCAAGAGCACTGATAACACATGCTAGGAATGTGTGGAAAATAATTGGAAAGTGATGAGTGTTAAGTATTTACCATCATAGTTTTCAATATAACTTATTTCATTTAAATTGTACTAACAGCTGAGCTTCACAACTGGCCCACAAAGTATCTGAAAATTTGACAAGTAGCTCTGGTTCCAATAAGAGTAAAAGTTTTTTCCAATAAGAGTAAAAGTTGGCTCCAGCACATCACAGTAGCTTGGGAGTCTGTGTGTGTGTGTGTGTGTGTGTGTGTTGCATTTGATTAAGTTATTACTCAGTGATTTTTAAACAAACAACTAAATACTGTAACATAAAATTTTAATTTTAAGGAGTTTCTAAGATTTAAATTCCATTTTAAGAAAGCACATAATGATTAATCCATTTAGTCCCCAAAGTAATTACCAGACACTAACCTTTGTAAGGTATCCTCCAGTTGCAATGGGAAGAGAGGGAGAAAAATAAAAGTCTCCTTAACCTCAAATAATCTGTTTCTCCAAAAGCAGAGGCAGACATGAACTTGGAGGGAAGAAAATGGTATGGAGAAGAAATGTAAACAGCCACAATTTCTATAAGTGTTTCAAAACAGAGATGGCGAGCATGATCTTACCCCACTATACATATGTAACAATGCTCAGGACATACACCTTCAGTGAAAAAGCCCTAAAGTGGAATTGTTTCAATGAAGTTTGATGTAAGCACCCCCACCTCATATTTTATTTCCCTTTTCTCCTTATATTACTTATTTTCCTTTTCCGTATTTCGTCACACCCAATAAACCATAGTGTATCATCAAATTTCACCTCTACCCTTGATCTCTGGCATAATCACATGAAAATATACACAGAGGTCAAATGTAAATTCTCTGTATTTCTTGGACCAGGGTTCATGGGAAAATGTAACTCAAAGAATGTTTGTATTGTCTTGTTTTCCAGTTTGTCCTTCTAAAACTATTGAGGTCTACTATCAGAATTTGGTAGTAATTCTTCTGCCATAATTAAAGCTAATTCAGGAAGTATCTTATTGAAACTAAAGTGCTCACACACACACAAACACACAAATTATGTTGGAAAAGGGGACATACTTAAAATCTCCTAATAGAGAAGTAAGCTACAGCTGCCTCAAAAGAATTAGGACCATAGCATACACAGTATACTCTGTCTGACTTAAAGTCGAGGGCTGTGTTTCACCTTTGTGTTGACTACTGCAGATCAACAATTTCAGGATAGGGCTTTACTTGAAGCTAATTTTACTACCTAGATTCACTGGCCCAACATACATTTACTCAGTGCATACATACATACATACACACATGTTTATTAAAATGTTGTTACTTTTATCTTGCTTTCTGTGGCTTGCAAATGAAGGACTGGGGTGCAAAATAGCATTTAATAAACCTCTCCCTGACCCCTAAATGTTCTTATAATCAAGATTAACTATTAAAAAAATTTTCTAAATATACACATACTGTTATGGGTTGAATTGTGTCCCTCCAAAATATTTTGAAGTCCCTATGAATGTTCCCTGTTTGGAAATAGGGTCTTTGCAGATGATCAATTTAAGGGGAGGTGGTCCTCATTAGGGTGAGCCTTAATCCAATATGATGGTGTCCTTATAAAAAGGGAAAATTCAGACATAGAGACAGATAAGTATACAGAACACCATATAAAGATGAAGGCAGAGATTGGGTGATGTAGCAACAAGCCAAGAAATGCCAAAGGGTACAAATCACCAGAAGCTAGGAAACAGACATGGAACAGAATTCTCCCTCAGAAGAAGCTAATTTTGCCAACACCTTGATCTCCGACATTATCCTTCTGAACTGTGAGAAAATGCATCTCTGTTGCTTAAGCCTCCCAGTTTGTGTACCTGGTTATGGCAGCCTTAGGAAATTAATATGCATATAGATAAATGATAAATGCAGGCCAGTAGGGAAATATGAAAATAAATGAAAAAGACTTTGAGGAAGTACTTAAGATATAACTTAAGCAATGTTACTAGAAAATTGGATACTACTAGGTGAGTGCTGTGGACAGGTCAGCAGGACAGGAATTCTCAGGAGATAAGGTTGGAGAGGGACACACATTCAAGTGTCCCTGGGACATCCATTAATTATGTTATATCTTCATAACGTTCAGTGTTTTTATTTTGTTTGTTTACTCTCAAATGTGCACTGGTGTACACACCAGTGTACACCATATTTAAAATGGAAACCAACGAGGACCTACTGCATAGCACAGGGAACTCTGCTCAATATTATGTAACAATCTAAATGGGAAAATAATTTGAAAAAGAATAGATACATGTATATATATATAACTGAATGACTTTGTTGTACACCTGAAACTAACACAATATTGCTAATCAACTATACTCCAATATAAAAAGTTTTTTTGTAAAAAATAGTACGCGGGTGTAAATGATAAATTATAAGGTTGTCCTACACAGAGGTCACAATAGGAAGTGTAGATCATTATACATGAAACCAGAAGTCAGAGTCTTTTTTAAGAGAGTAGAATGATGCTTCATGTGTTAAAAGAATTATTCTATGTGCCATATGGGGAACAGGTTAGAAGAGGAAAAGGTAGAAACAGGAAAAAGAGTTAGAAGACTGTATAACAAGTGTGAAACTCTCATGGATTCTAAAAGAAGCAAAAAAACTCCCTTTCTGTCTTGTGAGACTTACAGTCTGTTCATTGAAACACAACAAATTTTAATTAAAAAGTAAATTTAAATCTGTTTTAATAGAAGTATTAGCATATATTTCTGTCACAATAAGAAGTTCCCGGAAAACATGACGCTTTTTAAATCTCTCTGGCAGCTCATAAAGATATTTCCCATTTTGATTTATGAAGTTTGTCATTGCTCTACATTTGTGGGAACTGATCCATGTCAATCTAATGCCTATTAATGTTTGATTAACTCTCCTCATTATAGATACTAACTATTCTAGAGTCAGTACCTCTTCAAACTAGAGACTCTTTAGTGGCTCTGAGACCAAAAGTAACCTGTCCCTTTACTGCTACAGTAGAGTTTATCTCAGTTTTCATTGCTACCTCTTAGACCACCCAGGGCCCTTTCTCAACTCCTTCCAGACCCCTCCTTAGTCACTACTTGATGGTCAACTGCAGTGAACTTGAGCCAATTTCCCCCTGTGCAAAGGTGGAAAGTGTTCCATGAAGCTATTACTTCAGCGTCTTTTTTTGTTTCAACCTGTTCCATTCCTGGCATCGCTCCTTGTCCTTACTTTTGCTTTCCAATCACTAGTCTTAGAGGGTTAAGCCTCTGCTTTCAGCAGAGTCTCTCAGCTCAGGTCTCTGCAAAATTCTACAGCCAGGATTATATTATGGTGCACTTTTTTCCCCTACTCCAAACTATCCACCTGATCTGAAATGAAGCAACGTGTGAGCACTCTGTACATGTTCTATATGTATATAAATCATTTAATTATTGAGCAGTCAATCTTTGCACATATGGAATAGAAAATATGTATCTTTAAAAATCCAATATAAGGGTGGAGAGTAAAGATGGCAAAGGAGTAGGAAGATGTGGAGTTCATCTCTCTCCACAGTTGCATCAGGAATACATCTATAGATGCAACAATTCTCACAGAACACTGGCTGAACACTAGCAGAAGGACTACAGAAAGGACTACAAAGGACACCAGAAAGGACTACAAAGATCCCTGCATAACTGGGTAGGATGAGAGGAAGTGAGACAGAACCTGTACCCCGGGGCAGGGGACCTGAAGCAAAGGAGAGATTCTCGAACTTGGGGAAAACCCCTCTCTGATGGGGAAATCGATTGGGACAGAAGGGAAGCATTTGAGGCTGTCAGAAGACGGTGAAGCGGCTGATCAGTGGCAGACAGGACAGAGTGAGAACTACACAGATGGTCCATACTATAGCCCTACATGACTGGGACATGTCTTCACAGGTGTGCAAGGCAAGGCGGCTGGGAGCTGGAGCGTGGGGATTAGAGAACAGGCCCTGGGCAAGAACTGCTGCTGGCTGTGGGGAGACGGACTGAAGGGATGGGAGGGAGGAAATCCACAGCAGGGAATGCCTATGGAGGAAGACCGGACTGCCATGGAAGCAGGGCTCTACGGCTGAGTCACACGCAGGGGGAGGAGCCACTATTGTAACCTCTCTCTCCCCACATGCTCCACCTGCCGACAGAGAGTAGAAAAAGCCACCTCAGGGCTGGCCATCAGGCACCTGCCCCAAGCAATAGAAAAAGACCTCTCAGAGCTGGCCTTTGCACGCCTGCTGCCAGGCACCAGAAAAGCCCCTCACTAGGGCCATATATCTTGCACCCATGGCCACCAGCTTCCCTGTGCATTGTGTGCTGCTGGGGCTCCCACGATTCAAGCAGTCATACAAACTTTGTGCCCTGTCCTCACTGGGGCAGACCCAAATGCTCTAGGGCAGCCCCAGGAGCAGGCTCCTGTGGGTAGACCACACACAGAGGTGGGGATAAAACCAAGCTGAACCTCAGATACAGGGAGAGTAAGGAAGAGGATCAAAAATGTTTCCGTCAACAAAGCGGCAGGGGTTGGGGGTGGTGGTGTGATTAATTGGGTGATTGGGATTGACATGTATACATTGATGTGTATAAAATTTATGACTAATAAGAACTTGCTGTGTAAAAAAATAAATAAAATTAAATTTATAAAAATGTTTTCATCAGCTGCACAAGCTGCAGATTAAATCACCCTGATCAGCTAGGTAGACCCTGTGTCTATGAAATATCTGAGTAGACAATGAGTGTTCCCACAAATTAAAACGTCTAGCTGTGGCAGCTGTGGACTTTGGGGGCAAGCACATGCAGGAATTGTGCCAGGTTAGTGTCTGAGAGGTCCCCACAGGACCCACAGCAGTTCCAAGGACCAGCCCAGAGTCAGAGGAGAGCCTCTTGGGCAGGCGGAGGTGGGCTGTGCAAGAACACTTATAGCTGAGAGCCCAGGGAAACATAATTATTACTAATATTTTTAGTTTGTTTTGATTAATTCTGTTGTTGGTTCTGGCTATTTTTTTCTTTGTTTTACTCTTTTTTTTTTTATTTAGTCTTTTGGATTGGTTTTCTGTTGTTCTGTGTTTTTTTCCCTTATTTTTTTCTTCTTCTTTAATATATATATATATATTGCCATTGTTAATTTGTTTTTCTGTTGTTCTGTGTTTTTTCCCTTTTTAAAAAAAATCATTTTTATTGGTTTGCTCTGTTTCTTTGCTTTATTCTTCAGTTGGCACACTGCTTTGGTCTTTTTTTTTTTTAGGTTTTGTGTTTTTGTTAGTTTTGATTCTAATTGTTTGATTTCATTTTGGGTTCTTCTGTTTGTCTGGTTGTTCTCTTGTTTTTTGTTTTATTTTGTTCTGTTTTTGTTTCTTTTGCATGTGTGTATGTTTCCTTGTTTCTGTTTTGGTTTGTTTGATTTTGTTTTTACCATTTGTCTGGGGTTGTGTTTGTCTTTTTTTTTCCTTCTTTTTCTTTAATATATTTTTATTTTATTTTTTCATATTTCTATTTCTACCTTGCTTTTCTGTCTTCTTTCCCTTTTTCTTCTCCTGTTTTTTTTCATTTCTGTCAGTTTGTTTTGTCTCTTTGCTTCATTCTTCAGTTAGCACTCTGCTTTGGTTTTGTTTTTGGTTTTCTGTTTTTGTTAGTTTTCTTTTTAATTGTTTTTGTTCTTTGGTTTGTTTGTTTCTCTGGCTGTTCTTTTGCTTTTTGTTTTATTTAGTTCTGTATTTCTTTCTTTCGTGTGTGTGCATGTTTCCTTGTTTCTGTTTTTGTTTGTTTGATTTTACTTTTTACCATTTGTCTGGAGTTTTGTTAGTCTTTTTTTCATTTTCTTAAGTCTGCTTTATTGCCAGGATCAGTGACTTGCAGGGTCTTGGTTCCCCGACCAGAAGTCAGACCTGCCTGAGGCTCTGAGGTAAGAGCACCAAGTCCAGAACGCTGGACCAACAGAGAATTCCCAGCCTCAGAGAAGATTAATCACTGGGAGCTCTCATGGAGGTATCTATCTGAATCCAAGACCCAGCTCCACCCAACTGCCTGCAGTTCCCAGAGTTGGAAGTCTCTCACCAAACAACAAACAAGACAGGAACACAAATCCACCAGTCAGCATGCAGACTACCTAAAGTCATACTAAGCTCACAGAAACCCTAAAACACACCATCTGATATGGCCCTGCTCATCAGAGAGAGAAGACTCAGCTCCACCCACCAGAGCACAGGCACCAGTCTCTCCCATCAGGAAACCTATGCAAGACACTAGACCAACCTCACCAGTGGGGGCAGAGAACAGAAACAAGAGGAGCTACAACACTGCAGCCTAGGGAAAGGAGACCTCAAATACTTCAAAGTAGACAAAATGAAAAGACAGAAATATCTTGCAGACAAAGGAGCAGAATAAAAACTCACAAGAAAAAATAAATGAAGAGGAAATAGGCAAATTAATTCAGGCAACAGAATTCAGAGTAATGATAGTAAAGATGATCTAAAATCTCAGAAACAGAAGGGAGAAAATACAAGAAATGTTTAACAAGGACCTAAAAGAACTAAAGAGCAAACAAACAGTAATGAACAACACAACAATTGAAATTAAAAATACCCTAGAAAGAATCAATAGCAGAATAACTGAGACAGAAGAACAGATAAGTGAGCTGGAAGATAGAATGGTGGAAATAACTGCCACAGAGTAGAATAAAGAAAAAACAATGAAAATCACTGAGGACAGTCTCAGAGACCATTGGGACAACATTAAGCACATCAACATTTGAATTATACGTGTTCCAGAAGAAGAAGAAAGAAAGAAAGGGTCTGAGAAAATATTTGAAGAAATTATAGTCAAAAACTTCCCCAACATGGGAAAGGAAATAGTCAATCAAGTCCAGGAAGTGCAGAGAGTCCCTTATAGGATAAACTGAAGGAGAAACATGCCGAGGCACATAATAATCAAACTAACAAAAATTAAATACAAAGAAAAAATATTAAAAGCAGCAAGAGAAAACCAACAAATAGCATGCAAAGGAATCCCCATAGGTTAGCAGCTGAACTTTCAGCAGAAACTCTGCAAGGCAGGAGGGAATGGCAGGATATATTTGAAGTAATAAAAGGGAAAAACCTACAACCAAGATTACAGCAAGGGTCTCATTCCAATTCAATGGAGAAATCAAAAGCTTTACAGACAAGCAAAAGCTAAGAGAATTTAATACCACCAAACCAGCTTTCCAACAAATGCTAAAGGAATTCCTATAGGAAGGAAACACAACAGAAGGAAAAGACCTACAAGTACAAACCCAAACCAATTAAGAAAATGGTAATAGGAACATACATATCAATAATTACCTTAAATGTAAATGGATTAAATGCTCCAACCAAAAAAACACAGACTGGCTGAATTGATACAAAAACAAGACCTGTATATATTATGTCTACAATAGACCCACTTCAGACTTAGGGACACATACAGACTGAAGGTGAGGGAATGTAAAATATATTCCATGCAAATGGAAATCAAAAGAAAGCTGGAGTAGCAATACTCATATCAGACAAAATAGACTTTATAATAAAGACTATTACAAGAGATAAGGAAGGACAATTTATAATGATCAAGGGATCAATCCAAGAAAAGATATAACAATTGTAAATATTTATGCACCAAATATAGGAACACCTCAGTATATAAGGCAAATGCTAACAGCCATAAAGGGGAAATCGACAGTAACACAATAATAGTAAGTGACTTTAACACCCCACTTTCACCAATGGACAGATCATCCAAAAAGAAAATAAAAAAGGAAACATAAGCTTTAAATGACACATTAGACCAGGTGAACATATTGATATTTATAAGATATTCCATCCAAAACAACAGAATACACTTTCTTCTCAAGTGCTCACAAACATTCTCCAAGATAGATTACATCTTGGGTCACAAATCAAGCCTAGGTAAAGTTAAGAAAATTGAAATCATATCAAGCATCTTTTCCAACCAAAACTTTATGAGACTAGATATCAATTACAGGGCAAAAAAACTGTAAAAAATTCAAACACTAGGAGGCTAAACAATACACTGCTAAACAACCAAGATATCACTGGAGAAATCAAACAGGAAATCAAAACATACCTAGAGGGCTTCCCTGGTGGCACAGTGGTTGAGAGTCTGCCTGCCGATTCAGGGGACAAGTGTTCGTTCCCCGGTCCGAGAAGATCCCACATGCCGCGGAACGGCTGGGCCAGTGAGCCATGGCCACTGAGCCTGCATGTCCAGAGCCTGTGCTCCACAGCGGGAGAGGCCACAACAGTGAGATGCCCGCGTACCGCAAATAAAAAACACACACACAAAAAAAAAAAACACCCAAAAACCAAAAAACATACCTAGAAACAAATGACAATGAAAACATGATGACTCAAAACCTATGGGATGTAGAAAAACAGTTCTAAGAGGGAAGTTTATGCCAATACAATCCTATCACAAGAAACAAGAAAAACCTCAAATAAACAACCTAAGTTAACACCTAAAGCAGTTAGGGAAAGAAGAACAAACAAACCAAAAAAGAAACCCCAAAGTTGCCAAAAGGAAAGAAATGATAAAGATCAGATCAGAAATAAATGAAAAAGAAATGAAATAAACAATAACAAAGATCACTAAAACTAAAAGCTGGTTCTTTGTGAAGATAAACAAAATTGATAAACCATTAGACTCATCAGGAAAAATGGGAGAAGACTCATATCAACAGAATTAGAAGTGAAAAAGGAGAAGTAATAACTGACACCACAGAAATACAAACATCATGAGAGAGTACTATAAGCAACTATATGCCAATAAGATGGACAACCTGGAAGAAATGAACAAATTCTTAGAAAAGTACACACTTCCAAGACAGAACCAGGAAGAAATAGAAAATATGAACAGACCAATCACAAGCACTGAAATTTAAACAGTGATTAAAAATCTTCCAACAAACAAAAGCCCAGGGCCAGATGGCTTCATAGGCAAATTCTATCAAACATTTAGAGAAGAGCTAACACCTATCCTTCTCAAACTCTTCCAAAATATAGCACAAGAAGGAACACTCCCAAACTATTACTATGAAGTCACCATCACCCTGACACCAAAACCAGACAATGATGTCATGAAAAAAGAAAATTACAGACCAATATCACTGATGAACATAGATGCAAAAATCCTCAACAAAATACTAGCAAGCAGAATAAACAGTACAATAAAAGGATCATACACCATGATCCAGTGAGGTTTATTCCAGGAATGTAAGGAATCTTCAGTATATGCATATCAATCAATGTGATATACCATATTAACAAATTGAAGGATAAAAACCATATTTTAATCTCAATAGATGCAGACAAAGCTTTCAACAAAATTCAACACTCATTTATGATAAAAACTCTCCAGAAAGTGGGCACAGAGGAAACCTACCTCAACATTAAAAAAAAGCCATATATGACAAACCCACAACCAATCATTCTCAATGATGAAAAACTGAAAGTGTTTCCTCTAACATCAGGAATAAGACAAGGGTGCCCACTCTCACCACTATTATTCCATATGGTTTTTGAAGTTTTAGCCATGGCAATCAGAGAAGAAAAAGAAATAAAATGAATCCAAGTTGTAAAAGAAGACATAAAACTCTCACTCTTTGCAGATGGCATGATACTATACATAGAAAACCCTAAAGATGCCACCAGAAAACTACTAGAGATAATCAATGAATTTGGTAAAGTAGCAGTATACAAAAGTAATGCACAAAAATCCCTTGCATTCCTATACACTAACAACAAAAATCAGAAAGATAAATTAAGGAAACACTCCCATTTACCATTACAAGAAAAATAATAAAATACCTAGGAATAAAGCTACCTAAGGAGGCAAAAGACCTGTATGCAGAAAATTATAAAACACTGATGAAAGAAATCAAAGATGATACAAACAGATGGAGAGATATACGATGTTCTTTGATTGGAAGAATCAACATTGTGAAAATTACTATACTACCCAAGGCAATCTACAGGCTCAATGCAATCCCTATCAAACTACCACTGGCATTTTTCACAGAATTAGAACAAAAAATTTACAATTTGTTGGAAACACAAGGACTCCAAATACCAAAAGCAATCTTGAGAAAGAAAAAAGGAGTTGGAGGAATCAGGCTCCCTGGCTTCAGACTATTCTACAAAGCTACAGTAATCCAGGCTTTATGGTACTGGCACAAAAACAGCAATGTAGATCAATGGAACAGGATAGAAACCCAGAAATAAACCCATGCACATATGGTAACCTTATCTTTGACAAAGGAGGCAAGAATGTAAAATGGAGAAAAGACAGCCTGTTCAGTAAATGGTGCTGGAAAAACTGAACAGCTACATGTAAAAGAAGGAAATGAGAATACTTCCTAACACCATACACAAAAAATAAATTCAAAATGGATTAAGGACGTAAATGTAAGGCCAGACACTATGAAACTCTTAGAGGAAAACACAGGCAGAACACTCTATGCCATAAATCACAGCAAGATATTTTTCGACCCTCCTTGTAGAGAAAAGGAAATAAACACAAAAATAAATAAATGGGACCTGATGAAACTCAAAAGCTTTTGCACAGCAAAGGAAACCATACACAAGAGAAAATGACAAGCCTCAGAATGGGAGAAAATATTTGCAAATGAAGCAATTGATGAAGGATTAATCTCCAAAATATACAAGCAACTCATGCAGCTCAATATCAAAAAATAAAACAACCCTATCCAAAAATGGGCAGAAGACCTAAATAGACATTTCTCCAAAGAAGAGGTAGAGACTGCCAAAAAACACATGAAAATGTGATCAACATTACTAATTATTAGAGAAATGCAAATCAAAACCACAATGACATATCACCTCACACTGGTCAGAATGGCCATCATTAAATAATCTAGAAACAATAAATGCTGGATAGGATGTGGAGAAAGGGAACCCTCCCTGCACTGTTGGTAGGAATGCAAATTGATACAGCCATTGTGGAGAACAGTAAGGAGGTTCCTTAAAATATTATATGACCCAGCAATCCACTACTGAGCATATACCCTGAGAAAAACATAATTCAAAAAGATACATGCACCACAATGTTCATTGCAGCACTGTTCACAATAGCGAGGACATGGAAGTAACCTAAATGTCCATCGAAAGATGAATGGATAAACAAGATGTGGCATATATATATACAATGGAATATTACTCAGTTATAAAAAGGATCGAAACTGAGTTATTTGTAGTGAGGTGGATGGACCCAAAGTCTGTCATACAGAGTGAAGTAAGTCAGAAAGAGAAAACACATACCATATGCTAACGCATATATATGGAATCTAGAAAATTTATACTGATGGTCCTAGTGACAGGACAGGAATAAAGATGCAGATGTAGAGAATGAACTTGAGGACACACGGCAGGAAGGAGAGGCTGGGACATAGTGAGAGAGTAGCAAATATACACTACCAAACGTAAAATAGATAGCTAGTGGGAAGCTGCTGCACAGCACAGGAAGATCAGCTCAATGTTTTGTCATGACCTAGAGCCA